>NC_140589.1:1701768569-1702368569 GCF_964204655.1 Triturus cristatus
GTCTGGCATACATGGCGCACTTAGGGCAAGAAAGCAAAAGACACATAATTGACTCCAGCACATGCGAATCCTGTTGGCAAAATGATTTTAAAGCCAGTAGGAAAAAGAAGATAAAGAGTGACCTGTGCTTTATTGCCCTGAAAGATTGCTTCATCCCTCTCGTAGATGCAGGCTGGTGTGGTCACTGGGGCGGCACTCACCGTAGAGCTTTAGCGTCCACCTGGCACAATTATTGCACACGTAGTTGTAGCAGAGCTTTTGTGTTTTCTCGTTTTAAGGGTACGCACCTTCACCGTAGCCAGCTCTATTCACTCCTTTGGTTTTTGCCATTGCTGAAGATGTTCTTGTCCTCTTTTTCTCCTGTCTGGAACATAAACTTTTCAAGAAGGGATTGATATGCTCCTGGAAAGATATGTTTGTTCTTAGCACAGACCCTGAAAACTGCTGTAGCCGGATTCTTCTTCAGCATGGATCTCCAAAGTCGGTCCTGGAGGGCTGGATCCATGCCGGATTTTTTGCATATCCCCAGTTAGATAAATGTAGTTATCTTAAAAATCTGGCATGGATCCGGCCCTCCAGGACCAACTTCGGGGAACCCTGTTCTACAGGTTAGAACTTATGTTGCTCCTTCCCACATCCCATACGGAATAAGAGGTTAGTGACGCAAGGTGTACAGACTATCCTGAAATCTGTCTACACCGTTGCTTTTTTTGTGATCTATAACATGCATACTGGGAGATAGTATGATCAGATGCAAATTTTCTGAATAACCACATACATTTGTCTCTTTTTCTAATGTTGTATGTTCTGAAGAATTCAGAGAATGCCTTGAGGACCAGAACAAAATCGGGCAATATTTTTGGCAGATCAGCGAGATTTGTTATAGCTTTATGGTGCCACACAAGGATGAAAGCAAAAGACAAACAATTGATGGACGGAATGCAGAACAAATCAAAACATTCACCCCCAGTCAAGATATCTGGGTTGAATCCATCATTCTTTTGCTCACCATGCCACCCCAGTTTAGACCTGGCCATATGCAAATCAGTCTTGACCCTGTGCCTCATGGGAACAGTCCAGCCCAAACTGCCAAGCGAGGTCCTCACTGGACCGGAAACAAGCATCCTAGGACCGGTTTCGGGGTTTTACCCCTCTTCAGCCAGGACAGCTTGATTCCAGTGGCACAGTGAGCCCAGGGCCCAAGTGGGAAGAGTATGCCCAGACGTGGGTCCCGTGCTCTCCATGCCACTGGAATCAAGCTATCCTGGCTGAAGTGGGGTGAAACCCCGAAACCGGTCCTAGGATGCTTGTTTCCAGTCCAGGGAGGACCTGGCTTGGCAGTTCGGGCTGGACTGTTCCCATGAGGCACAGGGTCAAGACTGATTTTCATATTGCTGGGTTCAAACTGGAACGGCATGGTGTGCAAAAAAACGATGGATTTAGGCCCAGATCTCTGTACTGGGGTGAATGTATGACATTGTTCTGCATTCTGTCCATCAACTGTTGCTTTTGCACACAAGGATGAAAAGCACAGGATATTTTGCCACTGTGCAAGCGGATTTCTTTGACACACACTTCAATGGCAAAAGGCTGTGTGTTAAGAAAGGCAGTGACTCCTTGAAAAACATTGAACAAAACATAGCCATAGCCTCCTGTCTTAAACTTTTATGGTTCACTAAATATTTTGCATGTCAAAGAAAATAAGTCCTATCAGAATTCTCCGAATTTTAGTACAGTAGCAACACCATTATTTTCAGCCAGTTAAACGTGGATGGAGGGTCCTACAAGGGGATGTCCTAAGACTGATAGTATGCCTACTATGTGCAAGAACCTCTGACACAGCTTTAGGTAGGTACCCTCACAATCAAAAACAAGTCACACTAGGATCTCATTCTCCTGTCTCTTCCCATTGTAATCATGTAGAGATTCTAATACAGCAAAACATAATGAGAGTAAGTTTCATCAGAAGTAATTTTCTATTCCATCTATTCTTATGCTTCAAGCAGTTGGGGATATAAGGTCAAACTTAAAACAGAGGTGAGGGTGTTGACTTCTGTGGAGCAGTGGCATTACTTTCAAAGACAACTCTATCTTGGCTCTGAAGATAGACTCTGCAATGGTATCACCCAAAGTTTCAGATCCAGTCCAATGCTTAGATCTATGTCGACATACAGTAATCTTTGAATTAGCTATAAAATTAGCTATAAAAGCAACAAAGATAAATGTTGTGCACACAGCAGGAAGTGAAATCTAAATGTTAAATAATTCTTTTAAATTGAAGAAAACAAATGTAACTAGTAAATGAAAGCTCACCAGACACATTGTATTGTGTTTCATTTCCTTCGTAGACCAATGTGTCATTCATATACAAAGCATACTGCGTTATAATGCCATTGCGTTTCCCCGGGACAGGCCAGGATAAGAGTAATGAAGTAGGCAGGGATGTTGCTGTTGGTGGCTGGACATCTTCGGGGGCTGAAAGAAAGAACAGATACGTGTACACTATTTGTAGCTGCTACATATTATGCCCAATTATTTCAAATGAAGAGAAAGGCCTTAATACAATAGACTACATTTTAAGGCTGGAAATGAAGTTAGAGGGAATGCGGTCAGCTGAAATCTGCTTCCACTGATTTAAATTAATTGAAGACAAATATTGGATAAGTATTGTTTCTTTTCACTCTGCTTCTAATCTGCATATAATATATATGCAGATAGGAGCTGTAAGAAACAGGCACTAATAAACCAACACCTTAGAGAACCATTTATGTATATTGGTATGAAATACAAAGAAGGCTCCATGTTTAAATTTTACTTTTAATTTGGATAAAGACAATTCACTAATCTAGAAACATCTACGTTATGTATTATGAGTGCAGTCCTAAACTGTTCAATTATGATGTCCAATTAAGGTGTAAAATAGGAGATGGCTGCAAAATATATGCAATAATAGGCTATTGAAAATATGTCAATTGTTCAAACACTGCGCATCAGTATCTATTGTATGAGCTCGGTTTCAACAACCGGTAACGCCAAGGCTCAGGAAGCAATTGACTTAATGTCCTAAAAACAAGTATTCTACATTCTATTTACAATATTCTTCTTACTTATACATTCTACTTACCCTATAACTAACTAAAGACCCAACAAATCTTCCCCCTTACACATATAGACCACAGCACAACCTTCACATACAAACTACACCGGAACCAAGACACACACAAGGATATACACGTTATAGAACCAAACAGTCTGTTACATGACAAGCTCCTGAAATTTCTTTGGGAGAGGCATTGGGCGCTGGGGCGCATGAGCTTACGAAGGACCCTTCGATTCTCGGTTGCTTTACACATCAAATTCATTATTCTGATCAACCAGTTCTCTCTGTTTAAAACTGGATGTATCCTATTCAAAGCCATACATGGTCTGGGTCCCAAATTCATATCTTCGAGAGTCTTCAAATACTCCCCTCAGCGCACCTTAAGATCCATGCATATGAATCTTATGGTAGTACCGAGATTCAGACGCAAACACACCGGAGGGTCGCGGTTTTCTGTACTGGGCCTGAAATTGTAGAACTCTCTGCCGACTACCCTGAGACTTGAAGAAGACTATCTGGGTTTCAGAAAACTGCTAAAGACTTGGCTTTTTACTCTAGCTCATAATTAGACTGTTTCTGGTTTTGATCTCTCCTACTTAAACCTTAGTGCCAAGAGACCTGCTGATGTACATGCGCTTTAGAAATTCACAATTAACATAAAATAACATAACATAGGTAAACAGAGCACAAATGACCCACCATTTACCATTCCCAAACTGCACCACACACTATCCAAACACTTCAGAAGTGTGGTCCTCCCTCAGCAACACACAATTCTCTACCTTTCTTGTTAATAGATTTGATTTGGCATATTCCCTTTTTATAGACTAGCTTCATCTTGTATTGGGGCATAAAAATTGTAGTCATTCAAGATCTTAACAACTTAGAACATAGAACTCTTCCTATTAAAAGCACAAAAGTAGATATGTCTGTGCCCATGTTAGGTGTAGTCCACGGGCTGCCACCACACTTCTGTTGACAGTACATGAGAGATAATTGGTGCAGCATTTTTGTTCTTTTTCTTGCCATGCTCTCCACCAATCTTGCGCCCCTGAACAGAAACCTCGCACTGTTCCGTCCAATGCGTGCCCCCTCACAGTGGTACTCACTGTGTAGGACTCCCCACTGCCGAGCTTGTGATGAAGAGGGTTTTATAATGCATCTGGTATCTCCCTCCAGCCTGCCCCATCTGCTGGCCCTGGGCAGCTGCATTCACTGTGAGGCAGAGCAGAGAGAGCATGAGGGACCGCTGGGGGGGTTAGCAGAATCTGTAGCAAGCGACGAGGGGAGACTCCAGTGCATGTGTAAGTGAGTACTCCTTCATGCTAGGTCTCTTCATCCGTTTACCGACTTCTGTGACGCCTGAGATACCGGCGTGTGAGAGTCCGGCATATATTTTTGTAGGGCACTAAACTGATTTTTTATGCTGTACTAGGCAAGAACCCGGGTAAACTGCAGTTGCCAGCCTGCTGCCCCTTTTACAGCTGAGGCAGAGGATGACTGATCTCAGGAGAGTCAAGTCAGGAGGGGGCTGGGGCTGCAGATTATATTATACGGTCTTACGCCATGAATCACCATCCTACAGCCTACAGGCTCTTTCAAGCGTCCCCCTGTCTGACCAGCTGTTTGCTCTGTGCATACGGTCCCAAACCTGCCTACTACAAGGTAATCATACTCTCCCACAGCTCTGACGTTTACCAGTTTCATGTGTGAGTAGCTCGTGCAGTCCAGGTGTTTTCTGTGCATTGTGGGATTTGTAGACCTGATTTAATGAGGCACAACAGGACTACAATCCCTTAAATAAAAAATAATAAAATGGACTGGATTACCTACTCATGTATTGAACTCGGAAACTTGACAACTTCGTTGAAACATTTGTCGTTGTGTAAACTACAGTTTTGTATCTGCAGTGAAGCCATGAAGGTCAGACTAAAACTCCTGCTCCTTCTGAAAGCGTGATGTGCTTAGTGTTTATTTTTTCACTCTCTGTCTATGTCTTTGTTTAAATATGGTCCCTCTCTCAGGTTAGTGAACGATTATGTGGTGTATGCAAGATGTTCTCAGAACTGGAGTGCTGGCATAACTAACTAATGTGTCATCTGTGATACTTTCAGCCAGTTCAAAGTATTAATGCAACAAAACTTTGTATTCTAGCATGAGAAAATGTGCTTTTCATATTATGGGTATAGGCCTTTATGTCTAGAATTGAAAGGGCATTTGGCTAAAAAAAGAGAAGGCTGGTTGGTAGTGGTACAAATACCAGCGATTAGATGCCTGCACATATTTTGCTTAAAAGCTGCAAGCTTGTGATTGGGATGAAAGCATGACTGCTCTGCACTTAAGGAGCTGGAATGAACAGTGACAAGCTTACCTTCGGCACGGGAAGCCTTCTATGCATGGTTTAAGAGAGGGTTAGTATGATCACTGTGAGTCTGTGAGTATAAAGGCTGTTTGTACAGCTGATTGTGGGGTCTTTAAGGGAGCAGTACAAAGGATGAGAAGCCATGGGCTACTGTATTAATGGAATTTGATGCTGCACTTAAGCCGCTGTGTTTTTGGCTTCTAGGAAAAGAGCGGATCTTTCCACTCAAGCTTCAAGCTTATGTAGGCTGCTTGGAGCAGAGACGCATTAAAGTGGTTATTGTGAGGGATGTTTAGAGATATGGCTGTACCGGGATCAAACTGAGTAGTCAGCAACACTTCTTGAATGTCTAGAACAACATTTAGGAAGGTGTAACTTGAAGTGAATGTGTCTCTCAAAGTGTCACACTAATTGTGAAAATGACACTGTTAGAATCCGGGTTCTCGGGTTGGCACAGGTAGGTACTTGTGACAAGCAGGGAACCTTTCCTCTAGTCAGGGTAAGGGGTTACACTCCTAAAATAACCCCTGCTCACCCTCTAGGTAGCTTGGCGCGATCAGACAAGGCTTATCTCAGAGCGTTATAGGTTAAGCATTTGTGAACACATACAGTAACCAAGTGACAACACTACAAATGGACACCACACAGGTATTTATATTAAAAATAAGGATTCTTTATATAGAGTTGCTACCAGACCATTAAACGACAAAAATACACAATACTGTTACTTTAGATGGTAGAAGTTTGCTTAATTCTCTTAAGTTCTTAAATGCGACACTTTAAGTCAATGTACCTTAGATGCGACACGCAGGGCAACGAAAGTGTTGCAACGATGCTGATGCGATGAAGTTTTTGGTGCAAAGAAATAAAGATGTGAAGATCTTCCAGATGCGTTACGCTTCTCCGATGTTGCGAGAAGACTCGACTCGATGCGTCAGCTACAGCGGCGTCACCCCTTTACGCAATGCGACGACAGCGGCCTTGGCAGCGGCACTCTTCTCTGACGTTTGCGAGACGCTTCTGCTCGATGCGATGCTGCAGCGGCGTCACCCCTTTACGCGATGCGACGACAGCAGCTCCGACGGCGGCACGCTTCTCCGTGGAGGCGAGGCGCTTTTCTTGATGCGGTGCAATGCGACAACTACGATGGCGACACGCTTCTTCCTCGATGCGAGACTCTTCTCTTGATGCGGTGCAATTCGTCAGCTACGATGGCTGCGATGGCGACACGCTTCTTCGGCGTTGCGAGACACTTCCGGAATGATGCGAGACGCTTACGCTCGATGCGATGCTGCAGCGGCGACACCCTTTGCGAGATGCGACGGCAACAGCTCCGACGGCGGCACGCTTCTCCTTCTCGAGTCGCGCTTCCAGCTCCTTGCGGCACGCAGTCCCTCAGAAGGCCCAACAACAGCAGCAGGCACTTCAAAAAGACTCTGGGGAGCTGGGGGTGAAGTCCACTGGTCCTGGGACTTCGTTCATGGGGCAAGCTCAGCACAAGCCCTTGGAGATCTTTTAAGCACAAGTTGAATTAAAGTCTTTGTAGTCTTTTCTCCTCTCCTTTCAGCAGCAAGGCAACCACTGCAGGCCAATCCCCCAGGTCAGGGACAGTACTCCTCCTTACAGCTTTCCCAGTTCCTTCTCCTCAGGCAGAGGTGCTTCTTGTCAAGCAGGATCTAATTTCTTGAGAGCAGGGTCCCAATACTTATACCCCTAATTTCTTTGTTCCTCTGGGGCAGAGGGGTCTTTGCCCAGTCCAAACCAGTTCTTGAGCACTTTGTTGACATGACTCTGCCTTTCTATTCAGGGTGCAGGGCAGAGACATCAGCTGCTCCACAGGAGGTGGAGCCAGCATTGTGGGGGCAGAGCACAGCCCTATTCAGAGTCCAGGTGCACTCCTCCCACCCATCTGGATGTCAATCTCTCTATTCACCACCAGGCTACCTAGCCCTGCCCCTCTGGGTTTCCCCAGCCCTGTCACTCACACAAACCAGACAGGCAGATACACATCATAGCAGAGGCGGGCTGAAATGGTTAGGCAAGCAAATACCAACTTTCTAAAAGTGGTATTTGCAAACACAGACTATTAAAATAAACTTTACTAAAAGATGTATTTTATTATTCTGAGTTCAGGCATACTAAACTCGATTTTCTACCATGTTTCCTGGGTCTGTTAGGATCATAGGATGTAACAATTCTAACAGCCCATTCTGGCCTATGGAGAACAGGTAGCCTTACAATAGTGAAAAACGAAAATGGCTGTAATTCACTATTAGGACATGCCACACACATAAGGGCTTGTCCTACCTTATGCTTACAATGCACCCTGCCCTTGGGCCTACCATAGGGGTGACTAATATGAAGTTAAGGGAAGGTTTAGGGACTGGGAAGTGGGTGCACTTGCCCAGTCAGCATGACAGTAACAGACTGCACGCAGGTTCTGCAATGGCAGACCTTAGATACATTTTACCAGGCCGCTTCTGTGGGTGGCACAACCAGTGCTGCAAGTCCACCAGCAGCATTTGTATTTACAAGCCCTGGGCACTCCTGGTGCACTTTACTGGGGTCTGACAGTAAACCAAATAAGCCAATCATGGAATCCAACCAATATATACATTTTAAATAGGGAGCACTTGCACTGTGGCACTGGTTGGCAGTGGCACAGTGCTCTGAGCGTCCAACACCATAAAAACACATGCGGCACAGCGACAAAAAGTGGAAGGGAGACTCACGCCAAGGTGCCAGGTCTAACACGTGTCCCCTCCAGCTGAAAAGTGGGGAGAACTACTCTACCCCAGGGAGTTCCTCATCACTAAGGCGGACAAATCTGGACAGACCGTCAGCATTGGCGTGATCTGTACCAGGGCGATGTTCCACCGTGAAATCCATACCCTGTAGGGAAATGGACCACCTCAACAGCTTTGGATTCTCACCCCTCATATGCATCAACCATCTGAGGGGCCTGTGGACTGTCTGAACCCGGAAGTGAGACCCAAACAGGTAGGGTCTTAGCTTTTTCAGCGCCCAGACCACAGCAAATGCCTCACGCTCAATAGCACTCCATCTCTGTTCCCGTGGTAGTAACCTCCTGCTAATAAAGGCTACAGGTTGATCTAGGCCCTCTCCATTAATCTGTGAAAGAACAGCCCCCACACCATGCTCTGAAGCGTCTGTCTGAACGATAAACTCTTTGGAGAAGTTGGGAGCCAAAAGCACGGGCGCCGTGCACATAGCAGCTTTCAGGGCCTCAAAAGATTTCTGACAGGTGTCAGTCCAAATCACCTTCCTGGGCTGCTTCCTTGAAGTCAGCGCTGTCAAGGGGGCAACAATGTTGCCATACCCCTTGACAAACCTCCTGTAGTACCAGGTGAGACCTAGGAAGGCTCTCACCTCTGTCTGGGTTTTGGGCGACTCCCAATTCAGGATGGTTTCTATCTTGGGTTGAAGGGGTGCCACCTGGCCACTCCCAACTTGGGGCCCCAAGTACACCACTGAACCCTGCCCGATCTGGCACTTACTCGCCTTGATCGTGAGACCTGCCCTCCGCAGCGCCATCAACACTTCCCAGAGGTGGCGCAGGTGTTCCTCCCATGTGGAGCTGAACACTGCGATGTCATCCAGGTAGGCTGCACTGAACGAATCCAGCCCAACCAACACCTGGTTGACCAACCTCTGGAAGGTGGCAGGGGCATTTTTCATCCTAAAGGGCATAACCCGGAACTGGTAATGCCCATCAGGGGTGGAAAATGCTGACCTCTCTTTGGCCCCATCGGTCAAGGCGATCTGCCAATACCCAGACGTTAAATCAAACCTGCTGAGGTAGTTGGCAGCCCCTAGCCGATCTATGAGCTCATCAGCTCTGGGGATGGGGTGTGCGTCAGTCCTGGTGACCGAATTGAGCCCTCTGTAGTCCTCACAGAACCGGAGTTCGGGTGTGGCTCCCGGCGCTGCAGCCTTTGGGACCAAGACCACTGGGCTGGCCCAAGGACTGCTTGAGGACTCAATTACCCCAAGGGCAAACATTTTGGAGACCTCCTCCTTGATGCAGGCCCTTACCCTGTCAGTCACCCTGTAGGCCTTGTGCCGCACAGGTGTACAATCCCCAGTGTCCACATCATGGACACACCAATCAGTGACACCTGGAATCAGGGAAAACAGGTCAGAGAATTGTCCCAGTAACTGGCGACAATCGTTCTGTTGCTCAGGGGTCAGGGTGGAAGAGAGGATGACACCATCCACTGACCCATCTTGCTCCTTGGCTGACAGGAGGTCAGGAAGAGGCTCGGTCTCCTCCTCCATCCCAGCATCTGTCGCTAAGAGCATGCCCACTTGGGACCTCTCCAAGTGGGGCTTGAGGCGGTTGACATGAAGGACCCTCAAGGGGTTCCTTGGAGACCGCAAGTTCACCAAATAGGTGACAGGGCTCTTGCGGTCCACAACCTCAAAGGGACCGGTCCACTTATCCTGGAGCGCACAGGGCTCCACTGGGGCCAAGACCCATACCTTCTGTCCAGGCTGAAGCTCTACCAGAGTGGCATTCTGGTCGTACTTCATCTCCTCCTGGCTGGCTTCCAGGTTTGCCTCAGCAAGTTCCCTGAAACGCCTAGTCTGGTTTCTGAAGGCCAGCATGTAGCTATATACATTCTGGGGAGGTTTCCTGGGAGATTGCTCCCAGCCTTCCTTGACCAGACTTAGAGGTCCTCTCACTGGGTGTCCGTACAGCAGCTCAAAGGGACTGAACCCTAGAGACTTCTGTGGCACCTCTCTGTAAGCAAAGAGAAGGCAGGGTAAGAGGACGTCCAACTTACGCCTCATGGGTTCCTCAAGACCCATTATCATGCCTTTTAGGGTTCGGTGGAATCTCTCAACCAACCCGTTTCCTTGGGGGTGGTAAGGTGTGGTGAACTTGTAGGTTACAATACCAAGGGTGGAGCGAAACTTCACTCCTTAACCCGGCGCACAGCTTGTGACTTCCACGTTTGTTCATTTTTTTACTTTGATGTCGTTTTGAAAAATGATTCATCCGTGTAAACCACAATTTTTTGTAAATCCATTATTTTATTGCCTTTGATTTTCACTCGTGAGAAACATATATCTTTATATCGTTAACTGCTTCTCATGCCACGGGTATGCTAATCCAAGCCTTTTCCCGGGCACGCATGCGACATAAAACATCCTCAGTTGCATGTTCTTGTACCCAATGCATTTCGGGCTATTTAAAAGCCCTTCTTCAGGGGTTTACTACAATTAAAAGAAAATTGATATTAAAGTACGATTTCAAACCGCTGTCATACACATTGTACATTCCTGCGCCAATCTAATTGATATCATATCTTTGTATAGCGCTTTCCCTCTAAATACAAAACTAGATGAATACCACATTTTTGTCTGAAAAATCCACAGACCTTCTAATCCCACCTCCTGATTATAACCTTCTTGTTAATTCAAAATAACACTCTGATGTTCACCCCTACTGCTGGGCTTGCTGCCTTCTTCAATACTCAAACAACTAATCCTTACCGCTTAATGGCGTCCCTTTAGCAGCTTGATGTTCTGGTGTTCCCCGTCACAAACGCTTACTCCATAATTGAATGTGAAAAATCACACCAGGATTTTCCCATTAGTTTAAATCATGTGACGATGCCCCGCCTCTGCAGCTGAACCTATCCCAGCCTCCCTGTAGTCTTTATGTCTCTTGAAAAACTCCATATCCCACAATCCACCACTCGTTGATTCCCTAATTGAGGCTCCCCAATTAACTCATCTACCTGTTCTCTCACTTGTAGTAGACCCGTGGTAATTCACCTGCTTAAAAACTATGCCCCGCCCTCCCCGATGGTCTTTCTTGTTACGCTATACTAAAAATAACTCAGTTCTTCAAAATACATGAATTTATTATCACACTAGCGCCGTTGGAACCAAAATAAAGTGTTGCACTAAATATTCGTGTCCATAAGCTCGATGAATTCACACATTAAGTCACAAAATTTCTTAAATGTCTGAGAGTGTGTCACACGAGTGTTCTCATGTTCATTCAGTTTTTGTTGTCCATTCTTCTTTGGAGGGTGCAACTTGCAAATCGGGCAGTCTGTAACGAAGTTAAACTTAAAGTAGCCATGCACACCTTACTTTATCTGTTGCTTCCATGTATTCGAAAAATATTTCAGTCTGTAAACTCTGATGCGTGCTTCCTGGGTTGCGTGAACTGCCCTAGTTTCACGTGCTGAATAACAATACCAAGGGTGGAGCGAAACTTCACTCCTTAACCCGGCGCACAGCTTGTGACTTCCACGTTTGTTCGTTTTTTTACTTTGATGTCGTTTTGAAAAATGATTCATCCGTGTAAACCATAATTTTTTGTAAATCCATTATTATATTGCCTTTGATTTTCACTCGTGAGAAACATGTATCTTTATATCGTTAACTGCTTCTCATGCCACAGGTATGCTAATCCAAGCCTTTTCCCGGGCACGCATGCGACATAAAACATCCTCAGTTGCATGTTCTTGTACCCAATGCATTTCGGGCTATTTAAAAGCCCTTCTTCAGGGGTTTACTACAATTACAAGAAAATTGATATTAAAGTACGATTTCAAACCACTGTCATACACATTGTACATTCCTGCGCCATTCTAATTGATATCATGTCTTTGTATAGCGCTTTCCCTCTAAATACAAAACTAGATGAATACCACAATTTTGTCTGAAAAACCCACAGACCTTCTAATCCCACCTCCTGATTATAACCTTCTTGTTAATTCAAAATAACACACTGATGTTCACCCCTACTGCTGTGCTCGCTGCTTGCTGCCTTCTTCAATACTCAAACAACTAATCCTTACCGCTTAATGGCGTCCCTTTAGCAGCTTGATGAAGAAGCTGAAGAAGGGCTTTTAAATAGCCCGAAATGCATTGGGTACAAGAACATGCAACTGAGGATGTTTTATGTCGCATGCGTGCCCGGGAAAAGGCTTGGATTAGCATACCCGTGGCATGAGAAGCAGCTAACGATATAAAGATATATGTTTCTCACAAGTGAAAATCAAAGGCAATAAAATAATGGATTTACAAAAAATGATGGTTTACACGGATGAATCATTTTTCAAAACAACATCAAAGTAAAAAAACGAACAAATGTGGAAGTCACAAGCTGTGCGCCGGGTAAAGGAGTGAAGCTTCGCTCCACCCTTGGTATTGTTATTCAGCACGTGAAACTAGGGCAGTTCACGCAACCCAGGAAGCACGCATCAGAGTTTACAGACTGAAATATTTTTCGAATACATGGAAGCAACAGATAAAGTAAGGTGTGCATGGCTACTTTAAGTTGAACTTGTAGGTTACACCACACTCTTGCCAAAGGGATTTCATATATTTAGATATGAAATTGGTACCTCGGTCAGACACCACCTCTAGAGCGAACCCCACTCGGGAGAAAATTCCCATCAGCGCACGTCCCACCACGGGGGCCGTCACTGTCCTCAGAGGGATGGCTTCCGGGTACCGGGTGGCATGGTCCACCAGGACCAGGATGAACCTATTGCCCATCGCTGTCCTTGGGTCCAGTGGCCCTACAATGTCAATCCCCACTCGCTGGAATGGGGTACCGACCACAGGGAATGGCTAGAGTGGAGCCTTCTGCTTCCTTCCACTCTTCCTACTTGCCTGGCAAGTCTGGCAGGTCCTGCAGTGAGTGTCTGAACTACTGCGCATTTGGGGCCAAAAGAAGTGGGTGACAAGCCTTTCAAAGGTCTTGTCCTGCCCCAAATGTCCTGCTAATGGCACATCGTGAGCCAGCCCAAGTAGGAAGGCTCTGAAGTGCGGGGGTACCACCAGCACACGGGCTGACCCAGGCTCAGCAACCTTAGGCTCAGAATTTAGGAGGTCGTTCTCCCAGTAAATGAAATGTGTTCCAGACTGATCACCATTGGCCTGGTCTGCAGCCTGCTGCCGCATACCCACGCGAGAAGGGCACTCTTTCTGCTCCCTGCAGAATTCCTCCCTGGAGGGTCCTCCTTCTTGCTGCCAATGGGTCAGCTCAGGCAGGTCCCCCAGTTCAGCTATCTGTTCCCCTGTAGGTTCCAGGGCATCCCCCTCAAGGTCTGCTTCCTCCTGGACCGCGGGAACTTTGGGGGCCGGTTTCCCGCGCCCCCTGCCTCTTCTCCCTAAGGCCGGTTCCTGGGCCTCCCTCTCAGGCTCCAGGTCCTCTTGAGCACCTCTACACGCTGTCATGGACCGGGTGGTGACACACGCCCAATCTGGCATACCCAACATCTCCAGGTGAGCACTCCGCTCCACCTTAGCCCAAGGTGAGCTCTCCAGATCGTTCCCTAACAGACAGTCTACAGGCATGGCGGGCCTCACAGCTACCTGAAGAGTACCAGAGAGCCCCCCCCCACTCAAAGGGAACCTGAGCCACCGGGCAGTGACTCTCGGTGTTGTCGGCGGCAACAACCGGATAGAATGCTCCTGGGACAACCTGCTCCTGAGACACCAGGTGGCGCTTGACAGCCGTCACACTGGCTTCTGTGTCTCTGAGAGCTTCCACCCTATGGCCATTTATGCTCACCCACTGCCTGTATTTTTTAGTGTTCTCAGGCAGCTGGGTTTTGGGGACCGCTTTGCGGTCTCCTAATGAGACCAGGGACATTTCTACTGAACCCCACCCACCTTGGACACCCATCTCTCCACCCAGGGCTACACTAGCCGTCTGCCGGGGGTTGCACCAGGGGGTGCTGGTTTACCAAACTGGCGACACTTGGGATCATTGGCAAAATGACCCAGCTCACCACATCTGTAACAGGTTGGGGGCCCTCTTTGAACAGGGGTACCTGTCGGGGCTCCAGTCGGTTTCTGGGGTGGGGGAGGCTGAGAACCTTTCCCTTTGTTCCCTTGGGGATTACTTTGGGGCCTCCTCTGGAACTCCCTCTGTTTACCCTTGTCCCCCCCCCCGCTCTTCTGCTGGGGACCCTGCCCACCTTTGGCGGAGTCTCCCACGGGACCATTGTGGACCCTGGTACTGACACAGCGGTCCGCCTCCTCAGCAAGCTTCCTAGGGTTAGTCAGCCTACTATCAATCAGGTGCTGGCGTAGCTCAGGAAAGCAATTACTGGACAAGTGCTCCCATGCCATTAAATCAAGAAGCCCTTGAAAATTATCAACTTTGCTACCCTTCACCCAACCACCCAGTGCTCTGCAAAAAAAGTCACATACTCCACATACGTACTATTGGGAATCTTAGTGCAACCCCTGAACCTCTGTCTATACATTTCAGGGGTTAACCCATACCTAGCCATTAAAGCTTCCTTCATATGGGGGTAAGAGTTATACACTTCTGAGGGCAAATCCAGCAGTGTGTCTCGCCCTTCACTCAAGAACCGCCCCCACAACCCCGCTCCCCAATCCTTCTCAGGGACCCGGTGGGAGGACATGGCTACTTCGTAGGCTTTGAACCACTGCCCTATGTCATCATTTTAAAAAAATTATTTCACTACATCTTTGGGTATGTACACTCTGGACTCTACCTGCACTCACTGGGGGTGTGCTGCCACCAGAGGGAGTGCTTCCCAAGCCCTGGTCTTTCAACTCCAGCTCCCTCATTTTCATGTCATGCTCCATTTGGATTTTTTTCTCTTCCATTTCCAGCCTTTTTTGTTCCATTGCCAGTCGTCCATTTAGTTTGGCCATCTCTATTTCATGAGCTCTGGTTTCCTTCCTGTCTGCCAACTCCTCTGGAGATAAACTTTTGCTAGAAACACTGCTACCTGCAGGGGAAGGGGTTCTCCTTCCTCTTGAACCTACTGGCCCACCCAGCTGCTCCTCTGCATCATCATCATCAGTGGCATTCCTTGCTTCTACCCAGGCCCTCAGCGCCTTGTAGAACTCTGGCTTGTTTTTACATCCAGTTGTAGAAACATTAAACTTTTTGCAAAAGAATTTCAGATGTGATAACTTGTAGCTTTCCAGTTTCTCTTCTTCCCATTCCAATTCAGTATTCACAGAGACTATGGATGCTGCTTTCTCCACGATGGTTAAGCTTGGCAGTGCTCAAAAACAGATGGTCCCAAAAGAAATCTACCAACAAGTATTGGTTGCGTTTAAGGTCTGCCCTCACTAAGTAGTGTTCACCAATTACTGTACATGAGTCACAAATGCAAGTCCAGAATCCTCACCGCTGACCACCAATGTTAGAATCCGGGTTCTCGGGTTGGCACAGGTAGGTACTTGTGACAAGCAGGGAACCTTTCCTCTAGTCAGGGTAAGGGGTTACACTCCTAAAATAACCCCTGCTCACCCTGTAGGTAGCTTGGCACGGGCAGACAAGGCTTATCTCAGAGCGTTATAGGTTAAGCATTTGTGAACACATACAGTAACCAAGTGACAACACTACAAATGGACACCACACAGGTATTTATATTAAAAATAAGGATTCTTTATATAGAGTTACCACCAGACCATTAAACGACAAAAATACACAATACTGTTACTTTAGATGGTAGAAGTTTGCTTAGTTCTCTTAAGTTCTTAAATGCGACACTTTAAGTCAATGTACCTTAGATGCGACACGCAGGGCAACGAAAGTGTTGCAACGATGCTGATGCGATGAAGTTTTTGGTGCAAAGAAATAAAGATGTGAAGATCTTCCAGATGCGTTACGTTTCTCCGATGTTGCGAGAAGACTCGACTCGATGCGTCAGCTACAGCGGCGTCACCCCTTTACGCAATGCGACGACAGCGGCCTTGGCAGCGGCACTCTTCTCCGACGTTTGCGAGACGCTTCCGCTCGATGCGATGCTGCAGCGGCGTCAACCCTTTACGCGATGCGACGACAGCAGCTCCGACGGCGGCACGCTTCTCCGTGGAGGCGAGGCGCTTTTCTTGATGCGGTGCAATGCGACAACTACGATGGCTGCGATGGCGACACGCTTCTTCCTCGATGCGAGACTCTTCTCTTGATGCGGTGCAATGCGTCAGCTACGATGGCTGTGATGGCGACACGCTTCTTCGGCGTTGCGAGACACTTCCGGAATGATGCGAGACGCTTCCGCTCGATGCGATGCTGCATCGGCGACACCCTTTGCGAGATGCGACGGCAACAGCTCCGACGGCGGCACGCTTCTCTTTCTCGAGTCGCGCTTCCAGCTCCTTGCGACACGCAGTCCCTCAGAAGGCCCAAAAGACTCTGGGGAGCTGGGGGTGAAGTCCACTGGTCCTGGGACTTCGTTCAGGGGGCAAGCTCAGCACAAGCCCTTGGAGATCTTTTAAGCACAAGTTGAATTAAAGTCTTTGTAGTCTTTTCTCCTCTCCTTTCAGCAGCAAGGCAACCACTGCAGGCCAATCCCCCAGATCAGGGACAGTACTCCTCCTTACAGCTTTCCCAGTTCCTTCTCCTCAGGCAGAGGTTCTTCTTGTCAAGCAGGATCTAATTTCTTGGGAGCAGGGTCCCAATACTTATACCCCTAATTCCTTTGTTCCTCTGGGGCAGAGGGGCCTTTGCCCAGTCCAAACCAGTTCTTGAGCACTTTGTTGACATTACTCTGCCTTTCTATTCAGGGTGCAGGGCAGAGACATCAGCCGCTCCACAGGAGGTGGAGCTAGCATTGTGGGGACAGAGCACAGTCCTATTCAGAGTCCAGGTGCACTCCTCCCACCCATCTGGATGTCAATCTCTCTATTCACCACCAGACTACCTAGCCCTGCCCCTCTGGGTTTCCCCAGCCCTGTCACTCACACAAACCAGACAGGCAGATACACATCATAGCAGAGGCGGGCTGAAATGGTTAGGCAAGCAAATACCAACTTTCTAAAAGTGGTATTTGCAAACACAGAATATTAAAATGAACTTTACTAAAAGATGTATTTTATTATTCTGAGTTCAGGCATACTTAACTCGATTTTCTACCATGTTTCCTGGGTCTGTTAGGATCATAGGATGTAACAATTCTAACAGCCCATTCTGGCCTATGGAGAACAGGTAGCCTTACAATAGTGAAAAACGAAAATGGATGTAATTCACTATTAGGACCTGCCACACACATCAGGGCTTGTCCTACCTTATGCTTACAATGCACCCTGCCCTTGGGCCTACCATAGGGGTGACTAATATGACGTTAAGGGAAGGTTTAGGGACTGGGAAGCGGGTGCACTTGCCCAGTCAGCATGACAGTACCAGACTGCACGCAGGTTCTGCAATGGCAGACCTTAGATACATTTTACCAGGCCGCTTCTGTGGGTGGCACAACCAGTGCTGCAAGCCCACCAGCAGCATTTGTATTTACAAGCCCTGGGCACTCATGGTGCACTTTACTGGGGTCTGACAGTAAACCAAATAAGCCAATCATGGAATCCAACCAACATATACATTTTAAATAGGGAGCACTTGCACTGTGGCACTGGTTGGCAGTGTTACAGTGCTCTGAGCGGCCAACACCATAAAAACACATGAGGCACAGCGACAAAAAGTGGAAGGGAGACTCACGCCAAGGTGCCAGGTCTAACAGACACACATGAGCACACCTCAGAGGTGGGAATAACACACATATGTAAACTGAAAACTTGCAGCCCTGGACTATAAAGAGGCGAGTCTCCATAAAACAAGGGGTATTTCCTCTTGACTAAATAGTAAGTGCTTCTTTATTTGGTGGAGATGTCCTCTTATCCTCTGCATCAATAACGCGTCTCCAAAATCGTCTGAAAACACGCATGGCAGGCTTTTGTTACGTTGTCTATCAAAGTGGGAAAAGGTGGGAAGATCATTGCATACCACAAAGTAAAACAGGGAGGGGGCCACGCAGCCCCCCTACCCAGTCTGGTTTTAGCCCCGGGGACCCCATCACCCGGGGTCTGGCAACGTATCCCACACAGAGCACCCAGTGTGCATGTTTGGGACCACAGGAGAAGTCTCAAGGCTCCCGTGGTTCCAGACAGCTGCCTGTCTCCTGCAGAGCTGACATTGCTCTCTTATACAGGGAGCTGCTGGAAATGCAGCTCCCTGTATGCAAGAGCAAAACTTTCATTTCTGCAGGCAGGGAAAGAGATGAAAACTATGCTTCCAGTAAGTGGGATCACTCTGACAGCTGGAAGTTTCCTTTTGCTTGGTGGGAGCTGTCACAGCTCCTGCTAAGCAAAAGCATTTAGCTATCTCCAGAGGGTGGGCACCTCAGGAGATAGCAGGAGCTGGCCCTGCTCGGTGGTGGTCCCCAGAGTCATATATGACTTGAGGAGGAGGGACGCGCAGCCCCTCTACTTTGTTCTGCATGGAGCAGCCCTGGGGAAGTGGTGGTCCCTGGGGCTGTATAGGGCCCGGTAAGAAGGCTGCACAGCACCCCTCCCTCTTTTACAAAAAGTAATTGGCACTGGCTGGTGGTGGTCCCCGAGGTCGGGGGGGCCATGTGAAACTCCTCTTTAATGTTTATTTTAGCCCCGAGGAGGTGGTGGTCCCTGGGGGGGCATGTCTGTGGCAGAAAAAGACATTGTCAGCCATATGGAAAGTAAACTGATACTGCCAAAAAAGCCTCTAGACCACTTCCCTTTGTATAACACACTAGCAGCCACATGTGTGTCCATCTCATTGGGTGTCATGATAAGTGCCATGCAGCTGAGGCCTCTACGCTAGGCGAGCGACTTCCATCACATGTCTCTGAATTGTTTTAACCCCTTCCGCGCGGCGCGGATTACCGCGCCGTGCTGAAGGTTCTATTGAGCGGGCGGGGCCGTGACGGAGCGGTTCCGTCATGCGCACAGCGCAACCGACGCGCATGACGGAACCGCTCCGTCATGCTCATTGAAGGGGTTAAAACGAAATACATAAACATTTAATAAAACAATTGTTGTTTAAATGCTAAATATTCTCAAACAGAAAGACTGAAAGCATGCAACTTCGTGCATTTCAACGTGAGAAAATCGAGAATTATAAGTGGCATGAAATATACTAATATGCCTATATTTAAATATTGGATTTCTGTACTGTGTTATAATATTCTTCCTTTGTTCCACTGAAGCAGTTACTTAGGTTCCACCTGAAGTTCCATTAGAGTTGCTACTTTTTATGCAACAACACATTGTTTACTGTTCTAGAAGTCAGCTCGCCTTTATTTCTCCAGTACCTGTAGGTTACGTAGAGCCAGCGTGAATGCAAGATGGGCTAAGAATAGAATTTCAGCTCATTGACTATGTGTCTAGCCCTCGTGGAGGATAAAACACATACTCCCAGTGGTCCTATCTGATTTCATTGCACAAATCTATTCCTGCTTAAATCCTGCTAGCCGGATAGGATGTCTGTATAAATCTGTACTTGTTTGTGAATTCTACTCAGGGTGCACACCAGAATATCTTCAATCTTAAAAGAAGGAAGAAGCAGAACAAGAACGTCTGTTTGTACATATTATTTCAGTTTAGCTACATTTCTCAAATCATTGTGTATTAGTGGCTGGTGCACAAAGAAGATATATTTGAGCTTCACCAGTCAACACTTCATGATGTCATTCCTACTGCACAAAGCACCAGGAAACAGGAGTATTAGAAAAGGATGTCAAAAGAACATCATGACAATGCAAATTAATTGACTGTGCAAAGGTCGGCTTAGACATAATCATATTTTGCACTGCACATGCCCTCAAGAGATACTGTTTAAAACATAAGCAAAGCTTTTGAAGTTCCCAGTTCCCTGCTAGTTGTGTTTTTAAAACAGGCAAGTGCGAATAAAGTCGAACAAATATACCTAAACGACCACCTTCCACGTGTACAACGGGTTGATATTTCAACACATTTTGCTGGAATAACAAAATTAGTGGCCATGTGTTGACCCGGCTAAAGAATAAGAAAACTTTGTAAAAATAAGAAAACATTTTATCTACATGGTAAAATAGAGACTGTGTGTAATTTCTTTGCTCATGCAGTTCCATGCATTTTCTGTAATTGCGTTTCTGTGAGTTGCATTTATTTGATCTTCCCTTGACTCTTCTAACCACATTTGTGCATTTTGGTTTGGTGTGGACTCCTGGTTAAGTCAGTATGGCTTCAGGAGTCATGAGCCATTACAGGAAATACGAGTCACTACATCCAGCAACTGAGTCCCGCTTCGTTTCTGAGGGCATTCTGTAACCGGAGCTGCTGCTGCCCCAGGAGGGGCTGTGTCCCCGGGTGTCGTGCTGTTCAGGAGCTGCAGAGGGGGAAGGGCGGTCATCTGCGCCGCACGTCACACGGGACTCCAGTGTCCAGGAGTCCGTGCGCCCCACCAGCTGTGCTGCGGCCCGCCCACTCGCCTACTAGCTCATGCCCCTTAAAACATCATCACTGACCGCTGCGCGGGACGCGCGAGGGACGCGCCGGACGAAGCCTGGACAAAGGGCGGACAGTCTGTGACAGTCCGGGGCAGGAGGGGGCTGGGCTGGGCCTCGGACTTTGCGTGCCGATTCAAGGAGTTCGACTACCCAGGTTGCCGTAACAAGACCCTATTTACCCAAGTGAGACATTAATATTTTGACATTCACTGGAAAGGCAACAGCGAAAGAGGGGAAGGGGGACTGCGTTTCATGCTACTGTTGTTTAGGATTTCTGTTATTCCAGTCTGTCGAACCAGGTCATAAGCTCACCAAGGTCAATTGGTTATATTTACAATGTCCAAAGCCAAAAATGCCCCAGTGACAGCCAGTTTGGACAATTACCTGGTTAAGATGGTGGACAAAATTAATCAAGAACGGCGAAAGTCCTTGGGTCGGGGGGGGTCCCCCTGACTCAACTCCTCCTTTACCCAATCCACCTATTCCCTTGTCTACCCTTCATCAGGATGTTAGCTATAACCCTAACCATCTGGATAGTCCAATCTTGGCGGCGCCCACAGACACAGACCGCTCTGATAGTTTAATCCCGGTGGCTCTCATAGACCTAGAATCTAGTCAGGCTGCCCTTCAAGACTCACCGGCACAATGCCCGACAGTCCCAAGATCTCAGAGAGTACTGAGTTCATGTAGGAATAACAGTAGGAATGTCCAACTAAAACGGGGGGGAGTCGCTTAAACAAGAGAGCAGATCCACCATCAATTAGTGCTGTCTGTGACCCTAAATTAGCACCGGATAGCACCTCGGTTATAATAGACACCGAGCAAATAGACTTCCTAATCAGAACTATAGACGCTAAGTTTGATCTGATGGTCAAACCTTTATTGATCAAACTTGACATGATCACTGCCGAAGTAGTCAGATTGGGAGGTCTTTTGGGATCACAAATTAACACAAGTATAAGTCCCCAAGTTAAGGACAAGGGTCTCGGAGGTAGTAAAGTAACTTCTAAGATCTCCAGTAAGGTGATACCTACGGCTACGTCCAAGACATCTAAGCCATCTTCTGGGGGTCTTTGCGAGATGGTATCTACTGCATCTAACCCCCCGCAGACATCTGGCCGAAACCCTTTACCCAACACAGCCCCAGGGATTCAGGCAGGACCTAGCTCAGGGAATACCAAAAGTTTTGTTAACTCACAGTTTGATCTACCACCAGACTGTGCACCTTTTGTGGCAGTCTTAACTAACGTCCCACCAGTTAGAGGGTCTGGGCACAATAACATTTACAGAGAATCTCATGACTCCCTGAAGAACAAGACTGTGGCTTGGCTTCACCGGGAGTGTGGTTTCCCAGTAGCTTTAGCAGATGAGATCCTAAGTACTAGGAGAACCAACTGGATAGGCAGCTCACGCAAGAATTTTAGTGGTGACTGCATCGTTGTTAATTTTAGAAACCCACATCTCGCCACCACTGCCTTGCTAAGCGCTACTTCAATTCCCTATCGAGATCAAGGGATCTCTCTTCGTCCCTTAGGTTATTTCTATAGGCACCTAAACAATCAGTCTAATGCTGATCATACCGGGGGGGGGGGGGGTAGAGGTTTGAATCTGTACACTGGTTTTAAAATTGCCACTTCTAACAGGTTCCAATCTTTGAGTGGTCTTGACTCCAATGATTGACTGGAATCTGCCCTGCCGAAATCCCCCCTCGGGGAAGTGGCTGTTTTCCCTGGAGGTGGGGGGGGGGATGTATCATCGGGGTACCCAGATATCGCGGGTATAAGTGGCAACCGCAGTTCCAAAGTTAATCTCAATAACGACTCTAGAGGTTGTAGAGATGCGAGGCTGGTCTTTGATGGCCAGGGTGTGGACCCCTCCCCCAAGAATGTATCCCATGGACTCAGTAGACCAAACTCCTTGATCAATATACCCATTCAAAGCTTTAACCCCTGGACTTGTTTAATCGCTAGCTGGAACGTTGCAGGATTATGGTCTAAGGATGCCTGCCTGGGCTGGCTTGAGTTTATCAATGTTTTTAATATAATTTGTTTCCAAGAAACATGGTGTAAGGACCCAATTAATTACAATGGCTTTGTTTCATACCAATTACCAGCTGTGGCCTCCTCTTCGGGTAGGGCTAAGGGAGGGCTCCTGGTATTGATATCTGTGGAACTCCCTATCACTGTTAAAGAACATCTATTGGTTGGGGTCCATTCCCAGATTTCATGGCTTTATCAGGAGCTAGGTAGAAATATTCTTTTAATTAAAACTTTTATAATAATATCTTTGACAGCACTAGGCATCAGGTAGTGTCTGCACTCGAGACCACTTTGGCTGACATTATAATGGGGTCTGATGTTGTTTTTGACCTTATTTGGGTGGGGGATTTTAATACTGCAGCGTGTTCCCTTTCCGACCAAAGGGTCTGTGGAGTTACTAATTGTTTTGGGGATGCTGATCTTCATTTCCCCCACAATCCTTATGGGGACTCGTTGAATAAGATTTTGGGCACCTATGATTTGGAAATTTTGGTAAATGCGAAAAATGCCTCTGGAGAAATCATTCCTACGTTCACGGGAAGGAATGCAAACACTGTAATAGATTTTATTTGCATGTCCTCTAGCCTCAGTCCGTGGTGTAAGGCCCCTGTGGTCGTGGATAATTTGCTTAGTGATCACAATTGTATCACTATTGAGGCCATACTTTGGAAGGAGAAACATGTACCTAAAATTTGCACCATTGCTAACATAGAGCCGCACAGACCCAACGGAACCAGAATTAGATGGAAAGGGGACAAAGCGGAAGTGATGTCAAATTCTATTGTTAAAAGCTGCTTAACAGAAATCATTACCATCCTAGAGAGTGAGGAGGTTACTGTTGAAACTGTGTGTAATTTTATTAACATCAACCTCACAATTGACAGTAAATTCACCAAACTTGGTAAGGGCAAGTTACATCATCAATAGGGGTGGTTTGATCACGCGAGTACTACCGCGCTTAAGGGGCTTAAAGCGGCATTGGCAGCCAAACCAAGAGATAATAGTGTGGTTAGGGAGCTTAGATTCACCTACCAGGCTGCAGTCAAACGTAGGAAGACCGAACTAAGGCATGAGGCCTGGGATAATTTATATCAGGCAGCCGCAACTTCGGACTCCTCTTTATTTTGGGCCACAGTTAAGTGTCCGTTTCTTAAGGACGACAAGATGCCCGAATTGACGGCTAACGTTACTGTGGAAAATTGGGTTACCCACTTCTCTTTGATCTTTGATTCGGATAGACCGATGGGTTTGCATGAGGACTGCTGGCCTATCGTTCCGCTGTATATTATAATCAGATAGAGGGAAGAAGAAGCTGAGGTCCATCCGGCTTCCAAACGTTAGTTTATGAATCAAAATAGAATGGACCACAGGACAAGTGGTCCATTCTATTTTGATTCATAAACTATCGTTCCGCTGGACATTTCCACCGTTGAAGTCCTGGGAAGCATCATCTCCAGTAATGGTGGGAAGGCCCAGGGGCCCGATGGGGTGCCCATCGATGTGTACAAACTAGAACCGGAGTTGTGGGGCCCGTTGTTAACTAACGTTTTTAATGCTGCTGTATGTAAGGGTGTCCCACCTACCTGGGAGAAATCCATCATTATTCCAATCTATAAGAAGGGAGATAGGCGGGATGTGAAGAACTATCGCCCAATTTCCTTGCTCGATTCCTCAGTGAAAATAATGAGCAGGGTGCTTTTGGTTAGGCTGGAAGAATGGGCCGAATCCAAATGCATCCTGGCCAATTGCCAATATGGCTTTAGAAAGGGACGAGGGACTATTGAACAATGCCTTAACCTTGAACTCTTAATTGGGAAATATACGCAGGCTAAGAAAGGCTCTCTCTATCTCTGCTTTGCAGATCTGAGTAGTGCCTTCGACATGGTGGATCATAACATCCTTTGGGCTAAATTGTTAGAAATGGGGGCACCTGAGGGCATTGTTTATTTTTTGGCCCGACTCTATGCCAACCTAAGCACCAGTGTCCGTTACGGACCTGGCGGTGAGCGCACCCCAAAGTTTAAGATCAGGCGTGGCATAAGACAAGGGTGTGTTCTCGCCCCCTACTCTTTACCCTCTTTATCAACAAAGTTGACTCCGTCTTAAAGACGATTGCGGCAGATGCCCCAAAAATCAATGATCTTAACGTCCCTGTATTACTCTACGCGGACGATGCCGTGATCTTGTCCAGGACCCCCATAGGTCTACAACACCTGATGGACAGGTTTTCGCTGTTCATCAAGGATAGAAAGTTGTTGATCAATAAATCCAAAACCTACATTATGGAAAGTAGAACAGGGCGAGGGAAACCCCATTCCTATTTTATCGATGGGCACAAAGTGCAAACGGTGGATACCTTTAGCTATCTTGGCACCACATTTTCTAAGAACTGTAGCTGGACTAGTGAGCTTACCAATGGTTTGGGCCAAGATGGCGAAATGCGCCCATGGGGTGTTCAAGTTTGCTACCAAATTAGGGGACAAACGCATTAAAGACTTGCTAAAAATCTATCAATTGAGATGCCTTTCCATTGCCCTCTATGGTGCTGGGGTTTGGGGACACATCACGGCAGGGAGCCTACAAGTGGAGGAAAATCTCTTTTTAAAGAGACTCCTGTGTCTGCCCAAATCAGCTTCTAACGACCTGGTGCACAGAGAGCTTGGGATCCAACATCTTTCAGATCTGATTGCCTTAAGACCATTAATGTTATGGCGTGCTATTTGGTTGAAGGAGGAGACTTCCCTAAATAGAGCCATCATAAGAGATTGTCTCTCTACCGATAACTATTTAAAGATTCCTTGGATTAAATTTGTCATCAATAGTTTTTCAGAGATTTATGGTCTCGATATAAGAGAGGATAGCTATGTTGCTTCTAGTCTGTCCAAATCCGAGATGAAGACTGCCTTCATGAGCTATAAGCCAGAGAGCCGGGGGAGGGACTGTGGCAATCTCCCCACCTGTGTGCTCTATGGAAGATATTGCGAGAATGTGGGCTACCAACCGTATTTGAGTCATGTCACCAGAGCTTCCCACCAGTTTGTCTTAACGAGACTAAGGTTCGGGATCGTGCACCACCTGGTGGCCTTCCCCTGCAACAAAAAACACCCGACTGGTCCGTGCCCATGTGACAATACTTCAGCACAAAGCACTATGCACTTTCTATTGCTGTGTAAACTTTCCGGTAACTCTCGTTCAGCCTTTTTAAAACCCATTTTCATCAAGTTTGGAGTTAGAAATGTACATGATACCATGAAGTTGCTTTTTAACATGCCCCACCCTGACGTTTGTTTTTTTACCGCTACTTTCCTTCTTCATGCTATTAAGGCAAGGACTAGTATGATTTTTTAACTGTTTTTAACCATGTATTTTGTACTGCATTTTCTACCATGGTTTTTATTGATTATTGTTTATGTAATGTAAATGTATGTGCTTTTATGGACATTGTCTTTATGCTCCGAATAAAGCCTTATGAAAATGAAAATGAAATGAGTCATTTTACAAATGAGTCATAGAATGGATAAGTCCTGGCTGCAGCAACTATGCATCTTTACTGCCTAGCAAGGATGCTAGGAACCTATACTCTAAGCATTGAAGATGGCTACCATCATGTGCAAGTCATGTGACAGTCCAGTGGCCCTATGGGACACAATCCCTCTTGTCTTCTTTCTCGGCAGCTTTTACACTCTGCATCCCGCCATCCTCTTCTGCTACTGAACACATTATTTTCAGTAGATGTGGAGTAGAACATCTTCATATGGAACCAGGGTTACTCGTATCCTGACACTTAGGAAGATGTATTAGACATGGAACAGCATCATTAAATATTTTCAATCGTAGATAATAAAATACCTGCCAAATTGTTGCGAAACAGGAGAGCAAGGAATGTGCAGCTTGGATGGAAAAATTAGAATTAACATATTAGGAAGTAATCATGAATGAAAAGTTTTCGTATGGCGAGGGATGAGTAGGTGAAAGTATCATAAAAACTGCTGTAGGATTGATTATGCAATATATAGGGAAGAAAACATTACCATGATTTAGGGGCAGGCACAGCCTATTTAAGAATTTGGGGGCATATCAGCGACACCAGGCGATAATTATCGCTCAGCGCTCTTAGCGTGAGGATAATTATCGCCGGCTAGCGTGGATTTTTATCGCTGAGATAGCGTGCTATTAGCAAGGCTTATCTCCTCAGCGATAAAAATCCTCACGCTAACTGCCTAACGTGAGATTATCTCTGGAAACCCAGCGATAATCTCACGCAATGTGGCGTTAGCTAGTTGATAGGGACTCACAAACTTAGCCATGATATCCACCTTCCATAGGATATCATGGCTAAGTCAGTCCTGAAGAAGGCGTAAGGAAAGTAGCGATAACAGGGGTTATCGCTACTTTTCCTGACGCTATGCTTCATAGCGTGGGGCTTGATGATAGGAGAAATGTCGCTTACCGACATTTCTCCTGTCATGTTAGGTCAGGAACGCCCACTTTGCATCTCATTAGAGATGCAAAGCTGGGCGTTAGGAATCCCCACGCTAAAGCAAGGTTTCACGCGTTAGCGTGGCCTTGCTAATTAGGCGATAAAATTATCACCGCTTTTCGGCCGAAATCGGCCGCAAAAGCTGCGATCATTTATTATCGCCAGCTTGTAAATATGCCCCTTAGTGGTAATGAAAAATTGTTGAATTTCTAAAGTAAGTGTCAAATGTGAATGAGAATGATAATCAACTAGTAGCAGACAGCCCCACCCCCCTTCCCCCTACCCCCCTTCCCTCCCGGGGTAGAATGGCAGAATGAATGTGTGTGGTGGATTTTGCTCTGGGTTTATTATTTCCCCCAGAAGTCTTAGATTTTTTTTATTAGCACTGAATTCAAAAACAGTCTCATAGCATCAGTTTAGACGTGGATGTCAATGGATTAGTTTAATTTCTGCAAGAAGTAGCTATAATCAATTTATCCCCAATTTAGTTGGGTGTATCTGTGCCATGTAGAAAACATTTATGTGGGTACTTTTTCCATTACATATTTGACAACAATATCGGTTAAAATTACCACACACTTGCATGTAGAGAAAAATGTAGGCAACTGTTTTTTAAAAGAAGCAATGAATTGACTTTTAAACATTTTGCACTTTTTTTCATTGCATTTCATGTAAAAGATTCTATTACATCCCGAGGAGGTCTATTTAACTTTGTAGAGGCTGAAATGATACAAACTCCATGCAAGAAGTAGGAACTTCTGATCATTGTCATCAGTTGAATTTACATGGACAACATTGTTTTGTGCATTTGTAGACAATTAGCCCACAAGATAAATGTAATGTGCATTTTGATTCACTGGGGCGCACATGCGCAAAAAAGAGAAACTATGTTCAATAAAATAATATACACTAAAAAAAAAAAAATAACATAAAAATTGAATGACTGGAGTAACTATGTTTGGAGGCATTACTCAATTTAAGTTCATTATTTTTTAAATGAAAAATGTATAGGAGATATCTCATATTGTATTGACTCCGAATTCACCATGGTGATCTACAGGGGTCACTTTTCACAGAAAATCATTTGATAGAGCCATTAGGTTAGCTAAGAACCAAATATGTTTCTTCTGTGCCGAATTAGGTTTTCCTAGAATCAGACCACTGTCCCAATTAAATATTTAAAGATGAAAATATTACTTCAGTGGGAGATCCAAATGTTTGAAAACATGCAAAAATCCTGGGCGCTTGTTTCTCTGGGTATTTAGATGAGCGAAAGGTTAATTTGACGATAAGAAGTAAATAACAATGAAGCACTGTGAGAAAGTCTATTATTAGTTGGGATGGATGGGAGTCTACCATAAGTGATAATGATACTATCTTATTCGGCCTAGTAAAATTTTCAGTAATTTAAACTTAAGCGCAAACCCTGGCAGTAGGGCCGGACTGGAAATCGAAACCGGCCCTGGCAAACTGCTCGCCGGCCCACCCCGGGGGCCAGGGGGATGCAGCCAAACTGTTTACTAGGGCTGGTTTCGACCAATTTTGTTACAAGGGGCCCCCAGTAACAAAAATGGCCCCTCAGGGGTCCAAAACCATCTCCAACCCTGGCGGCCCACCAGGGAAACGCCCGGTGCCTGCTATGGCCAGTCCGGACCTGCCCGGCGGCAATGGTACAGAGCAGACAGGCTTAGCTTAAGAAACGTTAAAAACACACCACATTAAAAATCGCAATAATTTAATTCGCGAAATGACACCAAAAACAACAAAAATCCAGTAAGTGGAATGGAGATAAACATGCTTAAATGAAATTAGCGCCACAAAGCATTCAGTGTGAACTGCAGTAATCTGGTTGCGTTTGACTGGTACCTAGACTCTATTTAAGTCCAACCGTGATGGAGTGTGGGTCGGAGATAGAAAATACAGAACCCAGTTTATAAGCTATCAGAAGTTTTATCTTCATAATTAGTGTATGAAATGAAACTCAAAAATCCTCAGCAGGGCAAGGAAACAGGCTGTGGCCCAGCAGGCTCCTTGAAGCCGGATATCCCACAAATGAAGTTCAGGTGAAGCTGTTGACTGTTGGCAAGAAAAGTCTGAGCAGGGGAAAATCCAAATTTATGTCCAAGGACTGTCCTTCACAGGACATGTACTTTTGGCACTTTCGCCTCTAAGAAGATCTCTACCTTCGGACTAAGTCACTTTTTTGGAGCTGCAAACTATCTGAACAGGGCTCAACAAGACTGGATACCCTCTCACCAACCTCCCTTCAAAATTGATTTGGTGCTATGGAAAAACTCGGAGTTGAAACAACTTGAATCTTTGGCCCAGCAGAAATGAACCTTCGTCATATTGACTCGGCAGGATTGTCCCATTTCTCCAGAGGTCTTTGAAGTCAAAACGTTTCTAAGTCCCAGGTTTTTCAGGATGTTAGGAGAAGTATACCATCCCAGGACCTCAGGAACAGCACTTGGGGGTGAAGACTCACCCCAACATCAGCCACCAGCATAGTCCAGGGCAGGTCAGTTGGAACTGGTTAGCTGGGCTCTTTGTGAAAAAGGGCCTTCTTGCAGCTTTTTTTTGTAGCCCTGTAGCTTAATAGGAGGCTGGCCAACTGACCTTTGGAGTTGACTTTCTTGTCCTGGGTCCAAGTGGGTTGGCCTGTGCAGTGAACTCCACTCCGTTTGTGGAGTTTGCAGAGTTCTCTGCACTCTGCGCTCTGTGGAGTGCAGAAAACTCCATGTAGCGCAGCTGAGTTTTTCCCGGCTCGCACTCGCCAACAAGAAGTTGGCGAGTATGAGCTCCCACTCAGGTAGAATTTCTACTCAAGCAGCAGGAAGGTCAGTGCAAACGGCAGTTCGTGCCACACTCCGCCACTTGTGGAACTTTACCGAGTTTTTTTGTCACTTTGCAGAGTTCCGCACAGCGGAACTCCGCAAACTCTGTCCAGGCCTACAAGTTGGAGCAGGTTCAGTCTTTCAGGTCTCCTGACAGGTCTCAAAAGCAGGAGCAATCCTTCTTCTGTCTTCCACAGGTTCAGTAGTGTTCTGAAGAGGGTGACCATTGGGGCCCTCATGCTCCCCAACCAATAGGGAAAACATTTCTACGGGTAATCCTACCCACTTTTGCAGCAGTTTCTAAGTGACCTACTGCAAACAATTCCACAGTGCCCCTCTGCCCTAATTCAACATGGTGAACCCCGTCTTCCCTTGTGCAGAGCCTCTGTGCCCACCTCAGAGGCGTAGCCAGGAAAATGAGCAATCCCCCTCTGTGGTCACTTTAAACCAGTTCTGAAGGCAGTTCCTCTCCCACTGGGACTGGTGTTTGCCTGGCAGGGGGAACGAAGAAGGGCCCTGCCCAGGTGGCAGCTAACATTTACTGGTGACAGGGTAAGCTTCTTTGAATGTAATCAAGTTCCTGAACACAGGCAAGATGGTTATCCTGCCAGAGGAACAGAAACTCTCATCTCATCCAAGCCTTTGCCCTGCTCAGGAAGCAGTTTTCACATGTCATCAAGGGGTTATTCAGCTGCCAGATGATAGTTGGAGCTCCTGCAAATGGGACTCCGAGTCTTTATGCAGGGAAATTGCAACATTCTAAAAATATATGTTCTGAAATATGCATTACATATCTGGCTTCACCAGTGAATTGGGCTTGCAATATTTATTTCAAAAAGACCAAGAATGAAATTTGTAGGCATTTCCTAGCCAGAGATAACAATATTATATTTAATATTTGTAAGTAATTGGCTTACAGGTTGAGGGGGGTGAAACCCTTCTTAAGCAGCAACCACAATTCTTCTCAGGGTGAAGTCACAAGCAATCCCTAAATTAACCTGTGCTCAACCCTCAGGTAGCTTGGCACAGAGCAGTAAGGCTTAACAATATGTAAAGTTTTTGGGCAACACTTCACCAGAAAATACACCTCAAAAGGAGGCCACAACAGGGTTAGAAAACTAAAGTGATTTTTAATAAATAAAACTAGATCAAAACAACAAAAATCCAATCAGTTGAACTGGAGATATTCAATTTTCCAGAATTTTAGTAAAAATAGCTCCAAATGACGTAAAAAGCCAACTGTGGATATCGGGTCACACCAGACCGAGACAAAGTCACAAGTTCAGGCTGACCATGATGAAGCGTGGGTTGACTACAGGGCCCAAGTTATGCCTATAGAACAAAGTACCTTAAATTCTGATTTGCGGAGCATTGCGAGGATCCGCGTTGATGATGTGTCATGAGGAAGAAGCGATGAGGCGAGGCCGTGGTGTGAGGTCCTGCTGCATTGTTGTCAAAGATCCCATCGATGAGGGCTTGGGTTGAGAAGTCCAGAGTCAAGGATGCGTTGCACAGTCAGGGTGGTGCGTCAGTTCTGAGGAGCTGCAAGGCACAGTCTGGTGTCGTCATGGAGGCTGCTGTTGGCGAGAGATCCGGGAGCCCGCGTCGAAGATGTGTCGAACAGTGGTGGCTCCAATGCGATGCAGATTTTTGTGGCAGTTCCAATCCACAGAGCAGCAGTGATGCATCAGTTATGCATGGGGTTGTGCCACACAGGAGAGGAGCTGCATCAGTTCTGTTGGCTCCATAGAGGCTGGCAGAGCACCTTAGGTCCACTTCAAAGGGTCTCGGACTGGGGTGGCACCACTTGGTGTGGTAGACTCACAGACAGCAGAGTCCAGGTGAAGGAGCAAGTTATTGGAGCCTTCTGTCCCTGAGGCTCAAGTCAGGAGGCCAGCCAACTAGCCTTTTGGAGTCAATCTGGGGTTCTGGGTTCAAGAGATGCAGGTCCAGTCCTTCTCACCCAGACAGGATGGAAACATGCAGCAGGTCAGCACAGCAAGGCAGCAGTCTCGCAGAGAGACAGTCCTTTAGCAGCTCAGCAGTCCTTCTTCCTGGCAGAGTATTCACAGGTCCAGAAGTGTACTGCAGTGGTGGTGTCTGAAGTCCAGTATGTATACCCAGTTTGGCCACTGAAGTGGGGGAGAAGCTTCTAGAGGTTTCCATTTGATGACCCCGGGAATCCTGCCTTCCCTGTCCTGGCTCCAAATTAACTACCGGTGGTATGCAGCCCTTTGTGTGGACACAGCCTATTCAGGTGTAAGTAGGGCTGTGCCCATCACCTCCCCCCCAACCAGCCATTGATGGCCCATCTAGGCAGACATACACTCCCTATTGTGTGTGGGTGTCTATGAGGAATACACTAAGTCCAACTGTCAGGTACACCCATTCAAGTGATCTAAGACAGGCTACAATCACTAAAAGGCTAAGGGAGGAAAATTACAGCTTTCTAAAAGTGGAATTTTCAGAATTGTAATTTAAAATCTGACTAAGGAGTTAGGATTTTGAATTAGGATTCCAGGGACTGGCCACCTAGTCCCATTTGGAAATTACACTTATAAAATGCAATAAGATAACACCAATGTTATCCTTTGGGAAAGGTAGACCTTGCAGTAGTGAAAAAAGAGTTTAGTAGTTTTTCACTACTAGCATGTGTAAAACTTAAAATTAAAGGTTCAAACTTTTCAAGTACATTGCACTGTGCCCCCTTGGTTGTCCAGGGCCTGCCTTAGCGGTGACGTATAGGTAGTAAAAATAAAGGTTCAGGCCTGGCAAAAGGGTTACTTTACCTGGTCAAAAGGGCAGTTTAAAACTGCACAAACAGGCTTCAAGGGCAGTCCTTAGATATTTTTAAAGGGCTACTTAACTGGATGGTACAATCAGCTCTGCCGGCCCACTTGTAGGATTTAATTTAGAGGTGCTGGGCCCATGTAGTACCACTTTACTTGCCTTTTTACTGTAGGGTCATGTTGAATAGTAAACTTGTACATGTCTTACTTTTACTGTGCACCTTGCCTTATGCACATTAGGACCTACTCATAGGTAACATATTAATATTTTGAAAGAAGGTTTAGTCCTGTCGAAAGGGGTTATTTTGGAAGGTCAAATTTGCAGTTTTAAAACTGCTCATCCATACTACAATGGTTGGCTTGCAGTCATGTGCTGCACTCTCACTGTATTAAGTGGTGTTATGGATGTTGCAGTCCATTAGTTCAAATTCTTTATTCGATGAAATTCATCATAAAAGAGCAATTAGTAACATAATACAATTAAAAATTTCAAAACAAGGGTTCATAAAACACAGTTGGCATTAGACCATTAAAGGTAAGTACAGTCACAAGACAGGATGATGAGCATCCTAACCAAATACTCTTAACTAACAAGTGCTTCAGAACTAATAAATGATTCAGAATGGGTTTTGTAACACCTCATGCGGGAGCGCCAAGCAGAGCCCAAAAATTTTGCGACTCCACAAACCATAGTAATTGAAGAGGTATCGGTGGTAAGTATCCGCAAAGCCGATGCATGGCATCTAACACCCATATTCTTACATAGTGGTTTTAGCCAGATCCTCCTAGCAACCCTATATGCCGGGCAAGCAAAAAAGAAATGTGCCACTGACTCAGTAGGGGCTGCACAGCCAGGACATGAGCTCCTTTTGCCGACATTATTTTTCCACCCCGAGATATAAGCATTTACTGGGAGGATCCCGAGTCTAACCTTCAGGTAAAGAGATCGATCTAAGGGCTGCTCGATGTAATCCAAAAAGGGTTCGAAGCGCCATGACCACTTAAAGGACAAAAAGCGCTCAGTAAGTGAGCCCACAGAACTACTAGAAAGTGTTTCCTGCTGAACTAGATTCCAGTAGAGCTTTTTAATCACCATCTTAGGCGGAGGTGATTGGTTTGCCCATGAGTCGCTCAAACCCAGGAGCACCACCAACCGCTTCAAGTTGCTCAGCCACTTAACCCTATTATTGGTGTTTAGCTGGATTAATTCATCTAGGGCGGCAGCATAATCCAGGAGCTCCCTTGTCCTGTGCAGACGAACCCAGAAAAGTAATGGGCGTAAGCGCACTATATCCTTAAGGGGGCGCCTGCCCATGTCAGCCCTTAGAGGAAATAGGGGAGTGGAGACTGGGAGGGCTACTGCGTCTCTCAGAAACTTGTTTTCAGCCCTGTCCAGCTCTACAGTGTTTTCAAACCCCCACAGTTCTGAGCCATATAAAGCGGACGGGAGAACTTGGCCTTCGTAAATTGTTAGGAGCGGTGAGAGGGGCTTGCTTTTAGATTTACGATATTCACTCATAACCGCCCCAGATGTTCTTTTATAATTTAACACCATTTTAGCCAAGTGATCCTTCCAGCTCATGCGACTATTAACCCTGATGCCCAGATAGTCATATGATTCTACCTGCTCCAAGGGCTCTCCATTAAGTAAGAGATTATTTCTAAATCTAGGTGAAGGTGCTAGAGTCATGAGCTTAGTTTTTAGAGTATTGATGGTAAGACCTCTATCAAGGCAAAATGCACTAAATCGGTTCAGGAGCTTTTGTAAGCCAGACGGCGACTTAGAGATTAAAATAGTGTCGTCGGCGAAGAGGAGTGTGGGGATTTTAACTCCTGCCAGGGATGGGGCATCAGCCGGTTCTTCTCTTAAATAATCCACCACTCCATTCACAAAAAGAGAGAACAGAGTGGGAGCCATGACACATCCCTGGCGTACACCCCTCTTCACGGGGATCTTTTCGGTTAGTTCCCCTTGGGTACCCCACCTGATCCTGGCATAATTCCCTTCATGAAGATGCACAATTAAACTTAGGAGGGGGCCAGGAAATCCCATATTCTTCAAAACCTCCCACAGCCTCTCACGTGGTACCAGGTCAAAGGCCATCCGAAGATCTATGAAAGCCAGGTATAAACTACCTTTATTGATGGTAACCGACTTCCAATAGATCGCGGAAAAGCGAAAGACCTGGTCCATCGTGCCCACCTTTTGCCTGAACCCTGCTTGGAGGTGTGACAACACATGCAATTCTTCCATCCAGGTGCCGACCCTAGATATAATTACCCTGCCAACCACCTTCTGTAGCACGTCAATCAAACTGATTGGTCTATAGTTGGCAGGGTCGTCTCTGTCACCCTTCTTAAAGACAGTGATTACCTCCGCTCCCTTCCACGAAGCTGGGACTGGGTAGCCATGGGAGATGAGATTCATTATTTTTGCGATGAGGTTAGCCCATAACTCAGGGGCCTCCATGAGGAGATCACCAGGTATCCCATCTGGGCCTGCTGCTTTCTTAGGAGTAAGGTGACTAATAGCTAACAGCACCTCAGCTGTCGAAAAGGGTTCCCTGACCGGGAGCTTGGGGTGAATACTAGGGGCATAACCAATAGGGATATTGGAATTTTCTGGCCCACCATAAATTGAAGAAAAATGGGAGTGCCATTGCTGACCTGTTATATGGTTATCTAGAGGGCGAGAGCTGTTCAACCTGGCTTTGTTGATCAAGTCCCAAAACAGCGAGGAATTCTTTCCTATGGAAGCTAGGGGTGGGCGGAATTTGCGGAATTAACCTTCGCAAATTATCGCGAGAATGTTTAAAATTATCGCAAACAAGCAGAAATATCGCAAAGATGCGGAAGTTTTTTTCCGGCATGTTCGCGAGATTTTCTGCATGGTTGCGGGTCGCCAACTTACCCATGTGGTTGCTTGCGGGCGCGGCCATCTTGTTTTGAGTTGTTCTCGCGGTGCATGATCGCGAGAAGAAAGACGTGATCGCGCGACGCATGACGTCACTGCGGGCGCGAACTGTCGCGAGACAGCGCAAATGGCTAAAAACAATACAACATCTCATGGAGAACGCGACCGGATCAAGAAAACTTGTCGGCGAACGCAGGGATTCAGGTAAGGCGATCGCGCGCGCGCGAGAATGTATCATTTTACAGCGCGAGCAAGAAACAAATTATCGCCAAGCTGCGGAAACCGGAATTTTTGACATTTTCGCGCTCTCCGCGGAACGCAAAAATGTCAAATTATCGCAATTTCCGCGAACGGAACGAAATTTTTGCCCAGGCCTAATGGAAGCTGTCCTGAGGTCTTGCCAGTGTTGTTCTTCCCATACACGTTTTGCTTGCTCCAAGGCCCTAGCGTAATCTTTCCTGGCTACACTAACCCGGAGTTGGTTCTTTTCACGCAAGGCAATTCTAATCTCGTTTCTTGAAGTTTTACAGTTCGCCGTGTACCAGGGACTATTCGATATAGTTTTTTTGTTAACCCTGCCACCACTCTTGACCTTATTATTACCTTTTAGGAGGAAGAATTCCCCAAGTTTCTCCGTTAAACTATTATACGCCTGGGAAAAAAGTATGCCCTGTGCAGGCGCTAGGTCCGGATCAAACACTCCCATTTCTATACTCAGATCTTCAACAAACGTCCTGATTTTTATCAAATTATGAGTCTGCGACTGAACCTTCTCCCACTTGAGTCTTCGATTCCCTTGGAAAGGTATCACCTCCTTAGTAGACTTCGGGTGCGATATCCTCTCTATGGTGTTCCGCCTCCCCCATCTTATCGACATGCATAGGGGGTTATGGTCACTATCCTGTGAAGGAGTCACCACCATATCTACTAGGTCACACCAAAGTTCCACGTCTAATAAGATGTAATCGATTCTTGACGGGCTACTTAACCTATTAAAGGTCATTGCCCCGTCAGGGTCGGAAGGGGTCCTACCATTAAGAGCCCTGAGGTTATGTTCTACAGTGAGGGAATTAATCTGTATAACCCTTGGTGACCATTTCTTGATTGTGGGCAGAGACAGGGTCGGGATACCCCATCTGGAATCCACTTCCTCTATACCCAAGGGATCGTCACCATCTAGTGGTTCGAATGTACAATTAAAATCCCCTCCCACTATAATTTTAGAGGTGGGGGGGCAAATTGCTAATGCCTGATCTAAAATGGATAAGGTACTTGAATTTATGTCCCCTATGGTACCTCTTGCATAGACATTAAATAGGTCAATCCTACTAGTTCCCCCCTCAAAGGAGATATGTTGGATGTCACAACATCCAGAGACATGGGTGGTTATTTTAAGGTTCAGAGCGATCTTGATCCATACATGCAACCCCCCAGCTGGTCTACCCCTGCCCTTACTCAGAGCTGGTATGAAAAAAGTGGTGTAACCCGATTTATATAAAGGATAGACACTCCATGTTTCCTGAAATATGCATACATCGAATTGCTCGATGAAAACATTCCATTCAGGCAACACCAACTTTCTTTGTAGACCCGCCACATTCCAAGAAACTAGGTGTAGGCCTTCGTTATCTTTCAATTTTAAATCTGTCGGGGATACTGCAGGCCTATCCATGACCAGCATGGTTTGAATACCTATGGGTTCTGGTTGGTCTAGGTGGTCTATCGTCAAGGGGATTACAGTACTGTTGACCAAGGGGGTAGAAAGAGGGGTGAATACATTCCCGCCACTAGCAAATCCACTTATAATTGTAAGTCCTGTAGAAACAGGAACAGCTCCGTGGGCTTCCATACTCCTCTCACAAACAACGTTCTTAAGGCAAGATAATCCTATTGGACACCCACCGCCCCAATGGGGCTTTAATCTTCAATCACATTCAGCCAGACTAGAGAAGGTTTCAAACCTGTTTGACAACACTAAAGGGTTAGAAGGCTTCACTCTCACACCTCCTCTGTTAGAGATCCTATTAAAACTAGGAGGGATGTGATGCCACCCAAAAGGATCAGTGATTTGTTGGGTGTTTGAGGGGCCCGATAAGTAGTTCGGCCTATATGTGTCTGGTGGAATGGGCAATAGGGGGGGATGCTTAGATGGGACAGAAGGGGGAAACACCGATGATCTAGGGTAAAAATAGGTTAGTGCACGGGGAACAATGCCAATACTACCTATTTCAAGAGGCCACTCCAAAATATACTTAACTACACGAGGGTCTCTGAAATTTACTACCACGATGTCACCCGCAATGTTTTTCGTCGTACCGCCCACCCAAGGGAGACGTCTCACATGTAAAATCTCACCATTAAATTTCTCCTCGATAGGTCTATAACTATTGAGCCAGAACATGGTTTTGTTTTTTAACTCACTGAACCCTTCTCTTTTATCAACTGGTAAAGGCGGAACCCCCGTCAGAACAACCACCAGGGGTACAGCTTCGGGGGGCAGATCAACTTGTGGCACATACTTGGGGGCAAGCAAACCATTACTAGGGCCTTCCCTACTATCCCGCAGAGTGATTGGGACAAGATTAATCCCCCCACCCTCCTTATCGTCTCGTGTGTACATCGGGACAGACACAGGCACAGACTGAGATACCGCCAACAAATTAGACGGCTCACCCGTATCCTGGGGTAGAGTGGGGAGGTGATTGTGGCGAATAGGTTCCGCCGCTATAACTTCGGTATCACTATCGAAACCCGCCTTCCCCTGCCCTGTTGTTGGGATGGTTTTTATGCTTATTATCGCTTCCAGGTCCATGAGTTTTTTCTCCACTCTTAATAAACCTTCAATTAGTGGTGAAATAAGGGTCTTAATCACCTGGACCAGGGCATCCTGGCGAACAACCGAAGGAGAGGGAGGGAGGGAGGGAGATAACAAAGGGACGACAGGGGTAAAGCCTGGATTTAAGGAAGGCAAATCAGGTTCTAAAACATCAGGAGTCAATGGAGGAGCAGGGTTAGGAGTAGTTGTTGGTTCGACTCCTGGCCCTTTAGATAAGTTTAAACCTTTCAGTTCGTGCTTCCCAAACTCAGAACAGTTGTACTTAGGTTTAACTGAGACTCCCCCTTTCTTGCATCTTCTTTTAATGGGGGGAGGCCCAAATGACTTAGCCACTTTGAATGGCTTAGTGACCTTCTTAACCTGTTTACCAAGTGCTTGCACACTTCTAGTTACATCTGTAGGGGGGTCGGGATGAACGCTAACAAGTTTCTCTTGTATGGGCAACTCTAAGGGTGATGAAGCTGAAATAAGAGCAGATTCCTTTTGCAAACAGGGATCACGCGGTGGTGTAGGAGAATCAACTACAGCACCACCACTATCCCTTGACCGGGAAGGAACCTGCAGCAACAAATTATCAGAAGACCTAAGCTTCAAGCTTTCTATTGAGCGACGACGCTCTGATCTCCTTTTGTCCAAACAATTAACTAATTCATCCACTCTTAGCGCCTTTTTAAAATAAGTGTCCAGAGGGCCAGCTAGCATAACTTTCGACTTCTCCTCGTCGGTACTACTAGGGGTATCAGCCATAATAGCCTTTTTGTTAGTTACGCAATAAGCGCACACAAATACAAGTAGTACCTCAACCAACTGATCAATAGCCGGGCCCAGCCCGGCCTCACTCGGTCTCTGAGGGCCTAAGAGGGCCCGCCCTTGTCCCGGGCTTCGCCCGCGCTGCGATCCGCGCTGCGGATCAGTGTGTGCTGGAAAATATTGTGACGTCAAGGGGCGGGTTCGGAGGAAGAGGCAGGCAGCAGCAGCAGGAAGCAGAGGGCTGCTGGGCCTCGCAGTCCTCAAAACGCTGTTTCCCCGTGCAAAAGGTCAGTCTTCCACCACGAGCGGCCCCCGCGAAGCGGGGGCCGCGAGCTTTAAAGCAATGTCCAGGTGTCCAGGGGCGGGTCCGGAGGAAGAGGCAGGCAGCAGCAGCAGGAAGCAGAGGGCTGCTGGGCCTCGCAGTCCTCAAAACGCTGTTTCCCCGTGCAAAAGGTCAGTCTTCCACCACGAGCGGCTCCCGCGAAGCGGGGGCCGCGAGCTTTAAAGCAATGTCCAGGTGTCCAGGGGCGGGTCCGGAGGAAGAGGCAGGCAGCAGCAGCAGGAAGCAGAGGGCTGCTGGGCCTCGCAGTCCTCAAAACGCTGTTTCCCCGTGCAAAAGGTCAGTCTTCCACCACGAGCGGCTCCCGCGAAGCGGGGGCCGCAAGCTTTAAAGCAATGTCCAGGTGTCCAGGGGCGGGTCCGGAGGAAGAGGCAGGCAGCAGCAGCAGGAAGCAGAGGGCTGCTGGGCCTCGCAGTCCTCAAAACGCTGTTTCCCCGTGCAAAAGGTCAGTCTTCCACCACGAGCGGCTCCCGTGAAGCGGGGGCCGCGAGCTTTAAAGCAATGTCCAGGTGTCCAGGGGCGGGTCCGGAGGAAGAGGCAGGCAGCAGCAGCAGGAAGCAGAGGGCTGCTGGGCCTCGCAGTCCTCAAAACGCTGTTTCCCCGTGCAAAAGGTCAGTCTTCCACCACGAGCGGCACCCGCGAAGCGGGGGCCGCGAGCTTTAAAGCAATGTCCAGGTGTCCAGGGGCGGGTCCGGAGGAAGAGGCAGGCAGCAGCAGCAGGAAGCAGAGGGCTGCTGGGCCTCGCAGTCCTCAAAACGCTGTTTCCCCGTGCAAAAGGTCAGTCTTCCACCACGAGCGGCACCCGCGAAGCGGGGGCCGCGAGCTTTAAAGCAATGTCAGGGCTGCTGGGCCTCGCAGTCCTCAAAACGCTGTTTCCCCGTGCAAAAGGTCAGTCTTCCACCACGAGCAGTCCATTAGTGGAATTTAACTTACAGGCCCTAGGTACACTTTGCACCATATAGTAGGGATTGGCCTAGTTAGTAGAGTCCCAGTGCACAGAATAAAAACCAGCAGCATCAGTCCAACACAATAGGGGTGAAATTGCAAAGAGAGGGATTTTCTTAGAAATATCACAGTCAGAGTTTCATCCATAGGCACACGATCAAACAAAATCTGACTTTCCATTGGCAAGCATCATAGTCAGTACACAACGTTCATAAAAAAATCTTAGAAGGACATGCTAATGTGTTACAAATTGCTACTTGATATGGGAAATAGCTTATGCTTTAATTTCTAGAAGCATGTTGAGTGGTCTCACAATGGCCTCGCCATTGGGTTACATAGAGGTAACATGGCACCCTTGCACATTTTTTTTATCACATCCTCAGTTTGAAGGTGAGTCACTCCCTACGCCACTGTATATGGGGCCCTGACTTACTGGTAGTGGATCTTAAGACAGGTATGCATTTTAACCACACACAGTTTCCTGATATATTATTCAGCATCACTGAGAAGTGTGGGTTTAAAGTGCTGCACTGATAAGATGATAGCCATGATAATGTTGGGAGAACAGGTTTGATTTTTCTTCATTAGCCACCTCTTTGCTGGAGCTCCTCAAAGTGTTGATTATTGTACCAAACTATGGATATTCATAAAGTGTGATTTCCTCCTCCAGCTTGAGCAATTTTTTTATTTCTCTTGAAAATATTCCAGTACCAGCAGTGTGTGTGTAGTGGTGCTTTGGGTACATTTCCTTCTTCAGATCATCAATGTTATTGAAATTGAGGGGTCATTAAAATTAGGGGTAGGCGGAATATTCCATTCCACCTGAGGAATTGGCAGAATTTTGACAACTCAACATTACTCGTGTAACGTGGAGTTCCAGCCAAATTTTGCCAATCGTCGCTTGGCAGCAATTATTTCTTGAGCGAGGTAAGTTGGTGAGTGAGATTTGGTGTCCCCTACCTCTATTTTCAGGCACTTGGAGGATTTGTAGTTACATTTTCCTAATGCGTGCGGCTGCAGGCAGTCGCGACCATTCGCAGTCATTAGGCTGCCACTCAAGTAGAAAATCTACTTGAGCTGCAGGATAATCAAGTCAAGAAGGTGTGCCCTTTGGCACACCATGTGATGCCACTCATGCTGGTTTTATAGTGCGGAACACGCTACAGCCACTAAATAAAAGTGCAAGAAATATGAAGTGCCTATTTCTGCCCATTGGTGGAACTCTGCGGAATCTCACAGAGTTTTATGTAACACCGTGGAATTACACAGAGTCAAATTCTGCAAGTTACACCATACCCTAATTAATACAACTGATGACAAGGGTTGTTGTTGCATTTTAAGGTTCAATATGCCAGTTTCAAATAAGGCTGCAACAGCACAAAAGATCAAAACCATCCCAACAGCTTAGCCAATTGTACTACTTTTTGCTTTAGTTTCAAGATTACCCTGTTTTTTAGTTTTTGCCAGCATTTGTGTGCCTTTTCTTTGCAGACACTCTAGCAAGTAAAAGGATTCTAGATGCACAGTTACAACGCCTGCTCTGCCCTCACCAGAGAACAGAGAGAGGGCTGTCCAAGAAAACTACTATTACAATTGCAGATGAGCGGAGTGGTGACTTCCCATTGTGAGTACATTCAATTCATACACCTTCTTTTTCTTATATGGCCCTGCTGCTACATTGATTGTCTAGCAGCCAGCTGGCCTGCCACCTCGCCACACTGATGGAGACCAGTGTGTTCTGGGTCAAGCCATTTGTGCTGCTGGGCTTCTTCCTACTTATGTGGGTTAGATAGCAGTCTGACACCTTCACCTTTGGAATTGGTCACCCCCATCCGCGAACCACTGCAAATGACTCACTATGATCCTTTGGTAATGAGATACCAGACTTAAGATGACCACCATGATTGACCCAAAGCCCATTCTCATGAAATGCCACTTTTTGGGAGGTCCTGCCAAGTACAATTCGAAGCCAAATAAAGGCATTTGGGCAAGTATTCCCACCCCGCAATTAGACACATTTTAATTGTGAATCATACTTACAATACTTATGTTTAAGACTAGCAATTAAATTCCATGTCTTGGGCACCCTTTTCCAGAAAAGGTAGGATATCACAGGCTGGAAGGTAGGATAACACAGGCTGGATGAACTACATAAAAATGGCTGTAAGATTTTGTCAGAGGAAAATATCACAGTCTTTATCGGATTGTGACAGAGGCCCCACAATGCCCAATCAAGAGGGCCATCAGAGGAAAACCATTTTCAAACAGAATAGCCTTGGTAGACATTAAATATCTTGGCCTGAGATGAATTAAATGTGTTAACCAACCAGGCAACAATGCAGCACAAAACAAGGAATTTACAAGGTTCACGCACATTTTAACTTAAAAATAAAAATATAAAATGAAAAAGTCATAAAATGAAAAATATTGATGAGTCTCAAAAAATACCATTGAAACCTCAGGTAATGTGCTTAATTCATATCAAAAGGAAATGTAAAAAAATAATGAAAATGTTTATAACGTTCCACAAAAGAGAAAATTACGGCTAAGCTCCCGTAATCAATTTAGCCTGGTGACGTTTTATAAACTCACATTCAGAAAATGTTATTGGAAGAAGAATGTTCACTTGCACCAACCCGGATGCTGTGCCAGAGTAGGGCTCCAAGGAGGCTAGACAAGTGCACTTGAAGCCTTATGATATATCCAGACATCTTGTTCCAAAAGCTGCAAGTCTAACGAGCTAATAAACAAAGGGAATACAGTACCTGCAAAAATATGTTGGAACTTCCACAATAAGACTTTGCCATTTTTCTTGAGCTCAAGATTTTCCCATGAGAGGGCGTCTCAAATTATACAAAATGACGGTTTCAGAACGTTTGTCTCATAATTTAAAATTACACTATATGCGTCAGCCCTCCCGATTCAGGCTGAAGACTACCAAGTTTGAAGCTAGTCTCCTTATTCATAAATGCAAAAACATGATTCCTCTGTATGGTTCAGCTGACAGGGACTGGTCATGTGTGACTCAGAGCATGCCCTGCCAGTAACCTGCTTCTTCAGGGAAGTGCAAAATGTTTGTCATGCTTTCTCTGCCTGCCATAGCGCTTTCTGCGTGTTCCTGACAAGCAAGGAAAAACAATTATTTGCATTTCTGATATCTGGTCCTGCGGAACCACACTTGTAAGTCCCATACATGCCAATAGAGCCAATTCAGGCATCAAAAGAAGTTAATGGGAGAGATACATTCTCCCGATTACTTTTTTAAATCTCCTGCTTTCTTCTCCTAAAATGTTGGAATGTATGGTACATAGTGAACAGAATTTGCAAATGTGAAAAAACAATCTTGTTCTGGAGTCAATTCCTGCTTAAAAAAATAGAGGTTCCAGGATCTAAATTAAAAAAAAAACAGTGGTAAAAAATCCAAATTGACTTTAAATCAACAAGGCAGGGCCCCAGTGGTCATGTTCTCTTCTAGAAAGTATCTAGGAATGACGAAATCACACTCTTGGCCTGATTTAGAGTTCGGCAGATGAGTTACTCCATCACAAATGCGACAGATATACCATCTGCTGTATTACAACTGCATTATACAGCAGACGGGATATCAGTCACGTTTGTGACGAGTATTCCGTCAACCGAGTTCTAAATCAGGCCATGTGTGTTAGATGATACTGGACATTCCTGCTGTAATAATGCAGCTTGAACCAGAGATGCAATAGCACAGTTCCCTGCATCGACCTAGGGCAGCAACAGACAACGTGGAGTCTAATAGCAAAACAAATGGGAGATATTCACCTCAAATTAGACACTCAGGGGCATATTTATGAGATATTCACCTCAAATTAGACACTCAGGGGCATATTTATGAGCCCCTTGCATCGCTGGAGAGTCTTTTTTTGTGATGCTCTGGCAGCACAAATTTTAAAATCACATTTGTAAGGTCACGCAGCGCCACTTCGTGTGGCTTTCAATGTCCTCATAGATAGGGAGGAAGGCATTGCAGCTCAAATCTCTGCACTAGGGAGGCATTCCATGGCTGTTGCGGTGGGTGTTCCCACGCAACACCTATAGATTTGATTCTTTCCCAGATTTACAAAACCATGTAAACCTGGGCATGCGCTAAAACCTAACGCCTCCCTAGAGGAAGCGTAGCGAGGGGAAACAACTTTATTTCTCCTAATTTTTTCCTCTTTTCATTTGCGGGGAATTCTGCGGCACATATAGAAAGAGGATAAAGCATCCGAGGATTGTTTTTGTGAAGGAAGGTGCCTCTTTCTGCACGAAAACAATCCTGCCGACAGCTCAGGCAAAGGGTGCCTGCATTGGTGCAAGGGTGCGTGCGTTGACGCGAGGCTGCGGAAACGGAACTAGCACAGGGTGAAGGACAGGAATGCCCTGTATTGGATAAATACGGTGCATTCCTCCCCTTTCACTTTGACGTAGGGCAGCACACCTTCCCTACTCCAAAACTCCATAAATTAGGCCCTCAGATCATTGTGAGATCTCTCATGCCTGGCAACTCTTGCACAATTAGAAGAGGTTTTTTGGCATCTGATTAAGTGCATCACATGTAAGCCCAAATCATCTTGAGTGAGTGGACAATAAGTGGCTGCTACCTTTAACAACAGGTGGACATTGTGGACCGGCTCAGGGCTAGTGGCATTCAAGGATATGCGCTCAAAATCTTGAATGCCTTTTTGTCCAGCAGGACTCAAAAGGTGGCGCTGGGGGACTATGAATCTACCCCTTTCGTGCTTCCCTGCGGAGTCCCTCAGGGGTCCTCCTTGAGCCCTACCCTTTTTAATGTATACGTCTCCACCCTGGCACCGGTCATCAGATCTTTTGGCTTCAAGTTAACATCATACGCGGATGACACTCAGATAGTAGTTTCAGTACTACCGGGGGAAACAGACAGCACCGCGGAAAGGTTCAGAGGCTGTATGCGGGAAGTCAGTAATTGGATGACGCAAAACTGCCTTAAACTTAATTCAGCTAAAACCGAAGTGTTGCTTTTTGGGTCCAGAGACAACTTCTGGTCCCCGTGCTGGTGGCCGGAGGAAATGGGCACCCCCCCAGCCCCGGTCTGGAAGGTTAAAAATCTGGGCGTTCTGATGGACGATTTGCTGTCCTTCAGACCTCAAATCAATGCACTCTCCTCAGCTACTCACTTCGTCCTAAAAACTATTCGGAAAGTTTTGCCTTTTCTTGCTGACGAATACAAGAAGACGGTGGTCATAGGTCTAGTGATGTCACGACTAGACTACTGCAACAGCTTACTGTTGAATGCCCAACAGGGGCTTCTCAACAAACTCCAAACTTTGCAGAATGCGGCAGCCCGACTGATCACAGGCACACCTAAATTTGCCTCAGTGTCACAGGATCTGGTAAAACTACACTGGCTACCAGTTCGCAAGAGAATTATCTTCAAATCTCTTTGCATAGCATTCAAGGCCCTGCATGGCCTGGGACCCCACTGCATTTCTCAACTTTTTCAATGGCACAGACCTAAAAGACTGCTGAGGTCAGCAGAGCAGGGTCTGGTAGTCATCCCCAGAGTCAGGAAAGCTCGCTGGGGTGGGAGGAGTTTCTCCCTAGGTGCAGCTAAGGCATGGAATTCCCTGCCACTGCACCTTAGACAACTGCCGGACCTCTTGTCCTTCAGGAGGGCCTTAAAGACGTGGCTCTTCTCACACTAATCACTTGTTTCATACACTCACTGTCAATCAGCGCCAGGACACCTTTGGGTAACAGTGCGCTTTATAAATGTGAAAAATAAATAAATAAATAAATAAGGCACTTTACTTGCAGTTAATATTAAGTGAAGGGTCAAACCCCAGCTTATCGTTCTCAGTCTATAGAATCCTACATTTAAAAAAGACTCAAAATGTAGGTTGGTTTTCATTTTTTATATCAACTTTTCCTAAGCACAGTCTAACAGGGACAGAGTAGCCCTATTGTATCAAATGAAAATGTCTCTCAATAGCTCTAGTCTGATCCTGTGTGAGAAAGTGGTGGAAAAACATTCAAGACGAGCAGTTCATGGGACCACTGAAAAAAAGATGAATAACTTGACCAGCCGTAAAGCAAGCATTTGTTGCTACAAAGTTTTAAGTTTTCAAAAAGCCGGAGAGATTAATATGCAAAGATATATCTTCTAATGTGAATCTTAATTTTCAGGTATTTCTAATCTACTAACGCAGCATCCTGGTTGTGATCCTGATTGACCGAAAGCGTTTCCTTATGTGCCAAAATGCGAAGGGATCTCTGGATTGCGCTCTTAAATCTCGTTTTATCATCAAATGTAATGCAGCGTGCCTTAAACCTGGACATAGCCCCTGACTACCATGTTCATGCAGTACCAGCCTAGACCATGTGCAGTGCTGTGTCTTCTTGCAAACATGTGCCTTTCAGTATTGTTGCAATGTTTATTTTACAACGTGCAAGCACCACGTGAGGGGAGAAGCAGACCGCTCAATGATTAATACATGGCCCAACTGGCATTTAGCATTTCCATCACACTGGAATAATTGTTGCCTGTTCTAGTGTTTAACTGTTGAAAGAGACCGTGGAAATCAACTGTTTGATTCTCAATTTCATACTGTGCCATACAATCAATTCTTTTTAGTCAGTCTGTCTCTGGATTTACTTCAGAGCCACAGTAAAATGAGGAAGCTTTCATTAATCTTTCAGATGCTTCGTATTAATGACAAGGCTCTTGCATGAACAATGTAACAGCAATTAAAAAGCCCATTAATCTGCATTACAGCTATTAAAGATGCATGTCATTAAAGGGTATGGAGTTTGATTCATTTTCGCGCGCCCCCCAAAAAATGGAGCAATTACAGTCTGGCAATGCACTTTGTCATCAAATTAGGTTGGGGTTTTCCAGCAAATGGCTTTGCAGCGTTTAGCTCTTCTTCTGTTTTATTATTCATGACTGAAATGTGGAAGTCAAGACCTTTGAAATTACCTTCTTCTGTGGTAGAGATGTTCAATGCACGGGAGCTCTCGGTACAGCCGGCCAGAGTGCAAGCCGTTAGGGTGACGGCGTAGTTTGTGAAGGGTTGGAGGCCCACCAACATTGCTGCAACAAGAACCAAAAGGACAAGGTGAGTGCAAGTTACTAGTGATGAACAAATGAAGAGGTTGCCCCGCCACCACACATGCTACTTGCTCTACTTGGCATTTTCTTCTCAATCAGAATATTTCATACCGGGGTGGAAATAAGTTGAGTTCCGCTGCTTCAACATTTATGTGTGATCCTTCTGATGCAACAAGGAATCTCATGACAGCCGAATGCAGACAACCTAATTCAACATCTGACCAGTGACCTCCTCCTACCTTCACCTAAATGCGTGAGGAGGCCTCCAGGCCCACTCTCAGACAAACATCATTACTCATTCACCCACAAAATCAGAGCCATGGCAGCCAACGAATGGCCTGTTCCATGGTGATTGATAACTAATTGAGACAACTTTACAAAATTATGTTTGGAATGGAAAGAGAGACAGAACTTGCCTCACCCAAAATCCATAATTCATCTAATTAATATAGTCTATTGGGAGAACATGAGTCCTTTCATGAAAAAAGTTTCTCTATAAAATCATTTAGGACATATAACATGTTAGTTGAGGGACATGGATGCTAATTTAATCCATGATTGATAGAGGCATTAATGCACTAGAGAGAAAGCAGAGAGGGAATCTGTATAGATGAAGCGAGGAAGAGCATACCCGCACATGTCAAAGATGGCTCTTACTTGAGTCCTTTATTTAAACCTACTCGAACTCCTCCCAGCAGAGCCAAGCAGATTTCCCTAATCCCTCCTTCAGAAATGTCACATTTGGGTCTTACAAATCCATCCACTTGATTCAGGATTTCCTTTTGTTGCTGTATGATGTACTAAATCTGGTCCACCTCCCTAGGAGTCTCTGCTTCCTATAATGTCCATTCTCTCAAAATTCTCTCTCTGACATTTTGCGGTGAGAGTTTCTACACATTTCGATCCACTGATAGCAGTAGATAATATTGAACCTCGGAGCAATAAAGTGGGTGAGGACATTTATTGTTGAATGCTGCTGACATTTCTGATTAGCTAGTTAGAACTGGTCGAACAGAGTGGCAGAGTAGAACTAATATGGTTATGTCAAAATATTGTGAAAAAATACTTGTTTTGTAACATTCTTATTGTACCAGTCAGGCATACTCAAGGAATATATCAGTATGTTGTTAAATATGTCATTCATTGTAAGTTACACGACTGTATGTTGAGGTTAGAGGGTACTTCATAAATCATTTTTCAGTTAGGGTTAGTGTGATAAGACAACATGAATGAAAATCAGTGCTCTATCACAGGATATGTAATTTTTAATTGGCATTTGTAAAGCGCACACTGGACATATATGTTGGACATATTTATATACATTTGTTAGTCAAATGTACAGAGAAAAGAAAATTAAACATAACAGAAAGCAAGGCCCTTGCACAAATAAAGGTATATTTAAAAGTGATAATTAAAAATGCAAAGTATAGCAAAGATACGCGACAAAGTGATTCAAAGTACACCAAAGATAGTTCAGATCCCACAGAATCAAGAATACAGTTCAGAAAAAACGTATTTACAAATTGTTATTAACTTTGTTACAAAGGATAAAAGTTAATGGTTAAAATTAAAAAAATCAAATGTATGCATCGCATCAGACGTTATAAATAACATTAACAATTATTCTATAGTAATCAATGGGAACTCAAAATAGGAAATAGGCACCCTCTGAGGCCAACCACCAATGTACTCTAGTCAGATACAAAATGCTACTTTGGCCGAGTCGCCCCAGTAAAATGGCAGCGAAGACTTAAAATTACCATGATGTTGACCAGTTATGGAGCACAGTCAGGGAAGAGTTGGTGCTCAACCCCAATATAAGGGTTTATTTACCTTCAGACCTAGACTTTTTCAAAAGGTCAAAAATCTTAAGTGGGGCCACTTGGAAGCTGTATTCAAACAAAGCTTCCCAAGGATAAGTTTTCAGCAGTCTCCCAGAAGACTCCAAATTCACGGTAAAAAATGGGGCAAACATCTAAAGTGTAACATGTGTGGTTCTGTCTTTTTCAACATCTTTTGCACCTTGCATTGGTCATCATGAGAAGAGAAGTCCCCTCTTTTAGAAACCAGTTTGTAACTTACCTGGTGCCACTTTGAAATTTCTAAGCGGTACAAAAGGGGGTGGTGATGGACGGAGCATCAGAACCAATCAAACACTCACACCCAGTCAACAGATCTGGGTTTGATCCATCACCGTTCTTTAGCCCACTCTGCCACCCCAGTTCAGACATGGCCATATGCAAATCAGTCTGACCCTGTGCCTCATGGGAACAGTCCAGCCCGAACTGCCAAGCCATGCAGTTCGGGCTGAACTGTTTCCATGAGGCACAGGGTCAGACTGATTTGCATATGATTTGCATATGGCCAGATCTGTTGACTGGGTGTGAGTGTTTGATTGGTTCTGATGCTCCGTCCATCACCACCCCGTTTTGTACCGCTTTGTTCGCCCTCAGTTGGCAGGGTATGCTCAGACGTTGAGTCCCTTGCTCACTTTGCCACTGGATTCAAGCAAGCCTGGCTGAAGACGGCTGAAATGCCAGAAACCGGTCCTAGGAAGCTTGTTTCTTGTCCAGGGAAGACATGGCTTGGCAGTTCGGGCTGGACTCTTCCCATGAGGCACAGGGTCAGACTGATTTGCAGATGGCCATGTCTGAACTGGGGTGGCAGAGTGGGCTAAAGAACGGTGATGGATCAAACCCAGATCTGTTGACTGGGTGTGAGTGTTTGATTGGTTCTGATGCTCCGTCCATCACCACCCCGTTTTGTACCACTTTGAAATTTCTAGCACTTTTTTTTACAGTTTTGGAGATAAACTTAGGTTGGCACATTTACAAACATTGCCCACTGAATCCTATGCAGAAAACGTGGTTTCATGTACATGTTATCTTTTTAAATGTTAGAAGAGGAATAACCGCTTCAAGCTTGCATTTAAGATTTGTGTTTGTGCAGCTTGGCATGCCTTCTGTGTACTTTTAAAGCTGACTTATCACAGTGTCAAAATGTGTTAAAAATTATTTTTCTTTTAAACAAAAGTCTTGAACTCACGGCCCTAAGACATGCTAATGTTGCTAGATGTAAGTTGGCAAAACATTTCCTGCAAGTTTACTTTGGAGCATTTGAGAAGGGTGTATGACATTACAACTCATGCCTTTACTACCCATGCCTTTTCCACGCAGCCTTTACAATGCATGCCTTCACCACACAGATGCCTTTACCACACGCGGTAAGTGTATTTAAGGTAAGGAAAACCCTCTAAACCCTAAAATTAACTTGACCTCCTTTCACTGCTACCCACCGCTAAATGCTAAACATACCTAAACCTCCCTTTAGCACTACCCACCCCCACAATCCCATAATTACCTCCCTTTACAAATTGTTTTATATATGCTCACCTTGGGTCTGATTAGGACTTTGGCCATGTCTAAGTGGGCCACCACCCCAGTGCCTCGCTGCCACACTGCCAAAGCCATGTGCCGACCGTCTGCCAGATTAGGAGTTTTCTCCTGGGCTGGCAGGCGGTGCTTTGGCTATCCCATGAGGTGAGCCTTAGAAAGGCACTGCAATGGGAATACCAAAGCATGTTCCTGTTCTGACCAAGATCACAATGTTGTGCATTTCGTTCCGTGCAGGAACATGGAGGTGCACATGCCAAGGAGGGAACACCATGTGCTCATTTGCATGCACCCCCATGCACAGAGGCACCAGGGGCAAAGGAGAGCAGTGAGGAAACTCATAATATGCTTGGTGGTGCAGCAGCTGCACCGCCAGCATATTATGGTCACTGACCGCGGTGCCACCACCACCACGGGATCAAAGTTTCTAGCAATACCCGTGGCCCTGTGGTGATCCCACCACCATAGTCTTAATACAGTGGGTGGCCCACGGGCTGGTGGTCCAGGGACCACCACCAGGGGTTCTGTGGAACTTTGTGCAGGGACCACCACCACACATTCTGCCGAACTCATAATTAGGCCCTTAATCTGCATAGTAAAGGCATCTGGGTGGTAAAGGCATGCATGGAAAAACTACATGGTAAAGGATTTTTCCCATCTGAGATATGCATGTAACAGTGCCAACATTTTGAGCAAATTATAGAGAAACAGGGCTACAACTGCATGAGAAATCAAAATAACATATGTTCAGAGTCCATAGGTCCAACAGAAATCTGGGGGAACAGCGCAAAAAATGAATTACCCACATTCAAAATATGGGAATATCAAAAATCCAAAAGGAAACCATTTTTGCAAAATCTATTTATTAAAGCAGCTTAAATCTGCATAAAGCATAAGATATGTAAAGAGCACGTTTTAAAAAAGACATTGAATCTGGCCACCAATCTTAGCTGCATTGGAAAGTTTACAATGAAAGTACTTTTTTAAAACCTTTTTTAGTCCCAAAATTTAAATTGTTCCAGTTCAAGGTGGGGCATCTGTCATAGTGTTTGAAAATCCCCAGCACACAACAACTTATATTTGATCCCCTTAGTACCCACATCTCAAAGTGTTTGTATAAGTGCTTTCCTGGTTCAAAGTTTAGAAAATCAGGATAACCAGATACTTCTGCTCACTAATCATATTTATTACTGCTTACTATGGTTTATGTACTGACTCTTTTTAAAACTCCAACTAGCGACAGGAAACCAGGTATTCCTGTACGAGTTTCCACCTAAAAGTTGGTGCCTTTTCCCAATGGAAAGCTGCTGGAGCATGTGTACGCTCCCATTGCAGAATATGAAATAAATTCTCCCCCTTCCCCCCCATATTCCTTGGGGCAGTAGGGGTTTCTCCAGGGGCCAAATGAAGAAAATAGTACAACCTATATATCTACTGTTTGTGTCACATTCCAGGCATACACTCATTGGATTTCATGGATCCATTACATTTGTAAGTCTATGTAATTCATAGGCGTTTCTATACAATTCATACATTTATAAATGTAATTTTTATCAGTTTCAGTTGGGAATTCTTTACAAATCTATCTTGAACGGATGTTTTGTTCTATTGTACATCTGGAACCTGAGTATAAACAGCAAGGCACCAAGACTGCCAATTTTAGAAAGTACAAATAACAGAGGTCACCAAAAACTGCACTATCCTCCAAAACGCGGAAGCTAAAACAAAGGCGAATTGTTCCTGCAAATGAGAAAAAATGTTCTTCTATATAGGCTTAGAATAACGTCACATTTGTATAACAGCCTGTCATGCAGTACTGGCTTGTTAATTAGAAAAGGTATGTGCGTTGACATACCTGATTTTTAAAGCTATTTGATAGTAGGTAGAGTGCAAAATTGTATTTTGTAATATTAGTTTTGCGTACTTGCTGATTAATTGTCTTTGCATAGTTTGCAGGTTTTTCCAATTTCCTGTTGCTACGTCCAATCTTCGTTTTTTACTCCTGAATCTTCAATGATTCTTAAACCGGATGTGCTGCTTTTCCTGGAAGTACCTCGTAACTGTTTTGGCTACTGACGCAAGCATTTTGTACGCAAGTACTTACCTTGCTTGGCCTTCTTCAAGAGTCACTCAACTTTAGCGTCAAAATGCTGAAAGCGAGGAAAAATATGGCAAAATTCACACTTATTGCATATTTGTTTGTAGTTTTTGCGAAAAATACGTGATGGTGAAGAATAAATAAGGTTTGTATTTTCAGCATCACTGGTGGATACCCATGTTCCTGAATTATTGAATAATACTATTGCTTCAAAAAAAAAAAAAAAGAATCCAAAATTAAATGAAATTAAATTTTCGGTGAAAGCCTTCCTATACATTCCACTTAACCCTCTACAAGCAACTGAAATTAACGTTAATATTTACCAGTACAATACATTTATACAATAGAATATGTGTGTAGATATATGCATATGTGTGTGTGTGTGTGTGTGTAAATGTATATACACATGTCTGATGTGTAATGTCAAATAAAATACGAACCAAAAATCAACATCTCATTTTGGATGAAAAATTATTTGCTAATATTAATTTATTTAAAATGTTTGAAAGCACTAAGGGGAATATTATCAAGGACGGCGTTAAAATTATCGCCGGTTTAGCGGCAGAAAACTGCCGCTAAAGCGGCGATAATGGGCTTGATAATATGGCCTGGAGAATTCCAATAGAAGCCCATGTTCACACCAGAACATGGACTTCTATTGGAATTCTCAAGGGCATATTATCAAGCCCACAATCGCCGCTTTAGCTGCAGTTTTCTGCCGCTAAACCGGCGATAATTTTTAACGCCGTTCCTGATAATATGCCCCTAATTAAGGAAGAATTAATGTAGGTGTTGTACACAGTTTACTCAAGGTACAACGCTACAGAATTAGTTTCACTTACGGATAGTGGGGCAAAAAAAACACTGTTAAACTTGAAAGTACGATAAAATAGAGCCTGCGTTTGGTGTGAAGAGCATGCCATTAGAACGTGGTATTTTTTAAGAGGAAATACATTTTTCAGTTTAGGTCACATGGGGGCATATTAACAAGGAACAGGGAAAATTAACGCTAAGAGCGCTGGATAATATCGCCTGGTTATTGCGTTATTAACAACGCTAACCGCCTAGGCGATAAAAAATCCAGCGATAGCGGCATTTTGGGAGGTTATCGCTGGTAATGCAGCGATAAAACTACAAGGATAGGGATATCCTTGTTCATAGCCCATGGTGGACTTAGCCATGTAATCCACCTCCCATTAGATTACATGGCTAAGTCTGAAAATTAGCAGACATAATAAAGCAGCGTTAACCTTTGTTAGCGCTGCTTTTTTTGTCTCTAACAGGGTTAGCGTGAAGCTTGATAATAGGAGAAATGTCACTAAGCGACATTTCTCCTATTATTTTGCTCTGGAACGCCACTTTGCATCTCATTAGAGAGCGTAGTGAAAAAGGGTGCTAACATGCGATTTTGCATGTTAGCACCCTGTTGTTGATAGGGCGATATTTTTATCTCCGCTTCTTTGGCTTTTAAAGCCCAAAAAGCGGAGATAAAGCCCTTGTTAATATGCACCATAATTTCTTATGGATCTATGGTGTAAACAAAAAGTTCTTTTTAAAAAAAAAATTTGAGCGATCCACACTTTTGACACCACACTTGATTTTTGGGTATATTTAAATTAAATTTGTAGAATGTACCAGGAAGGACCCTGTCGAACCCTGTCGATTGATTGCATTTAGCTGTAATTTCATGTTTAGGAGAAGGAACGCCCCAAAATGCATGAGCTTCCTATTGTATGAGTTTGTTAAGGGTACTTTCAATTCAATATTGAAATTGTGGCGATCTTTAAAAAGGAGAAAAGCAGAGTAACCTTTAAAACTGCATAATCAACATAACTGGCGAAATTTCCCCTGATGAAACGTGTCCCTGCAGCAAACAAACTCACAGGTGCAAGGGGGATCACTTAGCAAAATGAATCAGGGAGCTTGAAAAATTAGCACTTAATTCCACGGCATATGAACTATTTAAGTAAGGTTCTTACATATTTTGTTAACATAACAAGCATATGTCCTATTTGATGCTGGATCCATGCAGCATGTGGTGCACAACATCAAACAATTATAAAGGTAGCATTAGTTTTAAATTGAATTGCTCTTTCTTCATTAATAGTTGTATCCCAAGAACAAAGTCAATTTACATTTTAGTAGGGGCAAAGTCATAGTACTGCTACCTTTGTCAATGATGTAAAATTATTTGTAGTTACAATAAGCCTTTCTTGGGGACAAATGTGATTCGAGCCCTCATTTTGATTGTATTATTTAAAAAAATGACGCAGTCTACAATTAGATGTGTTTAAATCTATCAGTGCTTAATTTGAGCTGGTGGTTGTCTGTGGGGTCCACCAGCACTCATTTTTCCTCATCAGACATTTCAGACATGTACCGAGAGCTGGAGAGGGAAAATCACTCAAAGGGAAAAGAAAGAGGAAGAGAAAGATGGAAAAACTGTCACAAATGGAGAAAGCAGGAACCTGCAAGAGTGAGATAAAGTGGCTGGAAGTGGCTGGTAGTGGATTAAAGAGACATGATGTAAATTCAAGACTACACAGCCTTGGCATTCAGCATGCTGGCTCTTAGTAGCACCAGCAGGGGGCTTCTGAGCATAGCTTTGGACACCTGCACTCTTTCTTCTACAAATTATGCACTTAAATCTATGTTTTTGACTATGAATTTCCCCACAACATTTATATAAAAGAGATATGCACGAGAACGTTTCATAGTCTGTTGGCTTAATGCAACTTTTTACACCAGGGCTTGGAGGTCTGCTTCAGACGTAGACTGAAAACACCATGAAATTGGTGTGAAAGACATGGGACTACCCGTGAAGGAGGGTGTGACGTGCTGGTGGCATTCTCTGACTTTACATATGGAAAATCCCTGTCACTTTTTATCTTCAAGTCCAAACGTAAGAAATATTTTTTAGACATATATTGGCTTATTTTAGGTTTGTTTTACTGGTATATGTTGTCTGGCATTATCTAATGTTATTCGAATCTTGTACTGTAGTGCTGTTTGATATATTTAGGTTTACGTCTGAGAGCAGTATTTATGTTCTTGTTTTGCACTTAATAAATATTTTTTTTAAATTGCAAGCCATCAACTGAACAGTTGGGTTTTACAAATCACAGTTTCCCACATCTTTCTCAGCTCCCAATTCCCTTGCTACAGGTCTTTTTACATTTTTAAACACTTTACTGGACAAAAGTTGTGCTCTACACTCAAAAGCTATTCACCTCGATACCTCCAAAAACACCAGAAGAGACATCCACCAAATTTCACAACATCCAAACCCACAAACCCATTACCCTTCACCTATTCCACAAGTGCATAGCATCTCTATCCCCGCCGGATCAAGCAGGAAGGGCTGATATGGGAAGAGAGAATAGACATCTTTAGCCCAGCTGAACTTCCAGTCATGAGGGCTCCCCATCAGGAGTGACTAAACAAGCAAATAGACCCCCGGCCTCAACCAGCATACCCAGAGACGTTACCACGAGAACACCATCCTTAAGAAAGAAATAGCAGCATTTACCCAGACAAAAATGTGAACACGATGCCCACACAATACTCTCAGCCTTGTCGTATACCACAAGGCCAGATCTAAGCCCATGTGGACAAACTATTTTCTCACATCTTGCGACTCCCATTCTTCAGCTCTGTTTCCACACTGAAATCCAGGCACATTAGCATTCACTGCTCTCAGAAGATGACTCTCTTTCTACACACACACATTTCTTACTTCATCTCTCCATTAGACCCAGTCTCAATTATCACAATCACCTCTGTTGTAGGAACACCTCCTGTGCAACGCATGGGTACTCAAAACAACTTATGGACACCTTTTGTACCTTAACCAAGACTGGTCCCTTCTTGGCAACCACCTCGGCTTGCAAGAGACCTCAGACTAAGTTAGCCAAACATTCTCCCCAGAAAAGCTCAAAACACTGGCTGGCTGAGAAGGCATCAATCAACCAATTCAATAAGCTTTATTCCCCAATTAGTCATAAAAGCACATAAAAGTAAACAAGTACGGGAATAAATAATCAAAATATAAAATAGAATTGGTTACAATCAGGTATGAGAGCTTAAGCATTGCAGCATACAAGAGTGAAATTTCTTACGCATAAAAACATCAGATTTAGTCGCCCCAAAAGATAAAGAATAAAATGAATACATACATAAATTATATAAGTACATTGGTATAATTTACTTAAAGATAGAGCACTGACACTAATAATCCATATCCACCCCAAAAACTTTGCAATAGCACATGCATGTGTGGGTTTTGGGGTCTGATCTAAGGATTTTGAGTGCAAAACAGTTGCAGCGGGTCCTAAATAGTCTGCATAGTGGTTTAATCCATTTCGGACTGGGAATGAAATCAGAGTACTCGACTTAAAATCTATGAATTTAGCTGTTAGGGTTGCATTGACCACCCGTTGTACCTCTGATTGCCCGACCCACAGCCAGCAATTTTCTTTTAACTTCGCTTTTGACAGAGATGTGACAGATACAGGGTTATCCCACAAATAATGAAAGCCAATATTAATTGAAAGTTTTAAGTCTATCAGCCTTAATCACATCCTCCAAGGCTGATCTATAATAGGCCAATTCAGGGTTGGACCGTAGCCTTCTCCAGAATAAAAGAGGACGAAGTCTAGCTTGATCAGCTACTGGCCTTCTCCCAATATCAAACATTAATGGTATCAGTGGGGGACTGGCAGGAAGACGTACTAGGGTTCTCAGAAATTTCTTCTCAGAGCTTGTGATAGAGGATACATTGGGAAAACCCCACAACTCAGAACCATACAACGCAGAAGTAACTGCTTTAGCACCATACATTTGCAGTGCTGGGGCAATAGGTTTATAGTAGGAAGAGGCATGCTCTTTAATTATGGCACCAGCAATCTGCCTATGTTTAAGGCACATAAAATCCAACTGGCGCTTCCAAGCAAAGGTTGAAGATAGTGTTACACCGAAATAAGTGAAAACATCCTCCCTTTCAAGTGGTTCTCCTCCCAACTCGAGCCTACCATTGAAAGCCTTTTGTTTGGTAAAGAACATAAGCTTGGTTTTTGCAGAATTGATCAGAAGTCCACGGGTGTTGCAAAATTATCGCTGCAGCCCACTGGGTGTCTTAGATATTAATAAAGTATCCTCTGCAATCAATAAATTGAAGTTTTGGCACCTGCTAGAGTGGGGTCATCTGTAGAGAGACCAGGGAGGGAGTGAACAATATAAATTTAGAACAGGGATACTACAATAGGAGCCAATACGCAGCCTTTGCATACTTCCTGCCAGATAGAAAACATTTCTGTCAACTCTCCCTGACTTCCCGAGTGAACCTGCGCATATTTACCATCATGCATATACGAGTTAACACAGTCAAAAGATCAGGGAATAACCATATCAGAGAGCACCTAGCATAGTTTCTTACGTGGGACAAGGTCAAAGGCTGATTTGAGATCACCGAAGGCAGCATGCACGCTGCCTCTGCTGAACACCACAGTTTTTCAGTATAGTAACAGAGAATGGAAGAACTGGTCCATGGTGCCCACCTTCCTACGGAAATCCACTTGATTGGGTGATAAAACATTATTATCATCAATCCAATCCTGGCCAAAACTAGACAAGCAATTTTTTTTAATGCAGTCAATTAAGCTAATTGGCCTATAATTAGATGCCAATGATTTATCTGATTTCTTGTGTATGGGGATTACTTGTGCTCCCTTCCAGGACTCTGGAATGGGAGCTCCCCTTACAATGCTAGTAGCTACCACTACGATATACCTTGATCAGTTTTCCCTGTCCTGTAAAAGGACATCAACCGGTATGCCATCTGGTCCTGGGGCCCTACCTCTGGTTACAGCGTCTAGACCAAGGGAGACATCTGCAAACCCAAACGAAAGCTCAGGGACAGCAGTCGAGTCGTTTGAGCAGGAGGCACTCTCTACATTTCACACAGAGGGAGCCGGGTGACTGGGTGAATATAAAACTGGAAAATGCTCAACTCATGCAGAGGGGGTGTGTGGAGTAGGCAACAGACTATCCCTTCCCCCTTAAACCAGCACCCAAAACTTGGTGGAATCTTTGGTTGAGCAGGCCAATTTCAAATCCCACCACCTTCCTTCATCCCATTCCCTTTTTGCATGAAGCTGGGCTAGTTTATAAGATTTCCTTGCAGAAAGTATTTGCGGAATATCCATCGTTTTTATAGTGCTTCTAGCAACTGACGCCGAGAACACCTATTTCCCTGTTAAACCAGGCTTGGGCTCAAAGTGGGCTATTCTGGGGTTTGAACACTGGAATAGTGAAGTAAGGAAGAATTTCTTTAAAGAAGCTATTGTGGATTTCCACGATAGCATCAACCCCCCTTGCGCTGCAAATAGCCTCGGTCATCTCTATTAAACATACCTGCAGGTCTACACTAATTGCAGTCGGGGAACTCTAAAAGCTGACACCATTTGATAGGATGTGAGTTGTTAGAGAAAGAAGATCCCTGATGATGACTACAATAGGTTGGGAGTTACCCAGATTAGAACAAAAGGCTGACATAGTGAGGCACAACGGGTTGTGGTCACTTTCAACCCTGGTGCTAACAATCGTGTCCCTAAGTTATGGCCACAATTGAAGATCTAATAAAATGTTATCGATGCGGCTGGAGTAAGATAAATTAGTATAAGTGCTAACCCCAATCCTGTGTGACTTGGATCTTCCATTGACAGATCCCACTCCAAATTCTAGAGTGATTTCAATTGTTAAACAGCCTCAGTCTATTTGTGTATCGGAAGTAAGTCGAGCAGTGGGACACCCTAAATCTCATCCTGTCCGATCCCTAGATTAACACTGTTATTGTCTAGGGGCTCAAAAGTGGTATTTAAATTCCCTGCTTTGATTAAAAAAGATTCACCACGGTGTTTCCCCAGGGACTCGTGTAGGATCGAAACAGTTTAGATCCCAAGCCTCCCTTAACCTCTCTGGCATAGACATTGTAGATGTCAATATATCTCAGATTACCTAAAGCTATATGGACAGCTACAATATTGGGAGATTCAATTTGGAGTTATTTGATATTGTCATCCAAACCTAATCTGATACACAGTTAGACCACTGTCCGGATGCCCAAAAGATCCACAAATGGTGGGGGATTCAAAAGTTAAAATAGAGCCTAGTTTGTAAATGGGTTCCAGGGACCAAGTTTCCTGGAACAAACACATATCCCTCAAGGCTATGAAATTGTTCCAGTCAAGGGAAGTGATTTTCGATTTTAGGCTGGCCACATTCCACAAGATAAAAGAAACTGTGCCTGTGGCCTGGGCACCAGAGGGGAAAGAGGGGGGGCTCCCTAAATCCTTGATCTCAGGGTTTGGGATAGCACCAGGAGAGAGGCGAGAGACCAGAGACGGGTGACCCTCACAAGGATCACTAGATGTAACCTAAGCAGAGTCATCAATTGAGGGAAGAAGAGAAACCGTGCAATACTGCTTGCTATTGTCCATGGGTGGTGACCTGTCAAGGAAAGAGGAGGTTTGATTGGCGTTGGTTGTCAATCTACTGCCCAAAATGGAGAGCCCGCTGCAGGAGTGAAGGGAATATGGCAATCTTTGTGATGAACATGTTCCTAGTGCCTATATTTAAAGCAAATGTTTGTATTAAACAAAGTGTAAATTGTCTACTATCACTCTACTGGGGAGGATCAGTTCAATAGTGTCAAACTTAGCGCCAATTTGTGAATGCCTACTGGCTCCCATAATACATTCTCTTATAAGCGAGCAACAGCCTCTCAACTTCCTTATCCAATGAATGGATTTATTTACAAGTGTATCTTCCCCTTCAATGTTTGGAGTTTGCCTAAATTTAGGCATATTAGTTAGAAAGATTGAACATTTGCAATGAGAAGCTGAAAAGTACAGTTTCGAGTAAATAGGATAAGACAAGCATTTGGGACATTCTTTGCACCCCTTTCGCCAGTCTTCCTTGCTAACTCAGGCAGTTTGGGGACAGGTCCATACTCCTTTAATGTGGATCGTTTAATTCTTTCACACATTTCGGTATTAATAGATGACATCTCCGGGCAGTATTTAGTGCTTGCATCTTTACCAATAATGACATTTTGATCACTGATTAACTGATTCAAGAGAGTGGTTAGATGATTTGCCATGATTTTGAGCCCCCTCACCTCATTTCTGAGCTCAGTAATTTGATGTGCTAAGAAAGCAGGATCACCAATAGAGGAAGGAGCTGTGGGTTTTACTATCTGGGACCCTCCTGCTGTTTGTTGTGTGGGGGGGGGGGGTCAGTTCCTGCTCGCCAAGGGGGAAAAAGAGATTTCTACATGGAACCAACGGCACATATGTTACCAATTCCTCTTGTGTGCTGGACCCAGAAATTATCTCTGGGTGAAGCTGGTAAATCATGAGGGGTAAGAGTATCCCTTAGATGTGTTTCTCTGGAAGGGCCTTTATAATAACTCACTTAACTGGGAACCTCATGCTTGCTCTTAGTAGCGGAGTGTCTACGACCTGTAAGATCCAGACAGCGTTTCAGCTTAGGGATAGCACCCGATTCAACCTGTGAAACAGTAGTGATTGCATGGTTTGTATTGGCTCCTGATTCAACTGGCCTTGTCCCAGGCTTGTCCTGCGCAGCGGGATTGTTACGCACGTTATGTAGCGCTAACATGGCTCAGGTGCTGGTATGAGGTAACTGTGGAATCTGAAGTTCCCAGCGACAGCTCACCCCCTCGATGTGCTTATATCCAGCAAGGCGTTGTGTGAGCCCACCAATGATGGCAATCATGCTGAGTAAGGGAAGTTATCATTAGTGCTGGCAATGCGGCAAAGCAGCCTCCACACAGCGGGACTGCTAGATGCTTTATGGAGAACTAACAAGGCTCAGGTGATGGTATGAGGGGATTGTGGGATCTATAGTCCCCAGCAGTAGCATAGCGACCGCTCACCCCCTAGATGGGCTTATGTCCAGCAAGGCATTGTGTGTATCTCCAAATGATGGCAATCAGGCTGAGTCAGGGAGTTCTCCTCACTGGTGCAGGCAAGACAGCAAAGCAGCCATCATTTTCCACTGATTTTACCTTTATTTCCATTCGGATGACAGAGGTGACTGCAGTCCCAAAACTTTGCCATTCCCTCAATATTGTTTTGAAGTTTGTAAATCTCAATCTTATAGTCCCTTAGTTGCTTGCAGGAGTCTTATAGATCAATTTCCAATTATTTTAATTGACTCTGTATTTTCATCATTGATTCCTTCATAAATGTCACCTTTTTCTCAATGGAGTGAGAAATGCCCTGTAGATCTGGGATGGCGGCCATTAATAAATCCTCACTCCGTGACAGTGAATCTACCAGTCTCATCTCCAGTAGCATGTGATGAGGTGCGGTTTCCATTTGAGGCAACAGATCTACAATATTTGTTTTTTAGGCAGTATAATGTATGTTTGAAGAAACTGGCTAACTCCTTCAATGTCCTGTCAAACCTTAACATCTTAATCTTCACTCGAGCATCAAATCCACCTTCAAGCATGGGAGCCACAGGCAGAAATCCGCAGCAGGTAACTCGAGTCCATGTTGACTCAGCTCACAGATGGATGCCCTTCACTCAGCTTGCTGTTGCCACAGTGGTCAGTTCCGGCAGGAGTGTGCCATAGATTCCAAGGTTCACAGCCTAGGAGGCTGCAATCAGACCCAGCAGGTGTCATCCTGAATCCTGAACATGCAATGCACATTGGGCATGCCCCTGTGAATTCCAAGGAAAGATTCTAGCTAGCCATCTGCCTCTCAAGGAGTAGGTTTCCTGACCCTTTACCTTCAGAGGGCTTACAGTTCTACTCCTCTACTGCCTGCACCTTCTGCTGCAGTAAGTGGACCCACACTGTAGCCTGGAGCCACTCCGCTGTATGGCTGGCCCCACAGATCCTGTTCAAGGGGAATACACAGCAGATTGCCAGAGAACTTACCTAGTCATTGCACCTGCAACAACAGCACGCATAGTGAATTCTGATAGCAGGGTAACTCCTGGCCTTCTCAGAAATCCTTCTGAAGAGGAAACGTCTGGTCAACACTGTTAGTTAGACCTTTGAACTGTCAAGATGCACAGGCATTGATATGCAGTTGACTGCTGCCCAACTGCCCAGGACGTTTAATATAAAGTGGAGTTTTAGTCTAGCTCAAGGAAGACCTCTATCGAAACACACCTCAGTGGACCTTGATGTGATGCTTTCTGAGAATGGAGCAATGTGCAGCACATTTCCTAAATTAGGACTACGTCTGATGTCCTTTTGAAGCTCTCATTTTCTGGCCCACTATAGCTTCTGTACTTACCTGCATGGATACCCAGTTAGACTAGGGAGTCCAGAGACACCAAAACAGAGCACCAAGAAGTCTGCTCTACCCTTCACCAGAAACTGGAGAAGGAGCTTCAACTGATTATCAAAGAGTAACATGGAATTACCTAAATTACTCCGGTGCAGGTAAAATTAGTCTCAGGCTAGTCCTAAAAGCCAACACAAATGGATTTATTAAAGGAAGGATAATTTCTTGGCTGACCCTGCAGATAGGGCCAGGCTCAAAATGACAAACATCCAATCGGTAGAACTGGAGTTATAATTTTTTACAGGCATGGTTGAAAATAGAAGCAAAAGGAGTATCTGGTCGCATTGGACTGGTTAAGCCGACCAAGATGTAACACGGGTAGGATACAGGACCAGGCGAATCCGACTTTTAAGTTTTACCTTCTGACCTTGATGCAAGGACTGTGTGGTATGACTCTATCTTGCCCTGTGCCAGATCCTGTTGAGCTGTCGGTGAGGATCTGTGCCACACAGCTCTGCTCTGGGAGCTCTGCGCTGGGCTGCATTGGATCTGGTGACACTTTCATTTGGGAACTTTGGGGCTCTTCTGCGCTCTGGCCACTCGCCATCAGATCCAGTAAAGCCTGCAGTGAAGAACTGCATTGCTCAGTATCGCTCAGTGTTGTGCTTCAATGGATCCACTGAGACTCACAGTCATACGTTGTGTGGCTCTGCGTTGGATCCAGTGAAACCTTAAATTAGGCAGGGAGAAGTGCATTCTGACTCCAGCCAAAGGTCCAGTGCCTTGAGGAAAACAATTGGCAGGTCAGGACTCTCTCCTGCAGAGGCCAGCAGAGAGGATCGGATCAGGCCCAGTTGGGTCTGGTCAGCAGGGAAACAGGAAAGTGTTTTAAAAGCTTGTTGTGTGCAGCTGTAGCTCAACCAAGAGGCAAGCCTGGCCCTTGAATTCGTCCTGGGTTAAAGGCAAGCAGTCTTTCTTCAGAATTTTCAGACAGCAGCAGCTGTCCTTCTCCTGCTCTCCACAGGTCCAGCCATGGTTTCCTTTCAGGGTCTGGTGATGCCGGTTTTATGCCCAGTGCCAGCCTGTGGGCAAAGGACACCCCTTTGTCTAATTGTAAAACTGTCTCTAGTCACTTCTTCACTTTCGCCTGTGTTTAGCTCCATCCTGGCTAGTGAAACAAAGGCTCAGCAGGTCCAAGTCTAAGCTGCATCTGCTAGTGAAGTCAGGAAGGGCTGGGTACAATCCCCAAGCTACACAGGGCAGGGACTCCCAGCTACCCCCCCCCATCCATCCTGCCAAGAAGACCTACACCTTATCTCATCTAGCTCTTTCGCCTACCGTCTGTGAGCTATACACATTACATATTACACCGCAGGGGAGCCATTACCAGCGGCCAGAGCCATTGAACGTGGACACTGGTAGCAAGGCACATTTGGCTTAGCCAGGAAAATTCCAACTTTCTAAAAGTGGCATTTTTAAAATATTAATTTAGAATAAGACTTGACCATTATGTTGTAATTTGAATTACTATTAAATCAAGTCTTTGAATCCTTTTCTAACTGGTCCCAAACTGAAGTTCTGCATTATAAGGAGAGCTAATGAAACCCAGGGCTTTTCTATGGGACAGCCAGTCTTGCTGTAGTCAAGAATGACTTTGAAGGGTTTTCATAGCCAGGACATGTTAAACTTAAGTATACATGAGCATTTAGGACCTGCTTTATTAAAATAGAAAGTTTAGGCCTGTCAAAAGGTTTCTTTTGTCAGGTCAAAATGGCAGTATAAAACCTCACTACAGGATTCAGTGGCAGGTCTGAGACATGTTTTTCAGAGATATGATACCATAAACTAAGGACGTAGGAGTACATTAAATGTGGTAGTTAGGTGTATCTGGAGGAATGCAACACAAAGATGGTCATTTATAACATGTTCCCACCCCCCACCAAACAGAAAATAGGGAGAACTACCCACCCTCATATACGTTCTCATTGTTAAGGTGTAATAACTTGGAAAGACCATCAGCACTGGTGTGGTCAGTCAAAAGGCAATATTCCACCGTAAATTCAATCCCCGCAAGGGATGAACCACCTGAACAGATTTAGATTCTCACTCCACATGTGCATCAGCCATCTGAGAGGTCTGTGGTCTGTTTGAACTCAAAGTGGGTCTCAAACAGGTATGGTCTCAACTTCTTGAGTTCTCAGCCCACTGGAAAAGCTTCTCTCTCATTTGCACTTTACCTCTGCTCCCTGGGAAGTATTGTCCTGGTGATGAAGACTACAGGTTTGTCCAAGTCCTCATCATTCAGCTATAACACGACAGCCCCAATGCTATGCTCTGAAGCATCTTTCTAGACTAGAAATTCCTTGACGAAGTCAGGTGTCTTGAGCACTGGTGCTCGGCACAAGGCCTCCTTCAAGGTATCAAATGATTTCTGGAACACCTCTGTCCAGATCACATTCTTAGGCTGCTTCTTAGATGCCAGCTTTGTTAAGGGAGTAATTATAGTGCAATACCCCTTAGCAAATCTCCTGTAGAACCAGGTGAGGCCCAAAAAGGTCTCAGTTGGGTCTAGGTCTGGGTCTTGGGGGGTTCCCAAGCTAAAATTGTCTGTATTTTGGGCTGAAAGGGATGCAACTTGCCCCCACCAACTTTGAGGGCCAAGTACACAACTGAGCCCTGACCTATCTGGTTCTTACTGGCCTTGATAGTCAGGACTGCCTGTTGCATGGCCTTAAAGACTTCCTGGAGTTGGTACAGGTGGTCATCCCAGCTGGAGTTGAAAACATGAATATCATCAAAGCAGGCAGCACTGAAGCTTTGTAGCTCATCCAGGACCCGGTTGGCTAACTTCTGTGTGACATTCTTTTATCCAAAGGGCATCACTTTAAACTGAAGAATGCTGATGGTGGAGAATGCAGACCTCTCCTTTGCCCTCTCAGCCAGGGCAATCTACTAATACCCTGACAAGCCAAAGGTGCTGAGGAATTTGGCAATCCCCAGCTCATCTGCTCTAGGAATAGCATGGGCATACATCTTGGGGACTAAGCTGAAACCCTTGTAATCCACACAGAACCTTAATTCTGGGGTAGTGCCCTGTGGGGCAGCCTGTGTTACGAGCACCACTGGGTTGTACCAGAGACTATAGGAGGTCTCAATCACTCCAAAACCCTACGCTTTGGATACTTCACCCTTTATGCTGGCTCTCACTTTGTTGACAGCCTGTAAATGTAGTTTTTGATAGGCATGCGGTCCCAGTATCTACATCATGGGCACACCAATCAGTGAGCCCTGAGGAAATTGAGAAGAGAGAGGTGAATTTCCCCAACAAATGGCGACAGTCTCTCTGTTGCTCTTGGTTCACAGTAGGGAAGAGGACAACTTTTTCCACTGAACCATCTTGCTCCTTCGAAGACCGTAGTCCAGGAGGGGTTAGCTCTCCTCCTCCTCTCTACGATCTGTCTTCAAGAGTATAAAGACTTCAAGACCTCTTGAAGTGGGGTTTGAGGTGGTTAACATGCAAGACCATTAAAGGGTTTCTGGATTTTTTTATGTTCAGTCTTTCACCTCCTAGGGCCTGGTCCGCTGGCCCTTCAAGACCCGTGCACCATCACCCACACCTTTTGGCCAAGCTGATAGTCCACTAGAGTGTCCTTCTGGTCGTACCAATGCTTAAAAACTTCATGGCTGGCCTCCAAGCACTCATTGCTCTCTCTCAGAAGCGCTTCATCTGAGACCGAAAGGGCCAAAATGTAGCTCACTACATCTTGAGCAGTTTTCCTAGGAACTTGCTCCCATCCCCCACTTTAAAAGACTGAGAGGTCCACTGGTGAGGTGGCGAAACCAAAGTTCAAAGGGACTGAACCAAACTACCTTCTGATGCAAAGAGAAGGCATGAAAATAGGAAGGCTCACTTATGGCTCAAGGGCTCTGATAGGCCCATGATCATTCCTTTCAGGGTCTTGTTGAACATTTCAACAAGCCCATTAGTCAGGGGTTGTGTACTAAATTGGGCTACTCATTGAGGGGGCTGAAACCCAACTCAAGCAGGATCCACAATCCTTCTCAGGTTGAAGTTGCAGGCAAACCCTAAATTAACCTGTGCTCAACCATCTGGTAGCTTGGCACAGAGCAGGTCAGGCTTAACTTAGAGGCAATGTGTAAAGTACTTGTGCAGCACTTCAAACAGTAATAAAATGACAATGCAGCACAAAAGAGATCCCATACCAGGTAAGAAAGAATAGAGTACATTTCAGTAAATAAATCATGACCAAAACAACAAAAATCCAATCAATAGAACTGGAAATATACAGGTTTAAAGAATTAGGTGAAAATAGTGTCACAAAGCGCCAACAGTGGCTATCTGGTTGCAGTAGACTGGGACAAAGTCACAAGTTTAGGCCGACCGTGATGGAGCGCGAGCCGACTACTGGGACCCAGTTAGGCCCACTGAACAAGAGTACCTTAAATCCTGGTTGATTAGAGTTGCAAGCTACCTTGCTGAAGATGCGTTGTGCAGCCGTAGTGATGCGTTGGTTCTGAGGAGCTGCGAAGATGCAAGGTCCTGCATTAACATCAAGGATCCCATCGATGAGGGTCTTGCGATATGAAGTCGGGTGCTAAGAATGCGTTGCGCTATTGAGGCGATGTGTGTCAATTCCGAGAGCTGCAAGTATGTGGGGTGACAACCTAGCAGTGGTTAAGCGCACAGAGTCCTAAGGCCAGCAAAAATGATATCAGCAAAAATAGGAGAGGTGAAGGCAAAAGGTATGGGTGTAGACCACCCTAAGGCATTCCAGTTATTCCAGCCAAAACCTGGTTTACCAGCCTCTGGAAGTTGGCCGCCCATAGGTATTGCCAAGAATTGGAAGTGGCGCTCTCGAGTAGAAAATGCCAACCTCTAATTAGCCCACTCAGTTAGAGCAATCTGCCTGTAACCTTAAGTCAAGTCAAAAGTACTCAGCAACATGTCAACTAACCAATCAATGAGCTCATCAGTGATGAGCATCAGTATTTGTGAATAAATTGAGTTCCTACAGTCCACACAGAACCAGGGTTCTGTGGGGCAACCTTTGGAACCCACACCACTGGGCTGGACCAGGGGCTACTGGAGTGCTCAATAACTCCCAACTCCAGCATCTTGGGGACCTCCACCTTCTTGCTGCCCCTCACCTTGTCTGACAGTGTGTACATTTTGTTTTGACAGGGGGACTGTTACCAATGTTGCTATTTTGGATATACAAGTGTGAAAGCTCAGGGGTGAGGGGGAACAGAGAGGCATTCTGTCCCAATAGCTATTGACAGTCCCTCTGCTTCTCCGGGGTCAGAGTAGGGGAGAGGTTCACACCCTCCACTGAACCATCCTTCTCATTGGATGACAGGAGGTTAAGAGAGATTCACTCTCCTCCTCCTCCTCCCCATCACCTGTCACCAGCAACATGGTGATCTCAGATCTCTTGTAATGGGGTATGAGGTGATTGAGGTGGAGCACCCGTAGAGGGTTTCTGGGGGTCTGAAGTTCCAACAGGTGGGTGGCCTCTGCCTCCTCTCGATCACCTTATAGGGACCTATCCAACGATTTTGGAGGTCCCTGGGCTCAACAAACTCCATCACCCACACTTTCTGGCCAGGCTGAAATCAACCATAGTGGCCTTCTGATTATGCCATTGTTTCTTCATTACGGACTAGGTTTGAAACTCTAGAAAGCCTTCTCCCAGAACTTCCACATTTGGTTGCTTAGGGCGCATGTAACTAAGCCCAATTTGATGGGTTTCTTGGGAGCCTGTTCTCACCTCTCATTCACCAAACAGAGTTCCCTTTACAGGGTGAGCATAGAGAGTGGGTGACAGGTTAAAGGTCTTGTCCTGCCCTAGATGAAGTAGAAAGACCCTGTAACATTGGGGGAACAACCAGCACACATGCTGCCCCATGTACTGGTGCCTTAGGCTCACTATAAAGAAGGTTGTTCTCCCAGTACATCAGGTGATCTTCGGAGGTGTCACCAGCTGCCTGGGATTCGGCCTGCTAACTCAGATCTTCTAGGGTTGGGAGCTCTTGCTGAGCCTTGCAGAACTCTTTCCTAGTTGGCCCACACTCAACTTGCCAACCAGCAAGCTCAAGTAGGTCACTTAGATAGGCAATGTCCTCCCTGGACTGCTCTGGGGCTGCCTCCTCTGGCACACCATCCACCGGTACTGCGAGAACTTTAGAGGCTGGTTTATTTCCCTAAGAGTATGCAACTGGAGGTTGGCTCCTCTGGTACTAACGCCGATGTGTTTTTGCATGGAGAGGTCTTTGTCTAGGGTGATACCTAGGGATTTGGTGGAGTCGGCGATATGTGGGGTGCAGTTCAAGGCAGAGAGAACAGGGAGCCATTCTTTGACATTAGTGGTGGAGGTAGATGGAGCGATCAGTAATAATTCTGTTTTATGGGCATTGAGTTTGAGGTGATTGCGGTCAGCCATTGCTGTGTTAATGTTAGCGTGTTATTGAGGGTGTGGCTGTCCTCAAGTTAGGTTATTTTCATATAGAGTTGGGTGTGATCAGTATACATGTGGTAGGAGATGTGGGAGCATTTGAGGATATCGGTTAGGGGCTCCATGTGGAGGTTGAACGATGTCAGGAGAGAGCCTTGGGGGATGTCTAGCGATGGTGGGGCCTGCTTGGCTAGAGTGTGATTAATAAGGAAGCACTGCCACCTGTAGAAAGGAGTTGAACAGTTTTAGCACAGTTCCGGAGAGGCCCATCCTCTGTTCTAGGATGTCGAACAGGGTAGCATGGTTGATGGTGTCAAAGGCTGCTGACAGACCCAATAGGATTAAAAGACAAGATTAATTCCTGTCAAGTGGGCGTAGAGCATCTTTGACAATGTTGACCATGCCCGTTTCAGTGCTGTGCCCCGAACGGAAGCAAGATTGGCAATTTTTGGGAAGTTGGAAGTGTTCAATGTGATGGAGGAGCTGTGAGTGAACACATTTTTTAAGGAGCTTGGCCAGAGTAGGGATGTTGGAGATGGGGCGGTAGTTGATGGGGCCATACAGGTCAGATTTCTTTTTTAAAGCTAGGGATAACCTGGCCAATGTTAAGGTAGTCGGGTAGGAAGCCCTGGGAGAGGAAGGCATTGAGTTTCTTAGTCCACAGTGGGAGTAAGAGGACGATGGAGTCATTTAGGAGTTTGGAGTGATGGGGATCAATGAAGTGGTTAGAATATTTCAAAGAGGTCAGAAGATTCAGAGTGCCAATCGCATCAAAGGTTATGAAGCTAGACCATGAGGCATAACGTTTGGGTCAGTAGAGGTGGGTATTCAGGCGAGTTTCAATGTCCATAGTGCAGGGGAGTGGGAGCAGTGGGGCGTTAGGACTGGAGGCTGAAAGTGGTCTGGATGTTGTTGGTAATTAACAATGTTGTGTCTGCGATACAGAAGGCACACATCTTGCCCTTCACTTTCTTTGCAGCTGCCTGGGCCATTCCTCCAGACTCTCTTGACTCTCCTCTCAGACAGCCATGGACTGAGTTGTTAAGCAGATCCACTCCGGCAACCCCAATATTTCCTGGTGTAACTTGTACTCCACTTCCTTTCAGGTAGAGTGCTCCAAGTCATTCCTAAGTAAACAATCCACAGGCATGGCAGGGCTCACAGCTACCTTACGAAAACCTGAGACACCTGCCCCACTCAAAGGGAACCAGAGCCACCAGGCAGTGGCTCTCATTGTTGTCTTCTAGTACAACCTGGTAAAATGTATTTGGTAACACCTGCTTCAAGGACACCAGATGACACCTGAAAGTAGTAATACTGGCTCCTGTGTCTCTCAGAGCCTCTACTCTCTGCTAATTGATGGTGACCCACTACAAATACTGGAAGTATTGACAGGCATGTGGGCCTTAGATACCATCACTTTATCACCCAGGGACACTAAGGTAACCCCAGCTGCCCCCTTAACACTGACAGTGACTATCACCTCCCCAAGTGCTACTCTGGTCAACCTCTGGGACTGCCCACCACTGGGTGACTGTGCCCTGCTGGTTCACTTAGCATCTCACTTGATGTGCCCATACTAGTAGCACTTGTAGCACTTAGGGAAAAACTTATCAGTTTTTTTGGTCCACAAAACCTTTCTTAGACACCAGATGTCTGCCTTCTCAGCAAGCTACCTAGGATCAGTCATCTTGCTATCCACCAGTAGCTGAGCATCTCTGTAAAATGGATATTGAGTATGTGCTGCATTCAAAGTAGATTGTTCAGCTCATTATAGTCAATATTTGTGATGCTCTTCACCTAGCCTTTCAGTGCCTTACTAGGGTAATCTAAAAAGTCTACCCAAGACTGGTTTAGGAGCTTGTGGGTGTTCCGTAACCTTTGGTGATATTTCTCAAGGGCCAGCCCAAACATGGCGACAATGATAGCTTTCATGGGGGCATACATGGTCTGGTTATCTACAGTGAGTGTGAGCAATGTATTCCTCCCCCAAGTAGGCATATGCTTTTACATGCCCCATGCTCCTCTGGGATCTTTTTCACCCTCAGGGCTACCTCATATGCAGCAAGCCACTTGCCAATATCATCTCCCACCACATAGTTGGGCACCAGGTCCTAGGGTTTGAAGACCTTCTTATCATCTTCAGACACAGCAGGTAAGCTGCCACCATTGGTGCTGGATTTTGTGGTTTGTCTAGTTTTGATTTCCAGTTCTTTCAGGATCCTATCAAGCTACAGTTTCTGTTCTGCCAAGGCTCTCTGCTTTTTCCCCCTGTTTTAAGCTTGACCATTAGAAGACTGAACTCCCTTTTTACTTTCCTGTCTGCCAGCTCTTCTGGGGCAAGTTCCCAGAAGGAACACTGCTGCCTACCCTCAAACTAGGCTCTCTCTCAGTTGGTAGAGAAACTCCCTCCTCGGGAAGCTCCTACTCAGGCATATAGCCAGCTCATCCTCCTTTTCCAAATCAAGTTCCCCTTCATCAGGATTCTATACATTAGGATCTTCATCATCAGAGCCCTCAGGCTGGGACTGCATTCTAAAGACTTCCTTATTGGTGTTGGGGGCTAAAAAGCACAAAGCACCAACCGTGGACATCTGGTTGCATTAGACTGGGAAAACATCACAAGTTCAGGCCAACCTCCATGGAGCATGGGCCATCTCTAAGGACTCACTTAGGCCCACTGAACAAGAGCACCTTAAACCCTGGATGCGGAGCTTTGAGAGGTCCAGCTCAGAGGATGGGTATGCAGCCAAGGCAATGTGCCAGTTATGAGGAGTTACAGACTGCGAAGTGAGGTCCTTCACTGTTGTCGAGGAACCCATTGATGAGAGCTTTGCAATGCAAAGTCTGATGGGAAGGATGTGTTGTGCAGTCGAGGTGATGCCTCGGTTCTGAGGACCTGCAGAGCTACGATTCAATAACCTGCGTCGTCGCAAGAGGCTGTTGTCAACCACTGTTTTGTGATGCGAGGGCCTACGTGGGGGAAGCTTCACACAGTGGTGGTTCAAATGCAGGCTGCAATGTTGATGCGGAGTCCTTGTGTAAGGATGATCCTCACAGGGGTTGCGCTGCAAAGCAGAGGAGATGCGTACGTTCTGCTGGATACACAGATAGGCTGGCAGAGCACCTTCAGGCCTACTTCTGAAAGCCTAGGACTGGGGTGGCACCACTTGGCTGGGCAGGACTCACAGATGGCAGAATCCAGGTCCTGGGTTCAAGGTTGTTTTAGCCTTCTATCCCTGAGACACTAGTCAGGAGGCCAGCCAGCAAGCGTTTGAAGTCACTCTGGGTTCCTGGGTTCAACAGAAGCAGGTCCAGTCCTTCCCACCCAGGTAAGAGGTCAGAACAGCAAGGCTGCAGTCCAGCAGAGTGGCAGCCTTTCAGCAGCATAGCAACCCCTCCCTCTGGCAGAGTCAACAGGTCCAGAAATGTATTGAAGAGTTAGTGTCTGAAGTCCAATACCTGTGCCTTCCTTTGAAGCGGAAGAATCTTCTAGAGGTTTCCCTTTGAAGTGCACAGTCTTCCTGCCTTTCCTGCCCTGGCTACAGACTGACTATAGAGGGTATGCCACCCTTTGTGTGGAGGCAGGACACAGCCTATTCAAGTATAAGTAGGGCTGTTCCAAGCTCTGACCACCCATCCTGCTAGTGATGGCCCATCCAGGCACACATACGATCCCTAAATTTATAACTCCGGATCTACTGATTGTATATTTGTTGGATATGATCTTGATTTATCTATTAAATATTGCACTATTTTTCTAGCCTGGTGTGGGATCTCTTTGAAGGATGTTTTCACCGTTTTACTGTTTAAAGTGTTGCACAAATTCTATACACATTGCCTCTGAGTTAAGCCTGACTTCTCTGTGCCAAGCTACCAGGGTGCTGAGAACAAGTTTAATTTGGGGTTGCCTTTGCCTTACCCTGACATGAAATGTGGTTGCTGATTGACCAGGGCTCACAACCCAGCTAACCACACACAAAGGCTATAACAGCAAGCTGAGACATGTTTGAAGGGCTACTTTAGTGAGTGGCAAAATAAGTGCTGCAGGCCCACTAGTAGCATTTAATTTATAGCCACTGGGTACATGTAGTACCACTTTTCTAGGGACATATAAGCAAATTAAATATGCCAGTAGGGATGTGCCAATGCTACTATGTTTTAAGGAATGAGCACATGAACTTTAGCATTGGTTAACAGTGGTAAAGTGCACGGATTCCTGGGTGATGGGGTGAAGGCAACATGTTTGGGGGAAGACCACTCACGGCTGACAGGTCTAACAGGTTGGTATGGTGTGGAAAACATGTAAGTTACCACACATGCATCACACATGGACTTAATGTAGGTATACATGAAGTTGGTGTCCCAGTCAGACACAGCCTCCTTTGGGTGCCCACACTGGTAAATATCCCCCTCAGGGCCCTGGCCACTGAGGGCGCAGCCACCGACCTTAGGGGTATTGTCTTGAGGTACCTTATGGTATGGTACACCAAGACCAGGACAAACCTATGCCAAGAGCAATCTTGGGGCCCGGAGACCCACCAATGTCAATATTGGCCCTCTCAAAGGTGGCTCCCCCTACACGGTTATGCCTGACTTCCCACTGCCAGATTAAGCAGGATCTTAAGAATTCATCTAATTGCATCCTCATCTATGGCCAATAAAAGTGGTTGACCAGTCAGTCAAAGGTTTTAGCCTGCCTTAGATATCTTGTCAGGGTGATCATTAGCCAACTCAAGTAGGAAGACCCTTTAGCACTGGAGGACCATCAACACAAAGGAGGTTCCAGTGTCAGTGGCTTTAGGCTCAGTATAATGTAAATGATGTGATCATCAGAGGTGTCACTAGCTGCCTCCGCCTCGGTCTGCCACCATAGGCACACAACAGTAGGGCACTGATGCTGAACTTTGCAGAACTCTGGCTGGGACAGCCACTCAGGGGCGACAGTGAAAAGGTATTTTAGTAGATGTTCTTGGGTTGGGCAGACAAGGGATTCAACTTGGAACCAAACAACTGCAGGGTAAGAAAAAGTAATACATCTGGTTGCAAAAGCTTAAAAAACAAGAACTATCCCGATGGTGGGACTTAACTGTGCTTAAAAAATACATTGTGGTGAAAAAGGTACCAAGGGGGTTAAGGGTGGTCATCTTTCCTTCTTTTGATGACATCTCACCCTAACATATGTCGGATTGGGAATAGTTGCTTTTGAGGATTCACAAGGCATGCTGTTTATCCTAATAGATCATGCAGAAGAGGAAAGAGAGAGCCTTTTAAAAGAACGTGGAGATCTCGAGCAAGAGAGCCTAGTGCTGAACTTACCAGAGGCCAAAGAGAAAAATGACAGGGTGCTTATCGACGCACTAGATAAACATCGAGCGTATATCAAAAAATGAAAAAAAACTAAAATCCGCAGGGATGACAATGACTACAAGAATAGGCGAATATATACTTTTGCCCAAAAATATGATGATCTTTCTATCAAGACCTTAAACACTAATCCAGTGGTGTCTCATCTCTCCGGTACATCTGGGGATATAGGAGAGGATTGCTCACTTAGCAATACTGAAAGCACAGTTCTAATGTACACAAGACAGCATATTCCTGTTTTTTATGTAAGCCAAAAATATTCAGACTGGGAAACAAGAAAAATTTTGCAAAACAACCCCATAACCTCAAAAGTCTGTCTTGGTGGTAGTTTTGTGTAAGATCGATAGTTCACAATTGTACGTCTTTTACACTTTTTTTAATTGATTACATGGTGTTCGAAGGTCACAGGTGAATATTATGACACACAATGCGATTTCTTTTTAACTTATCTTTTAATCAATTTAAATGTAAAGAATTGTTTTAATTGATTGCTTTTTCTTTTTCATGTATCATTTTATCAGCCTTAGAAAAGTCCAAAGCAGGGATGAAACTAGGGGTGGGCGGAATTTGCGAATTTCACTTTCGCAAATTATCGCGAAAATGTTAAAAATCTCCGCAAACACGCGGAAATATCGCGAAGATGCGGAAGTTTTTTTCCTGCCCGTTCGCGGTATTTTCTGCGTGGTCGCGGCTCGCCAACTTACCCATGCGGTTGCTCGCGGGCACGGGCATCTTGTTTTCACTTGTCTCGCAGTGCATGATCGCGAGAAGAAAGACGTCATCGCGCGACGAATGACATTACTGCGGGCGCGAACTGTCGCGAGACAACGCAAATGGCTACCAACAATCCAACATCTCGTGGAGAACGCGACCGGACCGAGAAAACTTGTCGGCGAACGCGGGGATTCAGGTAATGCAATCGCGCGCACGCGAGAATGTATTATTTTACAGCGCGAGCAAGCAAAAAATTTCCGGTAAAATGCGGATTGCGGAAATTTTGACATTTTCGCGCTCTCCGCGGAATGAGAAAATGACAAATTATCGCAATTTCCGCGAGCGGAACGGAATTTTAGCCCAGGCCTAGATGAAACACGTGTTGGCTGAAATCATCTAGGAAGCATCATCATCAACATATCTGTAGTTACTGGTGAATGGTTTGAACTGTCCAACAAGCATTAGTATGACAGCTACAATATTGTTTGCTTTTTTGTGAAAATAAGATTATGTAAAAACACCATCCAGCAGAATATACAGAGTTCTGAAGGATTTATTTTCTTTGCTTGACTATATAGTCTAATGAGAAATAGTATGTGCATTGAGGTATATGAAGAGTTTCATTAATGAACTTAGAGTAAACGGTCAATGTTTTACACACATTTGGAGTCCCCCGTTATTGTTTCATTCATTCATGCCTGGGTTGGAATCTTTTGTATGTTCCAGTCATGCACATCATAGCAACAGATGTGATATAGTGTTCAGAGCACCACTGTTGGTTTATGTTCAAATGCTCTAAGGATGTGTTGCCTTCTTTTTGCATTCCGATATTGGGACAGCCACTCTTCAGTTTTCCCCCTGGCTAAATCGAGTAGGTTTACCAGTACAGCAATGTCTTCCCTTGTAGGTTCCGGCGTATCACCCTCAGGATCAACCTCCAAACAAGCCATGGGAATTTCTGGAGTGGGTTTCCCATGCTTCTTGCCCTTTCTCCTGGACCATATTTCCAGGCTGCAGGCCCTTCTGACACCCCTGTCGGGCCGGCATGGGTTGTGTGGTCAGATAGATCCACTCAGGCAATTGCAGCATCTTCAGGTGAGACCTAAGCACCACTTCTTTCAAGATGCTGTGCTGCAGATCATTTTCTGGGAGACATGCAACAGGCATGGCTGGACTCAGTGCTGCCTTCAAGGAACCTGAGACCTCCTCCCCCAACTCCCGCCCCCCATATTCAAACTTGATATTGGCTCAACTGGATTGTGGCTGACTCACCTGAGTGTCTGATGTCAAAACCTGGTGGACTACATTAGAGACTACCTGTTCTGAGGACACCAGATGACACCTAACAGTAGTCATACCGGTTCTTGTGTCTATTTTCAGTCATGAGAGCCTCTGGCAAATCTTGTTGTTGTGTTTGCTAAATCTCCTTGTCACCCAGGGACCATAGGGTAATGTCTCCATTCCCTTCAAAACTAACTGGGGCAAGCCACCTTCCCTGTGTTGTAAATTGAAACAACGATGTGATTAAGCATTTACTAAAGACATTAATTCCCCTCTTATAGATCATGTTTTCTCTGTTATGTTGACCGAAGTTCGGACTCCATTTTGTATTGTTGTGCTTCCACGTGTTCCCCACGAGAAGAGTCCAACCTCTGTGTTAGTTGCTCTTGTAATCTGCCTAGTAACAGTCTATAAATAGCTCCTTTGTCCATCTGGCACATGCCCAGACTTGACCACATCTGTTATCAGTTAGCCTTGCTTGACCATGTTTTCGCGGGCTCAAGGAGTGTGTTAGCTCCGCCCACATATTGATTCAGTATCGAAAATGACCATAAATGGTAATGTTCTTCAGCCTCATGTTGTATCCACCCACTTATGAGCCCCTCTGTTGTGTATAAAAGGGGACCGTGTACGCAAGTTCTTTGTGCTACTCTATGCAATACTGAAGAGTGTTGTGTGGATTGTAGGACCACCCTTAAGGGTTAATAAATGCTGTCTTTGTACTTTGCAGTTTCCGTGCCAACTTCCTTATAGATTCCATTACAGGAGAGCGAACCCTTGTGTCCTGCGGGCCTAGCTGGGGCCTGTATTCATCAATTGGCGCCCGTCACGTGGGGCTCATCGGCGACTCGGATGCTCGAAGGACTGGTCGCGACGAAGGTGAGGAACTTGGCCGGGGACGTGATCACTGCCAGCGGCGTTTTTAGCCCTGGCATCCCGAGGTTTTTCTTCCTTCCCTTCCGAGCTGACCGTCTGGGTGGCGCCGGTCCCCGACTGAGACCTCTTCTGTCGGTCCTGCCGTGAAAGCCGTTTGGGCGATTGTGGAGCTTGGCAGTTGGAATCTGGACTCTTGATTGGTAAGAACCGGTGTACGGTACTTGCTCCGAGTTTTTGAAGCCTGGTCCGGCTATTTGAGTTTGATTTGTGATGACTAGTCATATTTTGTATTTGTCTTTGTGAAAATATATGCGTTGCAACACATATAGGCAGGTAATGTGGAGAGATTTCTCCGGAGCTGTGTAACTTTGAACGGCGCAACGATTAAGTGTCATTTTTCTATAATATTGCATATTTTGCATTATTCCTGAGCATGCCTGCTTTTAGCGCACTCCGTAAGTGGTGTTGCTGTTTTAGAAACCGGTTGAACCTCGAGGAATCTGCTCCAGCTCCCCCAGAGGGGACTCCTAATAGGGATATGTACGTGAAGCATGGTCTTTCTTCCATAATGTACAGCACAGTATGGAGGAAATATACAAAAAAAGATCCTGAGTTGCGATGGCCTTTGTATGGATCGTTTGATATACGTAAGATTGAGTATGTGGAACAGTGTATGTGCAAGCGGCGTGCTCGTCAGGATATGTTTGAGTGTGTGCGGTTGTGGGTGAAGGAGGTGCGTGAGCGAGAGAAGCGTGAGAAAGCGCTGTTTGATAAGGAACAACGGAAGAATGATCATGTGCGAGCCCAGGAAGCGAAGCGTCGGGAAGACAGAGAACAGACAGAGAGACAAGAGAAAGAGCGTAGGCTGCAAGTTTCGGGTCAATATGCTGTTCGGCAGCCACTCTATCCTGTCCTTAATAATCTTGATGATGATTTTTATTTACTAGATCGCTCTCCGCCCCCTTATGTTGGCGCATCTGCTCCGAGGCCACAAGATTCCGTCCCGGGTACGGGTAAGGTAGATACGCGGTCCATGTTATCGGCTGAGCATATGGCTGAGCTTCGGCAAATCTCTTTCCGTGCACTTAAGGGTAAGGTGTCCGTGGATGAATTGTTCCATACTTGGGGGTCGTGGCAGGATAGAGAGAGATTGTATTTTTTGAGTCATTTCGCTGAGGAAGTGATTGCTGCTTTTCGGAAATATTCTAGTGTCTTTGAGCCTGAAGAAGTGACATCGGATGCTAAAGCATTGCATGATGGTGTTTTTTCTCCCTTTAAGGCTCCTGATACGGCTCGGCGGCTATTCGCCTTGCGGGACGCGGTGCTGGCCCATAGAGAAAAAGCGCGCCAACGAGCAGGGGAGGAGACGCAGTCGGATTCGTGTACCGCAGAAGGCCACTCATCCACCTCTCAATCAGATAAGAGCGATCTAGTGCATGCTAAGCCAATGCGCGAGGCGGCGCCTTTGTATGTTCCTCCTAAAGGAGCGGGGACTAGCTCGGACATTACCTCCGCCGATGCTAAGGGATATTTTGTGTATAATTGGGTTTATACTCCGTGGCATAGAGCTGATGTGATGGCATTAAAGAATGCGCTGCCTGACCCCCGCAAGAATCCAGCGGCCTTCTACGAAGAAGTCGAGGGGGCCTTGAATTCTTGCGTTATGACTTTAGCAGATATAGACCTGTTCTTTGGCCTTATTCTACCACCGGATATGTGGCGATCTGTCCGAAAAGTAGATGATACAGTTGCCTTTAAGGCCCGGTGGTCTGACCTTGAGGATGAGGATAGGGAACGGAAGCCCGCGCAGAAACCGCCCCAGAGTATTTTAGATCTCCCTGCTGCTATTGTGGCTAAGCTGAAGACAATTATCCCCCCTAAAAAGATTGACTGGAATATGTTAGCTGCATGTAAACAGAAAGCTGACGAGTCAGTTGCGGACTTCTTTACGCGCTTTGAGGAGACGTTTCATGATTTTAGTGGCCAGTCGCTTACTGACGATACGGGCCGCCACCTTTTTGCTGATAAATATGTGGCTAATCTGCTGCCGGCAGTTGCGGCCCGTTTAAAAGCGAGTGAAAGTTCTTGGTCCTCCGCTACACCGACGGCCCTCCTGACTATCGCCCAGTATTATGAGCGTCAGGAGCAAGAAGCAAAGGGCCAGGAGGAAAAGAAATCGAAAGATTTGAAAACAAAGGTGATGTTGGCGGGGTAGTAATAGAGGTAGGGGAGGATCTTATGGTCCTCCCTCGGGCCGATCTGATTTAAATAGGAACCAATGTGCGTATTGTAAGCAATCGGGTCATTGGGCTAGGGACTGCCCGGTGTTGCATGCATCGCGTCAGGGGCATACCTATGGTGGCCCGCGAGGTAGAGGGGGTTTCTCGAACTTCCGAGGGAATTCTAACGAACAGGCTCGTTTTGACTCTGCTGGGCAGCACCGCGATAGATCAAACGTTTTTGATCGCCAGCATCAGTACCAAGCGTCGGGGATTGACCGGTCGGGGTACCATGACTCTCAGCATGCATAGGAATGCGTTGGATGGGGGTTAGAATCAGTTGAGGTGCCGGTCGATCAGAAGGGCCCTTATGTATCGGCTGAGGTTTTGGGCTCTACTGATCGGTTCCTAGTGGATACAGGAGCGACACGTAGTGCACTGTCTAAGCAATTGGTTCCGGGGGCTCCCCCATCCGGCTTAATGGTCACATCGGTAGGGTTTGACGGAACACTCTCCCGAAGCCCTCTTTCGCAGCCCCTCATGTTTAAAGTTGACTCTTTTTCTGCACCCTGTCCGTTTCTGCTTGCCCCGTACACACCGGACAACATTATGGGTCTTGATATGTTAAAGCATTTTAGGGCTACGATCCGTTGCTCCCCTGCTGGTGTACGGGTAATATTGAATGACAATTACCCCCGATCAGAACGGATGTGTACGATGTCTGAGGATGCGCTGTTAGCTACCCTCCCTCGTGCTTTGTGGGCAACTTCGGATACTGATGTGGGACAAATGGTGATTCCACCGGTCCACATTAGCGTCAAGGAGGGGGCAGTGTTACCACGCCTCCCACAGTACCGTATTTCCCAGGAAGGGGAGGAGGCTCTCATACAGATAGTGCAGGATTTGATGGCGGTAGGAGTAGTGGAGGAAGTCCCCTACAACCTTTGTAACAGTCCGATTCTTCCCATACTGAAAAAGGATACGGATGCCAGAGTTTATCGGTTTATAATTGATTTGAGAGAAGTGAACAAGATCGTGATACCTCAGTACCCAGTGGTTTCCGATATCACGACGTTGCTTACTTTGGTACCACCTACGGCGACTATGTTCTCCGTGATCGATTTGAAGAATGCCTTCTTTTCCATTCCCATTCACCCTGATAGCCGATATCTTTTTGGGTTTACATTAAATAATAGATCTTATCGTTTTTGTAGGATTCCCCAGGGCTACACAGAAAGCCCTAGCATTTACAGTCAGGCTTTGAAACGACAATTGGATTCTTTCGCTCTGCTCGAGGGGGTCGCCCTCATTCAATATGTCGATGACATCTTGCTGGCGGCTGACACCCTGGAGTTGTGTGAAAAAAGTACGTTATCCTTACTTTCCTTTTTAGCATCCCACAATCATAAGGTATCTAGGAAGAAATTGCAATTCTGTAGACCAAAGGTGACTTATTTGGGTCACCTTTTGTCTAAGGAGGGACGTGCACTCACACCGGATCGTATCCAAGTAATTCTGGATACACCGAGACCGTCCACACAGAAGGATGTGCGTGCATTTCTGGGTCTTGTTTCTTTTTGTAGACAGTGGATATTGGGGTTTTCGCACATAGCTAAGCCATTGTTAGCCCTCTTGACAAAGGACACGCCTATCCCAATCCCTTGGTCAGATGAGTGTGATACTGCTTTTCAGCAACTACGGCAGGCCCTTTGTTCAGCACCAGTGTTAGGGACCCCTGATTATGCAAAACCCTTTTCGTTGTATGTGCATGAGAAAGATGGATGTGCATTGTCAGTTTTAGTGCAGATGCACGGCGATAAGCAGCGCCCTTGTGCATATTTTTCGGCTGTACTTGATCCTGTCGCCCGAGCATTACCGGGGTGTTTTCGCTCGGTTGCGGCGACAGCTGTGTCAATACGCCAAAGTGAGGGAATTGTGTTATCTCATAAGCTGTTGGTATTAGTCCCCCATGCTGTCGATGCCCTGCTCAATCAAACGAAGACGCAGCATTTGACCAGCGCCCGTTTAACGGGATATGAGTTGATGCTTTTGGCTCCTCATATTACGTTAAAAAGGTGCGTAACGTTAAACCCGGCAACATTGTTGCCATACCCCGAAACCCAGCCTGAGGCGCGGAAAGCGCATGATTGTATTCTCGTGACTGAGGAACAAACAAAGGGTCGTATTGATCTCCAGGATACGCCCTTTCCAGATGTAGATGAAGAACTGTGGGTGGATGGATCATGCCTGAAGCTACCAGATGGTACGACTTCAGCAGCGTATGCGATTACCACATTGCAAACGATAGTGGAGACAGCACGCATACCACAGAAATCAGCTCAAGCAGCGGAACTGATAGCATTAACACGAGCATGTGAGCTCAGTACAGGACTATGTGTGAATGTTTATACAGATAGCCGCTATGCCTTCGGAGTAGCGCATGACTTCGGCCTACTCTGGAAGGAGAGAGGGTTTTTAACGTCACATGGAGTACAGATAATGCATGGAGAGTTAGTTCATAATCTTTTAACCGCATTGACATACCCAAAGAAAATTGCCATCGTTAAGTGTAGCGCCCATAGGAAAGTAGTTGACAAAGTTGGAGAAGGGAATGCGTTGGCAGATCGAGTAGCACGGGAGACTGCGATGCAGCCCGGTGCTACTGCCATGTATGTAGTAAAGTCACAGGTGGAAAGATGGCATGATGCGAAGGAGGAAGTGCGAGAAATGCAAAGGACCGCTTCTGACAAAGAGCGGGAACAATGGGCTAGTGAAGGAGAACTGGATGACGAGGGCTGCTGGAGAAATAAGCAGATGGATAGATGGAAATTACCCACGGCTTTTGTACAGCCTATGGTTCAGATGGCACATGGGCTAGCACATGTTGGAGCTTCCGCAATTGTGAAATTGCTTACTCAAGTCTGGGAGCATCCAGAGATTGCTAGCACAGCGAAGAGGGTGGTGCAGACCTGTATGATCTGCCTGAGGTATAACCCAGGAAAGGGTACTCGAACTCCAGCAGGAGGATTTGTGACACCTACTGCGCCCTTCGAGGTTTTGCAGATGGATTACATCCAGCTTGAGCGCTGTAACAATCTGAAGTATGTTCTAGTAGTGGTCTGCGCTTTCAGCAAATGGGTTGAAGCGTACCCTACGAAAGACAATACTGCAATGACTACTGCGAAGTTGCTGCTGAAAGAGTTCTTCCCTCGATATGGCGTCTGTAGACTTCTGTGGAGTGATAACGGCCCTCACTTTGTAGCGGATGTTATAAAGTATGTCTTGAAGGGCCTGGGCATCACTCAGAAGTTCCACGCCGTGTTTCACCCTCAGTCTGCAGGCCTAGTTGAGAAGTATAATGGTACACTGAAGCTTAAGATCGCTAAGATTCAAGCTTCGACGTCTTTGACTTGGCCAGACGCTCTGCCACTGGCGTTATTGTCAATTAGATCGGTACCACACTCTCGAACTGGCCTTACACCTTATGAAATTGTCTTCGGACGCCCAATGAATATTTGGGGTCCACCAAGACCTAAGGCTATGTATGATGTACCTTGTGTAATGATGAGCGATTACCTGGCACAGTTAACGGATAACTTGGTTTCTATCCATCAACAGGTCCGAGAGGCGCTCCCTGATCGGTCTACCGGTGAAGGACATGGTCTCCGGCCTGGGGACCACGTGATGGTGAAAGTTTTCGACAGGACGAACAGTTTGGAACCGAGATGGGTGGGCCCTGAGCAGGTCCTCCTCGCAACGAGGACGGCTGTGCGAATCTCCAACAGAAAGAATTGGATCCACTCCCTGCACTGTAGGAAGGTGCCGCCCGGATTGGTGGAACCTGCCGTGCTGACCGATCAACGAGAAATCTTGGCTGCAGAGACAGGCCGTGCTGCGGAGCCAAACGCCACCGAGGAGCTCTTTCCGGACCACGCGACTCCTGGAGAAAGGCGATATCATCTTCGACCAAGGAAGTGAGTTTTCCAGTACCGGGACATACTGTCAGAACGGCCCTTGGGTTAGTGAAACGGAGAGCCGATGAGGCAAGGGGGGGGTATCAGCCCTGCATTAGTGTAGCGACACCCGTCTTGGCCCGCTGGTGAAGAAATCAACCACTGCCCAAGGGGAAGAGTTCTGACAGACTTTTAGTTTCAGGAAGATATTGGGATTCATTTTTACCTTGACATGGAGAAAAAGAAAATCCTTTGTGCATTAGGGTTCATGTTGACAGTAGCCATTGTTGGGATAACCACATGGTTCGTGGAGGATGTAACACCCGCTCGGAAGATTCTTGTGTTGACAACTCCGGTGCCTGAGGAGCACTACTTTTATACATTACCGTATCAAGAGTTGAAGCATCGACAGTCTTACTTGAATAACACTTTCATCCAGATGCTGCATCATACCCACGTTGCTACGAATGCTACGAACTGTTGGATATGTGGGATGATGCCAGCTCATCAGAAGAAAGGAGGAACGCCATTTATACCACTTCCTTTCTCTCATAATGGCTCTTGTAGAGCATGGTATACTTTGCTTTTTGCTACTCGGAAACCGACAGTGGGACGATTGCTCTTCAGACTCAATAAAGAATGCCATCAAGACAAAAATGGGTATCCACAAGCGAATGGGACAATTTGGGAGTGGGAGGAGTACCGACCAGACAATGAATCCATTCCCTACATCTTCACGAACACAAGAGACACTGTGGGAAAGGATAAATTTGTAATTCAAGTAGCACAAGCTCAAGCGGACCTGTGTGTCCAGAGTGTGGGTTTTATCCCTGTTGGTGTTAGTGATTGTATTACTGTTTTGAATATTGATGGGTTAAACAATAGTACCTTCTTAGCCTCCCATAATACGTACTTTGTGTGTGGAAATAAAGGTTATTACCGTCTGCCGGCTGGGTGGTCTGGGGTATGCTATGTATCATTTCTATTACGTCCTGTATTCCTAGCTCCAGCATCTTATCATAAAGATCTGAAATTATTGAATAATGTGACTGTAAATAGGTATAAACGTACTTTATCACTTGACGATGTAGATCAGACTGATACCAGTCTGCAGCAGTATATTGATTTTAACTTAGGATTGTTTTTCTTTGTTGGAGCTGCCCTGAACAGTAGGAAGATCCGAAGATTAACAAGAGTGGTAGAAGCGGTGACAAATCAGACCGCTGCTGCACTTGGGAATCTTACGGAGGAATTGCAAATTACTAGAATTGTTGCATTGCAGAATCGTATGGTATTAGACGTTATGCTAGCTGATAGAGGAGGAGCATGTAAAATTATTGGAAGTAGCTGTTGTGTGTTTATCCCTGATCATACGCCATCAGTTTATAATGCCATCAATAAACTGCATAAAATTGCAGCTGAGATCCATACAGAAAACGGCACTTGGTCCTTTTCTGGATGGTTTTGGGCGTTAATTACTGCCTGGGGATGGAAGGTTCTAACCGGTCTCTGCATTATTGTAGCGGTTCTGTTTTCATGCTGTATCTGCATTCAGTGTGGTCCTTTACTCTGCTCATTATGTGTATCATTTTGTATCCCCGATAAGAAAGCTATTGCCAATGTCACTTATCAGAAACGTTTAGCTAAGGAAGTAGAAGAGATGATGATAATTGATATATATGATGATTATTCTAACAAGCCGAATGTCTTCAGTAAATGCTGAAAGGGTTGTCTGTTGTAAATTGAAACAACGATGTGATTAAGCATTTACTAAAGACATTAATTCCCCTCTTATAGATCATGTTTTCTCTGTTATGTTGACCGAAGTTCGGACTCCATTTTGTATTGTTGTGCTTCCACGTGTTCCCCACGAGAAGAGTCCAACCTCTGTGTTAGTTGCTCTTGTAATCTGCCTAGTAACAGTCTATAAATAGCTCCTTTGTCCATCTGGCACATGCCCAGACTTGACCACATCTGTTATCAGTTAGCCTTGCTTGACCATGTTTTCGCGGGCTCAAGGAGTGTGTTAGCTCCGCCCACATATTGATTCAGTATCGAAAATGACCATAAATGGTAATGTTCTTCAGCCTCATGTTGTATCCACCCACTTATGAGCCCCTCTGTTGTGTATAAAAGGGGACCGTGTACGCAAGTTCTTTGTGCTACTCTATGCAATACTGAAGAGTGTTGTGTGGATTGTAGGACCACCCTTAAGGGTTAATAAATGCTGTCTTTGTACTTTGCAGTTTCCGTGCCAACTTCCTTATAGATTCCATTACAGGAGAGCGAACCCTTGTGTCCTGCGGGCCTAGCTGGGGCCTGTATTCATCACCTGCACCAAACCGGCCATTCCCAGGCTAGATCCACCAGTTGGTATAGCCCCATATACTAGGGACTCATGAGTAAATTAAATGTGGCAATTAGGTGTATGCCAATTTTAACTATGTTTAAAAGGTAGAGCACAAACACTAGAGTGTGCAACGTCCTATGGCCATGAAATGCATCTTCAGCAAAAATAGGGTATGTATGGGAAATGGGTTATTGTTTGAGGGGGGCAAGAAGCCCCACTCAGGCAACAACCACTATCCTTACCATGATGAACCTCAAAAGCCACTAAATTAACCAGTGCTTAACCCTTTGGTAGCTTGGCACAAAAGCAGTTATCTTAGATGCAATATGTCAAGTATTTATGTAGCACACATACAGTAGCAAAATAGAAACACAGCACAAGAAAAATCCCAAACCAATTAAGAAAAATAGAGTACATTTTAATAAATAAAATGATACCAGAATTACAAAAATCCAATCAATAGAACTAGAGACATTCTATTCTAGAGATTTTGATTGAAAATAACTCCTAAAAGCACAAACAACCACTCATGGTCATCGGGTTGAGCTAGACTGGGGAAATGTTGCAAATTCAGACCAACCACGATCGAGTGTAGGTCAGATACACAGACCAGGTTAATCCGGCGGAAGAGTTACCTTGTGCATCTGGTGTGAAATGCTCTGTTTGGGGTGAAGGGAGACTATGAGGAGCATGTAAAAGCATACGGATGGTCATTGCTGTAGTGCGAAGAGCAGGCTCGGTACCACAAGCTGTTGTTGCTGTAGAACGAAGAGATGGTTGGGCTTCATGGACAGTTGTTACCGTAGCTTTGCTGTGGCTTGAAGTATGGCTCTCAAATTGCCGGTTGTCACTGGCGGTCACAGTAGCGCAAAGACCAGGTCTCACTGGAGCTTTGCATTGACAGTCGTAGTGGGTGACAGAGTTTTGGAGCGAGCAGGCCCATTTACAGTCACGCGGAGCCCAAAATTCATGATGTTCACCTTTTCTTCACAGAGGAGTATAGTCTGATATCAGCCATGGGTCCAGAACCTGGGGAGGCACTTGTTGAGGATCAGGGACTCACTCCAGTAGGGTCCAGCAGAATACTGGCAGGTCCAGTTGCAGCAGGTCAGCTGTCCAGTTTCAAGGAGGCCTCTGAAACTTGTTGTGTGCCTCTAGTTCATAGAGGAGGTACGTAAACTGACCCTTGGAGTCACTCTGGTTAGCCTGCAATGAAGGCAAACAGGCACAGTCTTCCTTCTTAGACACCAAGGCAGTCCCTCAAGCTGCAAGGCAGTTCTCTGGCAGCAAGGCAATCCTTCTGTAATCCACACAGTTCCAAAAGTGTTCCGAAGAGTGGCTCTGGAGTCCCAGTATTTACACCAGGTGCCAGTTTTTGTGTTAGGGGACTCCCTGTCTTACCCCCACATCTGGGTCTGGAAAGTTTCCCTTGCCCTATCAAGGCTCCAAACTGTCTGGGTGTGACAAAAGGCAGTCAGATTCCTTTATGTGTACAGGAGGCAAACCCCTTTGAAATGTAAGTGGGGCTGGGTACAGCTCTTCCCAGTCATCCTGCCAGGATCCTATCCACACCTAAGCCCCCTTTCTGTTACTGCCAAGAAGCAATACACAAACCCCAACAGAAGAAATTCACTGCCATGGGAGGCAGGACACAAGCAGAAGGCACTAATGGTTGGGACAAAAAATGCCACCCTCCTCGAAGTGGCATTTTCAGAACTGTGACTTAAGATCTGAATTCAATTTTAATGAGGATTTTAAGTTACAATTCTTTTGAGTGTAAACGCAATTCCTCCATCTGCTCCCAATCTAAAGTTATAATTTATTAACAGTAATAAGGTAACCCAGTGTTAGTCATTGGAAGAGATAGGCCTTACAACAACAGTGAAAAACAACTTTAGAAGTTTTTCACTGGAAGGACATGTAAAACATAGGCACACGTCATACTTTTGAAAAACCATCACCCTTGCCCTGTGAGCATTTAGGACCCACCAGAGGAGTGACTTATAATTATTAAAGAGGAAGGTTTAGGCTTGACAAAAGCTTTATTTTGCCAGGTCAAAAAGGAATTTTAAAACTGCATTACAGACTTCAGTGGCAGGCCTGAGACACGTTTCAAAAAGGCTACTTTAGTGGCTGACACAATGAGTGCTGCAGGCCCACTAGTAACATTGCCCAACAGGCCCTTGGTACATGCAATGCCATTTACTAGGGACTTAAAAGTAAATGAAATGTGCAAATTAGGTGTAGGCCAATATCACCATATTTGTAGGAGAGATCACAAGAACTGCAGCTCTGCTTAGCAGTGGTAATGTGCACAGAGTACTAAAGCCGACACCAACAGGTTAGTGAAAGCAAAAAACTTGGGAAATACCACACAAAATATGGTAATTTCCAACATATACCCATTATTTCTTATTATTTAAAATATGATGTTCTTTTGCACTACAAATATTCTAATTTCCTCAATGTTCCCACTGTTGGAAAAGTGCCCCTCTTTGCTGGTCGCCTGCCTACATTCACTTTTTATCTTCCAATTGTCTTTAACTGTGCAGCGTGTTTCCTCTTTTACACGCTCTGCTGCAATGGCTTTTCACACCCTGCCTCGAATTCTGCTAATTTTGCATAGTTTTGGAATGTGTCCATGAATGTTCGCTCTATAATTCTAGTAATCTTCTTTATACTTTAAATCTTTGATTGATCGTTCCTCGGCCTCCTTTTTGCAGAAACATTTTAAGCACTTTCCCTTTTTTGATCCTTAATTTAGTAATACACCTCCTTACCATAATCTCTCATCTTCAATATTTCTTCATTCCATTAACTTTTTAGGCTCAGAAAATCATATCTCTGCCCTGTTACGTCTCAAAAAATGTGTAGGCCTTGTGCTGCTCTTTTACACTTACCTAACTCTACCGCTTACCTTTTAAAAAGCGATATATGAATGTAATAAATAAAATGAATGGCATTCCCAAAAACTGCCAGTGCCTTGAACGATTGGCTCGTGTGATTGTCCGTAATCATTTTATATCGCACCTTTAAAGAGGATAGCAGCAAACATGACTTGAAAGCTCCTATCTCAGCCTAACTTCCAACATCTTTGAAGATAAAAATAAAATAATGGCTTATTGCTAAAAAATAAAAAAAAACATATAAAGCTAAAACAAACCTAATGTAGGGAAAGATTAGATAATATGTTCTATTTCCAAGGAAAGCTGAGGCTTTCCCTTATGTTTACATATTGCAAGCAGATAATAGAAAACAGATTCCTGAAAAAATGCTCAGGCATATGCCATACTGTATCCACCGCGTCCTTAACTAACTAGTCGTGTCTAATGCGAGAAATCACTCCTCACCAATGAGCTATGAAAAGAAGTTTTGTGAAGCATTCTGCTGGCACAGACTACTTTTTCAGCTGATTCAATGTTCCACGTAGTATATCAAATATGGCACTTGAGCAAGGGACCCTTTAATATGACATTTATAAATGCAAACCTCTTCTCTTTTTTACTAACGAGTACAAAAAGGGCAAATGCTGGATAAGGGAGTGTGTACCTTTTTTATTTACATACTTCAGCAAACTACTTTTTTTCTCAGTTGCCAACATAGCTGTTTGGCTGGCTTCCACCCTAATCTGTTCTCCTTCATTATGCTAATCTGTGGGCGGAAAGATTTCTGTCATCTTCAAATCGCTTGTACAGCAATAGTAAACACCTTGGCCTGTCTTTAATTGGACAGGTGTCTGCAGCGGTGTCACCCAGCTTTTAATTCAATTAACAGACTAGCTGCTCCGCTCTCATTACCGAGTAATTTATTTTTGCGTGTATAGCCTGGCAAAAGAAAACCTTGTAAGTAATACAATAAAATTAGCAGTTCAATATTACTAATCTTGGAGTGGAAAAACATGCAAGCACCTTTTAGGTTTATAATTATTTGCAGATGTATTTATTGTAGTTTCATGATTTTTTGGCAGAAAGTTTAGAACACTGAATATCAGATGACTAAGACTTGTATGTTGTTAGCTGTGAGGAAATGTTCTGTCAGGTGATACCCAAAGACTACAAACTGTTAATCAAAATATATTGCAGGCTTCTACAGAGAGATACTAGGAATTTTCCCACCAAACATACAAGCGCTGACTTGAATCCTCACATAGTTTTCATACAATGACATGCACAATTTAAAGTTACTTCAACTCCTGTATCTATGCTGTAACTGGAACTTGCCACAGAAATACTTTAGATAATCAGACATTAATTATTTTAAAATTGCCTTTAGCAGGTGGCTGCAGTGGACTGGAATTCCTGTACATATTAATCCATTTGTGCTGCAATTGTTTCAATGCTGATGCACACATTATGTAGACTGGAACCATTATATAGATCGTCGTGATTGTTATAATATTATTTTATATATACATTTTAATATTACTTAGTTACATCTATGTAGACCTTGTAACCAACAAGGTAGGATGCATGGTATTTAAAAGTGGGACATGTAGAATTATAATGTTACCTTGACCCTACAGTGGCAAGCCCCCAAAGCAATTTTCATTGTAGAAGGCTCGGGCGGACATATATGGACAACTAGTATATCAATTCTGCTAACTGATGTGTATGAATAGCTAAAAAAGTAGTACAACCATTATTTTTAATTTTTATTAAAAGCTCAATTTAATGATGAAGTTGAGTTTTTGATAAATATTTATGAAAAGTAATTCTAGAAAGTTAACTTTCCCTGGCTGAAATGAGTGGAGGTTAATATAGCCTTATAGCCCGCCGTAGCGGGCTATACCGGCTAATAAAGCCTTCGGCTTGAGCCTTTAACGCGGGGCGGGACTTTAATAGCCTGTATAGCCCTGCTACGAAGGGCTATAAGGCTATTAGAACATTCTGCCACTCGTGGGCAGAATGTTCTAACAAATAAAACAAAGGCTTCTCGAAGCTCGAAGGGATTTAAATCCCCTCGAGCTCCGAGAGGCCTTTGTAAAATATTGGAATGTTGCTATGCGGGCCTTTACCAGCCCGTAGAAGCAGGGAGCCCTCCATTGTCTTGAATGGAGCTCCCAACATTCCAATGTTCTAATTTGCATTAGTTCTCTAGCAGCTGACGAGCCAGGGCTTGACCTTAATGAGGTGTGATAACTGCTTCCACAATTGTCTGAGTTTTTTCCCTTATAGGAAGACAAGTTAGGGTAGACCAAGAAACATCATTAACGTTTAGATTGCCTGCCCTGCCAAGAAAATGTAAGGTGAGACCTAAGGATAAAAACCCTTTGTTTCACCAGCCTGGTTGACATATACTGAATGGAAGGGGAGCTACTCCCAGAACCTGTTTTGTGCAACCACAAAGGAGGGGACTGCTCATTTCTCTGGCCATACTTCCGAGTGAACACACGGGCTCTTCACAAGGTAGAGAGGGTATCTCAATCTTGAATTTTAGACATAAGGTGCACTGTGGAAATGTTCACAGTAAGATAAACAGTAATTTGTGCACAATTGGTTAGTGTTTCCTTGGGAATTTGCTTCCCATTGACTAGGGAAGAGCCATGAGTAACCCTCACCCACTAGCTAGTGTCAACCATAAATGAGGCAATTCAAGGCACCTTCCTAAGAGAATTCTATGGACTTCTGGAAAAATAGAAGATGGAGTGCACCTGCTGTTTTAGACCTGTAGGAGACCTGAAGGGCTGAACCTGTTCCCACTTGTACCCAGGGCAAAGAAGTATACTCCAAAGGTCAGTATCTGATTTCCTGTTTGGCTACAGAGACAAAACAAGCTGCAAGAGGCCTTTCCCCTGAAGTGCCTGCCTGTCGTGTAGCAACTGGACCTGGACTGGTCTGTGCTGGTGTCCTCTGCTGGATTGAGTCTTGACCTCCTATTGTTGCCCCTTAATTATTGAGACCCTTGGCTGTGTTTTACTGGACTTCTGCTAACACCTCTGAAAAGTTGAGACACAGAAAAGGTTTAGACTTCCAGAGGACAGGGAGAAACTGCTTTGTACATCTAGCCGTAAGTCCCACAGTAAATTCTCTGACTGTTATGATCCTGCTTGGTGTAGCTGAACCACATTGCATCGAAATCCCAGTCAACTGTGACCATAAATTATCACTTGCACTTTACATTTTCTAGCCGCTTTTTATCACAAATCTTCTAAAATTCATAACTACATCACGCTTAATGGATTTTTCTCATTTTGGTGTCATTCTTGTTAATAAATGTTACCCTATTGATATAAATTAAAGTGAGATTTGATTGTGTTGTGTTTTTGACTTTTTAACGGTTTTGTTTTTTTCAAAATTTCTCTGGATTAAGCATGTCTGCTCAGTGCTATAGCTACCATTGATTGAGCTAATGTTTCAATTATTGAACCATTTTTCTGGACTTAACTGGTTAGTGTGCCTGTGCTTAACCCTCTCGTAGCTTGGAACAAAGCAGTTACAATTATCTTGGAAGCAAAGTGTAAAGTATGTTTGCAGCACTCAAATATTAATAAAATACAAACGCATCATATGTAAAACCTCAAACCAATTTAGAAAATAGAGGGAGTTTTAATAAATTAAAGACATCAAAAACGACAGCAATTCAATAGGTAGAACTGGAGATATGAATTTTTAAAGTTTGATTTACGAATAGAGCCAAAAGCACAAGGGTCAACTACAGTTATCTGGTTGTGAGAGAACACTTCAAAGTCAAAACTTAAGGCTTACCGTAATGAAATTTATGGGTGGGATGCAGGGACCAGGTTTGTCCCGTGGAAAGTTTGCCTTCTGACTTAGGAAGAAAAAGTGGTGGTTGTCACTAAGTTGTCATTGGGCCAAACTGGATGCAAAGTGGGGCTCGCTGACAGAGGGTTTCTAAAGGGCAGGCAACAATGAAGGCAGTAACGCTTTAAGCAGATGAAGTTTGAAGTCTGCGCCCAGGAAGGCCTCAACATTGATGGTTTGCTGCTCAATGTCGGCTCCGTTGAAGCCCTCTAAGTTTGGACTTATATACTTCTCTGAATTTCTCCTTCATCGGGGTAAATCAGCAAGCCGGGACTGACCGACAAATTGACGTAAATGGCTGCAGCTTCAACAGCAGTCACAGTTTCCAATGGTTCTGCAAGTAGGAAGTTGGCAAAAAGTATCTAAGTCCCAGATCTTGCAGTCTGGGGACAGGAGGAGTACACTCTAACACCACCCAAACGACCAGGACAAGGGGGCACCATTTGGGGGTTACAAATTATTCCTAAAGAGGCCAGCTGCAGGTTCCAGGGCAAAGATGGCCCTGGAAGGCTGGATCCATGTCAGATTTTTAAGATAACTACATTTATCTGAATGGGGATATGATAAAAATCTTGCATGGATCCGGCTCTCCAGGACAGACTTTGGAGAACCATGCTGTAGCTCAAACAGGTGGTTAGCCGACTGACCCTTGGAGTTACTTCAGTGGTTTTGGGTTCAAGGCAATCAGGTCTAGTGTTTTTTCCGCAGACAGCAGGACAGTCCTTCTTTTGAATCGTCTCAGGTCCAGGAGAGTTCTGATTTCAGGTTCTGGGAATGTCTCTTTTATGGTCAGTGCCAGCATGTGGGTGGGGGAAAACTCCAAGGAGCAAGGTGGGTCAGTAGAGAGTGTCAACCACTTACCCACTCTGATTCCAGAACAGCAGAGAGACTGTCACCAGTTGTTGGGGCAGTTTGCCTCTCTATTCTCTCTCACCCCTGGTCTTACACACCAGTATACCTATCACATCGATACTGGAGGTAGTATGCCTGTGAAAAACAATATTTACAGGTTGTCAGACAAGTTGAGGGCCTGCATTAATGAGGAAATCTCCACAGTGCTTGCATTTGTGTCCAGTCCGTGGTACTGGTACAAAAAAGCCACCCCACCGGGCACCACGCCAGAACTCAGATTCTCTGTGGATTACAGAGGGCTCAACTCAGTCACCAGGACTGATGCTCACCCTATCCCCTGAACTGAACTCATCAACATGCTGGGAGTTTCAAAGTTCATGAGTACCTTTAACTTGACATTAGGGTACTGGCAGATTTCCCTGACTGATGGGGCCAACGATAGCTCTGCATTTTCTACTCCAGCGGGGGGCTTCCAATTTTGGACTGGAAAATGCCCATGCCACCTCTCAGAGGTTGGTTAAAGGGGTCCTAGCCGGAAGGATGCATTCAGTGCTGCCTACCTGAACGACATGCCTGTTTACAGCTCCAGCTTGGAGAAACACCCGTCCCACCTTCAGGAGGTGCTCCATGCCCTGCTACAGGTATGTCTGATAATCAAGGCCACCATTATAATAAATGGGGTAACCCGATAATTGAATTCAATATTGAACTTGTAGAGCGCAAACTTAGCCCAAGGGCATCAAGGCGCTTTTTGCGGACCTAAGGGTGCATACAGAAAGACATGCTCATACTGAAGTCTGTGCGAATAGCCAAGTCTTTAAGGCTTTGCCGAAGAGAGTGTGGGACACCGGACTAGAGAGCTCTTCCGGGAGGGAGTTCCACAGTTCGGCAGCCAGCATGGAAAAAGCTCTGCCTCCCCATTTTACCTTCTTAAACCTCAGTACAATTAAAAGATTCTAATCTGAGGACCGGAGAAGCCTGCTATGAACATATTGATGGACAATGGCCTTAATCCCCTCTGGGCCTGAGCCATAATAGGCATCATGAGTAAGGCACATTGTTTTGAAGAGGATCCTGTGGTCCAAAGGTAGCCAGTGCAGCAGCTTAATGGAGGCTGTGACTGAATGACATTTCGGTAGGTTTATCACCAGCCTGGCCGCAGCATTCTGCATCATCTGCAGACGTCGCACTCGCCCTTTATTAATGCCCAACTAGAGGGCATTCCAATAGTCCAGTCTGGACGTTACCAAGGCAATAACAGCCTGCTAACGAGCATCAAAGGAGAGGAAATGGGAGATTTTTCTGAGGATCCTAATGATCACGAAACATGTGGACACTGTCCTGCTGACCTGCGATTTAAGGGAGAGTGAATTATCCACAATGACCTCAAGGTTTTTCCCATGGGATACCAAGCAGGGACATACGCCGAGCGTGTCCGGCCACCAGTCACTAGACCAGATCTCCTGTTCACTGCCAAAAATCAGGACCTCAGTCTTCTCACCATTCAATTTCAAAACGTTTTCCACCATCCAAGAGGAGACTGCCTGCATACAGTTCCTGAAGTTGAGGGTGGAGTCCCTGATACTGTGAGAGATGGACACCATTATTTGTTAAGAGTCCTTGGACCTGGGTACTAATTGATACAGAAAACAATGGTCCTAGACCAATTATTCATGAAAGTCAAAATGATTTAAACCTAATAGCAATGATAGTTTCAACGATCTGAACAGCCAATTGGTCTGTTCACAGTTACAAGGAGTCAATATCCTCCAAAGGGATACGATGTGCACTAAACAATGATTTCCAAGGAGAGGGTTTCATTTAAAAAACAGGGCATACATTTAAATTCTTCACATATCTACAACATGTTAAAAAAACACTGACAGAATTACCGAATAGATCAAAAGGGTGGCGGATTGCTCAAAAAGAACGTGAACAAGGGGTGCTTAAGTGTGAAAACATTTTGTGAAAAAGAAAGGGAAGGATTCCCAAAGAAAATCAAGGGCATATATTTACATAAAAGTACGTGGGAATGGTAATAATTACCCAGTCACTATAACCTGGCCTGCAAAAATGAATTATGTAGTCAATCTATATACATAGTTTATGGAGATGCAGGGACATGTCTCTTTCACTGAAGCGAGGGGGTGGGGAGAAGAAAAGGGTCCAGGTCTGGTGGGAGAATTGCATCGATGTTTCAACCCGACTTAGGGCACGAGAGGGAAACCTTAGCCACAAGGGTCTTCCTCAGGACAGGGGACCGGAGGGGAGGCCACCCTCAAAGAACTGTGAGTATGAATCACGACCGGTTGGCCACCCGCCTTGATAGTGCGGTGTGGAGCCCATGAATGGGGGTAGGAAACCTGCAGTTAATTAGCGGTGTCTTCAAAGATTATTTTTTTTTACCACGTTGGAAATAGGAAGCGACGACAACGCTCTGAGGTAGACCTGTGAGTCACATGATTTTTCCAGGCTTCACATCGTTACATATAAATACATAATTTCTTTGAAGACAACGCTAATTAACTGCGAGTTTCCTACCCCCATTCTTGGGCTCCACACTGCACTATCAAGGCGGGTGGCCAACCGGTCGTGATTCATACCTCGATGGTGGCCTCCCCTCCAGAATTAAAATATATACCCTGTTTTTTAAATGAAACCATCTCCTTGGAAATCTTTGTTTGGTGTACATCTTATCCCTTTGGAGGATATTGACTCCTTGTAACAATAATCAAGGCCAGCAAGTGCCAGATCAGACAGGGTTCGTGGTGTATCGGGGACAAGTGGTGGGTGGAGGCTAGGTGCAGCCACTCCCAGCCAAGATTGAGACAACCCTGGCCTGGGAAGCCCCTAAAACTCAGATAGAGGTGAGGACCTTCTTGAACCTCACTGGTTATATGGGTGGTTAATTAAGGGCTATGGCACCATTGTTGCCACTTTTACTGAGCTGACTTCTAAAAAGCAGCTCAAGAAGGTGATCTGGAAGGAGGCCTGCCAGAAAGCCTTTGACACCCTCCAGGGCGCCATGTGTATGGCACCGGTGCTCAAGGCCCCTGACTTCTCCCTGGAATTTATTGCACAGAGAGATGCTCAAGAACATGGCGTAGGGGTGGTACTAGAACAGTTAAATGAGGAGGGTATACACCAACCGGTATCCTTCATTAGCAGAAGGTTACTTTCATGGGAACAGCGGTGGAGTGCTAATGAAAGAGAAGCCTTTGCTGCGGTATGGACACTGAAGAATTTGAGACCATACCTGTTTGGGACTCTCTTTTGTGTTCAGACTAACCACAGCCCCCCACAGATGGCTAATACAGATGAGGAGTGAGAATCCCACATTTTTGAGGTGGTCCAGTGATCTACCGGAAATGGACTTTAAGGTGGAACACTGCCCTGGGTTAGAACCATGTCAGTGCTGATGGTCTGTCCAGGTTCTTCTGCCATAATGATGAGAACTTCCAGGAGGTTGGGTAATTCTTCCTACTTTCAGCTGTACGGAACACGCGTTAGACTGAACAGGGTGGTCTTCCTAAACTTTTTGCCTTCACTCCTGCTGTTTGCTGAATTTGTTTTTTTCTGGTTTTGGTACTCTGCACACTTTACCATTGCTAACCAATGCTAAAGAGCATGTGCTTTCTCGTTTAAACATGGTGAAATAGGCTTACACGCAATTGGCATATTACATTTATTTGTAAGTCCCTAGTAAAGTAGTACCCAAGGCCAATACGTTAAAAGCTAGTAGTGGGCATGAAGCACTCATTGTACCACCCACTTAAGCAGCCTTTTTCAACATGTCTCGAGCTTTGCCATTCCAGCCTGCATGTGCAATTTTAAACTGCCATTTCAACATAGCAAAATCAACCATTTTGCCAGAACGCAACCTTCCTTTTTAACACATATTAATCCCCTCATAAGGAAAGGTGCATTGTATTTAAAAATTTGGACAGGAACTTTTAAGTTTTACATGTCCTGGTATTGAAAAACTCACTAATTCGTTTTTCAATACTGCAAGGTCTACCTCCCCCATAGGATAACATTGGGATTACCTTATTACAATTAATAATTGATACATTTTATGTGGGAGCAGGTAGGAATATCATGTTTGGTGACTGTGAGATTGTAATTTAAATCCCCTTTTAATGGTGAAGTCAGATTTTAAGTCACATTTCTGAAAATTCCACTTTTAGAAAGTTAGCATTTTCTTGTCCTAACCATTTGGTACTTGGAGCCTGTTCCTGAGTTGCATGACATGGCATATTTGGCAGTTGGCACTTGTGTTTTTCACCCACATAACAGCACAACAGATGGTTGAAATGTTGGTGGAATAGGCCATCCGGGCTTGAAGGGAGGCAGAACTGTCAACTACCATGGCTACACTACAAAGACACTGGCTCAGCTCACACACAATGGACTTCAAACAAGTCTATTGTGACTCCAGACAGTCTGGGACCAGGGCAGAGATGCAGGAAATTCAAGACACCTCTGTAGACGAAAATCTCAAGAAACACTCCAGAAGCTTCTCCCACTTCAAAGTGGACACTAGGTATAAAAAGGGGACTCTCAGACCCACTCTTTGGTACACTCTGGGATCTGTGGATACTACAGACGAAGGACCCGCTGCTGTTCTGCTCCTGGAATCCTGCCCTGCTTGCTGAGAAGGAAGTCTGAACCTGCTCCATTCATCACAGGCTGAGTGACTCCCTGGTCCATGGTTCAGCTGTCTTACCTCCTGTTCTGAATTCCAGAGGCCTCCTGCATTTGGTTAGCTGATCTGCTCTCTGGACCTGCAACTGAAACTGCCAGAGCTGTACGGGCCTCTGCAAGGGTGAGTCTCTGATTCCTAAGATGTGCCTCCCTAGGTCTTTGACCCTTGGCTGGTATCAGAGTGCACTCCTCTGACTCAAAAAAGAGAAATTCTGAGGTTTTGGGGCTCTTTGCGACCACCAAATCGAAGTTCCAGTATACCAGACACTTAGCACTACAGTGATCATCAGTGATGACCAGCATCACAGGATCTGCACTTCGCACTACAGAGTCGACAGCCCGCAGTGATTGCCAAAGTGAATATCCAGCAATTACCGCCCTCAACGGCCAACAGGATCTTAGTGCTACAGCGACGACTATCCCTGATGCTCTCCCTGGTCCTCGATGCCTCCTCCACCGCAAACGGAACTCCTCACGCTGGTCTTTAGAAGGTAAAATTTTCAGCAAGACTAACCTAGTCCCTGTATCCCTATCAGCCTGAACTTGTGACTTTCACCCAGTCTTGCATGCCCAGATAACCACTAGTGGTGCTTTGTGTGTTCAGGCGCTATACTTACCTTAAATCTGTGAAATAATATATCTCTAGTTCTACTGATAGTATTATTGTTTTTTTGGTGTCAAATAATTTAGTACATTTTACTCTATGTTTCTAAATTGGTGTGAGATTTTTCTTGTGTGGTACTTTCCCTTAATTACTGAGTGCTGTATAAATACTTTACATATTGCCTGTAAATTAAGCCTTACTGCTTTTGTGCCAGCCTACCAGAGGGTTTTGCCCAGGTTTATTTAATGACTTTTGTGGTTCACCCTGACAAGGACTGTGAGTGTTACTTGAGAAGGGCTTACACACCCTCAAAACAATTTCTCACAGGAAGTAAGATGATTATCAAAATAATAGAACTGAGTGTGTAAGAGAGAAAAGCCAATATTCCAGCAACTGGAAACAAATCTCTGATCTGCTTCCAGGTAGGGTGGGCATCTTTGGCATGGTTTCCCCTGACTTTTTGCCTTTACCTCCTGCATTTTTGACTGTGAACTGGATTTCATTTTTGCTGGCTTAGATGCCTTGGGCACTTTGCAACTGCTCATCAGTGTCAAAGTGCAAGGGCTCCCTGTGTAAATTGTGATTATGATTGATTATCCATGATTGCCATATTTGATTTACTGGTAAGTCCCTAGTAAAGTGCACTGTGTGTGCCCAAGGACTGTAAAACAAATGCTACTAGTGGGCTTGCAGCACTGGTTGTGCCACCCACCTGAATAGCCCTGTAAAGGTGTCTCAGACCAGCCACTGCAGTGTCTGTGTGTGCAGTCTTAGACTGCCATGTCCACATGGCCAGTGCACCCATTTGCCAGGCCCTAACCTTCCCCTTTCATACATGTAAGGCACCCCAATGATAGGTCCAAGGTGACCCCAGGGGCAGGGTGCAGTGTTTGTGAAAGGTAGGACCTGTACTGGTGTGTTTTACATGTCCTGATGGTGAAATACTGTGTATTTCCTTTATCAATGTTGAAAGGATACCTGTCCGGTAGGCTATCACTGTAATATTTTACATGGGTAACTTTCCACTGGGACAAGATAGAGATTTGGAGTTTAGACTCTCTGGACTAGTTTTTAAATTGTGTGTTTGAAAATGCCACTTTTAGAAAGTGGGCATTTTCTTGTTTAACCATCATGTTTGCCTCTGCCTGTTTGTGTATTTACAGTCTGGTTTTGGAGTGGTAGGAGATGGGGATGTGCATTCACTCTAGACAGTCACACGGGGGGTTGAAGCGTGTCTTGCTTTTCCTGGGGGACTCATAGCCAGGCTGAATAGACCTTTTTGCATTTAGAGTGGTGGGAGGAGTTTTCTCTAGCACCTGAATAGGCTGTGTCTGCTTTGCACAATGCTGTATCCACCTCCTGCAGTGAAGCTGGACCAGGGAGGACAGAACTGGTTTCTACTGAGTTCAGAGACTCTTGCAACAAAGAGTACGAATAGAACCTGGGGTATAAATATTAGACCTAAAACCCCAAAACTTTAGATCACGTCTGGAATCAAGAGGATCATCTGCAAAGGAGAAGAGCTGAAGAGGTGTAAGGAGTACTGCCACTATGCTGTGTGTTGCTTTGCTGGGTTGGCCTGCAATTGCTGCTTCTGCCAAGGAGAGGACAAAGACTGGAACTTTGCTGTAAACCTGCTTTTGAAGAATCTCCTAGGGCTTGTGTTTGCTTGCCTCCTTTTCTGAAGTCTTAGGGACACAAATACTTCACCGCCAGCTTACTTGAACTCCACTGCTGGAAGTCCTGATATGCCAGGAGGTACCTGTTCCTGTTTTGGGCCTCTGGAGGTTGTACCTGTTGCTGGAAGCTGAAAGAGCTTGAAGAAACCAAAAAAATTGATGCATCGCCCTTCCAGCACCTGTTTTGCCGACGCACCACCACCAAGCGGGAGATATTTCCATGCTCCACTGCTGAAGAATTGACGCAGCACCTGCCACTGGGTGAAAAATCCACTGCACACCGAGTCCTGTGCACTGATCTAGGAAGTCTGAGATCACTTCACTGACTCCAACACAGGCCCTGCTGTGTGGGTGAAAAAAATCAATGAAGAGCCTGTTTGCTGTCGCTGTATCGACCTCCAGCGCGCCCCAGATTTCCACGCATCTTAACTGTGCAGCAAGTTTTCTGACGCATCACCCGCAGACCAGATCAGTCTTGGAATCGACTCATCACTTCCCCTTACAGTCCGGATTTGACGCATCACTTCTCTTGGGTGCAGCAGAACTGTTGCATCGCCTCCCCAAGGACTCAGGAACTGATGCACCGCTGTGTTTTCTGACGCTTTCCTGCTCTGCGGCTGTTTTGTCTTGTGGATTTTTACGCATTTGAGGTATTTTGTGGTAAAGTCCTGCATGCATAGTTTTCTAGGGACAGATTTGCTTGAAACCTTTTAAAAGTCATATTTTGAATTGTGTATGTTGAATTCTTCTCATTTTAGTCTTGTTTGGTTAAGATAAAGATACTTTATTTTTCTAAACTGGTGTGGTGTCGATTTGTAGTGTTTCCACTGTGTTACTGTGTGTCTGGGTGCAAATACTTTACACATTGCCTTTGAGATACGCCTGTCTGCTTGTGCTAAGCTACCAAGGGGCTGAGCAGGGGTTATTTAAAGTGTGTAACTGCCTTATTCTGAATAGAAGCAAGGGTCCCTACTTGGACAAAGTGAATAACTCTGCCAACTAGAAACCCCCATTTCTAACAGGGAGAACTTTAATTTAAAGCTACTAGGGATTAGTATTGAAGGGTCAATCCAGGATTCATGAAGATACAGAAATTTAAGGGTCAGCCACCAAACTAAGGGGTCTATTAGGATGGCAGGCGGATAGCCTGCTATCAAAACCCGGAAAACCGCCTGTCCGATTAGCATCGTGGTCGTGACCTCCGCGGTGTGATTTTCCGCCTGCCACTTTTCTGCCGGTTGCAGTCCGCCCACTTGACTGGCAGGCGGAGCTGGACCGCTACAATTGTTGCGGATCAGGGCCAAGCATTGCCGGCACGTTTATGATGCCGGCGGTAGCCAGCCTTTCCACGGTGGTGGAACCGCCATGGTTAAGGCATGTGGAGAATGTCTCCAGGGGCCCATTGAGGGCCCCCAATGTGTTGGGGGGTGCGGGTGCACTGGGGGTACCCATGGAACCCCCCTAACATGTCCCTGTACCAGGGGGCAAACACTGTTCAGGGCCTGTCACGCAGTGCAGGGATATGCAGGACATGCTCTTTTTGACTTCGCGGCGGTGCTGCTGGCAGCAGCGACCGCCGCAATGTTAATCGCCAGAATCCAACCGCCGCGGCCGGATTTCGACTGCACAGCATCCTAATTGGACCGGCGGTTATGCCGCGGTTCCTGCGGGTGGTCTTTTCCCGCTACCATAGCGGTCGTGGAGATTTTCCGACCACCATCCTAATGGGCCCCTAAGTCAAGAGTGAAAGAAGAATTATTGCAGTAAAACTGGGAGTTCCCTAATTCATGATAATTAATGTGTAAAAGGACTGAATGAAGGAAGGAAGGATAATTCAAACTATTGGTACAGTGAAAACTATAGAGGTAGTGTGCAGGGTGGAGGGAAAGATGCTTGACATGGATATCAATTAGTCCACTGGAAAGAAAAAAAGAAAACAAAACATGAAGTAGAGCATCACTTTGCTAAAGAGGAGGGCAGTAGCAAAAGAGGTAAAAGTTGAAAGGCACAGTGCATATTTTAATCAGTTTATCCAGGGTCTAGACAAATCTTGCCAGGTACTGTTTTATCTTGGTCCTTTGGGGTAGTGAAATTGCAAATTGGAATCTCAAGAAATAGCATAGTTGTGGTTTCAGGTTCTATTTCAATGATAAAGTTTTCCTGAAGAATAATGTGGTGTAGAGGCACAGTTTTGAGAGATTTAATTGTCTCTTGTTCCTTTCTTCCAGTCATCTTTATTTTGAACATTTACATGTTAGACTTATGGCATGGTTGTAATGTGTAAGCAGCGTGCAGAGTGCCAACTGCTTGAATGCATCGGGCTGGAGACTGGACCATATGGGGGTGACGACCCGCCCCCTGGACATGTTTTTGACACATCGACAGAGGCAGGTCGCAGATCCACAGCGTCTGATCGCTGTGGCAGGGTCTTTGCCGCTACAGGTAACCATCCCTTCCTCCCCTACATGCGAGCACCCAAGGAAAGAGGTGCACGGTTTATTGCTCCAGTAGCTGGGAGTATCCGTGGCTCCCAATGTGCAGGGTTTCTATATTCTAATTTGGGCAAATGGTTCCCAGGCTGTTTCACCTCTGGTTGCCTCACTAGCACGATGATGGGCGCTGGAAACGGAGTGCAGTACAGCCGATGCAAGGGCGATTACTAATTGATTAAAACACTTTGTACGGAGTTCATGTGACGCAGAACACTAGAGCGCTGAACTGTATTCCGGGGAGCCAGACCCTGGTTTTTCTAATGCCAGTGATTTGGGCTGCCTCCACATATTTTGTGCATTTACTACCTTGCTCAATTGGCACCTTCGAGGGCCTGGTGGGCAGTGCAAGGCCCCCATTTTCTCCTCACACTGAAAACACCAGCAGTCCCACCCTCCAAAATGGCCGTCATAAGTACTTAGGTGGAGAAAGGCCTACTCATCATCAATTCATGGGAATAAACATAGGACTACGATTCTTAACACATTACTAAACAGAAACAAAGGGCCAACCACTGCAAATTGTCCCCATGGAAAGGGATAGAGGACTATTCCCAGAAAAGGCTCATTACATTGAAAGAGAGATAGGACTACACCCCAGATCTAAACTATCACTTGATAATCAAGCAGCCATCTTAGAATGGCTCCTATGTCTGCTAACTAAATCACAGATTGCATCTAATTTCATCTGACCGCATGAGTGCCTTGCCCCAGCACCCTAGGTATAAATAACGAGGACCTCCTACCACTAGGAGATCCACCAAGAGTAATGGTAAGAGGACTTATCCCAAGGTGCCATCATCTGTAACAAACAGAGTGGCCTACTACTCCTCATACTCTCCAAATAGATCTCCTCCCATTCTACCTCTCTCACGATTTGACCTTCTCACCCCACCTCCCTAACAAGCCAAACACACACTATGGAGCCCATGGGCCTACACACCTACTCCATCAAATACCCCCCTAACCTTTCAAAAAAGGCGGCCAAAGGCTTCAAACATAGTCTGCTAAAATCACACCCAGAAACCCCAATCTCTGACCCCTACTTCTCAAATGTCACACGACACATAACAAATGACATTATCTTCTACACCAAAAGGAGAGCACAATGGTGGAAAGCATTCCTCACTCTATTTTCAATTGCATCCACTAAGAAAACTGCACATGGTCGTACATTATCTATTTTTCCCTCCCCGTTCTACAAAGCGACTGCTACAATTTCCATTTATCATAATGGGATCATCCTCATGCAGGCATCAGACCATAACCTTAATATATTGGACTACATCTTCCCGATCATTAAAGCGAAGGTTGCAAGACCCTCTCCCACCTCCCCAACAAACCACTCTCCTAACCTTCTGACTGACTCCCTATCTGACATTCTCCCTCGGTATCCCATAGCACAAATACACCCACCCCAGGCTTAACCGACACCCCACTAAATGACATACATCTCCATTATCCCTACTACCCCCCAGCATCACCACAATTTCTACAACACCCACCTCGCCTCACACTCGCATCACCTCGCCCCCAGCCTTCCCACACAACCCCTCGCCCCCTCTACCACTCCCCATCTCCACACCCACATCTTTGTCACCTCTTCAGATAGCTCACCCCTCCCCACCTCCCCCATTAACTCCATTCCAGATTCTACTCCAATATCTCCTTACACAACTACTCCCGATAAGTCCGCAGTCCCACCCTCTCCCCTTCCCTGCACCACGATTCTCACCGTCCCTCTTCCTACAGCCCACACCAATTCCTCCTCATGTCCCCTCTCTACTCCCCCCTTTCCATTGACTCCCACTCTGAATCAATGCCACATAACAAATCAGACACCCCTAAAGCACACATCAATACCCTTTCACGTCCCCTCTCCACCCCACCCCTCCCGTCCCCACAGACTACCACACTGAAAAACCACCATTCTTCGAACCAGTTCACGTCACACCCAGGGACACCAAACAAGCTAAAACCCCTCCTCACTTTACCACAGGCCAAGCTATCAATATTATAACTTCTACATCTGACCCCAGATTAGATGAGATACTACTACCTTACAACAAATAAAAGAGGACATCCAAACTCTTCATGTCCTGATCCGGCAACAACCCAAACCACAAGCGAAACCCATTCAGCGGTCATGCACTAGCCCCTCGCCTCAGTTGCTCCCCAGATGGAAAACAGTACCTTACCCCAATGCCTCATCCCGGCAAATCAGGGAAAAGAAAACCCTATCACCGAATGGCCTTACTTCCCTACTTCATTCCTACGAACCCCCTTCCCTACCCTCAAGACCTGCGAACATGGAGAATACACCGAAACTGTCCTTAATCCAACCCATCGATTCCATTGCCCCCAGAATTACAAGACACACTCCCAGAGGTATTGAATCCGACCATATAATTTTAATGGAAACTTGGCTAAACGAATCATCCACGCCCATCTTAGACAAACTATCACATCACAAGACTAGATAGACCTAATAAGCTTAGGGGTGGTATTACCTGCATCCATAGGAACAACCTCTCTGTGAACCGCTCAAACACCCCGGTGTACTCCTCCTGTGAATACCTTTGCCTACAAATCACGAGCAATAACAAGCCAATATGCTCACTACACTCTTTCTACCATCCTCCTGGTAACAACCTTACCTTAATCGAACACATGATGGATATCCTAGCCACAAATGTCGGACAACAGAATACACAGATCTTCCTGGGAGATTTCAACCTCCACTGGAATGATCCTGACGACCCAGAGGTCAATAGCTTCAAAGCGTTCCTGTCGGACCCTAACTTGACCCAAATCTGTGACAGCCCTACCCTCGAAAGGCTCAATCCTTGATCTAGTAATTTCCAAAGCAGACTCTACCCAGCTGGAATGAATTCTCCTTTGCGATTGGTCCGACCATTACATAATCACTTTCCATATCAGGGAAGTAGTTAAAATACTCTCTGTCCAACCATCGAGAACGTAAATCTGGAAGAGGAACCTATAAAACATCAATCCTGCTGATCTTGGATCCGCTAGTCACATCCTCACGCCCCCCACTGGATGGACCAAAGGATGTACAGGATATGACCACTCACTACTTCCACTCTATGAACAGGGTACTTGACACCTTAGCTCCCCTACAATTAAAAAGATTCACCACAAAAATCTCAAACCCCTGGTATGATGTAAGACTAAATGAGGACAGAAGATCATTGAGAGCAATTGAAAGACAATAGAGAGCTGCCCCATCCGCTACCCACTTCAAATTACTAAGAAGCACCAGAAATGCCTATTACAGAAGGTGTAGACGTTCAAAAGCTGATTTCATATGCAAACAATTAGACCAAGCTAAGAATCACCCCAAAAACTGTTCGAAATAATCAAAGCTCAACCTAAGGGTGTCTCCTACTCCCCCCAAGCCATTCCGGACACACTCCCCAATTGTGAGGATCTTGCCTCCTTTTTCACAACTAAAACTGAAAACTTAAAGACAGACCTACTTAATGATCTATTATCCCTGACCGACCCACACACAATCTCCTCACTGACCACACCAGGGACCCCGCTTAACTGCTCTGCAAAGCTCGACCTCAAGAACAACGCCTCCTGGACCACCTTCAACTTCTACAGTGAAGAATCTATCCTAAACACGCTCACTACTTTGAACCCCTCCAATCATTTCACAGATCCTCTCCCAGCATCCCACTTAAAGACCTTCATTCCTCTGCTAGTGCCCCTATGAACTAGGGTTATAAATACCTCTCTTCTGCAAGGAACCATCCCAGACATTCTCAAAGCTGGTCAGGTTTCCCCCATCCTAAAGAAAGTATCAGCAGACCCATCAGACCTGAATAACTATCCCCCAATATCTAACATCTCGACCCTGGCCAAACTGCTCGAAAAATGTGTCCACATGCTGTTTAGTAACCACATAGACCATTTCAACCTGCTCGACCAATTCCAATCAGGCTTTCGTTCAGGGCACAGTACCAAATCATCCATGACCCACATAATAGATGATGCATTACAAATACTGGATCAAAACAAAGCCTGTTTGCTAATATTACTGGACTTATCCTCAGCTTTCGAAACAGTCAAACACGACAACCTACTGGACCTCTTGAAGCATAGAATGGGACTATCTAGAACAGTGTTAAACTGGTTCACCTCCTTCCTCCAAAATAGAACACAAAGATTCAAGATCAACCAATCCTTATCTAACCCCACCCCAGTCACTTTGGGAGTACCCCAGGGATCTTTCCTCTCCCCAACACTCTTCAATTTGTTTATGGAACCACTCACAGAGCTTCTCAACTCCGCAAATATCCAATATCACATGTACGCCGACAACACACAGCTCTACATTAAGGTCCATTCTCTTGAAGATATCAAGTCCCTTAACTCAACGCTCCAAAAAACACAGACCTGACTGGCTAGGAACCATTTAAAACTAAACACACTAAAGACAGAATTCCTCTTAATCGCTCCCCCCAACCAAACAACCATCATCCGCAAGTGGATGAAGCACCTAACTGCACTCGACGGTCAACCTCTCATCATCGATTCCGCTAAATCCCTAGGAATAATCCTGGATAATAAACTAAATATGCAGAAGCACATCAGCGCTGCAACTAAAGGAGCACATTTTCAGATAAACACCCTGAGAAAATTTAAACCCTTCATACCCGCAAATGACTTTAAACAGGCAGTTAAAAACTCTAGTAATTCCCAGAGTTGATTATGGGAGTGTCGCTCTTTGTGGCCTTCCTAAATCAACGACCGCTCCGCTAAGTGCCTCAATCAATACAGCCGCTAGACTCATCACTGGCAACAAAAGAAACTGACACATTTCCCCTGAACTATGCCCTCAACTGGTCACCTTTTGAGGCCAGAATCCATTTAAAAATCACCTGTATGACACATAAGCCATTGCATCACAAAACCCCGAGGTACCTAGCGGAGAAATTTGTGCTATCGGGTGGTAAAAGATCTACCAGGAGTTCTAATAATCATCTACTTAAACCACAATGTTTCTCCAAGAAGAAAACATACAATCGTACCTTCTCAGGAATGGCTCCCAGGATTTGGAACGCCTTACCCCCAGAAATGAGACTTAATCCGTCCACTGCTTTTTAAAAAAATGAAGGAAATCAATTCTCATGTCCAAATTCACTTGAACTTTTTCTTATACACTGTTGTAGATATGTGATAATCTCTAATAGTTAGCAGTACTGTATTCACATAATTCTGTGTATTTATATGTGTATGTCATTCACCTATATTTGCCCTGTAAAGCGTTCTGATACCCGCAAGGGTCTTGTTCGTGCTATACAAAACCGTCAAAAAAAAAAAAAAATAAATAAATAAAGTAATGTACAGTCTAGGATTCTTTGTTGGCACGAGAAAACAATGATTGTGCATGAATAATGAACTTGCTTAGAAGAAGGATGCACCGAAAGTGGTGTACCATGGGTGAATCACAGTTGCAGATGGACAATGTCATGCATGTTTTATGGGCAGCTTGTTTCTGTTGTGGAACTACCTACATATTACCATAGGTTTTCATACATTGCCAGTGAATCTGTCTTTCTCTGAGATCTTGAATGAATCAATGTTTTGGCCTAGGTTTTTATATGTACATGCTTGATAGCTGGGTGCTATGTTTCTGCGCTATGGCCTGCAGTACCATTATCAACAAGCATGCTGAATACACTCTTAACTAACTACCCTAAAATATAGCCCTGGAGTAGTCTTTTATTCCCTGTCAACCTGTCTAGTTAAAAGGACTACCTGGCTGAGGGCACATTTTCTTAGATGCAACTTGTGAAAGCACACAACTGTTTATTTTGGGAACAAATTGTCACTTGAAGTTCAGTTATTGGTACTGTGATCTACAGCTAGTTCATGGCATGTGTTCACCATCTGTGATCAAAGCAATTGATGTCTGTAGTTTTAAGCAGTCTGCTTGAAAATCTGGTGTTCCTGTACTTGAGTTTTCAATGTGAAATCATTTAGTAGTAAGAATCCACTGAATTTGACTGCTAAGTTTTGGTCATTAGTCTAATTCTATGCAACACTAAAGCTCTCTTTGAGATAGGATGGCATTCAAGTTTATGCCAAGTAATTTAGAAGTCTTTGACGGCTTTGTAATTCAAGGTATACAGTACAAGTTCATAGGATATATCTTCTGGTTTTCAGGTCTAAAAACAAAACAGAAAGCAGTGATGACAAATGGATTACTGAGAGACCAATCTTCAAATAAATGTCTAAAAAGAAAAACTAGCTAGCTCACAATTTAGAATATTGCTGAAGCCACCTACATAATTATAAACTCCTCAATATTGACTACAATTATACCATCAAGGGAAGTATAGATTTACTATTAAAATTAAACCACATCTTTTTTTTACTCAACAATATAGTGGTAATTGATATTGAGAATGTGATCTTTTTTTGAGCTGATATTTTAACCACAATATTGTGATCTTCTGCCCAATGAACTACTCTCACTTTTTGTTCCCTTCGTCGTGTTACTTTTTATGCACCACTTGCAGCTTAAATCTATATGCTTCTATAATTTATTTCTATATATTCTATATTTTCATCTTTTTAGTATCCCTCATTATCAAATAAGCTGATGCTCCTTGAGTGGTACAATACATACATTGATTGTGATGGATCTAAGCTATTTTCCTTCTTGTTCTCATTTGGGACTGTAGTCGCAGTGTCTATGTTTGAGTCTGAGCGATTAAATATTTTTGGTGTGAGAAATAAAAAGTTACACAGTATTGGCAGGTGAAGATTGTCAAAGCAACTGCTTAATGCTTAATCATGGGTGCTTCATTTATTTAGAAGTGCGAATGGTCATGGGTATGGTTCTGGACTTTACTAACCCTTTCGCTGCCATGCCTCTTTTTGGCTATTTTGGGTAGTTTGCGCTTAGGCCACCATAACATTTTGTTCACACAAGGCATCCACAGTAAATTGGCGTCCTTTTCTTCCAACATCCTGAGGATTTTAAAAGTATCCAGGGTTTGTGGATTCCCCTGGAGGGGACCGAGAAATTAGCCACAATACAGTTACATTTTGTTTGTGGGTGAAAAAATGGGAAACAGTGCTGTAGAAGAAAGCATCTGTGTTTTTCCCCTGCAAATGGTATGCACAAAGGGTTTATTGTGCAAAAATCACCATCTTCCCAGCTTTCAGGAACATTAAGACTTTTGTCAGAAAACCAAATGTTTCTACACAGTTTTGGCATTTTACTGGGACATAACCTATTTTTCCTATTTTTGTACTTTCAACCTCCTTCCAGTTATTGGTAGAAATGGGTTTGAAACCAATAATGGATTTGGAAAGGGGTAATTTGTGTAGATCTTTCAAGGTTTTCTTATAGAAAGTAACAGTTGAACCAAAACATCAATTTTTGCCTTCATTTTACCTGTCCCTTCTTCTAACCATGATAGATTATTTTAAGCAATATACTGTTGGACCCATATGATTGTGGGGGTATACAGGGCTTGTAGGTTCACCAAGAAACCAAGGTACCCAGAGCCAATAACTGAACTGCACTTTGCAATTGTTCTTCATTCTGTGCCGGTAGACAGCATTTCATTTGGTAAAATATAAAGACTGAAAAATAGATATCAAGGAAACCTATGCATTTCTGAAATGGGAACAAGATATGGAGTTTAGAAGTAGTGGTTATTTGTGCGTCTCTGAATTTGTGGGTACACATATTAGCATGTGCATTAGAGAGTATTTTTCAAAATGACTTCTTTTTTACACACTGTCTTACATTGGTAAGGTAGAAATCCATAGAAAGAAATTGTAATAACGCTTGTTCTACTATTCTATGTTTCCCTAAGTCTACCAATAAATATGGTGCCTCACTTGTGTGGGTAGGCCCTTTGCCCGTTATAGGTAACGGTCCAAAACGCAACGTGGACACGTTCCTTTTTTCTACTGAAAACTGACCCTTTTTTTGCAATGTGCCTAGCTTTTGGAGTTTGGGCCCTAGCTCAGCCGGAACCTGTGGAAACCTAGCAAACTTGTACATTTTTTAAAACAAGACACCCAGGGGAATCCAGGATGGGGGGACACTTGCAGAGTCAGCCTAAAAACTTTAAAAAGAAAAACTGCCCTTTTGGACCCACTTTGACTAATGCCCCTACATGCCCTGGGTGGCAGAAAGACTGTGCCCATTTTTCACGGTGGTGGAGGCATTGGCATGCCCATTCTAGCCAGCCCCCACCCCTACACTAAGAAAATAAATAATCCCTGGTACCTAGTGGGCTTTTGCCCCCTGGTGGCAGATCAGGGGCTATCCCCCATCTGCCACCCAGTGGGGGAAGAATTACTTCTGTTGCAATTTAGTTTGGGTGGGGTCATGGTCTGGCCCATAGTGGGCAGCCCCCACCCCTCTTTTGTGAAAATAATACCTGGTGCTTAGTGGGATTTATGCCTGTCTCCCCGGAGCAGATCAGGGGTAATAACCCCCATATGACCCCAAGAGTGAGCAGAAAGACCGTCCGTTTTGTTTGTGGAGATGGGGGCATTGGCATGCCCATTTTCGGCAAACCCACCCCTACATATTCCAAAAACGAATCCCTGGGGCCTAGTAGGCTTTCTGACCCCTGAGGGGGCAGATTGGGGGCTATTGCCCCCATCTGTTCCCCGGTGGAGTAGAAAGACTGATCTCACCAAACAGTATGGGGGGAGCAAAAGCCCTTGCTCAAGGGGCCACTCCCCCCTCACTGGGGCCTAATTGAGTGGATCCCTGCTTGGGGATAACCCTCCTACGGAGATCCTCAAGCAGGGATCCACTAGGGAAGGGTACGATTGAAAAGGGGAGAATCAGAAGCCAATGGGAATTGCAACAACAATAGAGAGCATGGCCTCATACTTGGAACAAAAGACTGTTTCAGAAACCAACTCTCATCCTTAAAAATGTATTAGCTGTTAAAAGTAAATATAAGAAAGAGAAAAAGAAAGTTAAGATGGAAAAACTGTCAGATAAACCTAACAAAACAGAAAAAGTGCACAAAAAAAACCTTTATACGGTTAGAGTGTCATAAATATGGAAGCACATCTCACATAGGAAATGCTGGTGTGCGCCCTGCAATAGATTGTGCCTGTGGTAAATGCATGAAAAAAGGGCACTTTGCCAGAGTATGCTGGTTCAGAAGCAGAGCACACCCTAGTAAAAACACAGGCTTGAGTCTAGTATCATAAGCGATAATGATTCTCCACTAATGACAAAAGTGAAGTACTAACTATCAAAGAGGTAGCATTTGATGATCAGAATAATTGTAAGCAAGACGTGTGCGGTGTATCTTTAAATTTGATAAAAAAACCCTTGTATATGTTAATGATAAACAGAGTAGAAGTAAAAGTGATGGTGGATTCTTGATCTCCGTTCACTTTTTAGAGTGAAAAGAAATGGAGAGAAGACTTTAGTGAGTGTTGAATCCAACTGAAGAAATTCATTATCTGGCCTGTAAATTATGGAGGCAACCCCATGGAAGTGATGGGAGAGTTTAAAACAGAACTGCATTTTAAAAACAGCAGAATACAGGGATTGTATCTGTGGCTAAAGATGATGCTTGTTTATTGCGGTGGCATGACCAAAAGAATTTGGTAATATTGTTAGATCCTAACAACCCTGGTCAGGTAATAATGAACAAAGATTATGTCCAAATTCTATCCATAAAAAATAATAAATGGGAGGAGGATTATCCTGAAGCTTTCCAAGGATTCTTAAGGTTTAGTTAAAGACTGCATGCATAAAGTGAGAGTGATGGATGGAGTACATCCAGTAGTACATAAACTCCAGAGGGCACCTTTAGCCTTACGATAAGAGCTGAAGAAGGAATTGAATTTATGTAGTCAGTACATTATAGAACCCATACAGAGTTGTGATTGGATAGCTCCAATTGTTTTGGCTCAAAAAGCCAATGGATCCAATCGTATGTGTGTGGATCTTTGAGACTTAAATTACCAGATTTGGGTTGATCGGTACCCTCTTCTAACATCACAGACATTATACTTCCTTCATAACGCCGGAAGGTATATATTAATTCAAGCACATGCCCTTCGGTCGAGTGTCGGCTTCGGACGTATTTCAAAGGGTGGCGGAAAGCTTGTTTTAGGATATGGAAGGTGTGATTGCATTCCAGGACAATGCTCTAGTCTTTGGAAAAGATCAAACACAACATGATGATAGTTTACACCAGGTGCTCTCCAATTTAAAACGTGGAGGGGTGAGGTTCAGTGGAGAAAAGTGTATATTCATCACTCCCATCATTGATTATTTCGGTTATCTATTGTCAGCCAATGGGGTCAAACAAAAAGCAAGCCTAGTTAAGACCATTGAAGATTTCATTACACCAGAAAACAAAGATCAGTTATGATATTTCATGGGATTAGTGGAATTTTATACCAGATGTATTCCGAAATGTGTAGAAAAATCATATAATATGAGAAACCTTTTCAAAAGAACCTCACATTTGAGTGAAGCAAAGAGTGTGATCAAGAGTTCAAATTGGTTAAGAATGAAGTGGTACATGCTATTCCATTGAAATCTTTTGATACATGAGATGAGAGTATAATCATGACTGATGCGAGTCAGACGAGATTAGGAGCAGCTTTAATGCAACTCAGGGGAGGCAAGGTTGAAGTTGTTGCATTTGCATCAAGAAGCCTGAGAGGTGCTGAGTCATCATACTCAGTAATATAAAGAGAAGCTCTTGCGTGCTGGTGGGGTATCATTACCTTCAAGCCTTACCTATGGGGCACACGCCTTACTGTACGTGTTGATCATAAGCCACTGGCATGGTTGTTTACCACTAAACGAGGGGAGAAAGCTACTCCAAGAATTGCCAAATGGCAGTATAGGCTTCATGTGTAAAATTATCGAGTTGAATATATTCCTGGAGCCAAAAATATATTGGCTGATTGTCTTTTCCATCTGCCAGTTCATGAACAAGATATGAAGGAAGAAGAATTGTGGGATGATTAAGCAGATTTAGTGTGCACAGTTGAAAATCTCTCTGAGAGTGCCATGTTCCAAGAGGAATGGGTAGCATGGGATTCAGACAATGAGATGAATGAGGTTATGAGGGGATTCTCTAAGGATAGTCAAGATGGAAACCTGAAAATAATCTTATGAAGGATACAAACATCTTTTTGAGGAGTTATTCATAGTGAATGGTCTTTTACTCCAATTGAATCTTTTAGTGATGCCTGAGGGAATGAGAAATAAGGTACTAGCTTTAGCAGGGCATATAGGTTTGCGAGCCATGAAAAGGAGACGACCTGAGAATTTTTTGCGGTCAGGATTGGATAAGAACGTGAAACATTATGTGAGGGATTGCATGGATTGTGAGATAAGAGACAAATTGCAAGTAACAGTTCACAGTCCTATTAAGGCTATACAAGTACCTAACAAGGCATAGAGCAAACTAGCAATTGACATCATTGGTCTAATGGTATTAACTGAAAGCACTTCTGTGTATGGCATAGTAATCATAGAATAATACAGCCTTTTGGCCAGCAGTGAAATTTGCAAAGGTAGCCAATAATACAAATTTCACAGAATTTTTAGAATCTCTCTTTCCAAAAGAGGAATTCCTGATGAAATCTTAACAGATAATGGGTGTCAAGTCACTTATGGACAATTTACAGTGTTTTTTTAAGTTTGTAGGAGCTAAGCTCAATAAAACCTCCTTATATCATCTTAGGAGTAATGGTCTCATTGAGAGATTTAATTGAGTTATAAAAGACAAGGTGCAACTAGCTAAGACCATTGCATTGAATTGCATAATGCAATTGAGTCAACTGCTATGGGATGTATGTACCATGCCAAATGCAGATACTAATGTGTCATCGTTTGTGTTACTTAGAGGAAGGGTATCAACATCCAAGATGTTAAGATCACTCATGGGGGAGTTTCCTGTATCTAAAAATAAGGTAGAAGAAGTAGAAAGAAAAGTATACAAGCATATAACACATATGTGGACAAGAGTCAGTGGGAGATTATGTGAGAATTAAAATTCCCAGAATAATACCGAAGGGAGATTCCAAATGTTCCGCGCCTAAGAAGGTGGTAGATATGAAGGAAAGTGTGGTGGAATTGGTGGAATTAAGGCAAAATAGCAACAGATCATCGAAAAGTTAGAGGAGATTTACTATGCAATAAGGAGAAAAAGGAGCAGGAAGAAGTGCATGATACTGAAGATGACAGACATCTGCTGCTAAAGAAATCTTAAGGGAATAATAACTTGAATGATAGATGATGCAAAGTGTCAGTAAGAATGAAATAAATGCCAAACAAATTTTATGATTACATTCTCAAATAAGATCCAGTTGGGAATCAGCTATGAGTGTATTCACATTAGTAACTTTGAATATGGATCTTTTTGTCTTATATATATTTTTCCTTTACATGCTTTTGTTTTCTGCCATTAGTTCTACAATACCGTGCAGTTTATTATTATAGTCAATTTTAAATTTTATGTTACATAAATGTAATTTTATATTTTACATATCTTATATCTTTTGTTTTTTAAACTATAAGGAGAAGGATGTGTTAAGACTTAACCTTAACCGTGGAGTGGAATGTCATGGTTATGGAATGTTTAGGTAAGAAAGGGGAATGTAGAATCTTGGGGATGACAGATGAACTGGGAGGTGAGGGTAGATACTTGTAACATGGGTCACAGCTGAGGTCCCTTGCGACCCCTAAATGACATACATGCATGTCCTTTGCCTGACTGTGTGTTCCGCTTGTCAGTTAGTGTGAACACAGATATGCACACAGTCCACATTTTTTAAAATCCCTGTATAAATATGGGACAGATGTACTAACCTATTTCACGGTCACAAACACTATGATTTAGAGTTTGCAACCACAAAATAAGCTTTTCCTATTTACAAATCCCATTTTAAGAGTCAAGAACCCCTTCCTCTTGGAGAATGTTAAAAAGAAAAAACTTTGTTGGGGAGTTGGCAGTAGTACAGGCGACCACTGCCTACTCACAAACAAACTTGCTTAGAAAAAACAAAGCTTTATTTTAAATGGGCTGCATTTTAATATAAAAGGTTGTTTATTGAAAGGTAATTGAAGACACAGTGGTCTGATGACCTGAACAGGCCAGCATTCTGGTAATGGCCACCAATCAGAGTGCAATTAACTGTTGCCAACATTGCCTTCATGAGCTAAGGGGTTCAATGAACTTCCACAATGGTGGGAGAATATATTAAATTGGCTGTAGACACTGGACATGGTAGGCTCTGTTCACATTTGAGTGATACAAGAGAGTTACAGATATCTTCCTAATGTGTCATTCCTATAGTGTTGCAGATGAGTGGGTGCATTTCTGCCCTAATCTCTCCTCACCACCTCCCCTAATACATAGAAAACGTATCCCCGCAATGGAGGGATCAGCAGCAATTCTGCAACAAGAATATCGATTATAATTCTTCAAAGCACTGAAATACTGCAAGCTGGATTTTTCAACACCCACTCACTTTACGTATAGGCCTAGGAGACATTTTTAAAAAGTTGGAGTAATCAGAGTATTTTCAGCAATCAAGTCTTACTCCTGTGATACAAAATTACAAAAATTAAGAGTAATTTGGGGCTAAAATCCTACTGCACGAGCATATGAACAATATACTAAGAGAAAGAGTAACTGTTGGCTGCTGATTTTTGCGTTGTGCAGTATTCAGTGCTATTTTCTTAGCTTAAATTGACTCCTCTGGCCCATTGTGGACACAAGAATGCACTTTGTGCTAAAAAAAATAGCGCTACATGCTGGATTATGCTTCTCACATAATTACGCACAATTACAAGTAATTTTATGGTAATTACACTAGAGAGAATTACGCCAGTTACGCCCACCCCTATTTAATGATTGGTTCTGGTGTGAACACTCCCACAAACACTGTTTTCTCAGCACTTTATATTTTCTTTTCATAATTAAAAGGAAGGCTTTTAACTTTGTGAATCTCACTGTGTTGATTGAAATGGCACTCTCAAGGCGAGGTAACTCTACCGCTTGATGCCATAATGTCGTCTCGGAAAATAGAGCTAGTTCAGTAGATTGATAGCTGCATGGGTTTAGACCAGCAACAAATGCACTAACATCATATACCAGACAACTTTAGTTATATGAGTCACACATTTCTCATAGAATCATAAATATGCCTGATGAGAGAAAAGTGTTCATCCTTATACTGTATTTCATCCTTAAGATGCCTCAAGTCCAAGGCTCAGCTTGTCAAAAGGTACTCCCACATACATTTAATATCATGACATACTATGATTTTCCACTCCCATAGCAAAAATACTTGCATTAGTTTGTATAAATACAGGATTTACCATATGCTTGAGTCAAAAAGAAGCATTAATAATGGTTAAGTGGCCATTTAAAATGAAGAAAGATATTTTAAAGGAATTTTAAATAGTAACAGGAAAACTATTACATATATACATTTAAACTTTGCTTCATGGGCTATGAAGTGAATGCAATATATTAGCACTATATTATTGCTCAACGTGTCAAGAGACAGCATATAAAGGCATCCTCAGAAAAATCCATTACAGGCAATTGCAGGCATCTCTCAATGACAGTACAAGTGTGAAATGCTGCAACAACTGCAAGGAATTATATTAAGGTAATCATGACTGTCACAGTTGTGATGTTTTGTTCATGTAATTTTTTTTTATCAAAAAATGTATTTGCGTCATTTAAAACAACTATAATACTGAAAGGAATAATGTTATAACAGCTAGCTCTGAAATGTTAAATCTAGCTCAGTATGTGGATACTGGGCTTGTGCAAGTTCATTTGCTGCTCACTTTCCCTTTACAATTAGTCATTGAAAATTACCATACTTCCTTCATCAAACCGAATAAAACTTTTTCAAAAGACAGACGTATGAGGATATTATCCTAAATCATGCAATGGAAAGTGTGAGATTGTAAGTGTCCTCCACTACCAGGGATTTTGGTACCGGGTCTGTGATGGAACTTTGCCTCTCAAATCTTTTGGGCCATCATCATAAATGGTCGACTAATTCTGATGGGGCCAGCAGTTGCACTAAGAACTTTGAGATCCTCAGAAATCTGCATTACTGCTTTTGGTCAACATAAGACTTCAGCAGCTGAAAGAAGACAAAATGTCTCAGTGAAAGTCTGGGGCAAAAAAAGGCAATTACTGTGGGAATTGGGAATTGGGAATTGACCTGGAATTAATGATTTCTCTGGTAATTTCTCAGGTAAACCTCAGGATTCCCTGCCCAAGTGCGACTCTTCCTACTCCGGGAGTTACCAAAACCCTGATATCGGGAATTTCAAGGTAGCTCATAAAGAGTGCCTTATTCCATTAGGGTTACCTAGTTGAGTAGTCAAGGCACAGCTCAACAAACATAGATGCTTGAAGCAGAGATGATTTACATTTCATTCTTAGAAAAATAGGATAATTGAGGATTCTCAAGAAGAAAAAAATTACAGTTTGAATGATAACCACCTATGTTGCCGTGCACATATCTTAATACAGAGGATAATAAATTAACTGGATGTTCTTAGAAATTATAACGTAACTGTTAAACAAGGGTTGGTGGAACTTGTGGTGCTTCACTCTGCGAAATTCCAAGGAGTTGCTTTTAATTGGACATTTTTCCTTTATTACAGAATTTCATAACATTGGAACATGTTTTAATCTGGATTATAAATTGGTTTCTCATTGTCGTGTGTGTCAAATATCGGAGTGCCCACTGGGCCTTGATACTGAAATTAAATGAAGGGACATATTGTTGGTGTAATCTGTTTTAGATAATTATGTAATGCTCAACTTTAGTGAAAAAATTTGCCACACATACTATAACTCATGCCTTGCAATAAAAACCAGAGTGGCCCCCAAGCTGACTGTTTGTAATCTCTCAATATTTATACCCAAAACACAAGGACAACATATCCAAACAAAGAAAGTAAACTGCATCCAGAGTGATACAAATGAAAATGGCAATGGTATGGTGGTATGTGCATGAAAGTGAATTATTAATTGGGGTGGATGTTTGTCTATCACAAGTAATAAAGCCGGTAACTAGTTAGGTTCAGGTACATGTTTTAATAATTTAAATCTGAGCTCAACTCTTGGGAGCTATGGCATGAAGCAGACAGGCTTAATTTAGAGAAAATGCGCAAAGCATTTAGCATTTTCAAAACAGTTTAAAAGTCAAACACACAACACAATAAAAATTACACTCCAATTTATAAAAATAGAGACTAATTGTATCAACAAAAAGACAAAAATCCAATAAGGAGAACCAGACATATAGATTTTCAAAGACAAAGAAAAAAGTAAAGCATCAATCAGTGATCAATTTCAGGATAACCATGATGGAGTGTGGGTTAGATACACCAAGCACGTTTTTCCAGGTCAAGGATTTACCTCAGGGCTTAGTCTCTCAAATAGAAGACAAAATATTTCAGTCAGGTGAGGTTGCAGACAGCGTTTGAGGAAGTCCTCTAGAAGCTAGGTAGCCATTGGACAAGGTCCCACAGAAGCCATTGGCATTGGCGGGAAAAGTTCAAAATTTTCATCCCTGGCAGTCCTCTTGGGGGGGCCTGATACTTTTCACACCTTTGCCAAATCAGGATTTGTTTAGACAAACTTAGTCTCTTTTTAAGAGCTCAGAATCCTTCAGCAGGGCAAGGCTGCAGACAGCATTGGGAAGATCGCACCAAAGTGAGATAGGCCATGACGGCCCACTAAACAAGCATCTGCATGGTAAAGATCTGCATGGTAAAGGCATGCATGGTAAAGGCATTTGCATGGTAATGAGCACGTTGTAAAGACATGCTTGGTAATTCCATGCGTAATTCCGTCACACATCCCTCATATGTGCTCATGCATTATTCCAGCTTGAGGTTCCGTGTGAGACGGGACGGCACCTTTTGAGTGGTGACGAATATGGATGAGTTTGGTATCTATGAACCGCAAATGACGAGTATAGTGGGTGTACGAAGTTTCGCAACACAGCCACGTATGGTTCGCCTCATTTTTGGGTTCGTTTATCCGAACCCTCGGGTTCCATTTTAGATACAGCGTCCATTTTGTTTCTTGCCCTCAGGTAGCCAGCGAACGGGCTTTTTGTCCGCTTCGTGACCCTGGGACTTTCAAGCTAGTACGAAGGACACGTGTTTCTTTGAGGTGACTTTTACGATGAGGGGAATGACACGAGTGAGGCAGATGGCCCCGCTCAATGCCCATCTTGCCGCTCCGGTCTATTGTTTCAGTCACGCATACATTAGACATGAGGTCTTTGAACCCTCTATCGAGTTTCCTTTATTGCCCCTAATACTCTTTTCTAACCTGTTGTGCATCCTCGTTCTTTCCCTGCATTCTGTTTTTTCGTCCTTCCTTAATGCGTTTATGGTTGGGAGGAAATGTGTTTATTACGGAGGGAATATGTTTTTATAGTTGGGAACCGGCAAGACTGTTGTAATTATGTTCCGGCCTCCTGAAACATGAACGCGTCCCTTTTGAAGTTTGTTGTGGGAACTGAGTTGTAACCTTTGTTCGCCATACTGTGCTATGGCAAAAACGTGTATAAATGGAGCGACCCACTTCTACGAATTTGAAGCAGTCTCCGAGAACCTACACGTTGTGTACTTCTTGTGACCTCTGTATCCCTGCAGTAATAAACGCTGATCTCTGACGTCGCTGGAAGTGTCCCGTGTCTCTGTGTTTGGTACGCCAGAACAGGTAACCCACGAAGGTTTCAGGTGTTGTCCCCTGGCACCGCTGGGTCTGAAGAATAACCCAGTCCTTCAGTTGGCGCCCAACGTGGGGCGACATCAACGGTACCGGTCCAAAGCCCGACGATCGTGAGGAACTTCGTGTGAAATCTCCGAGGGAAGGTGCACCCCGCTTCATCGATCCAGTTGTCGAAATAAGTGGCCCGACGTCTTTTCCCGCGAAGATCCCCGCCTCCTGACGGCTGCGACGGACCGATGCCCTGACTGTCGACCTGTTTTGGCGCCTGGCGTAGTCCTTTGTACGGCGAGACGATTGACGGGCCTTCCTGGTGACGCCATTGTTCTCTCAGTTAAGTATTTGTGGGTCGCTCCCAGTGTTGCTTTGTTGTTTGCATGGTTCCATAGCATTCGTGGTTCTTAGTTGTTGGGTTTTATTTGACGATTGCAATTGCCAAAAACCGAGGGTCTTGCATTTTTGCGAGGACATCGTAACCCGATAGCCCTTGAAGTTTGTATACTTGGCTAGTGTGCACGATGCCTGGCCGTAGTACTTTGTTTGGGTTTCTCAAATGTTGCAGCATGGATTCCCGGCTGGAGGATTCATGTCCGATACCTCCGGCTGGAACTCCGCTTTATGAGCTCTATAGTCGCCATGGCGTGGGTCCTATTGTATATAATGAATATTGGGTTCGTTACACTAAAAAGGATGGCGTCCTTAGTTGGCCACCTCATGGTAGTTTCGAGACTGCCATTTTAGATAACTTGGAAGCTAAATTATTTAAAAAGAAAGCTAGGCCGGCCATGTTTGATTCCTTCCGGTTATGGCGGAAAGAGGCCAAACAGAAAGAAATCAAACAGAATAAGAAAAATAAACGAGAAGGTGTTATTACGGTGATGCGCAATGCAGAACAGTATCAGTTAGACATAGATGAGAAAGAGCAAGAAGTTAGTGCTCGGCTTCACCATATGGCAGTGGATAAATGTTATCCGGCGCTACCTCCTACGATCGATCAGACAGGAGAAGAATCGGTGGAAGATTCGCTTTTGTCTTATCTGATGAAATCGCCACCTCCCTATGCTCCTGATGTTATGGGTCCCGTTCATCCACCTCTTCCTCAACTCGCTGTTTTGGCGGCTGCTGGTCAGCCCGCCGTTCCTCCCGTACTCCCGAATCCCCTTGGGCCACAGATCGTACATCCTCTTGTTCCGGCTTCTCTCCCTATTGCGCCTTTCCAAGTCCCTCCTCAGCCTGTTGTTCCCGCTACTCCTGCTGCTGCGTCTACCGCTACCGTTTCCGCCCCTATGGCGGCTACGCCTGCATCTTCGTCCTCTTCTCCTTCTGTTCGTAGTCGTCTTTTGACTGCTGTTGCTTCTCTTTATTCTCCGTTCTTTGGGCCGATACTTGGCTCGACTCTTTCGGATGTTGCTCAAAGACGCAGTCAGCTTCCTGATGGTAGGGAACGTGAGTCGTTGGTGAAAACGGCACGTAGATGGATTCGCAACCCTGTTAAATACACCCCACGTGTAGTGTTCGAAACGTTTTCTCAGTTTAATGTGCCCACGCAGCGATTCGTGTTCGAAGAATTGTGTAAGTCATTAAAAGAGGAGTGGGACGAAGATATAGCTGATGATATCCCACCTGAGGTTTCCGAGCTACAGCTTCGGTTTGCCACGGGTGTTATTGTAGGTGATAAAGTTCGAGAGGCTCTGGAACGTTTGTTATCCTTTCGATGTACAGTGCAACCACGTGCACTGTTTAAGGACGCGACATCGGAATGGATGGCACAACCTGGTCAATATCCTATGCGGGAAGTTCCCCCGGTATGGATGCCAGGTGATGCTGCTGCTAACCCTCCTGTCCCAGCCCATTTCCAGAGAGTGTGGATACACCTCCCTTGGAAGCGATCGGAAGTTTTGAAAGTGAAGCAATCCCTACCTGATCCCCGTAAGAATCCTGCGGGTTATTATAAGGAGCTGTCCCAATTGGTGGATGCTACTGTTATGAACCTAGCCGATATTGATATGTTGTTCGGCAATGTAGTGCCTCCGCCGATTTGGGCGAAAATTCGTCACGAGAATCATGTAGCCGAGTTAGGCGGTGACTGGGCTGCCCTTACAGCGGCAGATGCCCGGCAGGTCGGTGGGGCTAAACCTGAACAGATTATTGTGGCTTTGCCCCAGAGGATAATTACCCTCATGAAGACGCTTATGCCAGCGATGCGCGTCAATTGGGACAAATTATCGGCGTGCAGGCAAAAGAGGGATGAAAGTGTTTCTGATTTCTTTACGAGATTTGAGGAAGCGTTCATTGATCATAGTGGTCAGGACATGGGCTCCGAGGGTGGTCAGTGGTTGTTCGTTGATAAATTTGTATCAAACTTGTTGCCCGACCTGAGCAACAAGTTGAAGAATTCTGAGAGTGCGTGGGCTGTTTCTACCACTGCCCAAATATTGGCTACGGCCCAATATTACGAAAATAGAGAAAAAGAGGAAAGTGAGCGTGCAGAAAAGAAAACTAAGGATCTCAAAACTAAGGTCTTGTTGCAGCAAGCCTATCCACCGCGTTCGAATTTCAGTGATACACAGCAGCCAAACAGATCGCAATCACAGTTCTCTAGACCGCAGCCGCGCAATGCTTCGCCTGCGCCTCGCTTTGTGCTGGGATATAATCAGTGCGCATATTGTCGTGGGGAAGGCCATCTGAAGTTCGATTGTCCGGTTCTCCGTGATAGGGCCAATGGCGTGTCGGCTCGGGGAGGACGTAGTGGTCCTCAACGGGTTTCTCGTGGTAGAGGTCGCAGAGTTACCCAGAATCAGGCCGAACGCTTTGCGACGTCCTCGGATTCGCAAAATTGTTTCGATCGGCGCGAACAATCGTCCGGTCGGTCTACACAGTATCATGTGGATGATTGTTATGTTGAGTGTGATGTTGATGCGGATGGTATCTACTAGGATAGCCATAGACAAAGGAAGGGAGAAGTATCAGTTCCGGTTGATCAGAGAGGGCCTTATGTTGCAGTAGCCACTTTGGGCGTTGTTGAGCCTTTTCTGTTGGACACTGGTGCAGCGAAAAGTTCCATCATGCATTCTAAACTCCCTGGCGCGCCTTTGTCTGGCTTAACAAATGTTTCCGTTGGATTTTCTGGCGCCCCCATTAGCAATCCAGTTTCTAGCCCTTTGCCCCTTACAATTGGGTCTCATGAGCTGGAAGCTCCTTTGATTTTGACTACTGGTTGTGGTGAGAATCTTTTGGGCTTGGATTTGTTGAAAAGGTTACATGCGACTTTGTACTGTTCTCCTGCGGGTGTGGAGCTTACGTTGGGTAAGAGCGTGATTTCCCCTATGTATTTATCGATCGATAAGTTCCCATCGGAATTGAGATCTCTTCCAGCCTCCTTGTGGGCGACAGGTCCCAATGACGTGGGCCTGTTGGATATACCACCTTATGTTGTCCAACTTAAAGTTGGTGCGCGCTTGCCACGTATACCTCAGTATCGTATTTCTCTGGATGGTGAAAGGGCACTATTAGCGATCGTTTACGATCTGATTGGCAAGGATGTTATTGAGGAGACACGAGGTAATGTGTGCAATAGTCCCGTGTTGCCTATTCTGAAACGAACGGATCCCTCTAAGCCTCCCGTGTATCGTCTAGTTATCGACTTACGGGAGGTAAATAAAGTTGTTGTTCCGCAGTTTCCTGTGGTGCCAGACATTACAGCTTTGCTGACTCTAATTCCAGCTACTGCATCATGGTTCTCGGTCATCGATCTGAAGAATGCGTTCTTTAGCATTCCGATTGCTGAGGAAAGCAGAGACCTGTTCGGTTTCTCATTAGGTGGTCGTAGCTTCAGATTCAAACGCGCTCCACAGGGCTACTGTGAGAGTCCATCAATCTACAGTCAAGCTCTTAAAAGTCAGCTTGATGCATTTGTGTTACCGGCTGGCGCAGCCTTGATTCAGTACGTGGATGATCTGTTAGTTGCTGCTGACACTGAACAGCTCTGTAAAGCTGCTACAGTGTCCTTGTTACAGCATCTTTGCGACTTACATCATAAAGTGTCACCTTCCAAACTACAATATTGTTGTCAAGAAGTTACCTATCTCGGTCACTTATTGTCAAAGGCGGGAAGAAGGTTGACCCCTGAACGAATTGCAGCAATTGCTCGAATGACTGTGCCAGCAACTCAGAGAGATGTGCGTGCCTTTTTAGGTATCACATCATACTGCAGACAGTGGATCCCGAACTTTTCACTGTTAGCGAAGCCATTGGTAGCTCTCACGTGCAAGGACGTTTCGACTCCTTTGCCTTGGACGGAGGAATGTCAGAAAAGTTTTTCTGAACTACGTGATGCGCTGTGTTCGGCTCCTGTGTTAGGTACTCCCGATTACAGTAAGCCTTTCACATTATACGTCCATGAGAGGGACGGTTGTGCATTGAGTGTTTTAACGCAACAATTTGGTGATAAGCAGCGTCCGTGTGCATATTTTTCCTCGACCTTAGACCCGGTGGCTAGAGCGTTGCCAAGTTGCTTGAGGGCGACGGCGGCAGCTGCGGCGTCTATTCGACAATCCGCAGGTTTGGTCATGGACAATATGCTCATAGTAATGGTTCCGCATGCAGTTGATACGCTCTTGAATAGGACAAAGACTCAACATCTGACGAGTGCAAGGTTGTCTGGGTACGAGCTGACCCTTTTGGCAAGTCATATACAGATTAAGCGTTGTAATGTACTGAATCCGGCGACATTGTTGCCGATTAATATAGGATCCGATGATGTCCTGCCCCATGATTGTTATTTACGGACTGAGGAAGAAACAAAAGGTCGTGTGGACCTGAAAAACACTCCCTTGTCAGATCCCGATGGTACTTTGTATGTGGATGGCTCTTGCTTTAAATTGCCGAATGGCGATGTGACGACTGCGTATGCTGTGGTGACGTTGAGCACGGTTGTGGAAACTGCGAGATTGAACCAGAATTCAGCGCAAGCGGCAGAATTAATTGCATTGACAAGAGCGTGTGTTCTGTCGAAAGGAAAGCGTGTGAATGTGTTTACCGATAATCAGTATGCATTCGGTGTTGCGCACAACTTTGGAAGACTGTGGAAAGAAAGAGGATTCATGACATCGCATGGTACGAAGATTCAACACGGGCATCTGGTGAATGACCTTTTGGATGCGCTTACATTGCCTAAACAGTTGGCGATTGTGAAATGTAGTGCGCACCGGAAAGTGACGGATGATGTTGGTCGTGGTAATGCATTTGCGGACGAGATTGCTAAAGAAACGGCTAAGAACCTTGCGACTCGAATGTATGTCACGAGTTCAGTGAGGTGGCCGGCGGAGACTGGTATGTGTGAAAATACCGTTGAAAGTGTGAAAGAAATTCAGAATGGAGCTACTGAAGCTGAAAAGACCAAGTGGAAAGAAAGTACAGGGAAATTGGATATGCATGGATGTTGGGTTGACCTGACGGAATGTCAGAGATGGATGTTACCAGATGCGTATGTATTAGCTGTTGTGACGATGGCTCATGGGTTGTCACATATTAGTGCGAAAGGAATATGTAAGTTCTTGTCTCCTGTATGGAGGAATGATGGTATCGCTAAGTGTGCCGAAAGAGTGGTTAAGAATTGTATGGTGTGTTTGATGCACAATCCCGGAAAAGGCACCCCCACTCCACCTGGTCATTTCGCTCCTCCTGCCTGTCCCTTTGAGGTTATCCAGCTAGACTTCATCCATATGGAGAGATGCAATAATCTGAAGTATGTTTTGGTTGTGGTTTGCGCGTTCTCCAGATGGATTGAGGCCTATCCTCTTAAGGATAATACTGCCCTGTCCACAGCAAAAATCCTGCTGAAGGAGTATTTTCCTAGGTATGGAATGCCGCGGATTGTGTGGTCGGATAATGGAAGTGAGTTTGTGGGAAGTGTAATGCAGAGTGTGTGTAAGGGCCTTGGAATACGACAGAAATTCCACAGTGCCAACCATCCTCAGGCAGCGGGTTTGGTTGAAGGGTACAATGGTACCCTAAAGCTGAAACTCGCTAAGATTCAAGCTACGACTGGTCTGTCATGGCCTGATGCCTTGCCTCTGGCTCTCCTATCGACCAGAGCGACTGTACACTCTCGAGTAGGGCTTAGCCCATATGAGATTGTGTTCGGTCGCCCTGCAAATATTTGGGGAGTCCCGAGACCTAGGGCTTTTGATAGTCTTGAATATCCAATGTTGATCGATTACTTGCATGATTTGACCACTAAACTACGATTAATTCATCAACAGGTCTTTGAAGCTCTACCAGCGCAGACAGAGGGTCCTGGACATCAGCTCCGGCCAGGAGATTGGGTAGTTACCCGAAACTTCGGTCGGAAGCGTAACTTGGAGCCCAGATTCGTCGGACCCCACCTAGTCTTGTTGACAACGAGGACAGCGGTTCGACTGGAGGGCCGGAAAAATTGGGTCCATGCCAGTCACACAAAGAAGGTACCGATCCCCTTACCAACCGACGGTTGGGTGAGAACTGGGATTTCGGCCGAAGAAACTGAGACTCCTTCGCGTTTTGTGCCATTTAGCGACGCTCAACTTGTAGAGGAGGATTCGTTATTGCCAGATCCACAAGTGGAGTCATTGGTAGCAGAGAACCCAAGGTCCGACTCGTCATCTGCTTCATTGAACACTGTTGCGCCAGCTGAACAATTGTTTGTAGAGCAAACTCGACCTGGAAGAAGTCGATACTTTCTTCGTTCAAGGACTTCAAGGACTAATAAAAATTGACAGTATAGTGGTTTTTACGTTACGAATATTATGGACAATTACATCCTTTCTTTTTGAGTTTTTGTGTTTTCCACTGCTAAGAGACTTGTAATAAATTTCAACGTTTCGAGGAAACCTCGCCATCCGGGTTACCGTAGGGCCGTGCGGGTACTTCTTTCTGTTTAGCAGGTTTCTGACGCTAGGTTGGTTACTTTTGTCGATTCCTGGGAACTCCTGGGAATTGATAATCGCTACTCAGAACGAAGTGCGTCAAGTACGTCACGGACGGTTTGTAGAGGATGGCATTCTCTAAGCTAGTGGACGAAGAAAGGGTGTTGGCACAGAGATCAGAGCTATGGAGGGTTGTACAAACAAAATGTTTTCTGTTTCAGGTGTTTCTATTGTTCCTAATTGTATCTATGTTATTGGTGGGTGGAGTGTATTTTGGAGTATCATTGTTCTTACCTTCTGTTTCACCTACTGTTTCTCCTGACTCAAGTTCCCTCACCACTGTCTCCCCACATTCCTTTCATCCTTTGCCTCAACATGAGCAGGTTAGACGTGCGGAATTCATGAATAATTCCTTTGTTCAGCTCCTACATCAGCATCAGCTGGTGGTGAATACTACCAATTGCTGGGTATGTGGGTTAATGCCACACACCATGGATAGGGGTATTCCGTATTTGGTCCTTCCATACAGCTCCCAGGGTTCAGCTCGGGCATTCCAAACTATGTTTCGCAGTGCACTAGACTCCTACCCCAGTCGAGAGCCAAGATCTGTCCATTCCGGTCCTGGGCCGTACCACAAGCCATTGGCGATAGCCATAGCAGATCTGGACAGAGATGTTTTCGATGCATCACTCATTCCAGATGAAGAAGTGCAGGCTTATAAGGATCTGAGCGAGGCTGAGTATAGTACGTCAGTGGGAAATAGACAGTTTAAGAGCTCGTCCCCGATATGGATTGTACCGCACCTTGGTAATTTCTGCTTGCAAGGGTTGGGTCGAAATCCGAGAGCACAACTTGGGAGCAGTGCTTGCACTGAAACGTATGTCCTACCGATGCTCTCTTCCCCTGTTTTTCTGACTGCTAAGGGCACCTATTTTGTGTGTTATGAACGCGCATATACATGGTTACCCCGCGACTTTTCGGGTACCTGTTATATTGCGAATCTTTTACCTCCGACCTTCACAGTTGCTTCGGACTACCACAAAACTAGAGTCGTGAGAGGCGTCATTAGCAAAGAGGATACTGCTGGTCAAGAAGCAGGAGACTTCTTTAAGGGTCTCTTGCCGTTTTGGGGACCTATGGTTAATAGTAGGAACCTAAGACAGTTGACCCGCGTGGTAGAGTCGACTGCTAATATTACTGCAACTGCCCTTGGTAATCTAACGGCTGAACTACAGGCGGATAGACTCATGACGTTGCAGAACCGTATGGTTCTAGACGTTGTTCTTGCAGATAGAGGGGGTGTGTGTAAAATTATCCATTCGAGTTGTTGCATTTTTATTCCTGACAATGCTCCAACTGTTTATCAAGCCATCTCGAAGTTGCACAAGATTTCCGAGTCCATACACGTGGACGAAGGCAATTGGACGCTCTTAGGATGGTTTTGCGGCCTGATGTCAACCTGGGGTTGGAAGATTCTGATGATCATAGGGGCTGTTGTAGCGTTTCTGTTCACGTGTTGTCTTTGTGTACAGTGTGGTCCTGCCTTATGTGGCCTATGTGCTGCGACGTGTATAAGGCGGCCATCTGTTACCAAGGAGACGTTGATGAATAGAATGATGTTCCAGCAGCATCTGAACGATCTGATGAATATTGATATAGATTCCGATCTTGACTAGTGCTTGCCTACATGAGGGCAAAAGGAGCGTCTGAGGTTCCGTGTGAGACGGGACGGCACCTTTTGAGTGGTGACGAATATGGATGAGTTTGGTATCTATGAACCGCAAATGACGAGTATAGTGGGTGTACGAAGTTTCGCAACACAGCCACGTATGGTTCGCCTCATTTTTGGGTTCGTTTATCCGAACCCTCGGGTTCCATTTTAGATACAGCGTCCATTTTGTTTCTTGCCCTCAGGTAGCCAGCGAACGGGCTTTTTGTCCGCTTCGTGACCCTGGGACTTTCAAGCTAGTACGAAGGACACGTGTTTCTTTGAGGTGACTTTTACGATGAGGGGAATGACACGAGTGAGGCAGATGGCCCCGCTCAATGCCCATCTTGCCGCTCCGGTCTATTGTTTCAGTCACGCATACATTAGACATGAGGTCTTTGAACCCTCTATCGAGTTTCCTTTATTGCCCCTAATACTCTTTTCTAACCTGTTGTGCATCCTCGTTCTTTCCCTGCATTCTGTTTTTTCGTCCTTCCTTAATGCGTTTATGGTTGGGAGGAAATGTGTTTATTACGGAGGGAATATGTTTTTATAGTTGGGAACCGGCAAGACTGTTGTAATTATGTTCCGGCCTCCTGAAACATGAACGCGTCCCTTTTGAAGTTTGTTGTGGGAACTGAGTTGTAACCTTTGTTCGCCATACTGTGCTATGGCAAAAACGTGTATAAATGGAGCGACCCACTTCTACGAATTTGAAGCAGTCTCCGAGAACCTACACGTTGTGTACTTCTTGTGACCTCTGTATCCCTGCAGTAATAAACGCTGATCTCTGACGTCGCTGGAAGTGTCCCGTGTCTCTGTGTTTGGTACGCCAGAACAGGTAACCCACGAAGGTTTCAGGTGTTGTCCCCTGGCACCGCTGGGTCTTAAGAATAACCCAGTCCTTCAAGCTCTTTAAAGGTGGAATGCGCAATCACCAGGGCTTTGTTTCTTGACTCTTTTGGCTTTCACAAGGTAGCCAACTACCCCACTACTTTACTCACCTATTTAAAAATAGCTTTTATTATCTGGCTGCTTATCCTCTGCAAACATCTGATAAGAGAGCACTGTAAATATGCCTTGTTTGCTCAGCAACACTGTCTCATTCAACATCTATATTAAGGACATGCAATCTAATTGCTTTTTCTCTAGAAATATGTTGTTTTCTATTCAGCTGAAGAATTTGAGCTGCCCTGGCCTTACTCTTCTCGCATGAATTATCTAGTGAAGGCCCCCAAGAAGAGCTCTTACTGTAAGCAGGGAGACAAACCCAAATTGAATTCTAAAAACCTTCATATTTGTGTAATAAACTTAATTGTACTTTTATTACTGATTCATAAAATGCTTAAAAGGGAGAAATGGGAGAAACGTGTGGATTGTCAGATTTTTCATGTGCTGTAAACAAACATTATGAGATTGTAATGTCGGGAGCTCCAGTGGAATAGCGCAGGGATAATAATAGTTGTTCTAAACCTTCTGCTGCAACATTCAAATATTTGTCTTTCTGATTCTCCTTTATTATTTAGAACTTTCTGTCCTTAGTGGGTGGGATATTCAAATAGCCTTTCTCGCTCTGGGTATACAGATTGTTATAGACCTTGTCCATTCAGTTTGTGCCTATCACGCAAGTTCATGATCTTTAACAATTGGTATAGCCTTTGGCTGTGGATATAAGGCTATGGTATCAACACAATTTGTTAAGAAGAGATAATCTATCCCATATGCATGCTTGTGTTTATTAGACAACAGTGTTTAACTTCAAAGTCCTTCATACGTATCCGGTACCATACTTCATTTCTACATAAACGGCTCAGAATCAGGGAGTCCGCAAAAGATTTAAAGTATAGTACACAACAAAGCTGAAATCACCTATAGCAATGAACAGTCCTAGAACTGCAACCACAGAATTTAGCAAAAGCAAACCATAATGGACCCTTCTCCAGAATTGTAGCTGGTCATATTTCCGTATGGTCAATCAAGGTACAAGGGCTAGATGCACAACGTGATTTTCCATGCGCAAATAGGTTTGCGAACCCGTTTGCACGTGCAAAATCACTGTTGGCCATGTACAATTCCTAAATAGCGAGTCGCAATTTATTTGCGACTCGCTATTTAGAAATTGAGAGTCGCAATTAGGAAGGGATGGTCCCTTCCTAATTGTGTCCACAATGCTATGTGTGAATGTTTTGTGACAGCAATTGCGGTTGCAAAACACTCGCAAATAACTACCCTCTTCAAGAAGGTGGAAATGCAGTCGCAATTTGGAAGGGGTCCCCAGGCGACCCCTTCCACTTTGTGATTGTCTCTAACAACATTTTTCAAGGGCAGGCAGTGGTCCCAGGGATAACTGCCTGCCTTTAAAAAATGAAACGAAAACGTTTCCTTTTTCTTTTTTTTTAAGTGCAGCCCGTTTTCCTTCAAGGAAAACGGGCTGCATTTTGAAAAAAAAGCTGCTTTATTAAAAAGCCGTCCTAGACATGGTGGTCTGCTGAGCCCAGCAGGCCACCATCCCTAGGAGGGCTGGCATTCACAATGGGATCGCAAATTGCGAGAGGCTCATTAATATTGATGAGCCTCGCAATTTGCAACCCCATTGGGAACCGCAAAACAGTGTAATTACACTGTTGTACATTTAATTTAACGCCTCGCAGTATGCAACCCGCAATGAGTCGCAAATTGTGAGGCCCTAAATGAAAGGGTTGTACATCTGGCCCTAAATCCTTAATCCAGATTGATGGTAATGACTTTTTAGTCTACATTATAGTATGATTTGTTTCCCACATTATGTGAAAGCTTTTATAATGCAGACTATTTCTTTTCTACATCAGCCTATTATCATTTAAGTTTCAATTGTGACAAGGCATTCCTTTGTTTCTTAGGAGCCTCAACCCATGTTCAGTAAGGTAAAAAGTAATTTTTAATTAGAAATTTAAGATATGATACGATTAAGATTGATGAACTAAGCAAAACCATGGTGTTAGTGAATGATCTCCAACAATGTTTATGCAGTGAGAGCCAGATGTACAAAGGCCTTTTGCAATTGTAAACGTTATAAATTGCAAAATCACAGGGTATGTGACCACCAAAGGGCTTTTCTTCATGTACAAAATTCATTTTATGCAGCAGATATTTTTTGTTAACTCATCAAAGGGCTTTTAGGATCTGTTCTGTGAGTGACTCCATCTCCTATTTCCTATTCAGAGAGGATTGTATCAATGGTTTGTGACTGCAATTGCTGTTGCTGACCTAGTGAACCCCTAGTTGTGATTGTAACTGATTAACAAAGGCTAAGGAGCACCCTTGGGAAATCTTCTCATTTGTAAGTCATGTCGGCAGCTATGTGGTGAGAATGCAGTGCTTCACAGGACAACTGCCAGCTCCCCCTGATGTTTTGCCAAATTAAAATCTTTTTTTTAATTGAATTATGAAGGGACCCACCAGTTAAAGATCTCCATTTACTTATTTCACGTACTGATAACTATGAATATGCTTTAATCATCTCCAAGAAACCTATCGAGTAATTGCCACTTATTAAACCCTCAATATAATCCTGCATAACTTCAGAATGAGGTAAAGCTAGCTACATATTCCAAAATAATGTCCTTTTTCGTACAAAACATCAAACACAGGGGCATATTATCAAGACAGGCAATAAAATTATCGCCGCTTTAATGGGAGAAAACTGCCGCTAAAGCGGCGATAATGGGCTTGATAATGTGCTCTATGGAATTCCAATTGAAGCCCATGTTAGATGTGAAGGACATCTAACATGGGCTTCAATTGGAATTCCATAGAGCATATAATCAAGCCCAATATTGCCGCTTTAGCGCCAGTTTTCTGCCGCTAAAGCGGCGATAGTTTTATCACCTTTCTTGATAATATGCCCCTAAGTCTTTCTAGTTAAAGGAAAGAATCTTTGAGAGGGATTGTAGGCTGAGAAAAACAGAGAGGTAAGTGGTACTTGGTAACTCTGATGTTCCCACTTTTATTGCCAAAGCCAAATAAAACATATATCCAGTTGAAGTACATGCAAACCAAGCTTTTCTGAAATGAGAAGTGATGGCATCATCTCCAGATATTTTTGGGCAGAGAATTCTACGGCATGGGAGCAATACCATAGAAAAATATGTTTACAGCTACCTTGGTTTTGAATTTAGGTGACTCAAGAAGGAAAATTTCCTTGCCCCTGAATCCTCACAGACTTCCTCAGACGGTCAGCAGATTTGAGAGGTATGGAGGATTCTTCAGAGAAATGGGTTCATATGTCAAGCAACAAACTTTAAATTTCAAACTCGATTTGAGACTGCCCCATGAAGGTCTTTCAATGTGGGCATTTTGCGGTTAATTTTTTTCTTTATGGGAAAATGTTTGTTTGGGAGACACCTGCAAGCACGGTTGTGGTTGTGTTTAATAGTTCTTTATTTTTTTTAAGAACTGGAGGAAAAACTTAGATGGTTTTGTTTTCATGAGAGGAAAGGCTAAGAGGTTATCCAGGATGAAAAAAGCAGGTTTACTTCATGTGACAGGACTGGGGCCAAGATAAAAACATTCAGCTCAGCCAAAAAGCCTGGATTCAGTCGCTTTTGGTGTATTGGAGATACAAGAAGGAATTCATGTTTTTGAATGTTTAATACTAGTATATCTTCAGAGGTACATTTTTGGATTCTCTTGAGGTAGGATCGTAGTCTTTGCCTTCCACAGGTGATATCTTTAAGTAATGTTCGGTTTCATCTGCGTACTGATGAATCTTCACTTTGGATTCAGCAAGGAATGGTTTGAGTGTTACATGTAACACGTTTAATAATGTTGTTGCTAAAATAGAAACGTGGAATGTCACAGACCACATAGGAGGCTTTGGATCTGTTCAAGACAATCCGTGATTGTGATTTGTGATGGAATTATTTGTGACTGGATCATCTGTAAAAAACCTAACAAATTTTGTGTGCTCATCACACTTGTTTGCGTTCTTTGGGCATCTGTATTTTTTGATGTTGCTGCATAATTTTGACTTTGTTGAATCGGATAACTGCAGCTATGTCTCCTAAAAGTCTAACATATAATGGTTCTTAGTCATTTTTCCTGTGATAGAGGCAGGTGATCACAATAAGCCTTTATCTGGTAATGCACACAGGAAGATGCCTTAAGGCTGAATGATCTTCTGGGGAAAAGGTGATGAAGCACAGTAAGTGCTAGTCGTCTATTATACTGCACATAAGCATAATAGGTGCTGCTGTTCTTGCTTGTTCTATTCATATTGAGGGTTCAACTAAGACAGCAGGTCCCACCCTGCACAATAGTAGCAGATGAATGCTGTCTTTGGTCTAGTGCACATTAATAAACAAATAGATGACGGTGTGATGCTTGAAGGAGCTCTCCCCCTGTTAAGTAAATGTTGATTAGCTCAAATGCCTCTGGCAGCTTTCTAATGTCAGTTCCTGCTCTGTGCATAAGAATTATAACCCTTTGTAGTAAAGGATTTTATGTTTTTTTGTGTGGAACTTATGAGATAAATAGTATTCTACCAATGGTACACACCAGCATCCATCTGCAAGAGGAGAGAAGAATCGCACACAAGAAAATGGCTCTGGATTTTAACATACAATTTACTGACGTTTACCCAAGATTATAGGAATTTGAAACATTCTGGAATGTATGACACAATCCTAAGGTGGCTGCTTCCCGCCAGAACCCTGTAGGCCTTATAAAGGTCTAGGCACTGAGATCCTGTCTTTCCTGTTGGTCTAGTTTTTTGCTGCCCCAGGGGTGTTTTTAGAGGCCCTTGTAACCTGAATGCAGTGGGGAGATCCCTGAAACTCTTTACTAAGTGGTCAGTGTGTGGACACAGACCCTATAAGAGCACTTTAGCTATGTTTCTTTGTACATTCAGAGGCTGCAACAGGATTGAATCTTCAATCCTAGCACAACTAGGTTCTATGGCTACAGGCTTTCAACTCAAATGGCTGACTTAAAATCCCATTACTTGACTATAAATAACTTGACATGACTCATCTAGATCAATTGTCAAGCACAGCAAACATTCACCTCCATTAATATACACAGTCTTGATTGAAGTTTCAATTGCCAACACCCAAGTTTAAATTGTCTCAGCAGCTACAGACACAGGTTTACTTACTCACCTCAACTCAACTTCTGATGCATTTCTACACTTGGAACCTGTGTGACATGGTTTGACAGATTTCTTGAATGAATTGACACACAATCTCATGTAATATTTGTGCATTCTTCACTACTGGAGATTCAATTCTTCATCGCCCGGCTCAAAGGTAGCTTAGAAGGCACGGTTATGGATTTCAATGTGAGTTCAACAAAGATTCAAGGTAACCACACTTTTTATTTATTTATCAGTTAACTTTTTCCCCTGTTTAAATAACAATCGATTAGATTAATCATTTGTAAGAAATTTGGTTATTGGTTGTGAAGGAAGTGAATACTTCAAAAGCAATAAGTCCACAATTGTCTTTTTATCGGGAACCAAGTACCCGACTGCAGCACTTGACTCTCTCAGGGAAGGGAAGCAGAGCAGTCCTAAGCATACTCCAAAGACATGGGTTGGGCTAGTAACCCCAGATCACGGTTGTGCAACAACACTACTCAATAAATCATTGTGCAGTTACTGTCTTTTCTTTTAAAAAGGAAAAGGGCTTTTATTACACACACACGCTACTGCTCATTATACATCAAATGACAAAAATATAAAATCAGATAGTTGGAAATCCCTTTGGTGATACCTTCATATCACATTACACCCCTCGCGGGTCCTGAATCCTATAACCACAATATTCCCCACCTATACTAGATGCAACATCACAATCTAAGGTGATGTCATTATCAATAAAGCAGACCTACTGGCATTCTCAGGTGTCATAACATCAGCAATAGCAGCCATATCTTATAATTTGCCAAAGTAACACCACTGAAGTCAATGGGGACAGCACCAATAAACAATGCATGTTCTGACCCCCAATTGAAGTCAATAGGGTTGTATCAACCATCAGGAACATTCATTATAATGTTGAAACATTGTCGTCTGTTAACATTGTCCATAAATAACTGTGTTCTAAAACATGTGTCCCAGAGTCTCTTCTTTACTTTCACTATGCTACTACTGCATCTTTAGAACCAACCAACAGGAGCTCCCACAGTCAGAAACACAAAAGCTCTAGCCCCAAGAGCATTTTGAAACTAGGCAAAACCTCTCTCAAAAGTTAGGGATGTAATCCCCTTGGACATATAGGGTAATTTTAGGGGGGCAATCTTTGGGGAGCTGCTGCAACCCTTCAACCCCTCACAACACTTGCAAAATATGTGTCATTTGCCCATTCACTGGGTATGCAAATTAAAAGCCCATGGTAAGCCTTATGTGGTGCTTCAATCTCAGTGCACATTCAGCAGCTTCTGCACTCACAGAAATGCTTTATCTTTGCTGCTGTGACATCACGCCATTGTCTTTTTCTTTTTTGTGTGTGTTTTTGACACACACTGGTTACTGACAGGGTCCGTGTGGCTGTGGAGGCCTGTGTCACTCAGGAATTGGCATTCTCCGTGCGTCTTTTGAACTCCCACTGGTGCTGTTTCCAAAAGGTGTAAGCCAAAACCAGTGTTCCTCATGATGTGCTGACTGCAGATGGAGGCTTTGACCGTGGTGCGCTGGCCAGACATAGGCATTGGGGCACTTGAGCACCTGCAGGCGATTTTCTTTCCAGTCTTCTTTGTTCCAAACAGATAGGGTACCCTAGGTCACTGTGTATTATTATGGCAGGCCCCACAAGATGAAGTCCCCGGGGCCAAAATTAGGTTTCAAAGAGGAGGCCCTACACACGCCCTCTGCCCATATGAAATATGAAATTTAACTTACATTGAACCCCGAGGAGCTTGGCACTCTCCGGGGAAAGTTTAAGAAATCACTACTAATTGCTACACGCAGCATTCTTTGCCTATCTTTGGCTCCTAGGGCTGACTGGTCCAATTTTTAGTTTGTTTTGCTTTGGTGGAAAGCTGGATTTTCTGGCACCCTGCATGAACCTGCTCTCTGTCTGGTTCTCTTCACCTGCCTGTGGGGGAATTTTGCACAGCCAACAAGCAGCACACCATCCCAGCCTCACACTCCAAGTTGCTCAGCCTCCTGGTTACATGCAGGGCACCTGGGTGTCTGAGGAGTCAATCAGCGGACACTACACACAAGTTCCAGCTGAAATATAAAGGGTCTCCCACCAGGTCTATTCCCCTAGATATTCCTCCAGGGAAATCCTTGCGCCAGCATCACTGGCCCTGGAGAGACACATCCACTCTTAAGCATCAGGCGGAGTCAAAATCCCAAAGCCCATCCCTGGAGGGGCATCAGGTGGATTCTCCTTCCAGCTGGGCATTCTTTGGCGTGTTCTCTCCCAGGTTCAGTGTCCTCTCAAGAGTATCTCCCTTGTGCAGGGGTTTTTAAGTAGGGGCGGAATGTTCTAGAAGTCAGACACCCTGGCCAATCCTGAGGAACTACATCATCAGGTCACCCCTGTCCCAACCCTCCTGCACAGCATTCTGGGACAAATCAATATGGGGACTTATAGTTAAGTGTGGAAACATTTCTCCTAGGTGACACAGCTGCCTGACACTTTCACACCAAAATGTAACCTCTTCTGTGCATCTCTGCAGATGTCTGACTTTACTCATCTTCCTCTGTAGGCTTGGGCTGTTTCACCCCTGGTACAATGTGACAAGGTAATTTACAGATTAACGAAGTGTATTAAACTCAGTTTTCCCCCTTTCTTTTATTACTGCTTGCTCGGTGCCAGGCGGCCATTTTGCCTGGGCCACGCGCTGTTTGCCGTCAGCGCTCTAGTCACTGCACGCTGTCCGCCTGCAATACTACTTAATGGCCACAGATTGGACGCGCAGCGGACTCATGCAGCGGGCACGCAGGTGACGCACCGAAGGCGCGTCTAAGGCAAGCCCGTCTGCGCCCGTCCGCGCCTGGCCGGGTCTAGGGGCTAGGAGCTCTGCTCAAATTAGCAAAACTACTATTAAATATTCACATGACCAGCTACTAGCTTTGTGCCCCCTGCAACCGACCGAATGTGTGCTGCTTCACCCGGAAATTACCGGTTCTAGTTGCATCAATATGCACTAAATACGCATAATCATAACAGCAAGGCTGTTTCTACCCTTACTTTGCCTACACCTAAGGCACTAACTAATCCTTCTGGTATAGCCGATAATGTATGTACTATGTTCCGGTATTACTCTATGTGGATGATGCCATTTTATTGTCCAGACCCCGATAGGTCTCCAACGCTTAATGGATAGGTTCACACAGTTTATTTCATCTAGAAAACTAGTGATTAATAAAACCAAAACTTATACCATGGTGTGTGGCCCGGGGAAGAGTAAGCCTCACTCTTATTACATTGACCAATACAGGGTCAGATCAGTGGATAATTTTAGTTATCTTGGAATTACTTTCTCCAAGACTGGTAGTTGGGCCAGCGAGCATACTAGTGTTAGAGCTAAGATAGCTAGAAGCTCTAATAGGGTGTTTACTTTTGCCACTAAACTTGGGGACAAACGGATTAGTGACATGCTTAAGATCTCTCAGTCACGTTGCCTTTCTACTGCCCTTTACGGGGCGGGGATCTGGGGCTTTGCCCCGGCTGGGTGTTTACAGGTGGAGGAGAATGTCTTCCTGAAAAAATTGCTGAATCTACCCAAATCTGCTTCTAACGACTTAGTTCACAATGAACTTGGTATCCCATTTTTAAATGATTTGATTCTCCTAAGGCCATTATTGTTGTGGCGGTCAATCTGGTTGAAAGAAAAAACGTCATTAAACAGAGCAATCATCAATGACTGTCTCACTGCTGATAATTGTTTTAAGATCCCATGGATCAAATATATTGTCAACAGCTTTCAGGAGATCTATGGTATGGTATGATATCAAAGTTGACATATATGGGGCTACAGTAATTTCTAAGGCAGAAATGAAGCATATTTTTTTGCAGTGTAAAACTGAGAGTCGGATTTGCAACAATGGTATTCTATCTACCTGTGTGCAATATAGCACCATAAATGAATTGAAGGGGTATCAACCGTATTTAACCCAGGTGACCAGAGTCTCTCATAGGTTTGTTTTAACCAGATCGAGGATGGGGATTGTACATAAATTGGTCGCATTTCCTTCTATAAATAAGCAGCCCGCTGGACCCTGTCCGTGTGACAATTTGTCAGTACAAAGCACGATGCACTTTCTTCTGTTGTGTCCACTGTATAGAAATTTTCGTGTAGCTTTTTTAAAGCCTATCTTTGTAAAATTTGGTGTTAGGACAGTGCGTGACTCTTTTAAACTGCTTTTTAATCTACATCATCCTGATATCTGTTTCTTTACTGCAACATTTTTACTAAAAGCAATCAATGTCAGGAAAAGTATGAGTTTTTAAGTATTTATTCTCCCCCGTCTGTATTATATGTCTTTATTCTTAGCCATATTTCATTTAATGTGATATTTTGTTCTGTAATTAATTTATTATGTATGTGCTTATATGGACATTATTTTTTTGTTCCGAATAAAGCCTCATGAAATGAAATGAATGTATGTACTGAAGTTTTTACTTTTTTCAACATTACTTGCCGCTCGCTTCCACAGCACAAGGCGGACATTTTTGATTAATTGTCTTGTGAGCAGCCGGACGCCATGTTCCTTACGGAAACTTGGCTACATGATAGCTCCAGCCCTGATGTAGCTACTGCTTTGCCTGCTAACTATATAATAATGAGGAAGGATAGGAAAGACAAATTAGGTGGTGGAATTGCGATTATTTATAAAAATCTATACACATGCAAACCCTCACAGGCTGCGAGGCTGACTTATTTAAACTGACCTTGAGTCCCCAGTTTACTTTCTCAGGGCTTTTGTTTTATCGTCCCCCTGGTCCTGCTGGCCCTTGGGCTACTGCACTTCCTGATTTGATTGCTCCTTACCTTTTGTGTACCGCCAATTTTACCATCTTGGGCGATTTAAATCTTCACTTTGATGACCTGACTTGCAGGATAGGCACCACTTTGATCTCGGATTTAGCTGCCATTAATATTTTACTTCACAATTCCGGTGCCACCCACTTGGCTGGGTATTTACTTGATCCTATTTTTTCCAATCTCTTAAAGAGTGATTGTTCCCCAGCTCTCCCTGTGACATGGTCAGACCACTATTTAACTAGTTTTAGAATTAAGCAAGTTTTGTCTAATCCACCCATACCTATCATGGGTTGTAAAGTTCAATCTAGGAATTGGGGGAAGCTGAATATAGAAGCTTTTAACCAGTCTCTAGCCAATAATGCTCCTGAAATTAACCAGGTCTCTTTAGCCGACCTAGAAAACGTTCATTGTTGGATTGAAAAATCCCTTGACATGTGTCTTCCTCTTTCTACTGAAAAAATGAATAATCACCGCCCTCCTGCTCCCTGGTACTCGGAGAAACTAAAGCAGGAAAAAAGTAAATGTAAAGCGCTTGAATGACGCTGGAGGAAGGATTACATAATCGAATCTAAGCTTGCTTATAAAATGGCATACCACTCTTCCTGTAACACTCCCAGAGCTGAATACGTGAACACCACTATACATAATGCACAGTCCTAAGACCCTGTTCAAAGTAGTTAAAGATGTATGTGGTGCAGGTAATTTACCCACCCCCGTACACTTACCGAAGCTCAATGTGAGGATCTGGCCAAATTTTTTCTTGGAAAAGTGGAAAAAATGTACTCCCCTCTGAATGTTAAACAGGCTAATATTCTACAGCCAGCCACTAAAACTCTTATAACATCAAGCACTGCTGAGCAGTTGTATGGTCAGATTGCTGAACCTGGTCTTAAACTTGAAAACTGGGCACTATTAGATGTGACCTCTTTTAAGCAAATTTTAAACAGCCTTAAATCTGGCTCGCCTGGAGATCAGCTTCCTGTTATGGTAATGCAGAAAAAGGATTTATCTGTTTTGAAAGTTATTATGGAGCTACTTAATGCGTCCATACGCGAATCAATTTTTTCCAGCAGAGTAGAAGCACGCTATGGTCCTCCCGCTTCTGTAAAAAGCAAATGCCGATCCGGCGCAATTTTCCTACTTTCGTCCGATTTCATTGCTTTCAGTGTATTCTAAAATTTTAGAAAAACACATCAACACTCAATTAACCAAATTTGTTGCTTCTCATACATTTCTGCACCCATCTCAGTCAGGCTTCCGGGAGGGCTTTTCAACTGAAACTGCTCTCCTAGGAGTCACCGAGACCTTGCGTGGTCTTCTGGATGCTGGGGATACTGCGGCGCTTATATTGCTTGATTTAGGCACGGCCTTTGACACGGTGTCCCATTCCGTGTTACTGAAAGCCCTCCGCTCATTGGGCGTTGTTGGCCCAGCCCTTAATTGGCTTGGTGACTTTCTGACTAATCGTACGTTCCAGGTTTTCTCTTCTGTGGCTGCATCAAAAACTCTGTCTTCACTCTATGGAGTTCCTCAGGGCTCCATTTTGAGGCCACTATTGTTTAATATTTATGTTGAGCCTTTGGCAACTATTGCTGAAGAAGCTGGGTTGTCGATCTTTTCCTACGCCGACGATACCCAAATAATTTTTTCCTTATCGGCGGACAGGACCTCTAAGACATCATCTCTTCAGATGGGTCTGAGGAAAATTGCTGGATAGATGCAAGCCAATTCGCTAAAACTTAATGGCAAAAAAACGGAGGTACTGATTTTGGGGAAAAACAAGGACCTTTGGGGTCCTCAGCACTAGCCGCCTGAAATGGGAATTCTCCTTCAGTCCACTAAAGTTCGCAATCTAGGTATTATCATTGATGACCAACTATCAATGAAGCAGTAAGCAATAAAGGTGGCATCTACCTGCTTCGTCATCCTTAAATGGCTTAGAAAAATCCTTTGGATGTTGCCTAATTCCACTCAAAGAACTGTAGTCCAGGCTCTTATTACATCTAGACTGGACTACGGCAACATCCTGTATTTAGGCACCAATAAGGGTGTGATAAGCAGTTTGCAAATGGTGCAAAATGCTGCAGCCAGATTGCTCTGTCAGACCCCTAAAATGGCCTCTGTTTCAAGCTCTCTCCGTGATCTTCATTGCTCAGGGTTGAGAATCGTGTGAAATTCAAAGCCCTGAGCTATATGTTTAAAGTTAAGTCTGGTAGTGCCCCTCAATACCTAAAGGCCATTGTCCATCCTTACACACCATCACGCTCTCTTCGCTCCTCCACCCAGGCTAAGTTCTCAGTTCCAAGGATCAGACTGTCACAAATGGGCGGCCGATCCTTTTCTTACCTGGGTCCTCATCTGTGGATTCCCTTCTTCCACTTCTCAGGAACGAAACTATCTTCAGCAATTTTCGCAAGCACTTAAAAACCTGGTTGTTTAACCAATAAAATGCAGGTAATCATTCAATAACTTGTTTGTTTAACTATATGCTCCTTCCTCCTATTCCTGTCAAGCGGCGCCGGGAAACCTTTTTGGTAGCTGTGCGCCTTATAAAATTAAAATAACATAGCATAACAGCTGCAGATTTCTTCCCTACCCCTTCCTTTCCTAGGAAGTGGGTCAAACACTGTCCGTAGTCCTATTGTGTCTGGAGTTGTTTGATCCTCCTGATGGAAAGCAGAGTAATTAATATGGCCCAGTACGATGAACAAAGGTCTGGAATCTGATTATGAGTTTAGCCATGGAAGCATGACACGTTTTAAAGTGCCATAAGTAAGTGTACATATGATGTCCAGGACTGCAAATTTACAATTGGGTGCAAGTTTACTGCTGGATTGATACCTCCCTAGACCCTTTAGATTCAAGTAGAGTGAAATTGCAACTTAGTGCAGAATTCCCCTATAAGGTGTAATACAGTGTAAGCACCACAGACCTACACTGTGAATGCCCACTCACATTATAAGGCCTACCCCCAGGCCAGTATGAACCCTTGAAGAGTTCCTTGTGTGACAGGCTATCTGTGCACAGATACTGGGCTGTGCAAGACAGTAGCCTCACACGCATGGCCTTCACATGTGCGCTCACGCATGTGCTCATGTCTTCCTCTGAAACCAGCCCAGAAAGTCTTAGCTGCACAGCTGGCGGGCTTATTTTACCCTGCTGGTTAGCACTCTCAGTCCATTTATTGTGAGTGAGACTCAGGTAGTGAGACTCACTCACAGCAAAAGTCCAAAAATGGGTAATCAAATGTGAAAAATCCAGGGGGATTAAATAGGCGGGACTCACTTGCTGCAGTCATTATTTTAACAAAGATAGAGTTCAAAGAATACTGCTGGTTGATTTGCTGATCGAATTTTTATTGCTTTTCCTCCTGAAGTTATATTATGTCACTATCTTATATTTAAGCTGAATTTGGACCTTCAGGTTCCTTGCAAAGTTTTGCTGTACTGTTGTATACATTGGGACATACAGTTCTTCTAAGAATATCCTGTTATACAGCATTGGTTCATTTAGCCTGCTCTATCCAATATAAATTGCTCAAAATGCAGAAGCTAAGATCTGGGATATTTTCGAAATTGATTCACATGGCAATATTGTAAACAGTCCATGGGCAATGGATAACACACAAAAATGACTAATAGATATGAAAGAAAGATTCAAGAAATATGCCTCAAACTAAATCTGCGAGTTGTGGTCACCTTGCAAGAATTTTAGTCTGCAAAAAATGTTATTTTGCTTTTTGTCTCAAATGCACTCGGCATCCAGCACGATTTACCTGTACGGTTGCTTGTATCAGTGACGACAGCAGTGAGAGGGGGCACATGTGGTTGTTCCTCTGGGTAGGCTTTCAAAATATACCGCTCGATCACACCTGCGACCCCCGCAGGCTTGTCCCAGGTCACCTCCACGCTGTAACTGTTTATGCTACAAATTCTTGAGGGAGTTGGCACACTTTGTGGAACTGCAAAAGGATAAAATAGGAAAGAGAGAAAAGGGAAGTCGTGAGAAGGCTATTTCCCCCCATTCTGCACGTTTAATGGTTGCAGTAAATCAGGCTCGACCATTAGCATAAAGACAATTTATGAGAGTTGTAACTTAACCACTGATTTAATATGACTGCACATCTTGAGCGCTCAGTTTAGGCTATATTTCAAAACCCTCAAAATTCTGTCTAGATAACATTCTTCCCTGTCTTGTCCAGGCTTCCCAAAAACATTTAATGCATCAGACGTTTAAATTTCAGTCATTCAGAAAGAGGCGGGCTGCAAGCCGCTAACAAGTCCAAGCGATATAATGATGTAACCGTGAGAAGCGAGATAATTGGCCGGTTATTATACATAGCGGCCTGACACTTTTATATCTTGAGTACATCAACTCCAAAAACTATCACAAATTAGGTGATGTTGAAATGTATGATTTCATTTTTTTCCTGAATTCAATTTGTTCAAATCTAATTAAAGAGCCAGACCCAGTAACCCCCGCGCCAGAAATATGGGAAAATTAATAGCGATGCGGGCCCCGCTAAGAGGAAGGCCTACCCTTCATATCATATGCCATCCTCTTAGCATGGAAATTCACTTTTAATCAGTTCATATGAAAAGGAAGATGTTAAAAAGGAAGAGAAAGTCAAGCTCGTATACACGCTGCCGCTGTAAAAAAAAAGAAAAAAAAAGTCGTCTCTCATAACCTTTAACTATTTATTAGATGAAACCGTAGCGAGGAAAGGTCTGTCCAGTAACAACTTCATCACAGATGACTGCACCAGGGAGGTAGCGCTAAGGCCCATGGACCGCCGTGGCAGGATGATGGATGACGCGTTTGCTGTAAATCCATGTGCACTCCTGAGCCCTGTCGATAAAGATCACTTTGGGTCCCTATATCATATGTCCCCTTTCCGATTTCTGTATCTGCGAGACACGTACACAGGCGCAGCGTTTAATGAAGGCTTTTCAGCCGAGGTGTTTTGCTGGAGAGTTGTAATGGGTGCACTAACTGTACGTATTATACCCAGAGGGTTTTGTTTCAGCTGCAGCCATCACTCTGGGGGTCTAGACTAAATGACTGATCTCTCTCCTGTCGCCACTGGAAGGTAGAAAACGCACAGAAGGGACCTTTTTTAAAGGGGAAACTCCTCCATGCAATACTAACTGCGGGATGGAAATACCAAACGGAAAGCGGTGGAAGGTAGGGTGGGGTCGTGCCAATGAATGCCATATAAATACAGCTGGAAATATGTACACCATTACCCTGCAATTAGCAGCTATATATATAGCACCACGTGTGACATTCACCATATAGCAGCAAAGTTTACTGCCCATTGGTTAAAAGTAGGCCCAGTCGAAATTTGTAAGACGACGGCATTATCTCGCTCAATTATGGTAATTGAGCATTAGGTTTATTAGGTAAAATTCCTCCGCTATTGTGCCACATTGTGCAATAATACCAGTTTTGCATTTGATTTAATTGCGTGTAATTTTGTGCAAACTTTTTGAAATGTTACGTAATTACGCAAAAGCAATAGGGCAAATTTCGTACAGCACTGGTAAAAATACAATGTGTCGTTACCAGGCTATTTGGCAAACTTGCATAAGCAATGCTTTATGATGTGCAAGCCAGATATGCCTTTTACTCATTGTAAACTCATTTAAAAGGTGAACTTTTTGTGAGCTTTATTCTAGAATCTGTCCTTTAATGGAGGTTGCCAGCAGAAGGCAACCAATGCCAGTATTAATATTAACCGAAGCAGTTAAGTAGCCAACTGAATTTTTCTACATGGGAGCATTTTTTCCATTTTAATGGGCAGCATATATGTAATTACTCATTACATTCGGCAAGGTTCGCCCTCTTATTCATAGTGTTTAGGTATGAGTTCATGATTAATTTGAATTTGCAATAAGTTCGCAGTTCGAGAATTCACTAATACTAAGAGAATCTACAGGTGCACAGCGTTGTTCGATAATACTTATACAATGTTGAATCCTTTGGTTGCATCAGTGTGCACTGTTTGAAAAAGATACAGTGCGCACTTAGCCAAATTAAAAAAGTGCTTTTGCATGTGACCAATCTACACTGCCAACGTAGGTGGGACATGCACAGAATATGGGATGGGGAGGAGTGGCCATGGATGTAGGTGACTTATACGCAAGCATCTTCCCTGATTCACAGGTATATGTCTCTTGTGCACCTGCCTAGTTTTGTCTCCCCTAAAGCAGGTCCATGAATAGCCAAGTATGAGGCATGCAATGAATACTTTATTATGCATGGAGACCTGTGCTGACCTGCTGCATGGTGGCCTGTCAGCTGTCCATCAACACTAAGGTACAGGTTGTGAATATGGGACCCAAGTGTTGTAAGAAACCACTTGCCCACCTGTAACGCACAATCGTTGGACCATAGATGTGTGAATGGCTCCTTGAAAATATGGTCAACTGCTGTAACTTAGAGAGGGACAAACAGAGTAATGAAGTTTTGGGCTAATACAAATGTCTTAATAGACACCCCTTGGTGTAATGAAGGCCCTGCGGTTAATATCTGAGAGGCAACAAGGTCACGTGAAATTATAGATAGCTCTCTAAAAAGCTGCCAGGGCAATCAATAATTGCGTGTTACGCCACCCCCTGATAGTACATGTGTATCCAAACTTTTTGAGGACTAATTCAAAAGTGGTGGAAAATGAGGTGTACGTTATCCACATTTCATGTAACAATTTATCAGTTCTTCTAAAGAAAGTTTACACACAAACAAATTCAGTATATTTCACCCCGAATGAAGATGATAGTATTTGCTCCTAGTGCTAATGTGCACTAGAGTCATGTCGGTGAGGCTAGGTTGACATTTTAACAAAGGTGGTTTGATCTGAGGCATAATGGTGGAAAGCACAATTCCAAATCCACTCGCTCGTTACTTGTAAAGACATCAACGTGCACTGAGAGAAACTCTCTCTTCTCGGGTAGAAATCCCAGTTTATTTTTTTTAGTTTTGGGCCCATTGCTTTTACCTTTGATATAGTCTAAAACCTGCCAAACAAGCTCAGAAATTGCATGCTCTCGGCTGAAATGACATGACTTTACTTTCACTACGGAGAGTATTTTAACAAACACAAAGGAACCACAATAGTCAGATCAGGGGTAGTATATATAGTGGAGAGGAACAATGGTATCTGGAGAGGCCACTGGGGTCCTCGGGTAGCCTAGGCTACAGTTTACTTAAATGTCACCAACCCCTCAGTTCAAGCATCTTCACTATTTTGTGTGAGCACTTGAACTGCATCTTGTAAATAAGTGATTCTCCATTTATGCCGTGAATAAATGTGAGATAATCACAGGTGCTCCACACATCAAAGAATCGGGAAGAGCACTAATATAATTCATTCCCCACATCAAAGTTATTCAAAAATAGTTCATTTTTATTCAAAGGTTATAATAATTCATCTTATCTTTTTAAAATACAGAATTATAGATACAATATGATCTTGACAGCACAGCCGACGCGTTTCGTCCTTGAAACGGACTTCTTCAGGGCATGTATAAGATGTAAGAACTAATCAGTCCTATTGGGCATGACTAGATACAATGCCAGATCCGTAAAATCTGTAGAAAGTTCCCCTTTGTTTCTTATGTAGACTGGAATTATATTAGAGCGTAGTATTCTCTAGAATCACCATATTCTCAAATGGCTGACCAAATCACGTCATTCCAAATATTTTCTTGCTCGTCATTTCTCTTCCGCCCGCAAGCCGTTATCTCCGGACCATTCGGGTGTTCGTTACAGCCTCATACCGACTGTGAAGACTGCTATCTTTCGTTTTACACAACAAGAAAATATTTGGAATGACGTGATTTGGTCAGCCATTTGAGAATATGGTGATTCTAGAGAATACTACGCTCTAATATAATTCCAGTCTACATAAGAAACAAAGGGGAACTTTCTACAGATTTTACGGATTTGGCATTGTATCTAGTCATGCCCAATAGGACTGATTAGTTCTTACATCTTATACATGCCCTGAAGAAGTCCGTTTCAAGGACGAAACGTGTCGGCTGTGCTGTCAAGATCATATTGTACCTATAATTCTGTATTTTAAAAAGATAAGATGAATTATTATAACCTTTGAATAAAAATGAACTATTTTTGAATAACTTTGATGTGGGGAATGAATTATATTAGTGCTCTTCCCGATTCTTTGATGTGTGGTGCACCTGTGCTTGTTTTTTAAATTGTTAGGTCCTGTTGGGGACTTGCATTGTAACAGTGGGTGCGATTCAGTGTGCACACATACCCCTAGCAACTATATAGGGATACAAATAAGGAAGGGATAGCAGTTTAGGTGCTGGCCTATAGAGGGCTCCACTGTTGGGTGTGTTTCATGCCACTTGTTTGCAAATGTGAGATAATTTCAACCTTGTGTCCCTTCATACACTGCGTAGCAAGTACTTATTTATTATTTTTCTTGCTCCTTTGATTTATGCGCATTTAAGTAAACTGTAGCCTAGGCTACCCGAGGACCCCAGTGGCCTCTCCAGTACCATTGTTCCTCTCCACTATATTCACTTTCACTACAGCCCTTGCAGCTGCAGGTCTGCTATGACAGGGAGCAGAACACCCAGCTGGTAGTAAGAAGCACAATCAAATGTAAATAGACTCAGGCCTCCATCCTCCTGAAGTTGAATAATTGAGCACCATTAAACATAGTATTTGCTATTCACAGTGCTTAGAAATACCCGACGTTGGTAATGAAGCTCGATGTAAAACTCAAGCTATTAAAATTATTATATAGAAAGGCAAGTGTCAAAAGTCTCTGCCTATTTAAAATATGTTCTTTTATGGAGTTAGGAATACGAATATTGCGCCTTCTGTACAAAGCAATTTTAAAGTCGCAAAAGTAAAATAGGAGCATTTGCAACCACAAAATGTTATTTTTGAATATACAAAACAAAGTTCAGATTCAGTAATACTACCAAATCGCAATTAGGGTTTGCAAGTAAGTACCGAATTGGTTTTTGGTAGGGCAGTGTCAAGGGTGCCCCTTCCAAATACTGAGCCCTTAAGTTATATACTTCAGTTGCAACTGAAATATAGTTGCATACATTAATATTTTACCACAAAGTCAAAGGAGTTGGTAATCATTTGCAAAGAGGAAGGGGTCTCCAGTGGACCACCTTCCCTTGTATGAATATTGACAAACATTTTTTTAGGAGCTGTCAGTGGTCCCTGCTCTCCTGAAAAATTGTGAAAGGGACTGCCTTACCTTTTTTGAATGTAGACAAAATCATTTTGTCCTTGGTCTCCTGAAAAAGGATTATAAAATGTTTTTTGTGTGTTTTAAACTCAGCCCATTTTCCTTTTAGCAAAAACAGTCTGCCTTTAAAAAATAACATTTCTTTATTTCAAAGCAATCACAGATATGGTGGTCTGCTGATCCCAGAAGGACACTGTGCCTGTGACTTTACCCAATCGTAGAGGGTCACAATTTGAAACCTACGTCATGCATTTTAATGCATGACGTAGGTTCCACTACGATTTGATATTTTGTGAACCAACCTTTTAATGCATAGGTTGGCTCGCAAAACATCAATGCATTCTGTAGAAATCAATGCGCAAATTGCAATCACTTCGACCAAATCCATTTTAGTGCATTCCAAACAAGAAATCGCAAATCATTATTCATCATTATTAACATCATTCACAATTTACCATTTCTTATTTGTAATATTATACATGAGGCCAGTTATTCCCCATTTCTAAATTATGCTTCAGAGAACTAGTAGATCACATAGATGGGAGCGCTCATGCTAGGCATGCTGCGTGGTGGGAATCAAACTCTGTATTTGCTTTAAAGGTGTACAGCGGGGTTGCTAGAGATAGTTGCAAAAGGAAATAAGTGTTCTGTAGAAGTTGCTCTCCAGGAGCAGCTTATCAGCATCAATAGGTGCAAAGGGTTGCTGCCTGCCTTCTGTTAAGTAAAAAAAAAAATCTCAGTATATACACATTTCAGTTGGAGACAGTGCTTTGTACACTTACACTGTGGCAGATTAACTTTAGCTATAACCCCAACAGCTAAGGCTAACACATCTGACAAGATATTTCAAAAGTTTTAACTACACTCAGGGCAGACCTTCCCCACGCACACTTTCTGGCTAGTGAAGAATGGCTTGGGAACAAATCTGAAAACTATAATTGTATTAAAATCTAATTTGTTTGAAGTTTACCATAGGTGAGAGGCGAGACACTGCTGCACTGAACCCAGATATTTGACACCATATTACAAATTGTATTTATTCAATGAGATGTCATACAGTGCATTGCATTTTGGTGTTTAGCTATAATTTGTATAATACATAATTCTGACGGAACTGAGAAGCAGGAAGAGCGAGTAGATACGAGTAAGGAGAGTTTGGTGAGTTTTGGTGCGAAAGGAGAATTAAGTGAGTAAAATCAGTGGCCCAAAAAGAGTCTTCATTGGGTATGTCTGGCATAGAACAAAGCAAGTGTAGGTCGGCGCTAAAAAGATACTCCACAAAAAATTAAGACACTCACACCCACAGCCGAGGAAAAGTTCACACAAAGCTTATTGGTATTCATGAAACCTGCTCTGCAGAGAACGAGGAAAGGTCAGATTGATTTCTCTATCAATTTACTGGGTCTTCACTGGGCCCAATCATAGTGGGTTATTTTAAGCAAACTGCACATTTAATTAGGACAAACAGGTTGATACCCAAGGAAGTCAAACTTGCCTTTTGATGAAAATGGTTGAAGGACAACCCAAGAGACTGACAGACCTTAACTGATGACCCAGGTTTAATTTAATCAATTCCTGGAGATTCAAAGCTTGGACTGGTTTCTATTCTTTGTTCATACATTGCTCAGTGTAAATCAAGGTGTCCTTAAAAGATATGTTTTCTTGGCTACCATTGCAAGGACCGATTTCATCTTGTTTCTTCTTTTGCTAATTGTTGCTGGTAGAAGTACTGAAGACCCCATGCTTCGGCATCATTGGTGACTGTGAACACCGTGCCACTCCACAAGGAAGCAGTGTCATGGCATGTGTGGCATATTAGATGCTTGCATGTTTAGGAGGTAAAGGGTTGGCAAGTCATCGGTAGGAAATCACTGCGGAGTAGTTACACTCCATATGGAATGTGCCCTTTCTTTGCATGAGTTTACATAGGGAGCAACGATCCTTGCAGCAGAGTACACCGAACAATAAGATCCATATTTATAAGTCATTTGTTTTGGATTTAGCACATTAATTATTTGCTCTTTTTTCTTAATGGCTTATTGACAATACTGAAACAATTAATTGTTCAGGTTTCACTGTCGAATACTTCTCTGATGCATGCACCAGCATTATATTTATTACTATATCTGTGTGAGCCAAGATACTATTGTGTTCTATATTTACAACCTACTAAACACAACTATAAATATCAGTTTGGTAACTGAGGGATGACTACTTATGTAGTGATTTTAGCATTGTATAAAGGCAATACATAAAATTGGTGTGCCTTTTTAATTGAGAATGCTCAGCCTTTAATGACAAGATGTACTTGACATTCACATTCTACTTGCTGAATTGCACAGGTGCAGTTGCTAAGGTTCACAACATGTTTTCACCTGATTCTTTGGTGCGGGTTCTCGTCCACTCGCTAGAACAAGCGCCTCCTTGATTGTAGGCAATCACCCGGTATAAGTATTCTGAAAGAAAGAAAAGGTGGGGAGTGAGTGAGTGAGTGAGTGTTCAATATTAGAGCTGAGCAGCCTGACTGGGAGTCAATCATTTGGAGGCTGAGGAGGGTGGCAAAGCGGTGTTACCTGTAAATGGCTGCAGACCAGTATCAAAAGACATCTCCTCCTGTCCCTGGTACACGACAATGGAGTCATTTCCCCTGCAGTTAGCAGAACCGACAGCTGACGGGCATCCATCCAGATTAACTCTGACAGCACTGCTGGACACAGATGCCAAGTTAACGACAGCTCCCCGCTTAAATTCAACATCCTTCATGCAGCCGCCGAAACCTAGCAAACAGGAAGGGATTAGCATCAGAGTCCTCCGTGCCCTTCCACCAATACAGAGAGCTCAGCGACAAACCGAGTCACATTTAATTGTCCATTTTTATGTCTTGAAGCAACGATTATTTATGCTTGTTTTGTTCAAATAAGACCTATATAACGCTTTTCTTGGCACAGCAACTATAGGATCGGCCTACAGCACTAAGAGCATGTTTTTCTGCTTTGTTGATGCTTTGTAAGGACAATATATTATGGACACAATCTCCCCTTAGCATATCCTACTGTAAGCAGTCAGTAGATGAAAATGTGCTTTATACAGCTAATGTGCTAATTTATGGATGCCCAGTCTATGCCAGGACACACCCTCAATTGCTCCTCGGGCACAGACTGGCACTGTGAGCCCTATTATAAAAATAACACGTTGTAAACAGGGCTGCAGTGAAGGATGAAGTGGTTGTTTCAACAGCTGCCACATTTCTCGCTGCTGGTGTGCCGGCAGGATTTTGGAAAGGGGGCAGGGATATCTCTACTAAGGGATATCATGCGTGACTGCGACCCACCCAATATGTGGAGTATATGTGTGTATGCCTGGGACCCCTATGTTGACTCACATGAGGTGCCATGAAGTGTGTACTATATCCTAGGTGATACAAGTTTACATTCCCTCACAAGAGCTTGTTTGCATCTGCATAGGTATGGTACGGTTGCAAAAGAATGCCCTCATTTTGTGACTTATAGAGCGGTTTGATGCTTGACTTCTGTTGGGTCAACGCACTTTGAATGGCGTTCTTACAAAAAACTCTTACCTCAAGTCCATGGGTTCAAAATTAATGAATAAAATTTGAATGTAAGCGTCTAATTAATTCTTTTATTTAACTATTTAGAACTTAAATCAGTCAATACACATTTCACTAGATTGCTTATTTCCGCAGGGTTAAAAGTTTAAGATGAATTATATCTCACCAATCAAATATAAAATAAAATGTCGTAATCAATAACTTTAATGTAAAGCACAGTAAAAGTACAACCAGAACAGTGCCACGCATCATATGCCACGTTCATGAAACTATTAAAAATATGAGTTTTATTGGCTCAATAGTGTATATGACGTGGAGTGCATGACTGTATTTTACCTAGTTATAAATCAAATTGAGGCAAGGATTTTTTTTTCCCCTGGAACCAAGAGCTTTGTGTTTGAGCATACCTGCCCATTGGATTAACTGCCCTCAATTTTCATTATTTGTCCTGCAATGGGTGCTGCTTTAATGACCGTTTCTACTAGTCTTGATGAAGGACCATTGATGTATTAAAATGCAGAGAATAAAATGGGAATATAGAGATTCGGGTATGCACTATCCAAGAACACTTATTTACTATGGAGAAGTGTGTGCACTCTCCCACTAAACATATCCCTCCACTGCACAGCAGCACTTGTGCACTCCCTTTCAAATAAAACATGCATCTTCTCAGTACCTGACAATCGCTTTCCATTTGGAGCACCTTATATGTGGTAGGAATGTTGATTGCACACAGTTTGGATTAATTGGACACCCACCATTCATTTATTAAAGGATCCCATTCTTTGATCTGTCATACCTGCTCTAATATGTCTGATTGACATCAAACATTCAACTGTTTGTTGACAATCCATTCAAACTGTTTTGTGCGAATTGTCTCAGAAGGAATTACTGTTCTTCTGTCTCTTGTATTTAAATTGGTTCTTTTTCGGGATATACAATAAGTTATCACTTAATAGCTTTACATTTCTAAACTTAAGGCCAGGTCATTAGCTAAAGATAGAGAATACTTATAACTGTTTCCACTGAAAATAATCTATTCTGCTGCTGACAGAAGAGCGGACACTTCTACCTGCTCCATTAATTACATGTCTTTGAATTTCCCAGAATACTTTTGTGAAGTCTTTCAATGGTTTATTGATTTTTGAATGTCAACTCCAGTAAGGTTGAATACTTGCCCTTTTATTTCAAAGAACCACCCAGTCAACATTTACTATTAGCTCTATTCCCCCTGCCCTGTAGGCATACTTTCTGCAGTCCCCATGCCTGTTAAATTCTTAGAATTCCATTCTAGCTATAAACTCAATGTGCAGTCCATCAACCCCACCTGCTTCTCAATGTAAAACCTTTCACACCACCTGAAGACCTCAACCTGTCTGTCTAATCATTAACCCTTCCTCGTGTTGAAAGTGGAAGATGGGTGTTCATAAAGCTCTTACGTTTCCTATCAAGGCTATTTAGTATCAAACTACACATCCTCGTAATTAAGACTTAAAGGTCTGCAGTTCTTGCTGCACCAATTTGTCCAGATGTCCAAATCTTCTGCAAAAATGTTAGACATTCTAACTCTTTAACCCAACCTATCTATTTTTGGGAAAAACAAAGGCCAACGATAAGAGAAGGAAGCATCTACTATAACCAGAAATCTAGAATGAAAGACATCAAAGACCCACAATCAGGCTTTCACCGATCTCTCTCATTGTGTCTAATGCTGTATACATTTCTAAACTTATAATTCACCCCTTAATTTTTCACCTTCGGGAACACACTTAAGCACAATCTTATTACCCCATTGTGCTCCAGTAATTATCAATTTTAATACCTTAATAGGTGGCATTTATACCCTCCTGTTCTTGTTTACGATAACTTAACTGTTCTTCACTTAACTAGTTCATTAATCGTAAACCTTTTGTTGCTTGCCCAAGTGGCTAGATCTGTGACATTATATATATATATATATATATATATATATATATATATATATATATATATTCCGTCATTTCACAAAAGGATTCGTTTCCGGGATCCATCTCCCATAGTCAGGTGGCGTGTTGCACTCGGCCAATCCCACCGCCGAGTTGAGAATCAATAAAGTTTTCTGCTCCGATAAGCAAAACACGCACTCAGAAAGGTACAGCTCGTGGGAGTTTATTCACAAGGTAACGCTACGCTACGCTACGCGTTTCAGCACAAAAGTGCCTTGATCACACGTTAACCTCAAACCAATCAAGAACATCTTATGTACAAACACCAGTACTCGTCAAATGTAATCAACATAGTGGAAGGACACTGACATGAAAGAAAATAAGTCGGCCATATTTGACTAGTTCCTTTCCATTAAATCCCTATTGCATCATAGAGATTTGGAATTCAAAACAGTGAGTCCGCTTAATTCAAGTGAGAAACCTGGACTCCATCTCATATGAATATTATGAGGATAACGTAAATATGCGCATAATTAGTAGTATCACATATATACAACAGAAACAACATTGTACTCGGTCTAGTGCCCGAAAGAAGTCAATTTTTAAAATCAAAAAGAGTGATCAGGCCAAATTTCAAGTAACTAGAGTGTCCGACTTCCAGTAAGGTGATCCCAATGGGTTCAACTAGGGATGTTCCAACAAGGTAATTAGAGTGCATCTAGATCCAAGGATCAAGAAAAAAATCCAAAAAGGGGGGGGGTTTAAAGTAACAAAAGTGACAATGTGTATCTTAGCTTTATCGTGGTGAGGTGATAGTCTTCTATTCAGTTCAGACATGTGAAGATCAGTGCAGTGCTCAGGTTTTCTAAGGAGTGACGTGCCCCCGGCTGACTCCTAGAAAGAGGTAACAAGAACAATGATTAAAATGGATTAAAAACATTATCATCAATCAGTATTTGCAAGAACAATCAGAATACAATCAAACAACAGGACACAATGAATTATCATGGACACATTTAGACGGCAACTACGAAAGTTACTCCGTATGCAGATGGGTTGCAAGTTCCTCGTCCAAATTATGTCCCCCAGGAAATTTGGTCTCCAATTCTAATATCCATTTAGATTCTCTAGTTCTAAGGGCAAGTTCTCGATTCCCACCACGCCTACCAACATTGACCTGTTCAATCGCATAGTATCTCAAAAGATCACTGTTTGATTGGTGTGCGGTTTGGAAGTGTCTGGCAATGGGATATTTGGGGTCTTTGTTATAGATGGCCCTCAAATGTTCCTGGACTCTCTTTTTAGCCATGCACGACGTGCTGCCCACATACTTTTTGTGACAAGGACATTCCAAAATGTAGATTACATAGGTGGAACTACAGTAAGAAATTGTTTGATTTGTTTTTTTGTATTGGTCCCTGGTATTGCAAAATCTTTAACCATCACACTAGACCGGCAGGCCCTGCAATGTCCACAAGGATAGAATCCACTAAGTCCTTGGATATGTTGGCCCCTTTTATCAGTGATGTCACTTTTCACCAACATATCCCTAAGGTTACGACCTCTTCTGTATGTTATGAGTGGTCTATTGGTCAATTTTGGGCCTAAGATGGAATCGGATTTTAAAATTTTCCAATTATCAGCCACTATTTTTTGTACTTGTTTGGACTTTTGGTTGTAGGTAGTTATTATTCTAGGTGGTTGTGACGAGACAATGGGTTTGGGTATAGGGTTCAGGGTCTCTGATCTCTGGATGATCGATGCTTTGGAAAGGGCTTTAGTCAGTACCCACTCGGGATATCCCCTGTCCCGAAACCGTTGGAGTATGTTGCTACTCTCGTGTATGTAATCCGCCTCTTTGGTGCAATTTCTTTTAGCTCTTAAGAGCTCCCCATAAGGGATGCTCCATTTGAGTGATTCAGGATGGGAGCTCAGGGCATGAAGAAGGCTGTTGCCTGCGGTGTCCTTTCTATGGAGTTTGGAAATAAGTCTACCCTCTTGGATCGTGATACTAGTGTCTAAGAAATCCACCTGATGTTTACTAATGTTGTATGTCAGATGTATATTGTAGCTATTTTGATTGAGCTTTGCAATGAAGGTAACAGCCTCTTCCTTTGTGCCCCGCCAGATGACAAAAAGGTCGTCAATGTATCTGGACCAAAAATGTACCTTAGTAAAATGCTCCTTGAGATCTTCGTTGGTCCTAATTTCTTCTTCCCACTTCCCCCAAAAAAAAAATTCGCGAAGTTGGGAGAAAACGCCGAACCCATGGCAGCGCCACGGATTTGCTTGAAAAAGGTACCGTCAAACATAAATATATTGTTACGTAGACAGAGTTTCATCATCTCTATAAGCATAACAGTATGGTTTCTGAATCCTATTTCACGGTTTTGTAAGAAATAGTAGCAAGCCTCCATACCCTGGGTGTGGTAAATGACAGTATAGAGGGCACTGACATCCATTGTGATAAGTATGGAGTCTTCAGTCAATGTGATGGTATCAATTTTTTTGAGAAAGTCAGTTGTGTCCTTGATGAAGGAAGGGAGTAGGAAGACATATTCTTTCAGGAAGTGATCTACGTACACTGACAGATTTTCGTTGACACTTCCTATGGAGGATATGATGGGTCTGCCTGGGGGTTCTAAGAGGTTTTTATGAACTTTAGGCAGTAAATAGAAAATTGGGAGTTTAGGAAAATCGCGTTTGAGGAAGCAGAATTCATGCCAAGAGAGGAGCCCTTCAATTTGCCAATCGTGAAGTCTATTCCATGTTCCTTCTATGCTATTATTGTATTCATTGGAGTTGGATTTGGTGTAGAAGACATCACCTTCAAGTTGTCTGAGGGCTTCTTTGACATAGAGATCCCTGCCCCAAAGAACAATATTGCCTCCCTTATCGGAGGGTCTGAGTATAACAGAGTTATCGTCAGCCAGAGACAGGATGAAGTCACGATCCTGTTTAGACAAATTTCTATTTCTGTTATCTCTGTTGTACTGTTTATGTTTGAGCTTGGCAAGTTCTTTGCTCACTACTTCTTGGAAGGTATCTATAGGGTCGTGTGGCATGATGGGGTAGAAAACCGATTTGGGTCTAAAGCTAGTATATGCAGCCCTATTCATATTTGTTTCCCTCACACCCACAATAGAATCATCAGGTTGGCTATCAGATGATATACCTCCCAATGCATACATGTCTAGAAGGAGATCTTGGTCATGCATATTAAGTTCAGGTATATCTACTATTGCCATGGATTGAGGAGTGTCTTTTATAGATCTTAATGAATGCCATTTCTGAAGTTTTAGTTTCCTGCCGAATTTGTACATATCTATCCGGGTATCAGGATAACTAAAAAGTTCACTAGGGCAAAAAGTCAATCCCAAGCAGAGAGTACGTTTTTCCTTTAAAGTCAATGTTCTAGAGGACAAGTTTATGATTGTTTTATTTACCATGTCATCATCCATGGTTAACGTCTTCGTCTGTAGCCGCCTCTTTTGGATCCCACCGGCTTTGTACTCTTTGCGTTTTCTCTGCTGGAACTTGAGTCTTCTCTTCTGTAATCTGCTCTTCCTCTTGCGTGTTTTGCTTATCGGAGCAGAAAACTTTATTGATTCTCAACTCGGCGGTGGGATTGGCCGAGTGCAACACGCCACCTGACTATGGGAGATGGATCCCGGAAACGAATCCTTTTGTGAAATGACGGAATAATACGGAGGGATCCAAACCGGCCGAATTGAAATACGACTTCGTTTTCAAAACCGAAGAAGCAGAAATACCGCCATCCGCCCTTAAGGTAAGAGCTATTCTCGTCTTTTTACCCTTCTTTTCAAAGCACCGGCGCATCGGCGACGTGGCTCTGTTTGGGCGGGGTGACTAGCGTGAGGAAGTTCGAACCCAGGGCTAGCGGTAATGTGAGACGTATAAGTCCCAGAAGTTATTTAACTTACTGTGCAACACGGAACTTTCATTTAATCACTATACGTCTGCTACTGTTTCTCTGGCTTAACAAACAATCAGACGGCATCAGGAACTGCCAATCGTGGCAGGGAAAGGTTACAGCATTGAGACATTAAACGGGAATATACACCAATATTTCACAAGGTATAACCTACGAGTGCATCCCATGTTATATTCGCATAGAACAATCATATAGCAATACAAGCATGGAGGAAGAGGATGAACGAAGAAGGGAGGCTGCCACATTATTTGCACGCGGACCAGGGCAAGCAGGAACCGGCCCCGTGACAATTGAAAAGACAGAAAGCAGTCTATTGATATTGCAATTAAGAAAATATGAGAAATTAAGGAAACAAGAAACATCAAAATGGTGGGAGGCTACATCCCTTCAAGATTATGTGGATAAGGGCATGGTACCCCGGGGACTGAGAATTTACATCACCCCATCGCACGAATCACCAAATGCGCAAATGTTAGAAGAATGGTCGCAAAATTCAGCCGCCAGTAGTAAGAACATGTTGTGCATTCTTATAAAATATGCATGGGAAGATCGTGCCAACATAATCAAACAGTTAAAAGAACTTGAGGATGAATTCAGTAAACACCCCAACCAAGATACGATCAATAAATTTAAGGATGAGCTCAAAGGGCGCTTGAAAAAGAATGAAGAGGACATTAAATATCGTAAACAGCGCAAGCTACATAGAGATTGTGGGGACTACGACAGCGGACGGATACTCACCTATAGTCCAAAATATGATTACTTATATAAACAAGAAAATCCCCCAATCGAGACTCTTGATTTACAAGATACCGAGGAAGCATGTTCTTCAAATGCCATGGTCAGTGAACCAGATTCAGATATATCGAGACATTCCATCAGCACTGCCTCTGAGACTGAAATAGTTGCTAAGAAACCAGCGACTTTTTTTAGAAGAGTTCAGGGTTCTACGGACCAGACGGAAAAAAGAAGCGGAATCACACCAGCAACAACAGTCCTCCCAGAAAACACCAACTCGTGGGAGACCAAGAGGACAAGCAAGAGGAAGAGCAGATCACAGAAGAGAAGACTCAAGTTCCAGCAGAGAAAACGCAAAGAGTACAAAGCCGGTGGGATCCAAAAGAGGCGGCTACAGACGAAGACGTTAACCATGGATGATGACATGGTAAATAAAACAATCATAAACTTGTCCTCTAGAACATTGACTTTAAAGGAAAAACGTACTCTCTGCTTGGGATTGACTTTTTGCCCTAGTGAACTTTTTAGTTATCCTGATACCCGAATAGATATGTACAAATTCGGCAGGAAACTAAAACTTCAGAAATGGCATTCATTAAGATCTATAAAAGACACTCCTCAATCCATGGCAATAGTAGATATACCTGAACTTAATATGCATGACCAAGATCTCCTTCTAGACATGTATGTATTGGGAGGTATATCATCTGATAGCCAACCTGATGATTCTATTGTGGGTGTGAGGGAAACAAATATGAATAGGGCTGCATATACTAGCTTTAGACCCAAATCGGTTTTCTACCCCATCATGCCACACGACCCTATAGATACCTTCCAAGAAGTAGTGAGCAAAGAACTTGCCAAGCTCAAACATAAATAGTACAACAGAGATAACAGAAATAGAAATTTGTCTAAACAGGATCGTGACTTCATCCTGTCTCTGGCTGACGATAACTCTGTTATACTCAGACCCTCCGATAAGGGAGGCAATATTGTTCTTTGGGGCAGGGATCTCTATATCAAAGAAGCCCTCAGACAACTTGAAGGTGATGTCTTCTACACCAAATCCAACTCCAATGAATACAATAATAGCATAGAGGAAACATGGAATAGACTTCACGATTGGCAAATTGAAGGGCTCCTCTCTTGGCATGAATTCTGCTTCCTCAAACGCGATTTTCCTAAACTCCCAATTTTCTATTTACCGCCTAAAGTTCATAAAAACCTCTTAGAACCCCCAGGCAGACCCATCATATCCTCCATAGGAAGTGTCAACGAAAATCTGTCAGTGTACGTAGATCACTTCCTGAAAGAATATGTCTTCCAACTCCCTTCCTTCATCAAGGACACAACTGACTTTCTCAAAAAAATTGATACCTTCACATTGACTGAAGACTCCATACTTATCACAATGGATGTCAGTGCCCTCTATACTGTCATTGACCACACCCAGGGTATGGAGGCTTGCTACTATTTCTTACAAAACCGTGAAATAGGATTCAGAAACCATACTGTTATGCTTATAGAGATGATGAAACTCTGTCTACGTAACAATATATTTATGTTTGACGGTACCTTTTTCAAGCAAATCCGTGGGGCTGCCATGGGTTCGGCGTTTTCTCCCAACTTCGCGAATTTATTTTTGGGGAAGTGGGAAGAAGAAATTAGGACCAACGAAGATCTCAAGGAGCATTTTACTAAGGTACATTTTTGGTCCAGATACATTGACGACCTTTTTGTCATCTGGCGGGGCACAAAGGAAGAGGCTGTTACCTTCATTGCAAAGCTCAATCAAAATAGCTACAATATACATCTGACATACAACATTAGTAAACATCAGGTGGATTTCTTAGACACTAGTATCACGATCCAAGAGGGTAGACTTATTTCCAAACTCCATAGAAAGGACACCGCAGGCAACAGCCTTCTTCATGCCCTGAGCTCCCATCCTGAATCACTCAAATGGAGCATCCCTTATGGGGAGCTCTTAAGAGCTAAAAGAAATTGCACCAAAGAGGCGGATTACATACACGAGAGTAGCAACATACTCCAACGGTTTCGGGACAGGGGATATCCCGAGTGGGTACTGACTAAAGCCCTTTCCAAAGCATCGATCATCCAGAGATCAGAGACCCTGAACCCTATACCCAAACCCATTGTCTCGTCACAACCACCTAGAATAATAACTACCTACAACCAAAAGTCCAAACAAGTACAAAAAATAGTGGCTGATAATTGGAAAATTTTAAAATCCGATTCCATCTTAGGCCCAAAATTGACCAATAGACCACTCATAACATACAGAAGAGGTCGTAACCTTAGGGATATGTTGGTGAAAAGTGACATCACTGATAAAAGGGGCCAACATATCCAAGGACTTAGTGGATTCTATCCTTGTGGACATTGCAGGGCCTGCCGGTCTAGTGTGATGGTTAAAGATTTTGCAATACCAGGGACCAATACAAAAAAACAAATCAAACAATTTCTTACTTGTAGTTCCACCTATGTAATCTACATTTTGGAATGTCCTTGTCACAAAATGTATGTGGGCAGCACGTCGTGCATGGCTAAAAAGAGAGTCCAGGAACATTTGAGGGCCATCTATAACAAAGACCCCAAATATCCCATTGCCAGACACTTCCAAACCGCACACCAATCAAACAGTGATCTTTTGAGATACTATGCGATTGAACAGGTCAATGTTGGTAGGCGTGGTGGGAATCGAGAACTTGCCCTTAGAACTAGAGAATCTAAATGGATATTAGAATTGGAGACCAAATTTCCTGGGGGACATAATTTGGACGAGGAACTTGCAACCCATCTGCATAAGGAGTAACTTTCGTAGTTGCCGTCTAAATGTGTCCATGATAATTCATTGTGTCCTGTTGTTTGATTGTATTCTGATTGTTCTTGCAAATACTGATTGATGATAATGTTTTTAATCCATTTTAATCATTGTTCTTGTTACCTCTTTCTAGGAGTCAGCCGGGGGCACGTCACTCCTTAGAAAACCTGAGCACTGCACTGATCTTCACATGTCTGAACTGAAAAGAAGACTATCACCTCACCACGATAAAGCTAAGATACACATTGTCACTTTTGTTACTTTAAACCCCCCCCCCCCCCCCCTTTTTGGATTTTTTTCTTGATCCTTGGATCTAGATGTACTCTAATTACCTTGTTGGAACATCCCTAGTTGAACCCATTGGGATCACCTTCCTGGAAGTCGGACACTCTAGTTACTTGAAATTTGGCCTGATCACTCTTTTTGATTTTAAAAATTGACTTCTTTCGGGCACTAGACCGAGTACAATGTTGTTTCTGTTGTATATATGTGATACTACTAATTATGCGCATATTTACGTTATCCTCATAATATTCATATGAGATGGAGTCCAGGTTTCTCACTTGAATTAAGCGGACTCACTGTTTTGAATTCCAAATCTCTATGATGCAATAGGGATTTAATGGAAAGGAACTAGTCAAATATGGCCGACTTATTTTCTTTCATGTCAGTGTCCTTCCACTATGTTGATTACATTTGACGAGTACTGGTGTTTGTACATAAGATGTTCTTGATTGGTTTGAGGTTAACGTGTGATCAAGGCACTTTTGTGCTGAAACGCGTAGCGTTACCTTGTGAATAAACTCCCACGAGCTGTACCTTTCTGAGTGCGTGTTTTGCTTATCGGAGCAGAAAACTTTATATATATATATATATATATATATATATAAAAGTGAATCAATCCGATAGGAATGAGGCGGCACACCGTCCTGATGTTTAGGGTGTTTTAATGGCTCACCAACAACATCGCGTTTCAGCCGTAAAACGGCCTTTGTCAAGTTGCCAAAGCGTTACAAAATAGGCATTTTTAAACATTCAACGTCATGATAGACATAGATGAGTTACTTTGCAAGTGTCGCACAGCAGTCAAACACAAAGCATGTAATTGAAAACACTTATTTTCGTTTTTTTACCATAATTCTCAATTTCGAGATAAGGAGTGAGACATAATGGAAAGAAAAATTAATTAATTAAAGGTGAAAGAATGATACCTTTCGTTCTAAATGCATAGTTGTATTATTAACATCTTCCATGTTCTTATATACCAGATCAAGGAAATAGAGAGGGGTTGTACTGCACAATTGTGAGCCTATAGACATAGACGAAATACTTCGTACATATCGTGTCAATAACAAACACAAAGCATACAAATAATCAAAGATGCTGTTTCTAAATTTCATAGACCCCAGTTCTCAATAAGAAAATAAAGAAATACAATGCATTGCCATTGAAATGGTCCCACCATTTCCCATTTTACACGTAATAGACTGGAGTGCGATACTAAATCACATAGCGAAAACGCTTTGTTAATAAAGTTCTATAATAGAAAAAATAAATATGTGTGAATAAAGTGTGAGAAATAAAGGAAAGGACATAAGCAAAAAGAGGTATTGGTCTCATATTGCCTGTAAACAATAATTTAATCGCTTATCTGCAAGGCTCGGGAGGATTCCAAATCTACTCCTATAGGTATAAACTGTGATAGATATAACCCTAATGGGATAAGAATATAGGACAAATGCCCAAATATGTGCTATTACAGTAAAAACCAAGCCACAGAAAACGATATCATAGTACCAAGCATAACAATCAAGGATCCATGTCCATAATAGCCACCTAACCTCCATGCTAGTCTTAACCCCTTTGACGCTCATGACGGAACGGTTCCGTCATGAGCGTCGGTTGAGCTGTGCTCATGACGGAACCGTTCCGTCATGACCACGCCCGCGCAAGCAGCGCTCAGCACAGCGGGGGAATCCGCCCCGCATGGAAGGGGTTAACCAATGTGAATGTGTATCCCAAAGTGACATATTCATAGATGTGAATCCAATATAACAAAATTAATTTTAAACAAAAAATAAAATCACTTAAGGACATGCAGTTGGGTTACAGAATGGTGTTAGTCAAAGCTATTGGCCAATATGAGTATTGAGTTCTTCCTCTCTGTTCAATCCATAAGGGGCCCTGGTGTTTAGGTCAATTATGTACCTTGATTCCAAGGTACGCAATTGCTGCTCTCTGTCACCACCACGTATATGTTTCATTACTCTGTCAATTCCACAGAACTTAAGTAATGTATTATTGCTGTTGTGTACATTGTAGGGCCCCTTATGGATTGAACAGAGAGGAAGAACTCAATACTCATATTGGCCAATAGCTTTGACTGAAACCATTCTGTAACCCAACTGCATGTCCTTAAGTGATTTTATTTTTTGTTTAAAATTAATTTTGTTATATTGGATTCACATCTATGAATATGTCACTTTGGGATACACATTCACATTGGTTAAGACTAGCATGGAGGTTAGGTGGCTATTATGGACATGGATCCTTGATTGTTATGCTTGGTACTATGATATCGTTTTCTGTGGCTTGGTTTTTACTGAAATAGCACATATTTGGGCATTTGTCCTATATTCTTATCCCATTAGGGTTATATCTATCACAGTTTATACCTATAGGAGTAGATTTGGAATCCTCCCGCGCCTTGCAGATAAGCGATGACATTATTGTTTACAGGCAATATGAGACCAATACCTCTTTTTGCTTATGTCCTTTCCTTTATTTCTCACACTTTATTCACACATAATTTTTTTTTTCTAATATAGAACTTTATTAACAAAGCGTTCTCGCTATGTGATTTAGTATCGCACTCCAGTCTATTACGTGTAAAATGGGAAATGGTGGGACCATTTCAATGGCAATGCATTGTATTTCTTTATTTTCTTATTGAGAACTGGGGTCTATGAAATTTAGAAACAGCATCTTTGATTATTTGTATGCTTTGTGTTTGTTATTGACACGATATGTACAAAGTATTTCGTCTATGTCTATATGCTCACAATTGTGCAGTACAACCCCTCTCTATTTCCTTGATCTGGTATATAAGAACATGGAAGATGTTAAGAATACAACTATGCATTTAGAACGAAAGGTATCATTCTTTCACCTTTAATTAATTAATTTTTCTTTCCATTATGTCTCACTCTTTATCTCGAAATTGAGAATTATGGTAAAAAAACGAAAATAAGTGTTTTCAATTACATGCTTTGTGTTTGACTGCTGTGCGACACTTGCAAAGTAACTCGTCTATGTCTATCATGACGTTGAATGTTTAAAAATGCCTATTTTGTAATGCTTTGGCAACTTGACAAACGCGTTGTTGTTGGTGAGCGATTAAAACACCCTAAACATCAGGACGGTGTGCTGCCTCATTCCTATCGGATTGATTCACTTTCAAATTTGTGGTTACCGCTACCAAGCAAGGCACCGGCGTTGTGTGCAGGCGTGCGGCGTTCAGCGGACATTCTTTTGGAAAAAATAAATAAATATATATATATATATATATATATATATATATATATATATATATATATATATATATATATATTACCTACTGGCGGTCGCCAGTAGGTAGTTATAGTTAGGACCCTGTTTCCATAGGAAATCCGCAACATTCTATTTTGAATAACTTTGGCGCCGGTCGATGAATCCTCGCGAATATTTCAAAATAGGTGGGGCGCTACGCTCCGCTCCTACCCTGAAAGTCTCGGGGGGATTCGTCAAGCGGGGGCTGAGATAAAAGGGGGGTCCCAAAACGCGTTTTTCCCATGCATTTTTCCATAGGACCTTTAGACACAGCTACAGCCCGAACGGCTGAACAGAATTACTAGAAATTTGGCAGAGAGGTAGTCCTCAGGTCAAGGAAGTGACTTTTGTAGGTTTGGTGTAAATCTGTTCAGCAGATTCTGAGAAAATAGCCTTTAAATCAATATATATATCTGAGCCAGCTTACGGTGCGCTTACGGTGCGCTTACCGTACGCGTACGGTGGCGTGCGCGAGCGCGATTCTGATTGGCTCTTAGATCTTAGTAAACATTCGAATCGGTCGAAACCAGGAAGCGGCGGCCGCCATTTCGTGTGTTTCACTCAGAAAAAAAAGAGTGATATCTTGAAAAGGGGGCAAGGAGGAGAGTTACAGACCCCCTAACATTTGTAAGGGGGTCAAAGAAGGACAGAAAAGTACAAAGAAAACATTTATTGATTTTAAAAAAAATCACGGGGTACGCGTACGGTAAGCTCAACGTACGCGTACGGTAGAAAAAAAATAAAATAAAAGAAATGAAATGCAGATTTAAGAGTTTAGATATTAGGGGGCTCTAAAAAGAGCCGTTGTGTTTATGAAGTGATTTTTTAGTGGTACCTACAAGTAAGTACCGATGCAGAGTCTAAGGTTCAAGAGGAAGACTCTGTTCCCTTCATCATTGAAGTGCACACCATCTCCTCTATAAATGTCTTGCATGTCGTAACGCAAGTTGTTGTGGTAAATGGAACCCATACCATAGTCACGGAGGAAAGCAGAAACAGATTTGTTGACGTGCTTTCTTGCTTTGTCAATCTGCGGACAGAAATGATTGGACCAGTTCCATTTTTGCCTTTGGCATATGTTAGAAAACACAAAGGCAGTTTTAGGGAAAAGTGAAAACAGTTGTGCAAAGGTGTCCTTCATAAGCATTTCCAGACCTACCCCAGTCAAAGTGCCTAGGTCATTGCCACCACAGTGCACTATTATGAGGTCAGGGTGTTGGATTTGCATGAAGGATTTCACCAATGGCATCAATTGGTGCCACTTTAACCCTCTCTGACCAATCCATTTAATGTCTACATTTGGCAAAGCAAGGTCTCTCACCATATCTGTTTTCTCTGCATACTTTTCACTCCAGAAGACATAGCTGTGCCCTACAATCCACACTGTGAACATCTTCAAAGGAGAACTGGATGCACTCAGGAGGTGTAATTCAGTAGAATGGTAAAAAGAAATGAAAGACAGTTTGGAAATGGAGGCATACATATTTTTTTCATAAAAAAAAGAACTGATTGGCTGTTTCATACCATTCTAGAATAAAAACTAGGCTGTATGTGTAAATTAATAGAAGCATGTTTTGTATTGGTACAGAAAAATGTGTTACCAAAGAACAGTACTATGGATTTGCTGTTAGGTTTGAAAAGTCAAGCACTCTTGCTCTGTGGAATTGAAACATTGTTTGGTGAACTTCTGACCTAACTCCACACAGCAGTGTTCCATGAGCTGTTGCTATGGTAGCAGGCAGAAGTCAAGTTGGGGGAAGGGTACTAGGCAGAAGTCAAGTTGGGGGAAGGGTACTTTTGGAAAAGGGTTGGTTTTCAACCAATAGAAATGTGTGATTACATTTGAAAAAAAGGGGGAAGCACTGAGATTTGAAATTAACATGTATATGTGTGGAAAAAGAGAGGGAAAGTTTGCCATTATCTGGTTCTGCTGAGAGGAGAGAGGTGTAAAGAACAGAGATCCTGGCTCTGATAATCTGCTGTTTGAGTGCCATATTTCTTTCACAGCTAACTAATTTTAAAGGTGAGTTTAGAGTTTGAGAGGGGATGTATATGGTAAATTAATAATTGAATAATAGAAATGGAATTCCTTTTGTTGAAGTTGTGTTTATTATTTTCTGTTTTGGGAGAAATTTAAATGTGAGGAACATGTAAAATAATATGGACTATGTTTTCACGATAAATTAAGGTGTACTGGTAAAAATAAAGAATACTTTAAGGGTTTGAGGTTGGACTCAGTAATGCAAATACATACAGCATCAGTAAGGCTGGTTGCCCTTGCTGGAGTGTAGGCAGTCACCCAGGTTACACATGGTGCTGGTCTGAAAAAGCAGTTTGGACATGTGCTTTTTTAAGAATCTGAAAAGTGGATTCATAATGTGTCAGTCTGTAAAAGTGTTTATCACTTGCCAAAAAAAAGAGTAGTAAGTGTGCTTTCAAATTGGCAAAGAAATTTCGTTTTGTGACTAATGTGAAAACATGACTCTGTGTGCAAATAGGAATTACAGGCAGAGATTTATTGCTTATTGCTCTGGTGATTTCACAGTTGCATTAGATGGAAAGGGGGAGCCATTTTTTGGTGCAGAAGCAGACTCTTAGCACACACCCAGCTGCTTACCCTGTGGAATCATGCACAGTATTCACAAGCGAGTGGGGTTTGAGGTTTCAGTCAGTAATGCAAATACATTCAGCATCACTAAGGCTGGTTGCCCTTGCTGGAGTGTAGGCAGTCACCCAGGTTACACATGGTGCTGGTCTGAAAAAGCAGTTTGGACATGTGCTTTTTTAAGAATCTGAAAAGTGGATTCAAAATGTGACAGACTGTAAAAGTGTTTATCACTTGCCAAAAAAAAGAGTAGTAAGTGTGCTTTCAAATTGGCAAAGAAATTTCGTTTTGTGACTAATGTGAAAACATGACTCTGTGTGCAAATAGGAATTACAGGCAGAGATTTATTGCGTATTGCTCTGGTGATTTCACAGTTGCATTAGATGGAAAGGGGGAGCCATTTTTTGGTGCAGAAGCAGACTCTTAGCACACACCCAGCTGCTTACCCTGTGGAATCATGCACAGTATTCACAAGCGAGTGGGGTTTGAGGTTTCAGTCAGTAATGCAAATACATTCAGCATCACTAAGGCTGGTTGCCCTTGCTGGAGTGTAGTCAGTTACCCAGGTTACACATGGTGCTGGTCTGAAAAAGCAGTTTGGACATGTGCTTTTTTAAGAATCTGAAAAGTGGATTCAAAATGTGACAGACTGTAAAAGTGTTTATCACTTGCCAAAAAAAGAGTAGTAAGTGTGCTTTCAAAATGGCAAAGAAATTTCGTTTTGTGACTAATGTGAAAACATGACTCTGTGTGAATATAGGAATTACAGGCAGAGATTTATTGTGTATTGCTCTGGTGATTTCACAGTTGCATTAGATGGAAAGGGGGAGCCATTTTTTGGTGCAGAAGCAGACTCTTAGCACACACCCAGCTGCTTACCCTGTGGAATCATGCACAGTATTCACAAGCGAGTGGGGTTTGAGGTTTCAGTCAGTAATGCAAATACATTCAGCATCACTAAGGCTGGTTGCCCTTGCTGGAGTGTAGTCAGTTACCCAGGTTACACATGGTGCTGGTCTGAAAAAGCAGTTTGGACATGTGCTTTTTTAAGAATCTGAAAAGTGGATTCAAAATGTGACAGACTGTAAAAGTGTTTATCACTTGCCAAACAAAAGAGTAGTAAGTGTGCTTTCAAAATGGCAAAGAAATTTCGTTTTGTGACTAATGTGAAAACATGACTCTGTGTGCATATAGGAATTACAGGCAGAGATTTATTGCGTATTGCTCTGGTGATTTCACAGTTGCATTAGATGGAAAGGGGGAGCCATTTTTTTGTGCAGAAGCAGACTCTTAGCACACACCCAGCTGCTTACCCTGTGGAATCATGCACAGTATTCACAAGCGAGTGGGGTTTGAGGTTTCAGTCAGTAATGCAAATACATTCAGCATCACTAAGGCTGGTTGCCCTTGCTGGAGTGTAGTCAGTTACCCAGGTTACACATGGTGCTGGTCTGAAAAAGCAGTTTGGACATGTGCTTTTTTAAGAATCTGAAAAGTGGATTCAAAATGTGACAGACTGTAAAAGTGTTTATCACTTGCCAAAAAAAAGAGTAGTAAGTGTGCTTTCAAAATGGCAAAGAAATTTCGTTTTGTGACTAATGTGAAAACATGACTCTGTGTGCATATAGGAATTACAGGCAGAGATTTATTGCGTATTGCTCTGGTGATTTCACAGTTGCAGTAGATGGAAAGGGGGAGCCATTTTTTGGTGCAGAAGCAGACTCTTAGCACACACCCAGCTGCTTACCCTGTGGAATCATGCACAGTATTCACAAGCGAGTGGGGTTTGAGGTTTCAGTCAGTAATGCAAATACATTCAGCATCACTAAGGCTGGTTGCCCTTGCTGGAGTGTAGTCAGTTACCCAGGTTACACATGGTGCTGGTCTGAAAAAGCAGTTTGGACATGTGCTTTTTTAAGAATCTGAAAAGTGGATTCAAAATGTGACAGACTGTAAAAGTGTTTATCACTTGCCAAAAAAAAGAGTAGTAAGTGTGCTTTCAAAATGGCAAAGAAATTTCGTTTTGTGACTAATGTGAAAACATGACTCTGTGTGCAAATAGGAATTACAGGCAGAGATTTATTGCGTATTGCTCTGGTGATTTCACAGTTGCATTAGATGGAAAGGGGGAGCCATTTTTTGGTGCAGAAGCAGACTCTTAGCACACACCCAGCTGCTTACCCTGTGGAATCATGCACAGTATTCACAAGCGAGTGGGGTTTGAGGTTTCAGTCAGTAATGCAAATACATTCAGCATCACTAAGGCTGGTTGCCCTTGCTGGAGTGTAGTCAGTTACCCAGGTTACACATGGTGCTGGTCTGAAAAAGCAGTTTGGACATGTGCTTTTTTAAGAATCTAAAAAGTGGATTCATAATGTGTCAGTCTGTAAAAGTGTTTATCACTTGCCAAAAAAAGAGTAGTAAGTGTGCTTTCAAATTGGCAAAGAAATTTCGTTTTGTGACTAATATGAAAACATGACTCTGTGTGCATATAGGAATTACAGGCAGAGATTTATTGCGTATTGCTCTGGTGATTTCACAGTTGCATTAGATGGAAAGGGGGAGCCATTTTTTTGTGCAGAAGCAGACTCTTAGCACACACCCAGCTGCTTACCCTGTGGAATCATGCACAGTATTCACAAGCGAGTGGGGTTTGAGGTTTCAGTCAGTAATGCAAATACATTCAGCATCACTAAGGCTGGTTGCCCTTGCTGGAGTGTAGTCAGTCACCCAGGTTACACATGGTGCTGGTCTGAAAAAGCAGTTTGGACATGTGCTTTTTTAAGAATCTAAAAAGTGGATTCAAAATGTGTCAGACTGTAAAAGTGTTTATCACTTGCCAAAAAAAAGAGTAGTAAGTGTGCTTTCAAATTGGCAAAGAAGTTTCGTTTTGTGACTAATATGAAAACATGACTCTGTGTGCAAATAGGAATTACAGGCAGAGATTTATTGCGTATTGCTCTGGTGATTTTACATTTGCATTAGATGGAAAGGGGGAGCCATTTTTTGGTGCAGAAGCAGACTCTTAGCACACACCCAGCTGCTTACCCTGTGGAATCATGCACAGTATTCACAAGCGAGTGGGGTTTGAGGTTTCAGTCAGTAATGGAAATACATTCAGCATCACTAAGGCTGGTTGCCCTTGCTGGAGTGTAGTCAGTCACCCAGGTTACACATGGTGCTGGTCTGAAAAAGCTGTTTGGACATGTGCTTTTATCAGAATCTGAAAAGTGGATTCATAATGTGTCAGTCTGTAAAAGTACTTTTCACTTGCCTAAAAAGTAGTAGAAAGTATGCTTTGCAATTGGCAAAGAAATTTCGTTTTCTGCCTAATTTCAAAGCATGACTTTGTGTGCACACAGGAATTATTTTTAGAAATTTAATTTGTGAAGGTGTTATTGTGATTTTCATTTATAGGAAAGGGGTTTATAGTATTTTAAGATTTCTAAAGAACATAAAAAATGTAGTAATATATTTAAATAAAATAAAGGAATTTTTTTTTAGTTTTTTTCAGGTATTGCTGAAGAGCAGTGAACAAAATTTAAGATGCCTACAAAATCCAGAGTAAAGAAAGACCACAAAAAAACCTATATTTGAAGACAACTGGAGGACCTAAGTTAGTTGGAGATGCTCATGTTGGGAAAAAGAAAAAATCTTCTGGTAAGCAAACAAAAGATTTTTTAAAGAACATATTCAAAAAAAGGAAAAATGTACAAAATGTCTGTACTGGAAAGAATGTTTTCAATAGAAAAGGAGAGGAAAAAATTGAGCATTTAGTTAATGCAAATATACCTTCTGCAACTAAAAAGATTAACTTAAACAGAAAAACAGCGTTTAAAGAGATACGTAGAAAAATGTTTCAGAGAAGAGTTATGTCCAATTTGATAAAGGATGTGAAGAAATATAAGCAAAAGGCTAAGTTTTATAAGAGAAAAAAAGAAATTGAAGCCATTGCAGCAAAGGCATTAGAATTAAAAAGGAAACTATTCATTTTAATTTTGAATAGGATGCGTACATTAGATAAAATGATTAATGTACTGAAATCACAAAGCAAAAGGAAAAGAGTAGTGAACAGAACAAACTTTTGTAAAGTGTTTTTAGGAAAATGGATGCATAGTTCAAGTAGTGAACCTTTTTTTAATGAAGAGAGCTATTTTCAAAGTAATAGTTTGCTGCATGCAGTTGACACCAGAGGTCGTGCTTACGAAGTGAAAAATGGTTGCATAATGGAGAAGGAGATAATGGTTCCAAGAGATGAGGTACAAGTGATGGCGGATGAGGCTATGGGGAGACGTCCTAAAGCCCCAGTGTACACTTGGAATTGTAGTAGTATTTGCACTGTGCGTCAGGAATCTATTGATAAATTTCGTGAGTTTCTAAGAGAATATAGTAAAAAAAGTGTAAAACAGAAGATTAAGGTGCTTCAAAGTCTAGATCCATGCAGAGTGAGAGAGAATACTGGTTTGCAGGGTCATTCTCTGGCTTGTCTATCTAGAAAAGTGTGTATTAGTGTTTTCCATCATTTTAGAATGCTGGCTGTTCATCATACTGAAATGAGAAAGTTTGTGAGACGGTTGTATTTTGCTAAAAGTCCAGCAATAAAGTTAGATGAATTGAATAGGGCTCTGTTCCGTGGGTCAGTATCAGATGTAGAGAAGGTTGTTGATGAAATTCAGTTTTGTTACTTTGGTCCTGAACAAAACAGTGCAGAAAAGGACACAGTAAATGAGGAAGAAGTGGAAGAGAATGTACAACCATTTGTAAGTAAGACATTTAATGATCACATAACAAAATTTGAAAAAATCTCTAATGAAAGACCAAATATTACTTGTATTTGTTGCCGCAGAACGCATTATAGAAAACAAACCAGGTATGTTGATATCTATAGAAAAAGTGAAAATGAAGATAATTATAAGTGGAAGGATTTTGCCACATATATATTTCTTGAAAATTGTTTTGAATTGGGTGAAGTTCAGCGTATTTGTAAATACTGTTATAATAAGTTAGAAGAAAATAGAATGCCGACCAGAGCTGTACATAATAATTTAGAATTGGATGCTATTCCTGCTGAACTTTCTGAATTAAATACATATGAGTCTATACTCATTCAATGTGTTCATCCGTTCCAGACCATAGTACGTATGGAGCCCAAAACTGGTAAATTACCTCCTTCAGATTTACTGAGAGGTTTAAAAGGTAGAGTGGTGTATTTGCCCTTGGATTTGAAAAAAAATATGGAAACTATTGATGCGGATACTTTGGAAACTGAACCATTAATTATTCTGGTTAATGGTGTACCTACAAAGAATAAGAAGATTTGGCAGGAGCTGGTAGATGTACGGAAAGTACAAAGAGCAAATTTGTATTTGAAAAGGAATAACAAATGGTATGAATCAATTTATATAGAAGAAGAAGAAGAAGAAGATTTACAAGAAGACACAGAAACACCAACTGGACAAATTGAAAAAGTGGACAAGTCAAAGGAAGAAGAAATTTATGAACATTTTAGCATACATCCTCTTCATTCAAAAGAAGTTATGGGAGACAATATTGATCTGTTTCAGATGAAGAAAGCAAAAGGAACTCCCGTGAGTGTATGGGAGGAGAGCTTGGAAGCTCGATGTTTCCCCCAGCTGTTTCCTAAAGGAAAAGGAGGACGATACGATGAACGTCCGGAACAGATTCCAGCTTCTGAGTATTGGACTACAAGACTATATGCTGAAGATCCCAGATTTCGACAAAGTATTCCTTATTTGTTCCATCTTTTATTTGAAAGCGACTTGTCTGCACTGTCTTATGCAGTAAATCACATTTTAAAAAGTGGAGTACATTTACAAAATGTGTCTGCTAAGGATTTTATGGAGAAAGTGCAGCACCGAGATGATCATTTGGAAACACAACTGATCAATCTGATGGCTTGTCAGCGTGGGACAAATGAATATTGGTACAGACGCCATGGTGAATTAAAATGCATGTTACGGAATTTAGGAACACCAACATGGTTCGTTACCCTAAGCTGTGCTGAGTACGCTTGGGATGATTTACTGGATTTTCTACGAGAGGCAAATTCAAACATTAAAAACATCGAATACAAGACAGCAGGAGAACTGTGCTCATTGGATCCGGTTAATGTTTGCAGATATTTCAATCATAGATTTGAGGCTATGATGTCGTTCATCTGCAATAAAAAAAATCCACCTCTAGGAGAAGTAGTGGATTTCTTTTGGAGAAAAGAGTACCAGGCAAGAGGTGCTCCTCATATTCATATGCTGTTGTGGATCAAGGATGCCCCAAAGTTTGGAACAGATGCTGATGAAGCAGTGTTATCTTACATTTAAGAATATGCAACATGTGCTATACCAAAAAACACAGAAGAGAAAAAGTTAAAGGAGCAAGTTTTACGTTTCCAAAGTCATCGGTGTGGAAAATACTGTCGACGGAAATACAAGAGCAAAGATAAATACTACACTAAATGTCGATTTGGATTTCCTAGACCTGTTCTTTCAAATGGAAGAGTAAACAGTTTTATGTCATCTGTGAGACATACTATCACAAGAAAATCACCTAAGAATACCTACAATCTTAAAAGAAAAGAAGAATCAAAAAATATAAATGACTACAACCCAGTCATTTTATCCATGTGGAATGCAAACAAGGATATACAGTATGTAGCTGACAATTCCATTGCTGTTGCTCGATATGTAACGTCTTACATTACGAAATCAGAAAAAACAGAATTGAAGGAAATGTGGGAAGAGATTTCTCACGAGAAGACTGTCAGTAAGAAGCTGTACAGTTTCAGTTTGAAGATGTTATCGCATCGAGAAATTGGATCCTACGAATGTTCAGATAGGTTATCTTCTGCAAGTCTCTACTCGAAATCAAGAAGAATAATTTGGGCAAGTTTAGGCCTTGCAGCAATGAGAAATCGGGTACTGAAATCTGTTGGAGAAATTGAATATTTGGCCGAGAATGACCCAGAAAGTACAGATATTTTGAAATCAAACATGTTGGACACATATTATCCCAAGAGAAGTCATCATCTGGAGAACATGTGTCTCTATGAAGTGCTGCAGAACTACATTTATTCACGGAAAGCCACAGAAGACATCAACAATGGAAAATATAAAGTCATTGGTGAGGAAGGATGTTTGGTGAAGCAAACAAAAGGAAGTTTGATAAATCACAGGAAGCTGAGTTGCGACACTACTGACAAAAAGGAATTTTACTACTTGGCTCTTTTACAGCTGTTTAAACCATGGCGTACAGAGGATGAACTACTGGGAGAATTCCAGAGCTATGAAGATTCTTTTAATGCTTGCAAAGACAGCATAAAATGCAGTACATTCTCAACTTATCTGCAAATGTTAAATGAAGAAATTGAACAGGAAACTACAATTGCAGCAGAAATAGCTAGAGACAGTTCTCAGGACAGCCAAAGTTCAGGAACACTCAGTCAAGATCCCCTAGGACAACCAATCGTTGAAAATGAAGCATCAATAGCCATGAATGAAGTGGAAACGGCTATGAATCAAGCTCAAGAAGAATTTATAGACTTACAAAATTTGGAAAGACAACTGAACGAAGAGCAGCAACAAATTTATGAAGAGATCAGAAACAAAATTGATCACGGATTTCTACATGAAAAAAAAGAGTGCTCATGCACATCATTTCATCCAATCAGGATGTATGTAAGCGGACAAGCTGGAACTGGAAAAAGTTTCCTTATAAAAGTCATCAGAAGCTACCTACAGCAAAAAACGGATTCTACTTTGTCTTGTGTGGTTACTGCTCCAACTGGGTTAGCAGCTTATAACATAAAAGGAATCACTTTACATCGTTTGCTAATGTTACCAGTGGAGCATGAGAACAAAATACAATACAACAAGCTAACTGGAAAAGCATGCTTGGAAGTTTCAAGAGTATTGAAGAAGATGCAAGTTCTCATTATTGATGAGGTGAGCATGGTATCAAACTTAATGCTTGCCTTTGTGCATTTAAGAATGCAGCAAATTCTGAAGACAGACTATGACGTGTTATTTGGAGGAAAACACGTCATAGTTTTTGGAGATCTTTTGCAACTTACTCCAGTTAAAGGACAACCAGTGTTTAATACTGTGACACATGAAGACACGAAGAAGTCATTGGGAAGCATCAGTAATGCAAATATTTGGTCCTTCTTTGAGTACAAGGAACTTACTACTAATATGAGGCAAGCAAACGATGAAGAATATGGAAGTATTCTGAAAGATATCAGAATTGGACTACTCACTGAAGCTGGCACGAAAGCATTACAGAGTCGGCTGCTACATAATTTATTTCCAAAGGAAGAAATAGTTGCAGAGAACATATACAAGAACATTGCAGAAAAGAAAAGTGTCATCTGCTTAATGCCAACTCTACGTGAATGCTCAATATTCAATGAGGAGCTTTTGAAATTGGAAAAGGAAGAGATCAGGAAATTGGAAGCAGTGGACAAAATTGAGGATGGAAGAATTACTGTCACATTAACAGGCACACTGAAAAATAAATTGGATTCACTAGAGAAGAACATTTCCAAAACAGCTGGATTAGAAAAAAATCTATATGTTTGCATGAACTGTAGAGTATTTTTAAGGAGAAATTTGGATGTTGAAAAAGGTTTAGTTAATGGAGCTATGGGAAGAGTTGTGGGTTTTATTAATTATCAGAAAAAAGATGGAATTGAATGTTTAAAAATAAAATTTGATCAGATAGAAGAAGTTAAAGACATTTGTCGTTGTTCAGTTCGTTTCATGCTTGTGAAAGACTTATATGTACGAAGGAAGCAGTTTCCGTTTTCTCTAGCATATGCTGTAACTATTCACAAGTCTCAAGGATTGACTGTAGATTGTGCATTTTTGAACATTGGTTCAACTGTGTTCAAAGAAGGTATGGCATATGTTGCTTTGTCACGAGTGAAAACATTATCAGGTTTATTCATGATAGACTTTGATGACTCAAAAGTTAGTGCTGATGCAAATTGTGTAAAGGAGTATAATAGATTAAGAAGAAGCTATGCTCCTCATTTAGGTCAGTATCCTGTGTTGGAGAAACGTGTAGTTTCTCGTAAAAGGAGAAATGAGAATATCTGCAATGAAGATGTAGAGAGGAGGAAAAAAAAGAGGAGTGATGTAATTGCAAGCAAAAAGAAAAAGGAAAATGAAGAACAGGTTGTAGGATGTCATTTTGAAAATAGCTCTGGTGTCAACTGCTACGCTAATGTAGTGCTGAATGTTGCATTTTATCTGGAAAGTGTGCAAGAGCAGATAATAGTAAATCAGGGAAAAAGATTTCTGAGTTGAGTCTCCTTTTTCAAAAGCTGAGTAATGATAAAACTCAAATAGAAAGTGCTACTGAAATTAGAAAACTTTTAGATGTATGTTCAGGACGAACACAGTTTTCTCAAAATGTACAGCAAGACGCACAGGAATTCTTGATGTTTTTTCTTCAGGTACTGGAAGAAGAAGGGGTTCCCATTGAAAATTTATTTGGTCTCTCTTATAAATGGGAACATAGTTGTGAAAACTGTTATAATATATGTGGCTCTAATGTTGATTCTGAAAGGTTTATTTATTTAACATTGCCAGAAAGTAAAACAGTCACTTTTGCTAAATTAGTTAAAGATGCTAATCATAGCATGGAATGCAGTGAGTGTCAATCTGACATGTTTTCAACGTTAATTTTAAAGGAATACGGACAGTATGTAATTTTAATGATGCAACGCTGTAAAGCTGATGGTTCAAAATTAGATACTTTAATAAAGAAGTTTACAGGACAGCAATTATCAATTTCAGGAAAAACTTTTGTAACAGTTGCAATAATTTTCCATGATGGACCTACTGTAACTTCTGGTCATTACACAGTTTATCTTAAATGTGAAAAAGGCTGGACACTGTGTAATGATTCCCAATTGATTTTTAAGCAACGTTTGCCTTTTGATTTAGCAAATTCCTATCTAATCTTCCTGAAACCTAAATTTTAGAGGGATTTGGCAACATCTGGACAAAACAATTTTACCATTTTATTGGATTACCATTGAAATTTAAAAAAAAAATTATTTTACAAATTACCATTTGGCCTAATGGAAAGGTAACCAATTGTAATGTGGACTTTTTCAATTTTTAATGAAACTTTGGAAAACCAAAAATTTAGAAAAAATCGGTAACATCTGCACAATTTAAATTTTGGAATGTTATTGGATTGCCATTGGAAATTTATTCAAAAAAGATTTTTAAAATTACTATTTGGCCATGCGGAAAGGTAAACAATTCTATTGTGGACTTATTTAATTATTAATAAATCTTTCGGAAACCAAAATGTTACAGAGAATCGGTGAGATCTGTACAATTTAAACTTTAGATTTTTATTGGATTACCATTGGAAATGTAATCAAAAAAGAATTTTAAAATTACTATTTGGCCTAAAGGAAATGGAACCAGATGTATTGTGGAGTTATTTGAGATATATTTTTGTGATTATACTTCTGAAACAAAAATATCAGACGGTATTTTAAAGAAATAAGTATTGATATTAGATGATATTTTTTAAGAATATTATGCATTTCTATAAAGTTATGTTTATGCAAAAAGAGATTGTGGGCTTTTTTAAAACAATCTTTGAGATTGTTAATTTTTTTTTGCCCGCTGTTAAATGATGAATGCAATTGCTTTCACAATTTATAGTGAAATGCAATATATTCTGAAAACAGCAAAAAAAAGGCAAAATTTTTTTTTGAAAAATATGTAAATATGTGTACTGTATTATAAAATGTTTTATTAAATATTAATACTTTTTTCTTTTTTTTCAGATTGACTACTAGAACCATTTTTAAAGCAATTAAAAAAAAAATTAAATTAATAAATATTTTTTTGAGTGGGTATGGTAAGTCAAAAATATCATGGTCCCTTTTTTCCACTTCTCCACAATCACATTTTCAGTTTTTCATTGTAGTCTCTCTAGGACCTTGTAATGTGATAATTGATTTTTAGTGTTTTAAAAAAAAAATAATAATAATTACGCGTACCGTACGCGTACGGTAAAAAAAAAATCAAAAAAAAGTTTTAAAAACATATATAAAAAATAGATGAAAGGTAAGGTTGGCTCTTAAAAGAGCCGTTGTGTTCATGCAGGGACAGAGGAAAGAAAGAATGGGAATATTAGACGGTACGACAAATGTGCTGATCTATTTTATTGTTCACTAGGGAAATACTGGTCTCCCTATAACAAATTAGATCATGACAAGTGGCGCACCGTATTTCAACCCTCAGAAACCGAGGGTTAATTTCCTGAGGAGAAGAAAAAGGAGATGCTCCCACCACAGATGAAGGGCTCACCTGACCTGCAGAAGAAGGACTCGGCCCTGCAGATGATGGTCCAGGCTGAGCTGCTGTGGATGTGCTTGGTTGACTTACTGAAGGGTTACCTTCAGTATGTCGAGCATGTGTCCTTCTGTGTACATCCTTAAGGTGTCTCAACATGGTGTGATTCCCGAAGGAATACTTCTTGTTGGGATTCCCTCTTGAAAGTACACGCTTACACAGCTTACAAGTCACTAAGGGTGCATTTACCTTTTGCTGGCCCTCTGGAAAAGAAAAATACTCCCATATGAAAGAGGTCTTTTGTTTCCTCGTTCTCTGCCTCAAGGTAGTGCTGCTAGCCTCACTCTCAGAAGGGCTCTGCTGTTCTGCCATCGTATCACAAAGACAACCCAGCTCCTTCTCCTAAGGGATCACAAGCAGAAATGAGGGGAATGGGTGTGGTGTAGGAGAGTTCTAGAACTGAAAGTAGTTTCAACCAATCAAAAGTTGTGTTTCATGATCACATGACCCACCGTACGCTTACGGTGCGCTTACGGTGCGCTTACGGCAAAAGTACGCATGCGCGTAAAAAAGACACGCGCACGCGCGCATGCGCAAAACAGGCACGCCCCTTCACTTCTGCGTAACGTGCGCGTGCAGCGTACGCGTTACGCGCTGTGCGCGCGTGACGTGCGTCTACGCAAATTGCGTAAATGAACGCAAACAGCGTAGAAATCTAACGTAATTAAAGCAAGACGTGCGCTTACCGTACGCGCACGTTAAAAAAAAAAATAAAAAAAAAAAAAAGGAAAAAAAAAAAATATGTAATACTAATAAATTTTACCTGTTTATTTTAAAAAAATGGTAAAATAAAAACATATTGTAGAATTTTTAAAATTTAACCATAGTCTTTAAAAAAGGTTAGAAAATTAAAATAAAAAATATGTAAAAAAAAAAAGAAAAAAAAAAAATTAGCATTTAAAAAACCTTGCAAATTCACTGAAAAAACCATGGGTTTCACTCACGTTATAGTTAGGAATTAGCATTTAAAAAACCTTGCAAATTCACTGAAAAAACCATGGGTTTCACACACGTTATAGTTAGGAATTAGCATTTAAAAAACCTTAGAAATTCAATGAAAAAACCAAAGGTTTCACACATGTTATAGTTAGCTGGACATTTCACTCGTAAAAAACCATTGAAATTCCCCCGTTATAGTTAGTTCAGCTAACTATAACTCGCGCGCCCGCAATGCACTACTGATGACGTCACATATTACATCACTCATGACATGGTCACTGACATCACTCATGACATCACTGATGACATCTCAAATGACATCACTGATGACATCACTGATGACATCATCCTTGTGATAGAGTGGCAGACCTCCTCTTCCCCTAATATAACCATTGAAACACACATTCAAAAATAGAAACTAAAATGTTCAAAATAATGAACATATCAATATCAGTTACAACAACCTAATCAGTAATTCTAAGAACCACATACACATACAGTCATTCACCAACAGTCCTCTACAGTCACTCATACATGTACTCACTCATCATATGTATTCATACACCTATACATCCTGTTACACAACGCCACTCATCCATAGAGTTACTCACACACATAGTCACTCATGCTAATAAAGAATCAAACATCCATTTACTTGCATATACAGTTATACACACACCACCACACTTACTTCTACAGAAACTTACATATACTTACTCTTTTAAACAATAACTTATAGAAACACATACTTATTCATACAGGAACTCTTCCAATCTCTCACTCTCACATATACTCATTTATATACACCAATAGTCACATATACTAGTTTAAAACATATGTAGTTACTCATAAAGACACTATAGAGACAGTCATTCACTCACTAACACACCCATGCACACACTCATCCACCCATACAGTCCTGCAAACATGCTGTATTCAACACATACAAACAGTGAGTCACTCATTCATGCACCTATGCACTAAGTAATACCCCCCACCGAACCATACAGAAACTCAGACACTCATACTGATAAAAAACCAACTAATAACCTATATAGACACTCATGTAGCTACTCACCAACCCATGCAGCCACTTATACACAAAGTAAGAAACTGATACAGATATTTTCATATTTAAAGATTACTCAGTAAGCCATGTATTCACTATGATACACTTAATCAGTCAGTTACACAATTTTTTTTTCAAAAAAAGCATCCATTTAGACACTTATATACCCATTTATTCTTCCATTGACCTTGAGATATACATAAATATAAAACATATTTAATTTTCAGAAAAACACACAATCACTGGATGATGTCATCAGTGATGTCATTTGAGATGTCATCAGTGATGTCATGAGTGATGTCAGTGACCATGTCATGAGTGATGTAATATGTGACGTCATCAGTAGTGCATTGCGGGCGCGCGAGTTATAGTTAGCTGAACTAACTATAACGGGGGAATTTCAATGGTTTTTTACGAGTGAAATGTCCAGCTAACTATAACATGTGTGAAACCTTTGGTTTTTTCATTGAATTTCTAAGGTTTTTTAAATGCTAATTCCTAACTATAACGTGTGTGAAACCCATGGTTTTTTCAGTGAATATATATATATATATATATACACACACACACTTGTAAAAAATAAATTGATTTTAATACTAGACCTATTCTCAGGTGGTTGAGTACTTTGCTCACAAACGCTACACTTTTTCATTTACATTCCAGTAACTGTACTCTGACACAGTGCAAACCTAGATTGGAATGTATGTTGTACATTACAGCATATAAAATCTAGTTTTCCATATCCTAGGTTCTTTCCATCTACCAATTCTCATATTAGACTAGCATTTCAATTGGTCAGTTGGGAGCATTCTAAGGAAAAGGTAGCAACATTAGTTTTTTTCTGGTTAGCTGTTAAGGAAGCCTGACAGTTGTAGTCAATAATTCTTATTTCTACTATCTCTTCATTATCTCACATTTAAAATAACGCACAGGAACTACTATAATATACTGTCAGTCTATCTTAGAAGGGCATAGCAAATGCAACAATCATTAATGGTAAGTGGCTTCCTCTCTATAAAAAGACGCTTTGCTGTTTCTCAATTACTGTGAAGTTTTGCCTGTATAAAGCTTTGTTTGTGGATAACACCCACACCAGGAAACATCTAAGTAGTGACATTTTAAACATGTAAATATTGATCGAATTTAAACTTTAAAGGTGATTTAGGTCTAGGTTTCCAAGCAATTTGTTAGCATGATGTCCTCAGGCTATACGTTTTATACAACCCTAACCAAACGTTACAGGGGCATTATATTTAGGTCCAGATTTTACACACATGCAAACATAGGAATTCAGCAGTTATAGTTATCTCAAGGAACTATAACTCGTGCCCTAATCAATGCACTGCTAATTTCCTCACATATTATATCACTCATGACATCTTCTATGACATCACTGATAATATCAAGGCACCATTTGCTGTAAAATTATTCATGAAAACACTGTACATGGCAGGGGCATGAGTTATAGATACCTTAGGGCACGAGTTATAGTTACTTGAGATAATTATAACTTCTGAATTTCTATGGTTTTGTGTGTGTAATACCTGAACCTAACTATAATGTCCCAGTAACCTTTGTTTATTGCAGTGAATATTTTATATATATATATATACACACACACACACACACATATATATATATATATATATCCCCTGGTAGGATAGTGAAAATTATACTTCATTGTACTTCTTTAATAAAACATGAGTTGTTGAATGTGTCTAGTTTGTATCTTATTTTACATAAGACTTCTTCAAATTAAAATAAAACATGGAAAACTGGCTCATGTTTTAAACACAACCTTTTTTATGAATGTAGATGCAGGTAATACGTATTCCATGGCCATCTTACCTTGTGGTAACACAAATTCCTCCAAGGTGCTGTGCAGCTCATTTGGAATTCCTCCGATGTAAAAAGCAGAATTTACAATGAGTGCTTCTTCATTCGAACCATGGACTTGTTCAAACATCTCATTTAATTGTGCTGACAAAGCAGACCCATTTCTCTTTAAGATGACTTTCTTCCATCTTCCATCACAGTAGGAGAGCCCCAGCCAGAGGTCTACTTGAGTTAAAGTAGATGCAGTTCTCACCAAGATGCTTAAATTTCCATCTCTAAGAAAAGCCTGAATTTCAAGGTAAATAAATCAAATTATAAAAAACAAATTAGTTGATCCACCTATTTTTGCATTGGAAAATATTACGTCTCAAATGCTTTGTTTGCTTCCTAGATTTCTGTGTTTTTCGCGTTCTCTCTGCATTCTTCGATTTCTATGGATGTAAACTGTTGGCATTTTGGATTTCTAGGTAATTAAAGGCAATAACACAACCTTCACTGCAAGCATTATTTCCCTTAAAACAAGGTAACTGATTTTAATAAATAAATTGCCATATCTGACTTTTGTGATGGTCCACAGTAAAGTGAGAATTGAATGCATCTGTGCCACAAAAGCCAAATACCCAGTGTGAGCCAGATTTTCACTAATTGTGTGTCGGGCAAAAATCCATGACATTGGCTGTTTATGCTGTTTGCTAGACTTTTAGACCAAGCCCCTTTTGCAGGTTTATCCCAAAACCTTTTGCCTTTTGCCTCCTATTTTTCTGACCCTGTTTCTGTTGGCTATAGGACTCTGGGCACTTAACCACTGCTGATCAGTGCTAAAGTGCATATGCTCTCAGTGTAAATTGTGATTATGATTGGTTATCCATGATCGGAATAATTGATTTACAGGTAAGTACCTATTAAAGTGCATTGAATGTGCCAGGGCCTGCCAATCAAATGCTGCTTGTGAGCTTACAGCACTGGTTGTGCCACCCACGTGAGTAACCCTGTAAATGTGTCTCCGACCTGCCACTGCAGTGTATGCACGCGCAGTTGTAAACAGCCATGTTTACCTGACAAGTGTACCCACTTGCCACGCCCTAACCTTTCCTTTTCTTACATTTAAGGCACCCCTAAGGTAGGTCCAAGGTACACCTGTGGGCAGGGTGCAGTGTATGTGAAAGGTAGGACATGTGCTGCTGTATTTTACATGTCCCGGTAGTGAAATACAGCCAATTTAGTTTTTCACTGTTGAAAGGCTGTCTGTCCGTAGGTTAACACATTCCATTGTAAAATTTTGCAAGTGTAACTTTGCATTGGGACAAGATGGAGAAATTGAGTTTAGGCTCTCTGAACTCAGACTTTATTAGCACACCTTTAGTAAAGGCGGTTTTTAAATTGTGTGTTTGAAAATGTCACTTTTAGAAAGTGGGCATTTTCTTGCTTTACCATTCGGTGTACCTCTGCCTGTTTGTGTATTGACTGTCTGGTTTTGGAGTGACAGGAACTGGGGATGTGCATTCACTCTAGACAGTAACAAGGAGGACTGAAGTGTGCCCTGCCTTTCCTGGGTGACTCACAGACAGGCAGGATATACCTGGTCTGCATTTAGAGTGGTGGGAGGAATTTTCACTAGCACCTGGATAGGCTGTGTGTCTGCTTTGCACAATGCTCTCTCCACCCCCTGTGGTCTAGCTGGACCAGGGAGGACAGAACTGGTTTGTACTGAGCTAAGAGACACTGAAACAAAGAAAACAATGAGAAAATGGGGTATAAGTATGCGACCTTAAACCCCAGAACATTAGATTACTTCTGGAAACAAGAGGACCCTGCCAAGAAGAAGAGCTGAAGAGCTATATGACGAGGACTACCCTTTCTGTGTGTGCTGGGTGGGTTGGCCTGCAGTTACTGCTTCTATCTTTGGGCAGACGAAGAGGTCTGACTCTTTTTGCCCTACTGTGGTATTCTGCTTGGGAAGATCTTCAAGGATGTGTGTGTGCTTGCCTCCTGTTGGAAGTCTCAGGGAGATAAAAGACTTCACCAGAGTCTTGCTGGATCTAAAAGGAACCTGCCTGGAAGGAGAGCTGGGAGAGCTGTGTGAGGAGTGCTGCCCCTGCTGTGTGTGTGGTGGGTCGGTCTGCAGTTGCTGCTCCTGTCAGGAGTAGGAGAAGGACTGTTCTGTTCTTATACCTTTTTCCAAAGTAAGGATGTGGAGAGTGCTTCGCCTTTCATGAAGGAGCACTCTAATCCAGTGCTTGGTTAGTCCGGCAGGAGGGCAGAGGTACGATCAGTGTACGACTAATCCCACATACATCTGGCGATTACGTTTTGACCAGTACTTCCTTTGGCTGGGGAGCGAGTGTGGGCCGTCTTATCTGACCTATATTTCAAAACACAAGAGCAACCCATACGTCCCTATGAACTGGCTATTAGCTATATAGCTTCCAACACTTGTAAACAAGGAACTTATTCTTAAGAAAATTAAACTTGAGCAAGTGCGTGATCTTGCAAGGATTCAATCCTAAACTGAAGAGATAAGCATAGGTTAACAAAATAAATTTGGAACATGTAGTTTCATTCAATATTCACAAAATCAGAACAATAGGTAGCCCATGAGGTTTAACTGGTTTCACTCACTATAGCAGAAAATTAGCAACATATTTATTCATTTATAAATTTAAAAAAATTACAAAAAAGAGAGTTATTTAGAAAAGCAAGTATGTGCACCAAGTATATATACAGTAAATTAATTTTCCATACATTTGTGACATATGTGACCGAAGTGAGGTGACCATAACCAAATTACTCAAACAAGGTGACTTTGTTTACAAAGGGTTATTGGAAAGAAAGGATGTCTTTAGATTTTGATTTGGTTTCCAGATGAAGGACCAGATTAGTTTTCTAGTGCTTAAAGACTATCTTATATTATTGTCGATGATATTTCGACCCAGTTGAGGATATTAGGGTTGTTTTAGGACACGCAATTCCTGGGGACTGTAAGGGTTATGTATATTAGTAAGAGAATTGGCTGGTGTGTGGGGGCTACTAAGGAACTGAATGCACATAAGGTGCTTACCTCAAGATGATTAGTTTAAATGTAGGATCAAAGGTCAACGTCTTGCTAAATGGTAAAGAAAAGACCTGACTATCGATTAATATCAGGGTAGGCGACCTAGAAGGGCCAGTCTTCTTATGGCAACCTGCAATCTATCACCTCCAGGATGGAAGGAGATTGCTTTCAGTAATCGTGCTCATACTGGTGGAGTATTGTGGTAATGAGGGTGTTGGTACACTCACCTAGTAGGTAGGCTGCAATAGTGACTCAAATAGAAGTAGTTGCAGAGATCTATTTTTGCTCAGAGTGAACGAGTCCGTGGTGAAATAAAAAAAATAGAGTCCAGAAGGTGCAGGGTGCTTAATAAAGAACTCACCGCAGATCTGGCAGGTGGAGGACTCATGACCAGACAATCTGGGATGGCATAATGATAATCTTGATTAGTCACAATGTCAATCGTTAAACCGGTTGGGGTACGGACTTACATCGGAATAAACTCAAGGTTTGTACTTATTTGGTACGAGAACCAAAGGAGAATCCCTTCGGGGAAGCGCTGGAGAAAACAGTGCTCCATGTGAACTCGTCTGCTGAAGTAAGCCGTGGTAAATATGGTGGACGCCATGCCTTGTTTGACCCGGAAGGAGATCTGGCAAGTGGAGGACTCGTGACCAGACAATCTGGGATGGCATAATGATAATCGTGATTAGTCAATGTGACAATCGTTAATCCGGTTGGGGTACGGACTTACAGCGGAATAAACTCAAGGTTTGTACTTACTTGGTATGAGAACCAAAGGAGAATCCCTTCGGGGAAGCGCTGGAGAAAACAGTGCTCCGTGTGAACTCATCTGCTGAAGTAAGCCATGGTAAATATGGTGGACGCAATGCCTCGTTTGACCCGGAAGGAGTTTAACCAATATGCGAACCTGTGTATGGAGTCACACTCACAGCGGCCATCTTGGAGGGGAGTGAGGACAAGGTCTTTCTCTGTGCGTTAGGATATTATTAATTACAAGTCCATGTTATTGACTCTAAAGTGGATCACTGTAGGCGATGATTCTTGATCAATTTAGGCATTTAAACATATACCAGCAAATTGCTAAACAATAAATCTTTACATAAATCTTCAACAGTAACTTGTGTGGTAATTGGAATGCAATCGGAATATCTGACATAGAAGGATAAGAATCTTCGATATGGACTTTGTAGTAGTGGTGATTGAAAGTTCACAATTATCTGGGTTAACTCACATATATCACTCAGTTTAATTAATTATGGTACCACTCTTGATTATAATGCATACATCAATTTCTAGTTTAGACAATATATAGTCAGTTAGGTCATTTAAATTTATGCTGGAAAATCACATTTGACAGTAATTCTAAACATATTTTTCCACAGCGATTTACATGAATATATAGCTACGGTGATAAGTGGACCTTCACTTTTTTCTTCAAGTAGCTCCAGCACTAACCGAAGACAGGTGCTCCTTGAGAAATTAGAACGCACAAAGAAAAGATATGTGCGAACAGAACTACATGCACGAATGTTAACAGAGTATTTAAAGGTAAATATTATACCACAGGGCCTAATAGTTTGCATCATCCCTGGTATCTTTAGAGAGGACAAGAAATTCAAAGGTGGGTTTTGCCATATCTCCACCACCTGTTCTAGACTCTGGATGGTGCTAGGCATTGAAACAGCCCTAGAACATAGTAAAATAGAGCTACAAGAAATAGCGGACCTGGAAAAGGAACTCTTCAGATTTGACAGCCTGGAAGAATCCAAATTGGTATTAGAAAAACTAAACAAGACAATCTGCAAATTCAACTCCTTTGAATTAAAGAAAAAAGCAGATAAAGTCCAAAAAGATATGAACAATTACAGCAAATAAAAAGCATACCCCTACCTGCACAAAGATTACTACTCACAAACACAACCTGCAAGTAAGAACGTTACTTGGGGCAGATATAAAAATAATAAACTTATCACATTCTCAGACTCTTTAGCCGGATCTGACTCATCAGACGATGCTGACAGGGGACGAAGTTTTGTCAAGGGATCCAGCCACTGAATAATTTTTTGAGGTCAAGCCCAATGATGAAAAAGCAACAATCGAAACCAGAGGAGAACATGGAATCAGTATGCAGGCCATTGTCAGATGCGCAGACAATACTACACTTGGGGCCCAGATGGTCAATAGGAAACAGACAAACAATGATACTGATCATCCAGCCAGAACAGAGGATCACCAATCACTAAATCATGGAACACCGATTGCCAACTTTAGTGAAGCACGAGAGACTTTTTCCCAATAACAAGAAGGAATTATTCCTATCTTCAATCTTTTCCACCATCAACTGAACAGCAATGAAATATCCCTTTTAAGCAAAGGACTATCCTATGTGATCACAGAAAGGACAGATTTCTTAAAATACAGACTGAACTTCATAAATTCTTCAGGACATTGAGACTAAAATATTTTTTTCAGGACAAGGAAACAGAATCCACCTCACGGATATCCATCCTCCGCCCAAAATCATTATTTATACCTGCAAGTAATTTGATGCCCACAGAGATCCTTGCCTTTGAAAAGCTGTACTGGAGGACATTAACAACTTGAAAAAGGTTAACACCTTTACTCCGTGCAATATCTCCCTGTACAAAACACAATCATTACTAAGTCTCAAAAAGGAGGACTCCATTATAATCAAACCAGCGGACAAGGGCGGTGGATGTGATCCAAGAACAAACAGAATATGAGGCTGACATAACGAGACAATTGAATAATACTCGCCACTACAGGAAACTTCAACAAAAATCCACTGGCAGAGATCAAACATCAAATACAGGAAATAACCATGAAAGGCTTGGAGGAAGGTTTTCTCTCTAAATTGGAATTGGAATTTCTCAACACGAAATGCCCCAGCACTCCAGTACTATATACCCTGCCTAAAATCCACAAAAAGGCCTCCAAAAGGCCAATTCTGTCTGGTTGTGGATCAGTTTTAGAACTAGTAGGTGAATGCATAAATTCCTTCATCAAGGATTTTGATCCTGTTCTTGACACGCATGTTAGGGACTGCACATACCTGATCAACCTCACTGAAGGAGCCGAATACAGTGCGCTAGAAGATATCCTAGTCAACCTAGACATAGAATCATCGTACACAAACATTCTACAAGATGACAGCATTGAAGTAATTAAAAGAGTACTTGACTCACGACTTGCTCCATGCCGTGTACCCACGGCATTTATTACTGATCTACCCAAAATTGCATTGACTGCCAACTACTTTTCTTTTAAGTCTACATACTACCAACAATGTTCAGGCACATCAATGGGAGCAATTTTTGCACCGAATCTAGCCAATCTGTATGTTGGAAACCTAGAACATATCTTTATAAATACAATAGATAACCCATTGCATGAAGAACATCAAATGTTGGAAGAGTTACATTGATGATATCTTCCTGATCTGGAAAGGCGCTAAGACAGACTTAATCTTTTTATCACATATCTACACAGCTACCAATCGGCTTTAACCTTAACCTACAACATTGATAAAGAAAAGATTGCCTTTCTTGATCTGGAGATCAAGCATTATGAAAACAAACTGATTTTGGGTCTATACAGGAAACCCACAAATAGGAACGCACCGTTACAATACAAACGTTTCCACCCTCGAACACTGTAGGATGGACTGCCATATGGCCAATTTTTGAGATTACATAGAAATTGTACTGAAAAGGAAGGTTTCTTTAGAGAAGGGAGTATACTCAGCGGCAAACTAAGAGAGAGAGGATATCCCAAAATATTGATTAAAACATCTATGAAGAGGGCGTGATACTGCTCACAAGAGGAAATACTAAAACTGAGACAAAAGACCCTTTGTAACAAAAACATCTGTGTCACTACCTTTTGCCCACACAGTCTATAAATTGTCAAAACCATCCAGCTGCACTGGCCCATATTAAACACCATGAAGATTTTCAAAGAGAAACCCATGTTCTCTAACAAAAAAGGTAGAAATATTAGAGATCATCTAGTACATTCTGATACAGGCTTCCACACACAGAGCAGCACCAATACAAACCTATGGGGATTACCATTGATTACAGTGGTGGATGTATTGCTTGTCAATACACCACTGTTAGAACTGGGGGTCTCTAGTTGGCAGAGGTGGGTACCTTTGACCAAATAGGGACCCTTGCTTCTAAGTCAGGGAAAGGGGATTACACTTCTGGATAGCCCCTGCTCACACCCTTAGTAGCTTGGCACGAGCAGACAGGCTTATCTCAGAGGCAGTGTGTTAAGCATTTGTGAACACATACAGTAATACAGTGAAAACACTCCAGATGGACACCACACAGGTTTCATAAAAATAAGTATTCTTTATATAGACTTAACACAAGACCACAAAAGACAAAAATCCACAATACTGTCCTTTTAAATTGGTTTCAAGATGGTAAAAGTTACTTAGTTCAAGTTGATGATAAATGCGACACAGTTCTCACAAAAGTACCTGGATGCGTAACGCAAAATAAACAAAAGGCTCGCAGAGGGAGATGCGTTGGTTCCGTGCTCTGAGGGAGATAATGCGTCGCGCCTCTATGCTTGCTCAGAGTAGGGGATGCGTTGTGATCCTTATCGGTGCGGAGGTGATGCGTAGGTTCTCGGCCTGTGGCCCGGTTGCGATGCGCAAGATCGAGCCTCGATGCAATGCAACAATCCTGGTGCGATGCGAGAAGATGGCGCACTTGATGCGCCGATGTGACTGTGATGCCTTCACGCCCTGGCAGCCTTGCGACGACTCTGTACTTTGGAGCCATGACAGGCCCTGCGACACGCTTCTCCGGTGATGCGATGGCGACCCTCTCGATGGCGTCACGCTTCTCCAGTGATGCGACAGCTGACAGCTTCAACGAAGACATGCTTCCTGGGAGATGCAGCAGCGGCACGCTTCTCCGGCGATGCGACAACTACAGCTGCGGTGGCGACACGCTTCTTCTCGTTGCGTCGTGCTGCCAGCTCCCAGCGACACGCAGGCTTCTGCAGATAGAATTCCCGGCAAGGAAATTCAGAGGGGAGCTAGTGGTGAAGTCTTTTGTCCCTGAGACTTCAGCAGGAGGCAAGCACAAGTTCAAGCCCTTGGAGAAATATTCTGTAAGATGATGAAAGTCCTTTGAAAAGTTCCTTCTCCATTTTTTGGCAATGAAGACACCACTGCAGGCCAACCCAGCAAACAGCACACTGGCAGAGGGGCAGTCCAAACTCCTGCAGCTTCCTTGGTTCTTCTCCTTGGCAAAAGGTTTGTCTTGTTCCCAGAAGGGATCTAAAGTTCTTGGGTCTGGGTCCCAATATTTATACCCCAAAATCCTTTGTTCTCTGAAGGCAGAGAGGCCTCTGCCTAGTCCAAACCAGTTCTTGAGCACTTTGTTTACAGGACTCCTTCTTTCCTTTCACAGTGCAGGGCAGAATCATCAGATGCCCTACAGGAGCTGTAGCCGGCATTGTGGAGGGAAAGCACAGCCCTGGAGCACTTTGTTGACATGATTCCTTCTCTTCTTTCACAGTGCAGGGCAAAGACATCAGCCGCACCCCAGGGGGTGGAGCCAGCATTGTGGAGGGAAGGCCCAGCCCTATTCAGGTCCCAGGTGCAACTCCTCCCTCCCATCTAGATACAGATCTCCCTATTCACCACTGGGCTGACTCATTCTGTCTCCTGGAATTCCCCAGCCCTGTCACTCAAACTCCAGACAAGGAATACACAACCTAGAAGAGGCAGGCTTTGGATAGTTAGACAAGAAAATACCTACTTTCTAAAAGTGGTATTTTCAAACACAGAATGTTAAAACCAACTTTACTAAAATATGTATTTTATCATTCTGAGTTCAGGCATACTAAATTTGAATTTCTACCATGTTCCCTGAGTCAGTTAGGATTATAAAATGTAATAATCTAACTGCCCATTCTGGCCTATGGAGAACAGGTAGCCTTGCAATAGTGAAAAACGAAAATGGCTGTAATTCACTATTAGGACATGCTACACTCACCAGGGCATGTCCTACCTTATACTTACAATGCACCCTGCCTTTGGGCCTACCATAGGGGTGTCTGATATGAAGAAAAGGGAAGGTTTAGGGACTGGCAAGTGGGTGCACTTGGTCAGTCAGCACGGCAGTACCAGACTGCACATAGGTTCTGCAATGTCAGACTTTGGACACAGTTCACAAGCTGCTTCTGTGGGTGGCACAACCAGTGCTGCAAGCCCACCAGCAGCATTTGATTTACAAGCCCTGGGCACACATGGTGCACTGTACTAGGGTCTGACAAGTAAATCAAATACCCCAATCATGGAGTCACTAATCAATACATCAATTTAACATAGGGAGCACTTGCACTGTGGCACTGTATAGCAGTGGCACAGTGCCCAAAGCATATAACCAGCAAAAACATATCAAAAACAGAGGAGGCGATCTGACAAAATGGAAGGGAGACTCACGCCAATGATGTCAGGTCTAACAACCACTAACACTAAAGAATTTGTACATGGAGATATTAAGATGACCTTACAAGACCATACCAATTGTTCCACCTCTCACGTCATCTACTGCATCTGGTGTCCGTGCAACCTAATATACACAGGCCAGACATCACAACCATTGAAGGCCTGCATAGGACAACATAGAAGTAGGATAAGACGTCTTACAGAGAATGCCCAATTAGCACAGCATTATCAAGAAAAGACACACACAGCTGATGAATTACATTGGCAAGTCAGCACTGAGAGGTGGCAACATTTCCTTGATTTTACAATTTTACTAAGACTAGAATGCAAATGGATCGACAAGTGTAACTCAATCCGACAGGGTTTAAATAGTCCTGAGGAATGGCGTAGGTTCATAAGTTTGAACTAACCATGCCCCCAATCTGAGCTATTAAAAAGCTGTTGTATGAGATCTACGATTGGCACACATTCTGAGTTAGTCTATAATTCTTATAGAAGATGTAGGCTACACAAACCACTAATATATGTGCCTCCAGTTTGAACCCATGGTTACCATTGCACTATTGTGTATGGATAACCTCTAAGTAATTCTGCTTCTAACCAGAACTATCATACAGTTGATACAGAGATCCTTATCCATTAAATGCAGATAGTCAAAGTGAATCTCACGTAAATCGCTGTGCAAAAATATATTTAGAATTACTGTCAAATGTTATTTTCTAGCATAGGTTCAAACGACCTAACTGACTATATATTCTCTAAACTAGAAATTGATGTATGCGTGAAAATCAAGAGTGGTACCATAATTAATTAAACTGAATGATATATGTGTGTTAACCCGGATAATTGTGAAGTTTCAATCACCACTACTACAAAGTCCATATCGGAGATTCTTATTCTTCTGTGTCAGATATTCCAATTGCAACTTGGTACCACACAAGTTACTGTTGACGATTTTTGTAAAGATTTATTGTTTAGCAATTTGCTAGAACATGTTTAAATGCCTAAATTAATCAAGAATCATCGCCTACACCGATCCACTTTAGAGTCAATAACTTGGACTTGTAATTAATAATATCTTAACACACAGATAAAGACATTGTCCTCACTCCCCTCCAAGATGGCTGCTGTGAAGTGAGTTTGACCCCGCACACATGTTCGGATATTGGTTAAACTCCTTCCGGGTCAAACAAGGCATTGCGTCCACCATATTAACCATGGCTTACTTCAGCAGATGAGTTTGCACGGAGCAGTTTTCTCCGGCACTTCCCCGAAGGGATTCTCCTTTGCTTCTTGTGCCAAGTAAGTACAGACCTTGAGTTTATTCCGAAGTAAGTCTGTACCCCAACCGGATTAACAATTGTGGTTGTGACTAATCACGATTATCATTATGCCATCCCAGATTATCCGGTCACGAGTTCTCACCCTGCCAGATCTGCGGTGAGTTCTTTATTAAGCACCCCGCACATTCCGGACTCTATTTTTTTATTTCACCATGGACTCGTTCACTCTGAGCAGATATAGATCACTGCAACTACTTCTATTTGAGTCACTATTACAGCCAACCTACTAGGTGAGTGTACCAACACCCTCATTACCACTATACTCCTCCAGTAGGAGCACGATTACTGAAAGCAATCCCCTTAATCCTTAGGTATCATTTCCATCCTGGAAGTAAAACATTACAGTTTGCCATAAGAAGACTGACCCTTTTAGGTAGCCTACCCTGATATTAATTGATATACAGGTCTTTTCCTTGCCATTTAGCAAGATGTTGAGCTTTGATCCTAAACTGGACATTTAAACTGCTCATTTTGAGGTAAACACCTTATCTGTATTCAGTTGCTTAGTAGCCCCAGAACACCAGATAATTCTCTTACTAATATACATATCCCTTACAGTCCCCTGGAATCCCTTGTCCTGAAGAGACCCTAATATCCTCAACTGGGTCAAAACGTCGTCGACAATAAAAAAGGATAGTCTTTAAACACTAGAAAACGAATCTGGTCCTTGATCTGGAAACCGAATCAGAATCTAAAGGCATCCTTCCTTTCCAATAACCTTTTGTAAATAAAGTCACCTTGTTTGAATAACAAGTCGGTTATGGTCACCTCACTGGGTCACATAAGTCACAAATATATGAAAAATGAATGTACTGTATATATACTTGGTGTGAGCACTTGCTTTTCTAAATAACTCTCTCTATTTTGTAAAATTGTTTTTTGTTTATAAATGAATAAATATGTTACCCATTTTCAGGTGAAGTGAGTGAAACCAGTTAAACCTCACGGGCTACCTATTGTTCTGATTTTGTGAATATTGAATGAAACTACACGTTCCAGATTTCTTTGGTGACCCTATGCTTATCCCTTCAGTTTAGGACTGAATCCTTGCTAGATTACACACTTAAATTGTTTAAGTTTAATTTCCTTAAGAATAGGTTCCTTGTGAACAATTGTTGAAAGCTATATACTTCTTATCTGACCTTCGCATCAGTTGCCTCGCAGCAGGATCAGTCTGGAGGGCTATTCTGGCATGGCTAGGCAGTACGGGTGGTGTTAACTCTGCACAGGTACCTGTTTTCACCATTGTCCCGCTGGAGCTGACGTGTTGTTCCAGTGTGGACCTCTTCCCCCCAAAAAGGGGGACCCACGACAGCCAGCACGAGTGCCGAGCTTGGCAGTGACAGGCCAACATTTCCCATCAGCCAAGCCGCACGGCTCCCAGAAACCTCCCTCAATGCAGCCCCCCTCCTCTTGCATGGAACTGACCAATGACCACTGAAGTTACCTACGCTGCTGTACAGCTCGAGGAGCCTCAACGCATCTCCAGAGACAGGCGTGCCTTCACTACATGGACCCAAAGCGGTCCCAGTGAGTTGTTGTCTCTTTTTTGGAGTACTGCAATCCTGTTGGTCCCATTAACCTGAGCGAAGTTATCGGACACCTGCTGCATTGGTTTCAGCAGCTGCACTGTGTGTCTGTGGGCAGCTGCCTCTCACTGTTCGAAACTTGGGGGACCCAGCAAAGTCTCCCCACCAAATTCAGCTGGGGGCATGCCCTGGAGTTTGCCCATACCTTTGGGGTACTATCTACTGTGTTGGTGGCCACAAAGGGTGAGTCCTCGACAGAGGGTCCCCTGGGAACTTGCTCAACTTGGAAAGCACAAATTCATCATAACTGCTTTTAGGGTTATTTACAGTACCACACCTAAAAGGAGCACAGAGGTGCTGTGGCTCTCATGTTTGGGGTGAAAGTGGGTGATTCCTGTCCCTAACCTAACAGCTGCATCTCCATCCCAAATATGTTTATGTATGTTGTTTTATGCCTTGCCTTGTCAGGATAATGAGTAACATATAAAGTGATAGTATGTATAAGTATGTACTTTATTCCACTAACTGTGATGTTATGACAATTGTCTAGTTGGCAAAGTGATTATTGGTTTATGTGATTGTGGTTTATATGTTTTGTATACAATATAAGAGATATTTTTATACAACCTGGTGTGGAGTCTCTTTTGTTGTGTTTTTAGAGTGCCACTGGTATGTGTTTTGCGTAAACGCTTTTCACATTGCCTCTCGGATAAGCCTGACTGCTCTGCCAAGCTACTAAGAGGGCGAGCAGGGGATATCTTGTGTGTGTAACTCCCTTACCCTGACAAGAGTGGTGGGTTCTGCCTGGCTTAGGTGCACACCCTAGCCAACCAAAACCCCAATTTTAACATAGACATTTTAGCCTGGGCCTCAGTGCAATGATATCAAGCATGACCAGTTATTAGACCATAAAGCATAAACACTTTCCATGAAGAGCTTGACACAGTTGAATGGTTTCTGACTGCCTTTATGCACATCATTTTTGTTACTGTGCAGGATGACTCACCACCGGCCAATTCAAGGGTAGACTAGCTCTTCCAGAACATGAGAGACACCAGCAAGTAGGGTCTAGACTCTCTAGTACTTCAGTAACTCAACCACCATTGAGTGCCCATAGAAACTGACCTTAATCTGAAACATCAGTTTACAAAGTTTAAATAACGCTTAAGTCCAGAGTGGTGGCTTGGTCAATTGATGCATTCCACTCAACTGGGTCGGAGGTTTCTGCTATGCCTTCCTAGCTTCTCATTCATTCTGAGAATCAGTCTCAATATTTTTTTTCCCACTTTGTCTTGATTACGCTTCTCCAGCTGTCACAACCATGTGGTTTCCTTTCCTCTTGACATTAGCTATGATTTCTGAGAAGAAATAACAGAACAAAAAAAAGATTCCAGAGGACAGGAGATTAAAGGACTGTTGCCTCATTTTGAAAGCAGAACAGCTCACTGCTCTGAAGACCCAGCTGACCATTTGGTACTTAACCTAGGGAGATCCCCTGAAAAGAGGCCTGGTGCATTAACAACTACTGTAAAGACCTGAGGGCTGTTAGAGAGGTTCAGAGTGACTTATCCAGCCTCAAGCAACTATGAAGATTCATGGTTGCAGCCAGAAATAGGGGCAGAGAGGTCGGTCTCAACCTTGGAGATGTGACAGGAGAATCGAGCAGATTGCTATCATTGGAGCATACTAAAGTGTGCAACTACTGATATTGCCCATGACCTTCAGGAGTTGTTTGCTGGTAACTTTTTCTTGTGTTTTTTAAAGTAAATGAGTGGCTTCTGGTGACCACATTTGCTAATGCAGATAAAAAATGAATATGGTCTCTAGAGGTTTGTTGATCTTTGCACATTTTGGGGCACAAGCATCAACATAAGGAATTGCGATTCCTTAATAGCGATTTTTAAGGAATCTCTATTTAGGAATCACAATTCCTTATGCATGTAGAAATCACAAAATAAATTGCGGTTCCTACACATTCCTTAATAGCAAATCACAAATTGTGATTCGCTATTAGGGAATGCCTTCCCATTCATTCCTGTGTGCCTAGAGGCCCACAAGAATCAATGGGACAGCATTCGCAATTTGCGATTAATAAATAGGTAATCGTAAATTGCGAATGCAATTTCAAGGGTGCTAGGGGGCCAAAAGGCCACCCTGATGCACCCCCAAAAATGGTATGTGTGCATATGTGGCGCAATCACATGCCCTAAGGGCATGTGTGTGTGCCACATGGCACTTGGAAAAATGCAATTTTGTGCATTTTTCTAAGGAATTGCAAATTACTTGTAGTTGATGGTAATTTGCAATTCCTTAATGCAAAGTAGCATTCTGAGAATGCTTCTTGCATTGCATTTTGGAATAGAAAATTGCGACTCCCTAACTGCATTCGCAAATAGGTAATCGCAAAAATTGCGATTACCTATTTTGTGAATGCCTTTGAGCTTGATGCATCCCAAAAGGCTATTTACCGGTCGCAAAGGGGCCGATTCTGCGAATGAGCCCATTTGCGACTGGTATATAGCTTGATGCATGTGACCCTTTATGACCATTTTACCTACTTGAGAGATGCACAGCAGCCCATAAACTTACTACAAGATAAATATGTCTCCTCTCCCCATATCTGGGATAAATTAGATGAGAAATTCCAGAAGGTAGACCCACCTAAGCCTATTAGACATGGCTCTGTCACACAATATACAGATGTGTTCCCACTCCAACCAAATGCCTGGTTATACCACATCGATCTGCTACGCGTCTTTCTATCTCTTTCTGGTCCTCTCTGTCCTTCTAGTTTTTTTTTCTATGCTCTGCTTGTACCTTTCTTCACCTATGGCTAAATTGCAACAGATGATTTTTAGAAATTAGGTTCTCTAGTTGGCAAGGCTTTGCACCTTTTTCCAAGTAGGGACCCTTCTTTCTAGTCAGGGTAAGGGGGTACACTCCTAAAATAACCCCTGCTCACCCCCTTGGCAGCTTGGAACAAGCAGACAGGCTTATTTCAGAGGTAGTGTGTAAAGCATTTGTGCATGCATACAGTAACACAGTGTAAACACTACAAATTAACACCACTCCAGTTTAGAAAAATAAGCAAAACTTTGTCTAAACCAACAAGACCCAAAAATGACAAAAATCCAACATACAATTCTGAAAAAATATTTACTGTGCAAAATAACCTTTAAATTGCAGGAATAACATGAAAAACACAGTTCCTCCGACTCGGTGGCTCCTTTGGGGGCTACCGCGATACTGAACACGACAGAGTCTAACAATCCCAGACAACCGCATTGGTACAGGTTAGCGAAAGCCTCAACAGACTTGGAGACAGTACCTTTCTTGTTGCGGTTGACACGATGGTATGAGCCGGACAGGGGCAACCATTGCGGTTGCGATGTGAGATGGAGGCGTTGCAGCGGGTGGTGTCCTCACGACTTGGTGCAGGCAGCGGCTCATTGGCAGAGTAGGTGAGAGTAAGGCTTGCGTTGCAGGTTGAGGTGGCGCTTGATGCGGTGCTGGCAGGTCACGGGGCGGCGACAGAGCTGCTTGATGTTGAAGTCGGGCAGCGACGGAGTCGTTGATGTCTGTGCAGCATGTCGCGAAGCATTGCGGAGTGTGATACCCACAGGATGCGGTGGAAGCAGTGGCTCATTGACAGGGTCGGTGAGACCAGGGTTGCATTGCAAAGTGAGAAAGTGCTCTCTGTGGTGCCTTCAGGACACAGAGTCTGCGACTGACTCAGTGACAGAGCCGGTTGCCCTTTCCTTTTGCAGCGACTGGAACCAGCGGGACCAGATAAGGTGCCCAGAAGGATGGTGAGGTTTATGCTGTTTCTGAGACCTCTTGAACAGGGGGCAAGCTCCACTTCACCCCCTTGGAGATACTTTCTCAAGTAGGATACACACACAGTTCCTCTCCTTGACAGAAACAGCCACTGCAGGCCAACTCCAGACAGCCCACAGCGAAGAGGCAGTACTCTTCCTCCAGTTTCTCCAGCTGTTCTCCGTGGCAGAGGTTCCTCTTGAAGTCCAAAAGTGATCTGAAGTTTTGGGGTCAGGGCCCTAATATTTATTCAGCAAAATCCTTTGTTCTCTGAAGGCAGAGAGTGTCTGTGCCCAGCCAAAATCAGTTATGTCCTCACTGGTGCAGTTTCCTGGCATGAGGATGAGACAGCATTGTGGAAGGCAGACCAGGCCCATTCAGGTGAAAGGAAATCTCCTCCCCCTGCGCTAAATGCAGCTCAGGTCTATTCAGCCCAGCCCTGACCCATCAGACTCTCTGGAGCCACTGCAACTCCGCAGCCCCTGTCTCTCCAAAGCAAGACAGTTAATCCTCATCCTAGCAGAGGCACACTTGGATGGCTAAGCAAGAAAAATCCTACTTTCTAAAAGTGGTATTTTCAAACACAGAATGCAAAAGCCACCCTCACTAAAAGATGCATTTTAACATTCTGAGTTCAGGCATACTAAACTTTATTTTCCAACCTTGTTTCCAGGGGTAGTTATGTTTATAAGAAGTTATAAGCAAACTCCCCATTCTATCCTATGGGAACAGGTAGCCTTGCAGTAGTATAAAACAAAATCAGCAGTAATTCACTATCAGGACATGCCGCACACATCAGGGCATGTCCTACCTTTCACATACATTTCACCGTGCCCACAGGGGTACCTTGGGCCTACCTAAGGGGTGACTAACATGTAAGAAAATGGAAGGTGAGGGACTGGCAAGTGGGTGCACTTGCCAGGTCGACATGGCAGTACCAGACTGCACACAGGCATTGCAATGGCAGGCCTGAATTACATTTACAGGCTGCTTAGGTGGGTGGTACAATCAGTGCTGCAGCCCACCAGCAGCATTTCATTAACAGGCCCTGGACACACACAGTGCACTGTACTAGAGACTGACTAGTAAATAAAATATGCCAATCATGGAATCACCAATCCATAACAACAATTTACAAAGAGAGCACTTGCACTTTGGAACTAAACAGCAGTGGCAAAGTGCCCAAAGCATCTAAAACAGCAAAAAAAAGTCCAAAACACAGCAAAAACAGAGGAGGCAAAGGAAAAAATACATACCATCTTTTGTGTATGCATTTGAGGGTTTACTTCAATTACGTCTTCGTTTCTCATGGATATTTTATTTGTTGTCTTAAATTTTATACCATGCTTAAATGCCAAATAAAATGTATTTGAACAAAAAACGATTTCTTTAAAAAATATATATATATATATATATCCAGGTTTTTTCTTATCTAATTTTAACAATGTGTGTCTTTTTGCTTATTAGGTCTTTCTAAATTGGTTTAGAATTTTATACTCTGTTTAACTTTAATGCTGCCTCATTCCCCTTGAATCTAACACATATTGCTCTGGGGAATCGCCTGCTGCTTGCACCATTGTAACCAGAGGTTGAGCAGAGATAATCTTAAAAATGTGTACTGGCGTAACTAGAATTAAGTTGGTGGGGGGATACCCCACCCCAATTATTAACCCCCTTTCTGACAGTTGTCAGCAGGAACTGAAGCACTCATGTTTGGCCCTCATTCTGTTGATTTTTTTGCTGAAGCTCTAGGCTTCAGGACATTCTCGCATAATGGGACTGATCTCTGTCTCTACCTTTGAGTACATTTCCCTCTAATCTATTGATCGCTTGGCACCCCGTCTCCATTCACAAACTTTTGACAAAATATAATATGGCCTGCATGGTTTTCCTTTAAAATGTTAGAACAGATCCAATCTGTCCATGTTAGAACAGAGACAATCACAAGCCGTTCCAGAGTAAATCACAACCCCTTGGTACCTTTACAATCCTCAACATGCTGATAAAAGGATGCAAAGTTGGTAGAATATCTTTTCTAGAAGAAATTATGGAGGGTCAAACATGAACTGCCCCAAAAGTCTAAAAAGGGCTCAGAACTTAAGCTGTTCGCAGATTTTCAGTGATTGTCTTCGCACTAACCTCCAAAATATCCATTTGTGTGGATATCAATCGATACTACTGGAGGTTTACTGCAAATTCCATGAGAGAGGGTAACCCAAGATCATATGTTTCGATTGTGGATCAGGCCACAAGCTTCCTTTTTATATTCCCTGACCGCAAGGTCAATGATGCACTCAGTGGCGTAACAAAACTTGAGAGGGTGCCCCTGCAAAGTACATCAAGAAAGCCTCCCTCCAGACTCACTCAGGAGCTCTTGGGCCAGGGTACTGTGCTGAGGGGCCCCCCCCACACTGCAGGGGCTGCATGGGTCTTTGTTATGCCACTGGTTGTACTCACAGGTCTTAAGACTGGGGTCTACATAGAGATAATATGTAGGCCTCCTTCAGCAAAACATTGACATTTACTAGGAAGTGAACTTACAGTAAGCATGTGTTATTTACAGACTCTATTGGTTAGCAAAACGTTCAACATGGTAAAAACATATGCATCTTGTACACTGTGTACTTATTCTGACTGTTGCAAAGTCATCCTATGCCCTGGGCACTCCCCAACATTTTGCTTAATGGTACTGGTGGTAACTGACTCTGACTGACCCTGGGCTCTACCTAACCAGGCCCAGGGCCGGTGCTATGCTGAAATAGACACATTTAGAATACAGTGAAAACACCTACATACACTAGGGTACACTATGGTATGGGTTACTCCTGTGATTGGCATGACCTACCCTATCATACCCCATTAAATAATAAGGCAGGGGGACTAAAATTACCTAGAAGTCCCTAGTCCACAATAGGGCATGGCAGTTTAGAGGCCAGGAGCTTTTTTTGCACTTGCATGTGTGCACTGCTGAAGCCTGAGGTCAGTTTAAAGTCAGCCCTGGGTGGTAGGACTGCTTTTAAAAAGTAAATTGTGCCCAAACTCGACATTTGTGTTTGGGGCACTTACAAATGGATAACCTACAATGTTTTGGCATATTAGGAACCCCCAGGGTCTCCCCTAGATGTCCCAGGGGTGGGGGTCAGGTATTTATAAGGTAGACCCTTATAAAATTAGTTTTATATGCCCTGGGTTAAGTGAAATTTCACATTTCCCTTCCCACATTTTGATAAAGTGCTGCCCAAATTCGACTTTGATGCTAGGAGCACTGTGGAGGGAGGATCTGCAATATTTCTACAGATTCAGAGCCCCTAAAGTACCCCCTAGTTGTTCCATGGGGTGGGGGTCCTGTAGATATAAGCGTAGTACGTATAATATATGTTTTTATAAGCCCTAGTGCTGAAAAAATGGCCCGAGTCTTTTTTCCCATTGCAAATCCCATGCTGCATAAGTTAACATGACAAGAAGATATTAACTAATAACTTCTGATAGGAGAATGATAGAACTTCCATTCAAAGACTTCACAGAATGGTAGTGATGAATCCAACAATATCATATTGTTGAATTTCTCCTAAAATGTACAGACAAGAAGATATAAGACTTTCTTGTTTGTAAGTCCAGATTCAGACTTCCAGTGGTCTGTCCTGATGGGTCAAAGTTAAGTGGATTAGCCAGGCTGCCTGGAAGAGGTGATAAAGAGCTCCTGGGGTTAACCAGCTCTGATGGGGCGGCAGTGTGCTGCTACACAGGAATGCCAGAGCAGGGGAGGATTCGTAAACCATGCTCTTCAAAGAGAAGAGTACGCCCTCAGTGTCATTTACTACTTCACTTTTTTGACCCAAAGCGAGAGCTAGGATTATGGAAGGAATGCACAGTTGCAGGGGGGCTATGGAAAGTAGCCATCCTAGGGGTAGTCAGGTCTTACCTTCCTGCTGGAAAATCAGCCATTATGAATTTGGAGGATTTGGTGCACTCTGGGACAAAATAATGCCACACTCTACAGGATGTGGTCATATCCTTGGGGAGTTGCCCTGCTCTCATTGGTCAGGAGTGACCTCCTGCTTGACCCAGAGAACTTGGAATAAGTATCTGAGAGGGGCAGAGTCTCTCAGATCTGCTGCTTTAAACTTAAAAGAATCAGAAGGGTCTGCACTGAAGATTTTGATGCGCATTTCCAAAGGCTAGGACTCTGAGCTTGCACCTTTTTTTTGCACCATTTGAAACTACAGTCTTGTGGATCAAACCTGCTTCAAAAGTACTAAAGAGTGGACTCCCTGCAAGCTACAGGTTAACAGAGCTCACCTGGACATCACCACAAAGAATCCCAAGCCTGGAGTACTAACAGTGGATTTGTAAGGGTTTTGTTTAAGTGGATTGCGGAATTGAAGTCTCACACTTTCAGGGACCCTCTTGGAGTTTCCAGAACCTTGGATTGTGTGTTAGATACTTTGGGACCTGCAAGAAGAACTTCAGGAAGGAGTTCTAACTGGACCCAGCCTGCTGGAGGAGGCTGCACCAGAGTGGTGAGAAATTCTCCAGAACAATTGCAGAACATGAATGTGTCCCTGTCAGAGCAAACAACATGACTAAAAGGGGCACCTTTGGTGGTTTGTTGGTTTCTAAGCACTAGAAAGTGACTAATCTTTAAAATATATGGTTCCCTACAGTGGATTTATTTTCGTTTTGGTGTCATTTAAAAGATAAAAATATTTCCTATTTTTATAAATTGGTGTTGGATTTTTATTTTGTGTTGTGTCTTAATTATTTACTGAATTGGTGTTTTTAAATGCTTTATAGATCTGTCTTTGAAGTTAAGCCCGCCTGCTCGCAGCCAGGTTACCAAGGGTTGAGCATAGGAATATTTTTCTGAGACCTATTCTGAGCCATATACTGTGTTAGAGGCCTTATTGCCAGTAGCAGACCTACATTTGCCCCTACCAATAATACACTTTTTAACACTGACAATCTCTCACAGATCTTTCCAACATTTGGTGCTCAGTGGTGTGGATGACGACTTGTGTTTAAAAAGTACACCTTTCAGTAAAGTGAATTAAGATTGTAAAAATCCTCGAAATTGCCTCAGAACAAAACTTTTAAGTTTGATTTTTGGAATTTGGACTAAACTGTTTTTAATCCATTGTTTTGATTTTTCCAACTGGTTCTAAGTCTGTTGTGCCTAGTTGTTGTGACCCAAAACTAGGGAAGCATGGAGCTGGACCTGGCTAAACTGTCCCAGTTCAAGATGGCTGATCTTAGGGTACAGTGTAGGTTGGGGGGGGCTGCCTGCTTCCAAGAAGCTTAGAAAGGCAGAGTTAATTGAGTCCCTATAGGCCTTGGCTGGGAACGCTGAGGAGAGTCAAGGGGGGTTAGAGGGTATCCCCCCAACCTCATCCAAGAGGAGGGTGAGGATGATGCCTCTTCCATTTTTTCTAGTGTTAGCCATATGATTCCAGGTGGTGGGAGGTGAGAAGAGTCCCTTACTCAGGAACCACCACTGTCCCTTGCAGAGAGACAGCTTAAGGCTCAATTAGCTTTGATAGCTTTGGAGCAGAGGAAACTGAAATTGGCTGAGAAGAGATGGGAGAGGCAGGAGGCGTTGAAAGGAAATGGTGGTAGTGAAAATGATGAAGATTTTGAAATGTCCAGGGGTGGTGGTCTTGATCACAAACTTCCCAAGGGTATAATACCCAAGTATACTGAGGGCGATGACATTGACAAGTGACTATTAGCTTTTGAGAGGGCCCTTAGAATGAGTAGGGTCCACTCTAAGTATGGGGTGCACTCCTGTGGAAGTTGATTCCAGTAACTGGGAGGGATAGGCTCCTGACCCTGAAGGCCGAGGGTGCAGAATCATACCAGCAGGTGAAGGCATGCTTAGTAAAGAGATTTGGTCTGACTCCAGAGCAGTACAGGGTGAAGTTTAGAGGCACTGAGAGTTCAAAGTCATGGGTAGACTTTGTGGACATTTCAGTGAAGGCACTGGAAGGCTGGATTGTTGGTAACATATTTTACACATATGAGGGATTGTATTATTTGTTTTTGAAAGAACATATTTTGACTCATTGTGCAGAAGAGAAGTTACACCAGTATCTAGTGGACTCTAAGCTGACAGACCCCAGAGAGCTGGGGGAAGCAGCTGATGAGTGGGTAAGTACCCGGGTTTCCATTCAGCACCAGGGGAGTGACCAGTAGAAAGGAGGATAGGTCCCTCCCAAAGGGAAAGCCCAAGGGAAAGAAGGTCAAAACCAGAAGGAGTCCTCCAAAGACCCATAAAAAACCTGCTCAAGGAGGTGGGGGCGGGCCAACTCAAATTCAAAGGGAGGTGGAATAAGGGAAAGAATGGTAGGTTCTTTGATCCCTCATAAGTGGGTAAGTGCTTTGACTGTAACCAGCCAGGGCACAAACAGGGAGATTCTGTCTTGGCCAAGAAGCTCCCCCCAAGGGGACATCCACAGGAATTGCCAGTGTAAGTGTAGGGGTGGAGAGTGGTGCCCCAGAGAGGGGTAGTCAGGTGGTGGAAGCAACCTTAGTGTCCCTGGGTGGGGTGAATATTGCAACCCTTGCTGCCTTACCTCCAAACATGGACAAGTACAGGCAGATGCCTAAAGTGAATGGGACTGAGGTTCATGCGATCAGAGACACTGGGGCTAGTGTAACTATGGTCTCGGAAGAGCTTGTGCCACCAGGAAGGTTACTACCTAGTGAGTTTCACCAGGTGACATATGCAGACAGCACTACCAAACTCCATCCTATGGCTGTGGTGGATTTGGAATGGGGAGGAGTGGCAGGCCCTATGAAGGTAGCTGTGTCTAAGGTGCTCCCAGTCCAGTGTTTACTGGGCAATGATCTTGAAGCCTCTGTGTGGTTAGAGGTGGAAAGAGGACTCCGTATGAAAATATTGGAGCTCCCTGAGTGGGTATGTGCTGTGACTAGTTCACAGACTAGCCAGAAGGAAGGGGCTGGACACTTGGACCCTGGAACAAGGGGCCAAGCATCCAAGGACAAGGGTACTGGACGTGTTGAGCCAGCCCAGGGAACTCCAGAGGTGCAGGAAGACTCTAACCCTGACGGGTAGGATCTAGCCTCTGAGGGAGGGACTCCATCCCTACCAGAGCTGTCAGATTTGGCAGAACTGACAGGAGCAGGTGGACCCTCCAGAGAGGAGTTCAGTAAGGGACAGTGAGACTGTCCCACCCATGAGAGCTTGAGGCAGATTGCTTCTAAGCCAGAGGAGGGGGATGACAGTGGGTTTCACAAGCTCTACTGGGAAGATGGACTGCTTTATACTGAGGCCCAAAACCTCAAGGAGGGGGGCACCAGGAGGTTGGTGGTACCCCAGAAGTACAGAGAGTTCATCCTGACTTTGGGTCATTATATCCCCTTGGCAGGACATTTGGGACAGACAAAGACATGGATCAGGTTAGTGAACCATTTATACTGGTCCCATATGTCTGAAAAGGTAAAGGAGTTTTGCAGCTTCTGTGTCACCTGTCAGGCCATTGGCAAGGCAGGGGGTAAGACAAAGGCTCCCCTGATGCCACTGTCAGTGGTTGGGGTTTCTTTTGAAAGGGTGGGGATGGACATTGTTGGTCCTCTGGACCCACCTACTGCCTCAGGGAATAGGTATATCTTAATGGTAGTGGATCATGCCACTAGGTACCCTGAAGCAATCCCTCTTAGAAACATTGATGCTCCTGCAGTGCCTAGAGCACTGCTTGGTGTGTTCACCAGAGTTGGTTTACCAAAAGAGGTGGTATCAGATAGGGGCACGAACTTCCTGTGCAGCTATCTGACTGCTATATGGGATGAGTGTGGTGTCAACTACAAGTTCCCCACCCCCTATCACCCACAAGCAAATGGTCTTGTTGAGAGTTTCAACAAAACCCTGAGGGGCATGATAAATGGGTTGTCAGAGAAACTCAGGAGGAGATGGGATGTTCTCCTCCCATGCGTACTGTTTTCCTACCGGGAGGTGCCACAGAAAGGAGTTGATTTCAGTCCCTTTGAGGTGTTGTTTGGACACCCTGTGAGGGGGCCATTGAGCCTTCTGAGAGAGTCTTTATAGAAGCCTATTAAAGAAGCAAAGAACAATGTGCTTGACTATGTGCTAGGCCTGAGATCTAGAATGGCTGAGTACATGTACAAGGCAAACAGGAAACTGGAGGCCAGCCAGGAGCTCATGAAGCACTGGTATGATCAAAAGGCTACTATGCCTGAGTATACTCCAGGACAATTGGTGTGGGTTTTGGAGCCTGTGGCTCCCAGGGCCCGCCATGACAAGTGGAGTGGGCCCTATCCAATCTTAGAAAAGAATGGTGAAATTACCTATTTGGTTGACCTTGGCACCCCCAGGAACCCTCATAGGGTCCTGCATGTGAATAGATTGAAATCCCACCATGACAGGGCAGACATGACCACGTTACTGGTCACTGATGAGGGTGTGGAGGAGGAAACCTAGCCTGTGCCTGACCTCCTCTCCACTAATGTGCAAGATGGGTCAGTGGAGGGAGTTGTGCTCTCTCTCAAGTTGACAGACTAGCAGCACAGAGACTGTAAGCAAGTGCTGGAGCAGTTTGCTGGACTGTTCTCTTTGACCCCATGCAACACTGGGGGCGGGGTGTACACAACATTGACACTGGTGACAGCCTACCTGTCAAAAATAAACTGTACCGGTTGTCTGATCATGACAGAGCCAGTATTAAAGATGAGGTTGCTAAGATGCTGGAATTGGGGGTAATTGAACCATCTGAGAGTCCATGGGCCAGTCCAGTGGTGCTGGTAACTAAAAGTAATCCTCAGGGGGGACACAAGGAGTTAAGTTTCTGTGTGGACTACAGAGGATTGAATGCAGTCACAAAGACTGATGCTCACCCTATACATAGAGCTGATGAGCTCATTGATAGGTTAGGGGCTGCTAAGTTCCTGAGTACTTTTGATTTGACTTCAGGTTACTGGCAGATTGCCCTCACTGGTGGAGCAAGGGAGAGGTCAGCATTCTCCACACCAGAGGGACATTATCAGTAAGGTAATGCCCTTTGGCTTATAGAATGTACCTGCCACCTTCCAAAGGTTTGTGAACAGGGTCTTGTCTGGGTTGGAACAGTTCAGTGCAGCTTACCTGGATGATATAGCTGTATACAGTTCTACCTGGGGAGATCGCTTATGCCACCTAAGGGAAGTGCTTCAGGCCATGCAGAAGGCAAGTAAGTGCCAAATAGGGCATAGTTCTATGGTGTACCTGGGCCACTTGGTAATTGGGGGCCATGCACAGCCTCTCCAAGCTAAAATCCAAACTATTTTGGATTGGACAACTCCTGTTAACCAGACTCAGGTCAGGGCATTCCTTGGACTGACAGGGTATTATAGAAGGTTTGTTCAAAATTATGGGACCATTGTGGGGCCCCTAACCAAACTCACTTCTAAGACGAGGCCAAAAAAGGTGTATTGGACCCCAGAGTGTCAGAAGGCTTTTGACACTCTGAAAGTTGCTATGTGTTCAGCACCATTGTTGCTGGCCCCTGACTACACAAAATAATTTGTGGTTCAGACAGATGCTTCAGAACAAGGGATTGGGGCAGTGTTGTCACAGCTAAATGAAGAGGGCCTTGATCAGCCAGTTGCCTTTATTAGCAGGAGGCTTTTTCCCAGAGAGCAGAGGTGGAGTGCCATTGAGAGAGAAGACTTTGCTGTGGTTTGGTCCCTGAAACAGTTGAGACCATATTTGTTTGAGACTCACTTTCGTGTTCAAACTGACCATAGGCCTCTAAGATGGCTCATGCAGATGAGAGGGGAGAATCCCAAGCTGTTAAGGTGGTTCATTCCCTACAGGGAATGGACTTTTCAGTGGTTGCCCATGCAAATGCGGATGGACTTTCAAGGTTTTTCCACTTAGCTGATGAGGACTACCAGGGTGTAGGTTAGTAACCCATTACCTTTCATTTGGGGGGTCTATGTTGCAAAGTCATCCTGTGCCCTGGGCACCCTTCAACATTTTGCTGAATGGTTCTGGTGGTAACTGACTCTGACTGACCCTGGGCTCTGCCTAACCAGGCCCAGAGCCAGTGCTATGCTGAAAGAGACACATTTAGAATACAGTGAAAATACCTACATCCACTAGGGTACACTATGGTATGGGGTACTCCTGTGATTGGAATGACCTACCCTATCAGACCAGATTAAATAATAGGGCAGGGGGACTAAAACTACCTAGAAGTCCCTAGTCCACAATAGGGCATGGCAGTTTAGAGGCCAGCAGCTTTTTTTGCACTTGCATCTGTGCACTGCTGAAGCCTGAGGTCAGTTTAAAAAGCAGCCCTGGGTGGCAGGACTGCTTTTAAAAAGTATATTGTGCCCAAACTCGACTTTTTGGTTTGGGGCACTTAGGAACCCCAAGGGTCTCCCCTAGGTGTCCCAGGGGTTGGGGGTCAGGTATTTATAAGGTAGACCCTTATAAATTGAGTTTTATATGCCATGGGTTAAGAGAAATTTCATAAATCACATTTCACATTGTGATAAAGTGCTTCCCAAATTCGACTTTGATGCTAGGAGCCCTGTGGAGGGAGGATCTGCAACATTTCTACTGATTCAGCGCCCCTAAAGTCTCCCCTAGTTGTCTCATGGGGTGGGGGTCCTGTAGATATAAACAAAGTACTTATAAAATATGTTTTTATAAAAATGGCCTGTCATTTTTCCCATTGCAAATCCCATGCCACTTTGGTTAACATGACAAAGAAAAATGGTTCTGTCGGGTTACTGATTACTTCTGCTGGCACATCAAGTATCGCATATAGCAATTTTGTTATCACAAACGTATCTCAAACGCCTAGACGTGGGGAACATTCTTACAAACAATAAGGCACATGACTCAAATTGCTATTTGCTGTGTACATTTTATCAAAATAATATCATTCCTATACTTTACACATAAATAATCATGGCTGTCAACATAAGTGAAATATTTACAAGTAAAAATCTAAACAAGTAAGTAGTGACAAAGTGACATTTGTGCTCAGTGCTCAGTGGTGTGCAATATATACATGGTGGTGGAAATGATGTACATGTGGGTAATGGGCCAAATAACGTGGGGAAATGCAATGACTCTGCCGACTGATGATTATTCTTTCTTTGTGCAGAGCCTTGGATGATCTGAGCCTAGTGTGGTCGTCGACGTTTCAACACTATATATGTTCCTTTCGGCAGTCAAGAACGGGTCTTCATCAGGACGGAACTGGGTGGGGCGGGGTTTGGGACAGCCCTAAAAGAACCAGAGTGAATCCTGGAACGAGCCCTGGTGGCGGAATCAATTGGGACCAGGCGGTGATGATCTTGAAAAAGTTGGATTGTTCAAAACTGGAAGTCAGTGTACAGGCATCCGTCCCATAACGCCGCTGCAGTGTCAGTGATATATACAATACTTGATGCACCAGCAGAAGTGATCAGTAACCCAACAGAACCATTTTTGTTTGTCACAATATACCCAGGTTCTGAGGGACACAGGGTCACCCCATTTTTTGTAAAACTAACATAGGTTAACATGGCAAGGAAATATTAACTAATAACTCCTGATGGGAGAATGATAAAACTTCCATTTAAAGACTTCCCAGAATGGTAGTGATGAATCCAACAATATCATATTGTTGAATTTCTCCTAAAATGTACAGACAAGGAGTTATAAGACTTTCTTGTGTGTAGGTCCAGATTTAGCATTCCAGTGGTCTGTCCTGATCGGTCAGAGTTAAGTGGATTAGCCAGGCTGCCTTGAAGAGGTGATAAAGAGCCCCTGGGGTTAACCAGCTCTGCTGGGGCGACAGTGTGCTGCTACACAGGAATGCCAAAGCAGGGGAAGGAGTTGTAAACCATGGTCTTCAAAGAGCAGAGGACGGCCTCAGTGTCATTTACAACTTCACTCTTTTGACCCAAAGCAAGAGCTAGGATTATGGAAGGATGCACAGATGCTGGGGGGGAGAGGCTATGGAAAGTAGTCATCCTAGGGGTGTGTTTAGCCAGCTCTTACTTCCCTGCTGGAAAATCAGCCATTATGAATTTGGAGGATTTGGTGCACTCTGGGGCAAAACAATGCCACACTCTACAGGATGTGCTCATATCCTTGGAGAGTTGCCCTGCTCCCATTGGTCAGGAGTGACCTCCTGCTTGACCCAGAGAACTTGGAATAAGTATCCAATAGGGGCAGAGTCTCTCAGGTCTGCTGCTTGAAATTCAAAAGAATCAGAAGAGTCTGCACTGAAGATTGTGATTTGCATTTCCAAAGGCCAGGACTCTGAGAATGCGTCTTTTTTTGCACCATTTGAAACTATAGCCTTGTGGCTCAAACCAGCTTCAAAAGTACTCAAGAGTGAGCTCCCGGCAAGCTACAGGTTAACAGAGCTCACCTGGACATCACCACAAAGAATCCCAAGCCTGGAGTACTAACAGTGGATTTGTAAGGGTTTTGTTCAAGTGGATTGCCGAATTGAAGTCTCACACTTTCAGGGACCCTCTTGGAGTTTCCAGAACCTTGGATTGTGTGTTGGATACGTTGGGACCCGCAAGAAGAACTTCAGGAAGGAGTTCTAACTGGACCCAGCCTGCTGCAGAAGGCTGCACCAGAGTGGTGAGAAATTCGCCAGAACAATTGCAGAACATGAATGTGTCCCTGTCAGAGCAAAAAAAATGACCAAAAGGGGCTCCGTTGGTTTCTAAGCACTAGAAAGTGACTAATCTTTAAAAATTAATATCCTTGGTTCCCTATAGTGGATGTATTTCCGTTTTGGTGTCATTTAAAAGATAAAAATATTTCCTATTGTTATAAATTGGTGTTGGGTTTTTATTTTGTGTTGTGTCTTAATTATGTACTGAATTGGTGTTTTTAAATGCTTTACATACCTGTCTTTGAAGTTAAGCCTGCCTGCTCGCAGCCATGTTACCAAGGGTTGAGCATAGGAATAATTTTCTAAGACCTATTCTGAGCCATATACTGTGTTAGTGGCCTTATTGCGAGTGGCAGACCTACATTTGCCCCTGCCAACAACCCACTTTTCAACACTGACAATCTCTCACAGATCTTTGTCTGCATTGCGACTCGCTGTTATAGAAAGAATACTCCATTATGGAGCAACATCTTGGGCTACAAAAATTTGATATAGGAGCCCTTGGCTGAACACACTGCAAGAAGCTGAACACTCCCAGAAAAAGTGAACTTAAAAAGACGGCAAAGGAGATACTTTATCAAAGGGACAGTATTTTCTTTGCTTATTTAAGAAAGCCTAGATGTGCGCTCTAGTATGCTTTCTGAACAAAATGTTGTAAATTCTTGCATGCGCACATATGTTTTTGATTGGCCACAAGCAATTTCAAAATCACAGCCATGTGCGTGCATGTGGTGTCCATTTTGCCTGATTAACTTTAAGGTTACACAATGGCTAATATGGGTTTTAGAACAGCAAAGTAAAAAGAAAAGTGTGTGGAAGCACTGAAATTGAAGTGATGGGCCCGGTAGCACGTCCAGCTGCTGTGTTCTGAAAAACGGAACAAAATGACAGCAGGACGGGTGGGTTAGAGCATCGGCGACCATGAGACAGTTGGGGATGCTTTCTGAAATACGGAGTCCATTGTGGCAGGGGCGAATGGGTACAATGCAGGGCTGTCCCGGGCCCACGAAGGGGCCTCCTAGTGTTTTGGGTCCCTCGAGGGTCCCCCATGCCCGCGTCACTTCCAGGCAGGAGGGGGCGGGGCGAGGTACTTATACCTCTCCCGCCCACTGGTCGCCCTCTTTTGAGGCTGCCTTGACGCCGATCAGGTGTGCCCCAGACCTCCAGGAGCTGTACCCGGTGAGTGCGTTATCCCCCCCACCCAAATTTCCCTTAGGCAGTGCTGCTTAGCTCGGCCATTGCCGAGACGGCGGTCCGCCATGGGGGGGGTAGGTCAGCTCCTGGGGGGCACAAGCCATCATCCCTCTTCCCTGGCCAGATCTCTGCCACGCCGCTCGGTGCTGGCCTGGTCCCGGAGTGTGTCTGAGGGGGATCAAGCGAGTGCTGCAAGGCTTCTATCCGCCCAGATTGAGAACGGACAAAAGGGGGGTCTGGTGAGCAAAGTGGTTGGGTCACCCAGTGAGCACGGTGCTGGTGGCGCCATGGTCACGTGTCCTTCCCCCGTTCTTAGGGGTGACCGGTAGGGCACGGGGAGGGCCCCTGGGCGAGTTGGTCAGACCCTACCACCACCACGTGGCGAGATACTATTCGCTGCCACAGCGGGACTGCTGGGGCGCTTATCGGTGTGCACATAGGGAGTGGAGAGGACACTGCAGTAACTCCCAGTGGCCCCTCTTATATGTGAAAGCAGCACTTGCTACCTCCTGCAACTACCACACTGGGACGGCAACTTGTCCGGTAGGGAAGAAGAGTGATGGGGGCGACCAGCTCCGGGAGTCATGGGTCCGAGCGAACCCCCCCGCCTTCCAATCGCCGCTTCAGGGGGGTGGGCTGAGGTGCGTACAACGGCCGAGGCCCGGAAGGGCTGATATGCTCCCTCCCTCGCACGGGACACCAGGCGGGTTTGAGACCAGGTCGCACCCAGCATTTCCCTGACTGGCCAGTGTCCCAGGCCACAGCGGCATGCTTTTTCCCGGGCAAGGGGCGGTATGCCCTGGCCCGTGGGGGGCACCTAGGAGGACTGCGCGGTAGGGAGTTGAAGGCTCCCTCATCCCCCTTCCCAGGAGCCAGGTCCCTGAGGGGCATATGCCCAGGGCCTGCATGGGGAATTGCGACAGGGGGCGGACAGTGCCGCTGTTTGATCCCCTCCATGTGCGTCTACCCATCGCGAACAGGGAGCTTGGCATGTAGCCTCACCTGGTTTCCTCCCCCGGTAAAGGGCACCTGCATTTCTACATCTCCTCTTTGCGCCTCCCCGTCACGCCGAGCTGGGCCGCGGTGAGGCGACACCACCCCCTCCATGCCTGACCCCTCCCTCTCCTGGTCGCAGCTGTAAAGGCACACGGGGGAGGGGGCTAAGGGTGGTCGGAGGCCACGGACACCCGAGCTCACCCCATAGTGCTTCCCCAGCGCCGCCAACAGGATCGCAACCACACAGCTTTTATTGTGTGTAAACCCTGTTTAAGCATCTTTTACAAAGGCAGGGTGTTGAGGTGGAGATCAGAGAATATTCTGCTGATGTATGGGCAAGGGGCAGAGAGAGGGTCCCAGGAAGTCCCCAATAATAGTCTGTACGTGAACGGTAACTCTAGGTTATGTAGTATCACAAAACTCTCCTTGTGTTTCAAAGCATTGCAATAGCAACTCTCACCATTAATCATTTATGGTTCTGATTTTATGGAGAGATGATGGGCTAAGTGTGCCCGGTTGGTTCGGAGTCATTAATTCCAGAGCAGAACCTTTTCTGAGTTCAGCTCACTGAGCCACCCTACTCTGCTTGTAATGTGGTAGGGGTGCACAAGCCCGTAGGGCGCCCGGGGGAATATTTTCTGATGCTGTAGAAAACAAGGATGCCCCTCTTGGCGAGTGGGGTTTTTCCTGTAAGGTGCATGCGGGCTCACCGCTGCGCGCCCACCCTCTGATTTCTTATAGGATGTTGGGGCCGAGGTAGGTAGCAGATTGATTTGGCTGCTCCTCGGGTGCAGACCGAACCTGGTGCCGCCAGCGGGATGTGTGTGGTGTGAAACTCACTGCGGTTTGAGGTCAGGTACTGTGCTGATGCAGGACAGCGCAGTCTAGAGCAGCCTCTACCCACGACACTGCTTTCTCTGGCGGCGGGTGGGGGGTGCATAAGAGCTCCGGGCTAGATGCCAGTCAGCACCGGGGCTCCAAGGGGGTCGCAGGGGCAGCACAAGCGTAGTCAGAGGGCACGGGGGAGCATTTATTATTAATGCTGCTGACGCTGTTGTATGGAAGGGGAGCCGTGGTTACCGGCTGGGTGGCTGCATGGGTGCCTAGACCCCCACCCAGTATGCCTGTGCGTTCCGGCCCATGTCTCAGCCCTGATCTGCTCTAACGGGAGTAAGGATCGCAGCCCATCCATCCTGACTGCTTTTTAATTTCCTATGCAACCACAACCATTGACAAAGCCAACAGTCCTGACATTGTAGTTATGATGTTACTTGTTAGATCATATATCTAGAAACAAGAAAGGAAACAGCCATTTACACCTCGGGCGGCACACTAGCAAACCACTGATCCTGAGCTAGGTGGGTTAAGCCACGCCCTTATTACATTGGTCAGGCCCCCTTTAGGTGACTCCGTTACCGGTACCGACCGAGGCGGTTTCCTTTGACCCCCTCTGGACACGCTGGGTCCACATCACGCTGGTGGCTGAACCCAGGGCCAAGTAGTGGTAGTTGTGTGCGGTAAGTTTTGGTGGCAGAGAGGGGCTTTGGGGCATTGATTGGAAGGTTGGGAAGGTGTGGTTTTCCTTGAAAAAACACAGGCGGAGGGTACCTGATTGAAGCGATAATGCTCTCGCTTGTAAATGCACAGGTGGGATAGATTCTCAACTGGCAATTAAACAAGGGCACTTCGGAGAGCACTACAGTGCCCAACACACATTGCCCGTCCAGGTTTTCAACATGGGTGCACACGCCGGCCTACACGGGCCTCTCTTGTTAGACGCCTGGTGTGGTCCGTGTTTGTGGCACTGGGTAGGTGTCTACCGCTATTGCAGACTACGTCGTGGGCATGAGCCGGACATTTACACAGGGTGATGGGTCAGTTTTGTTGTGTCTGTCGCCACTGTCTCTTGGCCTTAGCCGCCGGTATGGACGGTCTGTCGGGGTAAGTAAAATGCAGCTAAGAGCATTGTTGACCCTGAATATGCTGCCTTTTAACCAACCTCAGCAAGGGAATAGAGCCCTGTGGTGGGCTTGACATACCAACCAACTAACAGCGACTTCATGAAGTTATTTTCCTAACAATAGGGAATGGAAGAGCACTGCTGCTAGTGCAAATCGAATATTGGAACGTGCATGGGTCACTTGCATGCTTCGTCATATCAAAATACACTCATGTATTGTGAGGTGGTTCATGATAATGAGGACATCAGTGGAAGTTTGAGAGGGAAGCTTGGCATACAAATGAAGTGTAGAAGAATGGGGGATTTATGAACAGGACTGTGCCTCTCAATTGACAAATCCTTTGGTGTCCATGGCTTTATCCATCCCTTCTGGTCCTCAGCTAGGGGAGGGGTGGTGCGATTCGCCGCTGCTGCCTCGCCGCATACAGGGATTTGGCTGGCAGGGCACTTAAAGTTTCATTATAATTTAGATGTGTATCATGTGCACCACATACAAGCTATTGGGCCACAGTCATGTCCACTCTATACGCACAAATAAGAACATTAGGAACAACACGAATATCCTGCAAAGATATGCCGTTCCTATAGATCATCCAGCTTCTAATGTTACATGGTGCAGACAACAACAAGAAATTCTTTAATTGTGTACATCAAATAGGTCGAGCTGTGACTGATTGTTGGTCACCTTGGGTGCTGTCACTACACGTGTCTCTGATTTACAGCTATATTTAATAAAGCACATATGGTATGTGAATTTTGTGGTGTGCAGTTGATAGGCTGGATACATTAGTGTTAGAAGGAAAGGTATTGTCTGATGCCCCTTCCACAGACGTCTCAACTCTGTCCAAATGCCTTACGTCAAGCACTGAGTTCACTATTTTCAGAATTCATTACGTCATACTTCCACAGTTGACACAGAGTAGTAAACTGAGCAGAACCTCAACCTCTCTGACGTGGATGTCCCCACAAAGGTGGGTAGTGAAGTAACACACTTAGGAGAGACCAAAAGATTCGGAGGGTGGTAAAGGTATACAATGCAACCTCGGTCACCTGTCCAGGAAAGGGATTACATTGGGAGGTACAATATGACTATTTCTGCATTCATCTACAGATTAGTATAAGTGATTATGGGCCAGATGTAGGTAAATTCAATTTAGCGAGTCCTTAATAGCGATTTATACCGAATCGCTATTAAGGACTCACTAAATTGAATGTAGGTAGGAATCGCTATGATATTAGCGATTCCTTAAAATTCCTTAATAACGAATCGCATGCTGAGATTTGTTAATAAGGAATACCTACCCATTCATTCCTATGGGCTAGGAGGCCCATAGGAATGAATGGGAATATTTTCACTATTTGCGATTCGGTATTAAGGAATCGCAAATAGCGTGAGCTATTTCAAGGGTGCCAGGGTGTCAAAAGGACACCCTGTTGCAACCCTGAAATGTGCATGTGTGCACATGTGGCGCACATACATGCCCTAAGGGCATGAATGTGTGCCACATGGAACTTTAAAAAAAGCAAAAAAGGGCTATTTTACAGGAAATTGCTAATTACCACCAACTTGAAGTTGGTGGTAATTAGCGATTCCTTAAGCCTAAAGTGCACTTTCTTTTGTGCTACCTACATTGCATTTAAGGAATCGCAATTTGCGATTCCTTAAATGCAAGAGCAAAATAAGGAATCACAAATTTTGCGATTCCTTATTTTGCTAGTAGGTTTAAACTCACCTACATTGCTCTCAGCCAAATACCGATCGCAAACGCTGAAATTCTGCGAATTTCAGCGTTAGCGATCGGTATTTGGCCACCTACATCTGGCCTTACATTGTATATTGAATACTGCAGGGGGAAGGACTCTAACATTTTCACCCCTGCCATCAATAGTCAGTTTTTCTCACTTTACTTATTTGTACTAACCATTGAATTGTCACCCTCGTGTCTAAACCCACAATGTGAGAAAGTCAACATGAGACTTTCAATTGTGCTGCCATGGCCTGCTACTGCTGAAGTTCAACATCAAGTTTCCTGTGCTAATTTTGACTGTGTTGTTCTGGGTGCGCAGCACTGTCAATGTATTGTCAACACCAGCGCTTGTGACAGTCTGCCACTAGTTTGTGTTGCCTGTCCAATGTGGAGATGTCCACAACAGGCATTGTTTATCCAACATACTTGAAATTACTATTACCTGCTGCCCAAGCCATCCTCATAGCTTTGGGGGGCCTGGAACAGCCCGAAGTGCACTCTAGCACGTGCCAGGGTTAGTAGTTGTGATGTTACAATGGCTAGCAGTACGGCAGGAGCAATGTGGGGTACACACTGAAGTGGCCGCCTGACTTTAGTCCTGGCACTTAGTTGCACAAGTGTCAGGGTCAGCAGCGGTGTTGTTAATTGATGCAGCACGGCAGGAGCAAGGTCAAGATATTTTGGCGTGTCATGTGTCCTTTCCTGCTCGGGACTCTAAACAGTTGAGCAGTGACATGGGCAGAGCTCCTTGCTGTATTCAGCGCGGGTGGTTAATGCATGTTTAATTAAGGCACGCCACAGCACATGACCAACAGAATTTCTTGCATCCTCCAGTGAGCTCCTAGACACTGGCAAGCCCATCTCTTTCACTTCCATTACCTCCCCATGTGCTGCACCACAAGATGAGGGTAAGGCAAGGTGTGGATTAAATACATGGAGACAATGAAAGAAGGGGGTGAACTATGCAGCACCCAATTCACGGGGTGGGCTCATCTTTGCAGGCTACTCTGCATGGTTTACTGACTTTAGGTTGGCAGGAAGCTGTATCTGGCATTATAGTACACACCGGCCTCTAATTAGAAGGAGAAGGTAATCTTCCACTGCTGGGGCAGAATACGATTAGCAGTTTGAACCCCCATAGCTTGTGAATCAGCAAGCACGTTGGTTAATTAGGGCTCAGTCTGCTGGGCTGAGGTGCGCTGGGAGCACCATGGGCTAATATGTGAGCAGTACCACTTTCTAGCAATCTGAGTGCAATCTGGCGTGGCACCAGGTGCTAATACATGTGCAGTGTGGGTTTGGAACAACCTAAGGGCACCTTGTGTAGAACCTATGATTCTGTGTGTGGGGGTAGGCTACGCCTCGGGTGGGGACTCCAACAGGGGACTCAGCATCTGTCACTAGCCTCACCCTGTCCCCGCCCATTGACCCTCCCCTGTGGTTCCATATTTCTCTTGGTACCACACATGGTCATCACTGAACATCCAAAGTTTTACTTACCAAAGCAAGGGGGTAGCTATCATGTTATGGCCAAACTAGCAGGAAATTTTCACCGTCTTCCACTCTAGGGAGCCCCCAGGGGGAAAACAGTGGGGGGGTGCTTGCTATTCGAGCAGAGGATAGGAGCATTGGCACAGGGAGGGCTGAAGCACAAAGAACAAAGGCTACAAGTTATTGGACATTAGGCATTCCCATAGTTTGTAAGGGCAGGCTGCTGCTTGTATGGTTCGCTCCACTCAAGTAGCTTTTCTACACACAGGCCTGCTTCCGGGATACGTCAGCTGGAGTCTGGCCCTCGGCTACTCGACGTTAGGGTGGGAACCTGGACCAGCAAATGGGTACGACCTGCTCGGCATGCTCCCTGCAGATGTTTTCACTGACGATGGTGATGCGGGGAGAGGTTGCAAGAATGCGTCAAGGGATGGGTCATTCCACTCCACCCAGTTGAAGGGTATTCTGGTTGCACCAAGCTGGGGGATAGATGTATGGCCCAGTGGGTCTGGATGCCCTCTACTTGGCCCCTCATCCTTCTGGAGAGGGTTACTCTCTGGGTCATGCTGACCAGAAGCCCCTCACCAATTTGGGGTTGAACGGGTACGGAAAGCATGATTAAAGATGTCAGGCAATCCCGAGGGTGTCACGGTGGGCGGAAAGCAGGAAATGGAGGCACGGCCTTACTGCCACACAGATTATTTGCCTGGGATCCCTAGATATGCGATGGAATCTCTTGATGAAGAAACTCCAACAGAGACGGGGGGACTCTCCGCCCAATGTGTTGGTAATTCAACAGGGAGTGAATGATCTGGTTTCCCTGGGTAAAAGGGCCCTGCTTCAAGAGATGAGGGCCACAATGTGTGAGTTGAGCAACAAACTAGGGACCTGTGAATTATGGTGGTCTGAAATAACCCCCCGGCAGGTGTGGCAGAGGGCGCGTTCAAGGGAAGCCATGGAGACCTCGCGCCAGAGGGTTAACAGCGCCACGCGTAAATTCACCGAGCAAAGGGTTTTTGGTTTTATCCGGCATGGTTTACTGCACGCCAAGTCGACAGGGTGTTTTGAGAAAGATGGGATACAGCTGACCAAAGTGGGAATGGACCTGTTCTTGTTTGATCTGGGGGAGGCCTTGGAATCAGCAGGGTGGAGGTAACTAGGCCTATCGTGGTGGGGGGCCCTGGGGTGTTTTGCTGTGGGAGGGATGGGGAGTGTTGCCGATATTGGCACTATGCAGGGCTGTCCCGGGCCCACGACGGGGGCCCTCCTAAGAGGGTGCACCCCCGTTAGTGCCCCAGGATGGCACACGAGTCAGCCTCTTAGTGTTTTGGGACCGTCGAGGGTCCCCCATGCCCGGGTCACTTCCTGGGGCGAGGTACTTATACCTCTCCTGCCCACTGGTCACCCTCTTTTGATGCTGCCTTGAAGCTGTTTCCCTCCCCACCGCTTACATGGCGTACAGGCGGGGGGTGGGGGTTTATCTAACTTAATATTTTGTGTTGCAGGCGGAGTTACAGGGCAACCCAGAGGCTGTAAGGTACAGAAGGGTACCCTCTGCAGGAGCACGGTAAGGGTGCTAAAGCCAAATATCCCCAGGGAGGTCCTTACGTTGGACCCTGGAGGAGCGACGGCACCCCGTTAGTCCTACGGGCGGTTGTGGACCTGACCAACCGGGGGTTGCCTGCAACGCTCAGCCCCCTTAGCTAGGGGGTGTGAGTAAGGGGGTGGACTGGCAGTCCACCGGTGGAAGGGGCTATCCCCTCACCCAAATCTAACAAACACCGGTTGGCTAGGGCCACGGTGTAATTTGGCTCATCAGGCGGGCAGGCGGCGAGGGGCTGCCTGCCCTGGGATCGCCCGTAAGATAACCCACCATGTTGGCATATTTGTTATGCAAATAAACCTGTAGCAATTTTCTCCACTAAGAATGTGTCTTGTCTGATTATTTCTCCAGGTTATTGCTGTGGGAGAGATGGGGAGTGTTGCCGATATTGGCACTAAACAAAGTGCAGTGGGACTACTTTCACAATGTTGTAATCCATGAAACACGTAGGTTCATACCGGAAGTAGTTGACAGCCCTTTTACTTAATGCCAAAAGCCAACAGAACCACAGTAGCCAACGACTGAAAGGGCCTGTCAAAAAGGTCCTTTCTCTATATGTATGTGCGTGTGTTGTGTGTGGTGAAAAAGCTGTCTGTGGGCGAGACCTACAAAGGAATTTCGCCCATTTCATAGTGGATATTTTTCTTCTGGTTTCCCTCTGAAGGCTCCAGATATGGATGCACCCGCGAGTGCAGAGTTAGGTTTGGCCTGAACTGCAATTCAGAAATTCACCTACCTCTCATTTTATGCGTTGATGGATTCCAAGCAGGTTTATCAGAATGTATTCGTCCTTTTTATCTTCTCTCTAATGACCTAACATTGGAAACTTTTAAACCTTGCTATTTTCATGTTTGTTTAAATTAAGATTAATTTAATAGTATTATATGTGGCAGACCGATAATATTTTAAAGAAACCACACTCCATGATTTGATCCTCGTTGCCTAATAAGCTAGATCTAAGTATATATAGATGTGCAATACATTTATGTACAGTATAGACAATAAAAAGCCCAGAATATATACACTGTTGTCAGCACATTCTACAAGTTTCAAGCACATTTACACTACCGTCATCTTATCGGGTCCTTCTTTGTTGTAAATGAATAGAAGTAACCCATTGAGATCATCTGTTCGGAAATCAAATGAAATTTCGAAGTTGGTGCCACCGGAAAAACCATGGTCCTCCACCTCTAGGAATCCTAAAATATTCAAAAAAGCGAAACGTTGTAAATTTATGCTGTGCATTTCAATACCTAGCATTTATTTTTATATTGTTCAGACCAAAGATTATTTAGTGTCTGACTAACCAATAATAGGGCTGAGTAAAACGCTATGAGAGAGGAAAACTTGGTTATAAACTCCATGGACAAATAAATACCAATGACGATTTTTTTAAGTTTTAGAGCCTTTTAATTTTTTTTAAACCAACCTACGGAACACCCACACAACTTCAAAACAACCAAAGTATTTGATATTAAAATAAGCTAAGTGTATGCAGAAATAAGCCCTAGTACCATCATTTGTCCGTTTTTGTCTTTTTACGTTTCCACAGTAATTAAACAATTGAATGGGATTAACAGAAATCTAAGGGCCATACACGCCCTCTCTCTCTCTCTCTCTTTCTCACACTCTAGCTCTCTCTCTACCCACACACCCTTTCTCACCTCCTATTAATGCTTGCATGCAGAGACGTTTTAAGAAATGGTAAACTGGGCGATTGCTCAGGGCGCCAAGCTTCAACCTTCCAAAGGCCCGCCTGCAAAGTGAACTTTCTGTTACGCTGTCTCACCTTTATTGATTTTTCTATGAGGAACTCTCCCTGCCTCTCTGTTAGATCTGGGGGTCTCTAGTTGGCAGAGGTAGGTACCACTGTCCAAATAGGGACCCTTGCTTCTAGTCAGGGTAAGGGGGATACACTCTGTAGATAACCCCTGCTCACCCCCTTGGTAGCTTGGCACGAGCAGACAGGCGTATCAAAGGCAATGTGTAAAGTATTTGTACCAACACTCACAGTAACACAGTGAAAACACCACAAATGGACTTCACACCAGTGTAGATAAATAAAGTACTTTTATATAAACTACACAAGACCAAAACGACAAAAATCCAACATACACAGTTCAAGAATATGGTTTCAAAAAGAGTTCTTAGGTTAGCGACAAAATCATCCACATTAGCGTCGATTTTAACCAACAGTACCTGGTGATGCGATAAAAGTTCTTAGCGGTGCTCAGGCATCGAGAAACAAGCGACAGCATCAGTCCTGAGACCCTGGGGAGGCGAGGCGGGAACCCCGCTGCACGCAGCGGGCATGGGCGACGAATCCGGTCTGTATGGGGAGTGAGGCGATGCTTGAATGGATTCCAAGGCGTAGCTTTTCCGGTAGAAATTTACTCGCTAAGGCACGATGCGACAAAATTCGGCCCGCTAACGAGTGGGGCGATGATTTTGGCTGGCTCTGCGACGATGTTCGCAGCGATAAAATTCTGCACGCTAACGAGCGGTTCAATGATCTTGGCTGGCTTTGCGACGATCTCACCCAGCGGCGGCAGGCTCTGCGACGAAGTTCGCAGCGCTAAAATTCTGCCCACTAATGAGCGGAGCGGGGATCTGGGCTGGCTCTGTGACGATGTTCGCAGCGATAAAATTCTGCCCGCTAGCAAGCGGAGCGATGGAAATTTTCTCGCTAACCCGGCTGTGCGTGAAAAAGTGTAGATCCTTTGCTTCTTTCTTCTTGGTCAGCTTCCCAACAGCAGGCACAACTTCCAGAGGCCCCACAATTGGATCAAGCACTCTAGGAAGGGCAGAACTCACTCAGCAGAGTTCAGGGGGAAGCTGGGGGTGAAGTCCTTTTGTTCCTGGGACTTCTTAACAGGAGGCCGGCTCTTCTCAGACCCTTGGAGATCTCTTCAAGCATGGGGACACAGCAACAGCAAAGTCCTTCCCCTCGCCTTTGCAGCAAAGCAACTGCAGATCAGCACACAAACACACAGCAGGACAGTCCTTCCTCTTCAGTCTTCCAGCTTTCTCCTTGGCAGAGGTTCCTTCTTGATTCCAGGATGATCTAATTTTCTGTAGTCTGGGTCCCAATACTTATACCCCAAAATCCTTTGTCCTCCGTAGGGAGAGGGGCCTTGGCCTAGTCAGAACCAGTTCTGGCCAGTCCTGGAGCACTCTGTTTACTTGGTTTCTTCTTTCCTTTGAGAGAGAGGGGCAGGGTCGTCAGCCGCCCAGCAGGGGGTGGAGCCAGCATTGTGGAAGGCAGGCGCAGCCCTATTCAGGCCCAGGTGCTACTCCTCCCACCCATCTACAGCGTCAAAAATACAGGAGGTAGAGGCAAAAAGTCAGGGAAAACCACGCCAAAGATGCCAGGTCTAACACTCTCTCTACCCAGTTCCAGTTTAAGTTGTTTTAGACCCCCAGAAAGGCATACTTCAACTGTTTTTGTGAGCAGGTTTCAGTGTAAATAAATATCACTTGCAGTCATGTAGGCTTGAATTAGCTGAATCTAGGTACTAAAACTCAAAGTTGTTCTGAAGAGGGGTCCTCAAATTATATCTTGCCTGTGGCACCAAATATCTTCAAGATGACACTGCTTTACAAGGATGGAGTTTCATAATTTTGATGTTTTTTGCCTGTTCGAAGCAGTGGTTGTTTTAAACCACACCAAACAAGAAGTGAGAATGTTTTGACTGCCATCTTTGTTAGTCAGTGGTCAAGTCTATATGTCAAGGGCCGATAAAAATGAGGGTGTACTGAAGGCGCTCCAAAGGGAAGCCCACCTGCACCTGTCTTGCCAGAACGGGTACAGGGGCCAAATGTCTTTGTACCGTGTAACTACATGGTTCTTGTTTCTACATGTCCTGATTTGTGATGCATCAAAATGAGCAGACAGACCAATGTCATACTGGATAAGCCTACTTTATATATCATGGTACCGCACATTAGGGCATTTCATGATGGCAGAGAAGAAACTAACAAGTCAGATGAGGCAGCTCATCTAGAAGGATGTTTTTGGCCCCACAATTATACATATTTTAGGATTGTTGCATGTCTCATTCAGTCAGTGCTTCATGGTCCACTTGCCATGAATGACACATGTTCCCCCCTCCTGAAAATAGCTCTCAGGAACTAATGTGCCAATGCATCAAGATGAGGGCCAATCTGCTATTGCAGAAGAGGGTTATATTTTTTTGTATTTTTGTCTGTAGCACCAACATAGACTGTGTGCATAGTTGCAGGCACAGGAAAAGAAGTTGTGCTCTTTTGCATGGTCACTGCATTTTTATTTATTATGGATCGTAGCTCTAAAAACAATTTTTCAATTGCCTAGTGTGAGAAACTGGTTTGTTGGCTGACTGGAGTGTGAGCCCTGGCCAAGTAACAACCACAATTTCTGCAGGTTGTACCACAAAATGTCACTATATTAACCTATGCTTAACCCTAGGTAGCTTGGCACAAAAAGAAGGCTTAACATGGAGGAAATAAGTAAAGTATTTATGCAGCACACAAACAGCAGTAAAGTGAAAACACAACTCAAGGAAAATCCTATACCAGTTCAGAAAAAATAGGGCACATTTTGATAAATTATTTGACACCAATATGGCAAAAATCGAATCAGTAGAACCAGAGTAATTAATTTGTAAGGTTTTTAGCAAAGACTGATGCCTAAAAGATCAAAGCATGAACCGTGACCATCTAGTTGTGCAAGACCGGGTTAAAGTCAAAAAATAGGCTGACCGTGATGGAGCACAGTTCAGATACAAGAAGTGGATTGACCCAAGTCCGTGCTTACCTTCGGGTTTTGAAGAATATCTGAGAAAAATGCTCTGAGAAGGTAAAGTTCAGCGGGGCAAGGATGCAGGAGTTGTCTGAGGAGGGAGCGTCGTCGTCAGATACCCTTGGTTCAAGGCGGCCATGGTGATGATTTCTACATTCGGACTTCGTCTAAGAAATAGAAGCCGAAAATCTCCAGCCAGATGAGGAAGAGGGCTGTAGACATACACAGTTCTTTGAGGCCGGAGAGCGCTTTCCCATAGGGCCGCTACTTATAAATCGCTGATATGGAGAAGAACGTAGCAAGAGACACCGCAAAGTCAATTCGACCGGCGATGCACCTTGGGCAGACAGGTAAGCAGGTTGGTCCTGGTCTCTCCCTGTTTCTCAGAGGATGTTTTGCCAAACATTTTCCAAGTCCTCAGTTTTGGAATTTTACCATCTGTATACCTTTAGAATCACAACCAAGGGTCCAGGACTTGTGGGACACTCTTAGGGGTTCAGGACTCACTCAAGCTTGGTCCCGTTGCGGGTTCAAGTTGGTGGGTGCCTATTTTTTTCCCTGTGGCCCGGAACAGGAGGCCAGCAAACTGGCTTATGGAGTCACTCTGGTATTCTTGGGTTCAGGTGAAGGTGCAGGGCTCAGCTGGAGGGCTGGCCTCTCAATGTTCAAGAAAGGCTTCAGGCAGAAAAGCAATCCTGCAGAGTGCACAGCAGGCAGTCTTCTGAGAGTCCTTCCGCAGGTATAGAAGTGAAAAGAAGAATGGGTCTGAAGTTAATATTTTTATTCCTTGGTGCCCTTTTCCTGGCAGGTGGGAGAAGCTTCTAAAAAGGTTCTTTTGAAATGCATGGAATTTCTTGCCCCCCTCCGACCTGGCTCCAAGCTAGCGGCAGTGACAATGTAGAGGTGTTAGGAACTTTGTGTGAAGGCAGAGCACACCCTATCGAGCTGTAAGTGGGGCTGTGCTCAGCTCTTTTCCCCATCCTGCAAGCGGATGGCACATTTAGGATACCTAATCCCTCTATAGTGGGACTGTCTGTGAGGAATTTACTGTGTTTCCAGCCACATACAGGGGAGACTTCGCATGCGCACATGTTGATCAAGGTCTACGCGGCGTTGGTAACTTTCTACCCAAATGTGATAACATATATTTCATGGATTTACTGAAAGTCCCTTGCTTTTTTACTCTTCATTGCTTGCAGTACCTGTTGGTCAGTACACAAATAAGCTCAGTGAGGGATTTTTTGCCCACGTGCTGAGTACTATTATTGATGATTTCCAAAATCTTATATTGCCTTGACAAAGTCTTTATGATGAAACACATGTCTGCTGCCTGTCTGTACTGAATAACACGTACAGATCGAGGAATGTGAATAACTGTGAAGATAATAAATCATATGCAACATAACCCCAACTTTGCAGAAAGAAATGTGTGTTTCATTGAATGCATTTTATGCTTTTGTACTATTGTGTGTGCTTCAGTTTATTTCTCTGAAATTCACAAAGTCCGTCAGCTACACCCAGTCATGTGACCCAAGACAGGCTGCAGGCACAAAAGGGTTAAGAGTAGGAAAAGGCCAACTTTCTGAGAGTTGCAAAAAGAACAATTGATGGAAGAATGCTGAACAATGTCAAACATTCAGCCCAGTACAGAGATCTGGGCTTAAACTGGTCCCAGGATGCTTACTTCCGGTCCAGGGAGGAACCGGCTTGGCAGTTCAGGCTGGACTGTTCCCATGAGGAGCACGGTCAAGATTATTTTGCATATGGCTGGGTCCAAATTAGGGTGGCATAGTGAGCAAAAGAATGGTGGATTTAACCCAGATCTCTTGTCTGGGGTGAATGTTTGATTTATTTATCTCTCCATCCATCAGTTGTTGCCGTAGCAATATTCACCCTCAGTGGGATGGGCATGCCCAGATGTGGGTCACTTGCTTACTGTCCACTGCATTCAAGTTAGCCTGGCTGATGCAGGGTGAAACCACGAAAACGGTCCCAGGACGCTTGTTTCCAATCCAGGGAGGACCCGCCTTGCCCGTTTGGGCTGGACTGTTCCAATGAGGATCAGGGTCGAGACTGATTTGCAAATGGCTGGGTCCAGATCTCTTGACTGGGGGTGACTGTTTGATTTTTTCAACATTCTATCCATTGTTGCCGCAGAACTTTCAGAATGTGGAATTTTCAAAATTGTAATTAAAAATCATACTTTACCATTATAGAGAAGTTTTAATTACAATTTCATAGATACCAAACATGAACTGCGTTTCTGGCCCCAGTCCAAATTTATAATTTATTAAATGTAATGAGGCTACCCAATGTTATCCTATCGGACAGGTAGGCTTCAAAGTAATGAAAATCAAATTTAGGAGTTTTTACACTACAAACACATGTAAAATATAAGAGCACATGGCCAACCTTCTATTTACAATGCACTCTGCCCTATGGGCTACCTATGGCTTACCTTAGCAGTGACTTATATGTAATAAAACAGGAGTTTAAGGGTTGGCAAGGGTGTTATATTGCCAAGTCGAATTGGTAGTTTAAAACTGTAATTAGGTTGCAGGTACAGGCCTGGAGCATGTTTTCAGGGGCTACTCAAGTGGGTGGCACAATAAGCATTTAATTTACATGCCCTGGGTATATGGTATACCACTTTACTAGAACTTAGAAGTAAATTAGATAGGCCAATTGGGTATAAGCCAATTTAACCATGTTTAAAGGAGAGAGCACAAGCACTTTAGCACTGGTTGGCAGGGGTAAAGTGCAAAGAGTCCTAAGGCCAACAAAAACGAATGCAGCAAAAAGTGAAGGGTAAAAGGCAACATTTTGGGGGGTGACCCTGTAAAGAGGGCCAGGTCTAACAAATAGTGAAAATGAAATGTGCCATCATAGTAGGAAGCTGGCTCTGTATATACTATACCAAAATGAGGTATAGTGGACGCAGAGTTAAGTGGATCCCCAGAGGCTTTACGGAGTCTTATGTGAATAATACTAATGCTCTCTTTTGTGGTAGTATGGGCGAGTAGTTAGGCTTATCAGAGGGCAGTGCTAAGCATTTGTGGTACACACCAACGCACAAAATGATTACACACACTCAATGACTAAATCCGAGACCAATGGTTTGTAAAAGTATTACTTTTAGTATATTTAATTTATTGAACCAAAAATACTTTGTAGCATGTAAATACATTTTGCAGTATCAATGCCTTTCAATGCAAAAAGTGGACACTGCATTTTTCAACAATACAATGTTATCCTATGGGAGGAAACACAATCAGCAATATGCAGGTAAGTATATGTTTTGTGATATTGAGTTTCTGGATAAAGAATCAGTACCGGCTAAGGTGCAGGTTAGTGACAGAACTGCACCACCAGCAGCACTGGGGCGGCCGGGTGCAGAGGTCAAACTCGGGATCTGGTGCCAATGTTATCCAATGGAGAAAGGGGGAAATCGGAGTGGAATTACTAACAAGGAAGTAGAACGGTTTTGTAACCCAGTCTCTGGTGGTTAAGGTAAGCACCGTGGGGCCACAAGGCAGCACAAAACTTATACCCTCAGCGGCACAGAGGCGGCCGGGTATAGAGTGAAAACACAGCTTTGAGCGCCCAATGCAAACAAATGGAGCATCTCGAAGTTTGAAAAAGGCTGCAGGCTGAGGCCAGGAGGCCTATTGAAGTAAACCTACAGCTGCACAGTTAAGTTGGGATATGCTGGGGCATCAGGACATCATAGATGATCTCCTTAAGGTCAAGGTGCTCCAGGTGCTGGGGTTTCCTTCGGCATCAGAAATCAGCTTACCGTGGCAGGTTGCGGTTGGAGGGAGGGTCGTTGTGCAGAGGCTGCACTCATCGACCTAGACTCCGGCACGGGTCTACCCACGGTGGACTCTTGCTCTAAATTGCTGGGGAACCTTTACTGGACTGATGGGCCACTGGAACTTGGACCACAGCCATCAGGTGCAGAGGTAGTCGGTTTCGCGGTTCTGCACGTAGAGCACTTTAAAATTGGTTTTCTTCTGGGCAGGCCTGCTGTCCACGAGAGATTAGGAGTCTTTTTAGAAGTTAGGCAATCCTCCCATGGTTCTGCAGGTCACTGGATTGCGCATCAAGTCAATCTGCTTTAGCAGGTTCTGTGAGAGTTGCAGACAGGCCGGTAGGGCTTGGACCAAGTCAGTTGATGTCTTCAGTCTTTGCTGCTGCACGGCACTTCTTTGTCCTCTTCTTCATAGATTGCTGTTAATCTGAGGATAAAGGTTCAGGGGTGCCCCTAAATATTAATTTTTAAGGGGTTGCAGAGGTCAGAAGGTAGTAGCCAATGGGCTACTTACCTTTAGGATGCCTACACCCTTTGATTGTCCACGCCTTCTGGGGAGGGGGCATATCCCTAATCTTATTAGCTAGAGTCCTCCAAACCAATTTGGAGGATCCTCAAAGGCAGGGGTCACTTCAGCTCAGGCACCTTAGGGGTGGTCCTCCCTTGCTTACTAATTTTCCCGTCAACCTTGCCCCCAAAAATCGCATTTGGTCAGGGGTGCAGGCATCTCCACTAGCTAGAGAGGCCCTGGTCTGCAAAACAAAGGACCGAAAGCCTATGATGCTCACCGCCTTTCTATGCTGTTCCTGCTTGGGGGTAGGTGTGAAGCACCTCCACCCAGAGCAGGTTTTGTTTCTGACCCACAAGAGCAAAAGGCTCACACCTCAGGGGTTCAGAAATATGTCTAGAGGTCGCAGGCTGGTGGCGACCAGTCAAGCACACATTAGTGAGTTGGTAGGATTTCAGGGGGCAGATAACTGACCGATTGGAATATATGCAATAAAATATAAATATGGACTAATTACGGAGTACTTTGGTGAATATATTACGGAGTAAGCTGTGCGACCGGATGGAGTGGAATGTTGCTCCAGTTTTCTTCATGTGTTTACATACACAAGGCAATTGGGCAGGCCATGTTACCGAGGCTGCATGCTTCAGGGATGAAACATTATCAAACAAAGCATGATGAAATTATGATGAATTGAAAGAAACATGGTGTGCACGTGGCAACCCTCTTTTGAATTTTACACAGGGATGTGTGCCAGGTGAACTCTTCACTTTTATCTCCACCAAAACACATGTGGCAGTATGCCTGTACTTGGTGAGGGGTCTCATAGGGTGGAATAATACATGCTGCAGCCCTCAGAGACCCTCTCTGGTCACAAGGCTCTTAGTGCCACTGGTACTTTTTACAAGGGACTTATATACGGGCCAGAGGTGTGCCAGTTATGCAAATAAGGGTACATTTTCGGGAACAAACACAGGCACTGGGAACCTGGTTGACAGAAACCCAGTAATCACTCAGTCAAAGATGCATCGGAGTCAGGCAAAAAAGTGAGGGGTAACCATTCCAAAAGGGGTACTTTCCTACAATCATCATCACTAATTACACATACACATATACACTATGCACATATCATGCTTCTATCACTTTGTTTTTTCGCCTTCTCCCACCATATGTCCCCATCATATGATGCTCAATATCATCTATACAGCCCTGAGGAAGCCCCAGGGCGGATGGCCATGTAAAAGGGGCGAAACACGTGTTGGCTTTCACTCTTCTCTTTCCTTTGTGACTCAAAGCTGTACAAATGAGTCACAAACACGAAAAACTCATCAATTAAATACTTTCACCCTGCACACCTCGTTTCATAATTTACTCCAGACAAAAAGATTTTAAAAACTAAAGCGTGTCAAGACATTCATTTGTAACCACTTTTCGGAACTAGGGGTTAGGGTCTCTCCCTGTCACGGACAAGCATCATCACCACTATTTGCTCCATTAAAACAGCTAGTAAGGGTTTGGGACCGATTACCCCTCTGTTTCGTACAGTTTTCATCACTAATTACCTAATTATTACTGATAAGAGGGCAAACAAACTCTTCTTCCATAATTCTAAATTTTGGCAGCACTTGCCAATCGCTTTTTCCTTTATAACTGAAGTTTTTGCACTAATTATTGGATGCCTTTCTCAATCTGAGGCACAGCACAATCACTGATTTAAGTATGGGAGGGTTATTGTTGGTAACATGGTTCTGGTAATTGGATACTTGTAGCCACATGTTATGCCCTCACTTGGGAACATCAAACAGCAAGCATGAATCTTTGAAGTATTTGTCAAATGTCCATGCCATTAGCTTAAGACATCTGGAACAACTCACTTGAAAAAAACAAACTTGCCCCACTCACAATAGTTAGGGTCAAATAAGTCAACATTTGCGCCTGTAGAATTTTTCCTGTGTTTGGATAAAGAAATTGACCTTTATATGATAGCCAGAGAATCCCATAATACCGGCTAAAAACAAACAGACTCATAGATTTTGAAGCATATTCACGTCCATAAAATATACACACGCAGAATTTATACCAGGTGGTAAATCCCCCTTTCTGGAAATGACGAACTGTACATTTATTTTTGTCCGTGTTTCTACACTCGAAATACATTTTCCCCATGAGAAATCACCTAGACCACGTCTAAATTTGGAGGCTATTCCTGATCACCAACATCCAGGAAACAGCCCCTACTTCTGCCCTTTATATCAGTGCTTTTCTAGGGTGGAGAACGACTTTCAAGCGAAATGCAAATCTGTACAAAACACTTTTTTTAGGTAAGGACTATCTCAAATGACAACATTTCCTTTCACTCCTATTTTACAAATACAGAAATCCCACAATACTGACTGCTTTCTATTCTGCAAAATCTGTTTTAAAGAGCAACATTCGCCAATTCTGATTCTGTGAATATTACAAATCTGCAACTGTGAGTAGATTTATTTGTGGAAATTTGAGCTTAGGTGCTCTAATTATTTTATTATGGAGTCCCTATTCCATAACCAGGTCCTATTCAAAAAACGCACCTACATGTGTCTGATATCTGGGGCGTAACTAATATAACTGTGGATTCCTAATCGGGCTCTACAGTAAAATATAAGTGAATGTTACATGTAAGTAAAATTGTTTCGCAGAGAAAGAGGTAATATGCTACTTCTTGTGAGGTTTTTTTCGCTCAATAATCACAACATATAGAGCCAACTCACCACCTTACCTTGTCCAAGAAAATGTACCCCTTCTGTTAATAACTCAGGGCATCCTTCCCAGGACTGATAGGCATTATTATGTTCTTCAACCTGGTGCCATTTTAAAGCTTCCCAAATTTCATATGGATGGTCATTCTTCTTGATATGCAGATCACTTAGACAGCCCACAAAACCCTTTGCTATTATCTGTGTATCGCCTGCAAAATAAAATGGGCATTTGATCAAGTACTACTAAAACATTAATAAAATGAAAAATAAAGCAATAGAAAACCCCAATGCTTAAAATTATTTACAGAGGATAAACATACAGCCTGTGAAAATGTAATGTTACTCAACATATTAATTTTCGTATAATTTAGGCAAATAAAATGTTTTTCGAGATGTAAGTCTTGCTCTGACTTAAAAGGACACCAGTAAGTTGTGGCATCACTACGTTTTTTGAAAGAATAGCACTTGGCTGAACAAGGACTGGTGAGAATGGAAGCTGAGCCTGAGTTATGCAAATACTAGCAGGACCTCATTTTTGCAAATATTTCAATCCTTTGCAACTCCCCTATTCAAGAAGCCATCTATGGCCCGATGTAGATTAAAACACTATCCACATACAAGTGGCCTGTAAATACAGATGTTCAGTGCATGGTAACAAGAGGAATCTTCTGTATGTTAAGGGATGGGGAAGAAAATGTATCCTTAGCGGATTCTGCATTAACATGATCTGGCTGTTAGAAGCATGAATGTTGACCAGTTGTAATTGATCAATTATAATATTTAAACAAGTTGAGAGAACGGTAGGTTTGACCTCCTAGGGCCCGACCAGGACAATGACACTACACAAGATCTTACCAGTGCATGGGGGATTCCGACTTAAGGCCGCTCAAAAAAGTCAAAACAGCAAGGTGCTCGAATTACCTTCTTCCAGAACTAGAGCACCTAAACTTAAGAGCAGTCAATGGTCGTCTCAAGGGAGACAAACCGGCGTCACCTACATATCACACAGCCAAAATATCCTCTCACTTAGATTTCACATTTGTGACTTTAAATTTATTTAATAAAATAACCTCTTTCCAAATAGGCAACAACGAATTTAGTGACCGCATGCCGCAAGAAATGAAACTTCAAGCGAATTCAACCTCACTTCTGGAGGTCAATAAAACCATTGTCACGGTAGGAACAACAAACCTCAAACGAATAAGGTGCAACTCAACAAATATTGAAGCAGTATCAACTACACCTAAAGACCTACTCAGTCAAGCACAGGACAATATAACTCAGCCGCCAAAAAGCTGGGAGAAATTTGTCACATCTCTCAGCGAGAAAATCAAAACCAAAATGGGTCTGGAACAAAGGAACGCCAACGATGAAAGCAAGGAGCCCGATTTCAAAGATGCTGAAAAAAAAGATAAATTACACGCTAAGGCAACTACGGATATCACCGAGAAATGAGAGTCTGCAGCATTCCCTTTGCGAAGTAAAGACTCTTTTTAAGCGAAGAAGATGGACCAGCAAAAGAACCAAGAACAACTAATTTTGGGCGACACTTCTTCATGACGCAAAACAGAAAAATAGCGCCAAGTTTTGGCAATCTATAAACAAAGTAGAGCGCCCAAACCTTCCCGGCATCAACTCCCACATTACCAAAGCAGCCTGGGTAGACTTTCTTTTTAACCACTTCAATGAATTAGAGCTAAAGGCAATACCTTCCGTACATCTGGGGAGTTATAGTTATAGCAGGCTATCAAAGGAAGTGGAACATCAAAACTCATCCCTAACGGAGGAAAGGGACAGCATAGTGTCAACCCAACAGCAACGGGAGAAGGAATCAATTGCAGAACAAAACCACACACTCGGAAGAGGGGATGAGCATAACAGCCATGAGCATAACAGCCATGTAGCACTTCAAATAAAGAAACAAATAGCAAGGGGCAGACAGGTGGGAGCAACTGGGCCCTAACGGCATTCCGCCAATGCTGTTCAAAAACGACCCGGAATTTTGGAGCAACGCATTAGCACCAGTCTTCAAGCATGCAGCCAGAACCATCACAATCCCTGAGTAATGGAGAGGCCCAATCATAAGCCCAATCTACAAACAAGGTGCAAGGTCCATGCCAAAGAACTACGTCTGATAGCCCTCGTAGACATTGAGGCTAAATATTACGCGGGGCTCATCCTAAACAACCTAGCCACTTGGGCTTCAGAGAACCATATAATGCCACGAACGCAAACAGGGATCCGGAAGGGTCAGTGCACAATAACAAACATTATGGCGCTGACCTTACTCATGGACGCAGCTAAGCAGGGAAAATACCCCCTGTTTTTCTGCTTCATGGACTTCACAGCTGCGTTTGACCATGTCGACCGAACAAAACTCTGGCAAAAATTGGACGGCTGGGGGACACCACCCCCTCTCCTAGACCAACTCAGGAACTTGCACACTAACACATGGGTCAGGATAAAGCTGGGCGCTGGTTCTCATATATTAAAAAAAATACCTACCTCAAAAGGGTTAAAACAAGGGTGTGTCCTAGCCCCATTGCTTTTTAACCTTTTTTTAGCGGATCTCCCAGGGGAGCTGAACAGAAGTAAAGCCCATGCACCAAAACTAGGGAACTTGACAATGTCAAACTTGTTATATGTCGATTACCTAGTTTTGATAAGTCGGACCCATATTGGACTTCAGCATCTCTTGAACGCAGCTCACAGTTTTTCAATATAAAACGGCATAAAAATAAACTTCAATAAAACAAAATTTATGGTAGTAAACTACCACAAGAAGAAACACTTAATTGGTTCCTGGACGGTCGCCGCTTAGACCAAGCCACAAATTACAAATACCTGGGGATAACATTAGACCAAAACAATTCATTTAAACCCCAAATGGAATCTCTGCAGAGAAAGGGGGTAATGACCTATCTAGATATAAAATCATTGAAGAAGTTGCTACCGGACCTAACGCTTTACCCTTCGTTAAGGGTCCTGCGAGCTAAACTTCAGCCCATAATAACCTACGGGAGCGAATCGATGAAAGGTAAAGACACAACTATCCTAGATAACATAATATCCAACTCCTACCGAGCGATTTTCCAATTTCATAGAAATGTTTCCCCAGCTCAAATACAGTTGGAAATTGGGCTTCAAAAACAGACAATGGAAAGAAGAGGAGCATATGTGAAATGCTGGCATGAAATTAAAAGTGATGAAGAAGGATCCCTGAATGACCATCTCTGGAAAGAATTGTCACGCCCCGAAAAATCTCCAGCAAGAGAATACCTGCAGGAATCCATCAAACTTTTAGGCCTAACAGACTTGTGGAACATCTCAACAAATCATTTTGTTTTCAAACAAGCGGTAACAAAGGTAACTCGACTATTATCTATCATAGAGGACAACAATTCACTAGCCAAACGAGCTCATGGCTGAGTTGTACTGAATGCATATAACGCACTAAAACCCCAATCCTACTTGACAACGGGAATAAAAATCACCACCAAAGAAAAATTCCTAAAACTTCAATTGGGGGTCGGGCCATTCAATCAATTCTTACCTCCTTGGGAGAAAAGTAGAGGAGACCAGCTCTGCCATTTATGTGGCTGTGGAATCGAGGATGTTATCCACATTATATGTATTTGTAACAGCCTAAGAGACATAAGGATAACCTTGCTAAAACCAATGTTCAGACAATATGGAGTTAGGTCGTGCCGACAAGCGGTAATGATGTGCTTTAATCCTGAGATAACACAGCTAAACTGTCGACTAACTAAATTTCTTGATATAATTGTAAAAAGATTAAAAAACCTGCCCGTATTGGCTAAGAATTATCTTTTATTAGAATAGCCACTGTTTCGAATAATAACAAGAGACTTAAAAGAGGACAGAGCAGAAGCTATTAATAACTTGAGTCCTTCTTTTAAATACTTTTTACTCTCATTTCTTTATTACTGTAAAATGTTGGGTCCTATTATTAGAGTTGTTGTTGTATAAGAGCTATATAAAATGTATTAATGTATGCAACGGTTTTATTTAATCAGGCATAATAAAATTTACTTACTTACTTAGGTAGGTTCAGTGTCAAAAACAGTAGAGAAAGAAGGATCAGTATGCTCAGGTAACTGGAATCTGAGTGTTCTAAAGTGGCATCCAAGGTTACATTTTGCTTAACTTATTTATAACTGCCTGCATGGTAAAGGCATGCCCGGTAAAGGTATATGCGTGGTAATGGCATGCGTTGTGAAAAATGTGTGGTTAGGAATGCAGCATAATTGCATGCATTACAATGTCCTAAAAAAGAAAAGAACAAAATGGAAAGTAATCACTAGGATAGTAATTATCGAAAACTGTGGACCGAAAACTCGGTGTGAGGATGGACTGGGATAGAACTCGAGGAATCTAGGCAGTCGAGGGTCTCTTTAAGACCTGGAAGTAAGACTGCAGCTTGCTCACTGGTGAGGGTGGTGGGTTTTGCATTAGCAGGTTTCTGAAGGCAGTGAGGCTACCATGGCTTTGCCACGGGCAATTGGTGGGAGAAGCTACATCAAGGAAGGTTTTTATGTGTGGCTAGTTAATGGAGGATCGGTTTCGTGATTCTTAAGATGTACACAATGAGGAATGTGCTAACTTTTGAGACGCTTTTAGCTTTATTCAGAGCGTATCACGCCCTGGAGGCAATGAAGTCTTATTTAGGCTGAAAAGAATCTGAAGTTCTGTTATCTGGACTTTTTTAAAGGTTTTTGCAGGTAGGTGGTCGATGCAAAACGTATTGCAAGTCACCTTGAGCTTTCTTTTGCCAGTGACATGATTGTATCAGCATCCGTTGTGGGGGCAGTTATGATCCTAATGGTAAATTGTTAATTCTCCGACTAAATTTCTTTAATTATAATCCCAGAATTCCGTTTCACCAACTGCCCCTATCCCTACTACATTTATCCGGAAAAATTGCCAGCACTGAAAAATAGTCTGAGACATGATTTTAAGAATGACTTGCATTTCTTATTAGCGTTTAAAGGACTTAATATGTGTGGGATGGGTTTTCATAATTCGTCACAATGTTTTTGAATACTTTTTCAAAGTCTTGTTCTATTGATAAGTTGAAAATTGGGACTACTCTTTTTTTTAACATAATTATAAAACCGCACTCTGAAGAAAATAAAGAGACTGACAATTTTGAAATATTTTCCTTGGTTAACATGTATATGTTACGGAAATGTATGATATGACTGTCTATGTGTGGCATTGGTCCTCAATTGTGTTCGTAAAATAACTCATGCCCATGGCACCAGATTAAAGCTGCACCCGAGAATACAAACATCTGAAATGCACACAATGTCAACCATTTTCAAAGAAAATATGAAAAATATGAAAATATATTGTTTGGGGTGTAGTTCGCTTACCACAGCTGCAGAACAGGAACACTTGCGTAATTGAAACAAATCCCTTATGAATATATAAATAGGCTCCTGACACTTTCCGCAAGGAGAGGCACACGTTTGAGGGGAACAATGTTTGAAACCTCGCCAAGTGCGCGAACACCTGATGGTACAGTGAAAACATTCTGAGATTTCCCCACAGGTCCATTGAGTGAGCAGGCATGCAAGAACACACCGGGGCCCAAAGGGGAGCGAGTACAAAGTTGTGGAATGGGAGCAAAGGTATTCCCCCGTAACATCCCCTTGCAGGTTGATTTTTATGTGCAAGAGTGTCCGTCAGGGACAAGTGAGCAGGCTATTGCAAGCTGTGCAAAATGTAATGAAGTGGAGTAATGAAAGGATGGAGTGTCACTACCCCCCCTCCTGAACCACTAAAAATACACCAGCTTTTCACCGGGCCTGAACGCTGTGAAACGAGAAGCGAGCAATGCTGTATTTCAAAGAGATTTAGTGAGCACAGATATAGAACCAAAGCTCTGAGTTTCAATCGAATTAGAATTTTACTTTTTATTTAGCTATTGTGAGCAACTCCATAATGTGCAAATGAAAAGTCAGCTTGCCTGAATGAGTCCACTTTCTCTGGTGTATTTTCCCTTCTTGCAGTCCATGTGTGACACTGAGAAAGCTCGAAGCCCTGCCACTCACACACATACAACACTCTAACACATGATGCAAGAGGCCAGAACCTATACAGTGGCAAATGTTTTACCTGTTACTCAGAGATACAATTTTTTAGGTCTGAGCGAAATTTAAATTATGCTGGCAAAATTCATGTAACTTTAGAAATTTCATATTACATTTGTTAGGAAAAAATAGATGAGACCATTCGGCCACTTTGTGTAACAGTGTGCCATTTGCGGTAAACATTTACAGCGTACATACAGGAGCAACAGAACTAACCCTGGGCGAAGTTTGCGAAGTAGCACTTCGCGAAGCTACGCAAAGTGCAGTTCGCACTACGCGAGCTACGCGTAGCACTTCGCGAACTGCCTAGTACCTTGTTCGCACTGTGCCAGATGTCGTTTTCAATGATTGCACAGTGCGGACAAGCAACCGGCACTGTGCAATCATTGAAAATGGCATCTTGCACAGTGCGAGCTGTAGTTTTCTGCTGCTGGAGTAGATTTTTACTCGAGCGGCAGCTTCCTCAACGCGAACTGGTAGTTTCTCATCGCGAGCGGTCGCGAGCATACGCGACCACTCGCAATGAGAAACCTGACCTCCTCGCGTTGGGAATCTCGCCGGGAGGTTTATTTTCCATGCTCGCGATCGCCAACTTGATGTTGCTGATCGCGAACAAGGAAAAAGTCTCGCCGGGATGTCATTTTGCTTGCTCGCGGTCGCCAACTTGACGTTGAGGACCGCGAGCAAGCAAAAAATGACCGCAGCACTACGCAACACTACGCTACGCGTGTTTGCACTGTGCTACGTGCAATTCGCGTAGTGCGAAGTAGCGCGAACTTCGCAAACTACGCGAGCGTAGCGTAGTGCTTTGCCCAGGCTTAAACAGAACACGAGTGGCTTTTGTATATGGTACTTTTTTTGCACTAATGTTTAGTGTGAAGTACATCCTTGTGTCAAAAAATTGTCAGGGGGACTTATTTCGCACTAAAATATAGCGCAAAATGATTGGATGTGTTCCCCTTCAAGGACATGTGTCTGTGGATGTTAGCTGAGGGGGTGTAATCATGAACTCAGATACATGACGTTGTAGTTGTGTCACCTTAAGCACCGATATATGATGTTGTGGGGGTATCCACATGAGCTCCAATATATGATATTGTAGTTGACCCGGATGGCCACAGGGAAGGGTTGCCACATTGAGTTCTACAATAGAATGTTGTAGTGAATTCCAGAGTGGTGCAACTACTAGCTCCAATGTATGATGTACGGGCGTCTGGGCGGTTTGCCACCATGAGCAATCATAGCGGTTGTGGGGATATTCAGCAGGGATGCCACCATGAGATATGTTGAGGGAGTGTCCAAGGAAGTGGAACCATGAGCTCCAATATATCATCTTGTAGGGGTGTTCCGGGGGTAGCTCACAATGAGCTGCAATATATGTTTTTATATTAATGTGAGCCTGTTTCGTAGTATTACACCCTGGATCTCAGGGTAGAGTAACAATTTAGTAACCAGAAAGATCTGATTGTCACATGGAGCCTGAAGTATTAAAATTGCGTTGTGGTCGGAAAAATCAAAACCTTCATTAACATTCCTAGCAGAGAGTTAACAGCCAATTGGGGTGATCAGGGCCATCTCTTTGCAGAACATATGGTCGGCACATTGATGCCCCAGGCCACCTATGTGAGATCACCAGTTTTGAGCCACTACTGTGTTGTGTAATGTTGTTCCTTTAATGTGATTAGTGCGATGAGTGAAGAGTAAAGGAAAAACAAAGGGAATTGATGCAACTCTTATCAGATACAGCTACATGTATTCTACCTATATTGATTAACCTAGAAAATAAATCAGAACTGAAGTTTATCAGAGAGAACTGATCTACCATTCGCATTTGCAAAACAGCGACGTGCAACTTGCACACCGACTGGTCTGGGAGTGGGAATGCAATTTTACATATGCAGTAATGGGTCGCATGCAAAACTGTACATTCACAAACCGTCAAAAAATGAATGACCTTCCTGTGATACACTGGCACAGAGTCATGCAAGGGCCAGCGGGCCCGCGTCCCTTTACTTGGATTCCCAAATGGGACCCTTTTTTTCCCTCAAAAAATATTTCCTCTTTCTAAACACCTCAGGGGAACAGGCAGGGTTCCAAGGGAACACCAGATGCACTGCAGTTTCACTGCATTTCCAAAGGGAAATCTGTTTCACTGGGGGGATCTGTAATGGATCAACGAATCAGATTTGCAGTCAAGGTCACAAACAATTGATAGATTACACCACGAATCCCCAATGTTTGGGGCGCACCTCTTTCACACACCCTCCTATCTGCGATATGTTCTGGGAAGCAAAAGCCCTTTCATGATTTGGAATGAACTTTCTGACATTTACAATGTTTTCAAAACATTTTAAAGAGGTGGTTTTTGGTTGCAAACAGTAGATTTGTGCAATTCTGAGATTCTGCAACTGCAAAATACCTTTGTACACGATGCCAATAGTGCCGAGGCTGACAGAAAATATTGTTTCTTATCTTTAATCATTGATTATTTAGGTAAAAAAAAACATTCTGTATGGCTACAAGCTAATGATAATAATGCTAAGTACCCAAAGAAATTCAGGAGCACGAAGTGTATGCTGGAATTGATGGCCTCACTTTTGGAGAGGAAGTGTGGTGAGTTTTTTTCTAGACACACATGGGTCTGAGCAGAAGATAGGCAGAGGTGACAGTCAAGTTCAACCCATCTGACCGGGCGTCGTAAAATTATTCATGTCAATAATGATCTGGAGCAAATTTATTTATGACAACTTGTGTCCTTTGTGATTTTAAAATATGAAATATGTTTATTTAGAAACCTGCTTTGGATATTTTGATGGTCTGACTGCACTACAACGTGCCAGCTGTGTTGCTTGTGGTTTTCTATTTGAGTTTGATTGCCATATGCTTACCTTGATAGGCTGAGTTTTTAATTAATCCAGCCCACTCCTTAATATATTATTTGAAGTTTGTTTGCTTAGTTACAGGATCCACTGCTGTTGTTAGTAATGACTAGAAATGGGCTTGCAGAATCTTCCAACTCTAAGAATTTCAGACTAGACACAGACGCTGTTCAAGGAATGGTTAGTTGTGAGCATTTGTTTATGTACAGTGCACGCACTTTGTAATGCTTTCTAGTTGCGAGCTTTATTAGAAACAAAGAGAAAAGTAAAAAACTAAATCTGGCAAGACCTTTTTAGTGGTATGAATCGGTTGAGGTGGCTTTTATTTCCGAAGATAATTATAGCAACATATTGTTCAAAATGTGTGTAGTACTGTGATACATATTAGAACATCTAATTATTTAGGTACCTAAAATAAAAAGGTTGTCAAGAATCTGCAAAGTTATGTCCTATGACCTAGTTTAAACACTGACTTGTTTTGAAAAACAACATGTGTGTTCTACACTTTAAGGAAAAATATATTTCCGTGTTTGACAAGAAGTTAAATCCAGTATCATAAGACCACATTAATATTTTTGCTTTTCGGGTCTTGCCTGCAGACATCTTTAGCAATCCAGCTAGCTGTCACGACCAGCACCTCTGCTTATCTTGCAGACCAGCTCACTGGTAGTTGTTCGCACACTTGCAGCCAGGACACCATCAGACTGCAGACTAAGAAGTGTAAAATAGAAAAAAACATCTATGCATCTAGGATCTGGAACAGCATGCACGTAGCCATCAGGATGACCCCAACGCTGCTCCAATTTAGGAAAGAGTTTAAGACTTACCTCTTTAAAAAAACACCACATCACAATGGATTAACAACCCCCAAACATATCAAAGATTGTTTATTGTCTGACTAAGCAATAGTCGCCAGTAGGTAGTTATAGTTAGGACCCCTTTTCCATAGGAAATCCGCAACATTCTATTTTGAATAACTTTGGCGCCGGTCGATGAATCCTCGCGAATTTCTCAAAATAGGTGGGGCGCTACGCTCCGCTCCTACCCTGAAAGTCTCGGGGGGATCCGTCAAGCGGGGGCTGAGATAAAAGGGGGGTCCCAAAACGCGTTTTTCCCATGCATTTTTCCATAGGACCTTTAGAACGAGCTACAGCCCGAACGGCTGAACAGAATTACTCGAAATTTGGCAGAGAGGTAGTCCCTAGGTCAAGGAAGTGCCTTTTGTAGGTTTGGTGTAAATCTGTTCAGTAGATTCTGAGAAAATAGCCTTTAAATCAATATATATATCTGAGCCCGCTTACGGTACGCTTACCGTACGCTTACCGTAAGCGTACGGTGGCGTGCGCGAGCGCGATTCTGATTGGCTCTTAGATCTTAGTAAACATTCGAATCGGCCGAAACCAGGAAGCGGCGGCCGCCATTTTGTGTATTTCACTCTGAAAAAAAAGAGTGAAAACAAGAAAAGGGGGCAATGAGGAGAGTTACAGACCCCCTAACATTTGTAAGGGGGTCAAAGAAGGACAGAAAAGTACAAAAAAAACATTTATTGATTTTTAAAAAAATCACGGGGTAGGCGTACGGTAAGCTTACGGTAAGCGTACGGTAAAAAAATAAAAATAAATAAATGAAAAGCAGATTTAAGAGTTTAGATATTAGGGAGCTCTAAAAAGAGCTGTTGTGTTTATGAAGTCATTTTTTTAGTGGTACCTACAAGTAAGTACCGATGCAGAGTCTAAGGTTCAAAAGGAAGACTCTGTTCCCTTCATCATTGAAGTGCACACCATCTCCTCTATAAATGTCTTGCATGTCATAACGCAAGTTGTTGTGGTAAATGGCACCCATACCATAGTCACGGAGGAAAGCAGAAACAGATTTGTTGACGTGCTTTCTTGCTTTGTCAATCTGTGGACAGAAATGATTGGACCAGTTCCATTTTTGCCTTTGGCATATGTTGGAAAACACAAAGGCAGTTTTAGGGAAAAGTGAAAACAGTTGTGCAAAGGTGTCCTTCATAAGCATTTCCAGACCTACCCCAGTCAAAGTGCCTAGGTCATTGCCACCACAGTGCACTATTATGAGGTCAGGGTGTTGGATTTGCATGAAGGATTTCACCAATGGCATCAATTGGTGCCACTTTAACCCTCTCTGACCAATCCATTTAATGTCTACATTTGGCAAAGCAAGGTCTCTCACCATATCTGTTTTCTCTGCAAACTTTTCACTCCAGAAGACATAGCTGTGCCCTACAATCCACACTGTGAACATCTTCAAAGGAGATCTGGATGCACTCAGGAGGTGTCTTTCAGTAGAATGGCAATATGAAAAGAAAGACAGTTTGGAAATGGAGGCATACATATTTTTTTCAAAACAAAAAGAACTGATTGGCTGTTTCATACCATTCTAGAATAAAAACTAGGCTGTATGTGTAAATTAATAGAAGCATGTTTTGTATTGGTACAAAAAAATGTGTAACCAAAGAACAGTACTATGGATTTGCTGTTAGGTTTGAAAAGTCAAGCACTCTTGCTCTGTGGAATTGAAACATTGTTTGGCGAACTTCTGACCTAACTCAACACAGCAGTGTTCCATGAGCTGTTGCTATGGTAGCAGGCAGAAGTCAAGTTGGGGGAAGGGTACTAGGCAGAAGTCAAGTTGGGGGAAGGGTACTTTTGGAAAAGGGTTGGTTTTCAACCAATAGAAATGTGTGATTACATTTGAAAAAAAGGGGGAAGCACTGAGATTTGAAACTTACATGTATATGTGTGGAAAAATAGAGGGAAAGTTTGCCATTATCTGGTTCTGCTGAGAGGAGAGAGGTGAACACAACAGAGATCCTGGCTCTGATAATCTGCTGTTTGAGTGTCACATTTCTTTCACAACTAACTAATTTTAAAGGTGAGTTTACAGTTTGAGAGGGGATGTATGTGGTAACTTAAGAAATGAATAATAGAAATGGAAATTGTTTTTGTTGTAGTTGCGTTTATCATTTTCTGTTTTGGGAGAAATTTAAATGTGAGGAACATGTAAAATAATATGGAGTATGTTTTCACAATAAATTAAGGTGTACTGGAAAAAAAAAGAATAGTTTAAGGGTTTGAGGTTGGACTCAGTAATGCAAATACATTCAGCATCACTAAGGCTGGTTGCCCTTGCTGGAGTGTAGGCAGTCACCGAGAATACACATGGTGGTGGTCTGAAAAAACAGTTTGGACATGTGCATTTAAAAAAATCAAAAAAAGTGGTTTCATAATGTGTCAGTCTGTAAAAGTGATTTTCACTTGCCCCGAAAAAAAAAGAGCAGTAAGTGTGCTTTCAAATTGGCAAAGAAATTTCGTTTTGGGACTAATGTGAAAACATGACTCTGTGTGCAGAGAGGAATTATAGGCAGAGATTTATTGCGTATTGCTCTGGTGATTTCACAGTTGCATTAGATGGAAAGGGGGAGCGAATTTTTGGGGGAAGAAGCAGACTCTTAGCACACACCCATGTGCTTGCCATGTATAATCATGCACAGTATTTACAAGCGAGTGGGGTTTTCAGGTTTCAGTCTGTAATGCAAATACATTCAGCATCACTAAGGCTGGTTGCCCTTGCTGGAGTGTAGGCAGTCACCGAGAATACACATGGTGGTGGTCTGAAAAAACAGTTTGGACATGTGCATTTAAATAAATCAAAAAAAGTGGTTTCATAATGTGTCAGTCTGTAAAAGTGATTTTCACTTGCCCCGAAAAAAAAAAGAGCAGTAAGTGTGCTTTCAAATTGGCAAAGAAATTTCGTTTTGGGACTAATGTGAAAACATGACTCTGTGTGCAGAGAGGATTTATAGGCAGAGATTTATTGCGTATTGCTCTGGTGATTTCACAGTTGCATTAGATGGAAAGGGGGAGCCATTTTTTGGTGCAGAAGCAGACTCTTAGCACACACCCATGTGCTTGCCATGTATAATCATGCACAGTATTTACAAGCGAGTGGGGTTTTCAGGTTTCAGTCTGTAATGCAAATACATTCAGCATCACTAAGGCTGGTTGCCCTTGCTGGAGTGTAGGCAGTCACCGAGAATACACATGGTGGTGGTCTGAAAAAACAGTTTGGACATGTGCATTTAAATAAATCAAAAAAAGTGGTTTCATAATGTGTCAGTCAGTAAAAGTGATTTTCACTTGCCCCGAAAAAAAAAAGAGCAGTAAGTGTGCTTTCAAATTGGCAAAGAAATTTCGTTTTGGGACTAATGTGAAAACATGACTCTGTGTGCAGAGAGGAATTATAGGCAGAGATTTATTGCGTATTGCTCTGGTGATTTCACAGTTGCATTAGATGGAAAGGGGGAGCGAATTTTTGGGGGAAGAGGCAGACTCTTAGCACACACCCATGTGCTTGCCATGTATAATCATGCACAGTATTTACAAGCGAGTGGGGTTTTCAGGTTTCAGTCTGTAATGCAAATACATTCAGCATCACTAAGGCTGGTTGCCCTTGCTGGAGTGTAGGCAGTCACCGAGAATACACATGGTGGTGGTCTGAAAAAACAGTTTGGACATGTGCATTTAAATAAATCAAAAAAAGTGGTTTCATAATGTGTCAGTCTGTAAAAGTGATTTTCACTTGCCCCGAAAAAAAAAAGAGCAGTAAGTGTGCTTTCAAATTGGCAAAGAAATTTCGTTTTGGGACTAATGTGAAAACATGACTCTGTGTGCAGAGAGGAATTATAGGCAGAGATTTATTGCGTATTGCTCTGGTGATTTCACAGTTGCATTAGATGGAAAGGGGGAGCGAATTTTTGGGGGAAGAGGCAGACTCTTAGCACACACCCATGTGCTTGCCATGTATAATCATGCACAGTATTTACAAGCGAGTGGGGTTTTCAGGTTTCAGTCTGTAATGCAAATACATTCAGCATCACTAAGGCTGGTTGCCCTTGCTGGAGTGTAGGCAGTCACCGAGAATACACATGGTGGTGGTCTGAAAAAACAGTTTGGACATGTGCATTTAAATAAATCAAAAAAAGTGGTTTCATAATGTGTCAGTCTGTAAAAGTGATTTTCACTTGCCCCGAAAAAAAAAGAGCAGTAAGTGTGCTTTCAAATTGGCAAAGAAATTTCGTTTTGGGACTAATGTGAAAACATGACTCTGTGTGCAGAGAGGAATTATAGGCAGAGATTTATTGCGTATTGCTCTGGTGATTTCACAGTTGCATTAGATGGAAAGGGGGAGCGAATTTTTGGGGGAAGAAGCAGACTCTTAGCACACACCCATGTGCTTGCCATGTATAATCATGCACAGTATTTACAAGCGAGTGGGGTTTTCAGGTTTCAGTCTGTAATGCAAATACATTCAGCATCACTAAGGCTGGTTGCCCTTGCTGTAGTGTAGCAGTCTGGACATGGGCTTTTTAAAGAATCTGAAAAGTGGTTTCATAATGTGACAGTTTGTAAAAGTGATTTTCACTTGCCCAAAAAAAAGAGCAGTTAGTGTGCATTCAAATTGGCATAGAAATTTCGTTTTGTGACTATTGTGAAAAGAAATGTAGTAATATATTTAAATACAATAAAGGAACTTTTTTTAGTTTTTTTCAGGTATTGCTGAAGAGCAGTGAACAAAATTTAAGATGCCTACAAAATCCAGAGTTCAAAAAACGCTTAAAAAAAAACTATATTTGAAGACAGCTGGAGGACCAAAGTTAGTAGAAGATGCTCATGTTGGGAAAAAGAAAAAATCTTCTGGTAAGCAGAAAAAACAATTTCTTAAAAATATATTCAAAACAAGGAAAAATGTACAAAATGTCTGTACTGGAAAGAATGTTACGAAACGAACAGAACAGGAAAAAATTGAGAATTTAGTTAATGCAAATATACCTTCTGCAACTGAAAAGATTTACATAAACAGAAAAACAGCGTTTAAAGAGATACGTAGAAAAATGTTTCAGAGAAGAGTTATGTCCAATTTGATAAAGGATGTGAAGAAATATAAGCAAAAGGCAAAATATTACAAGAGAAAAAAAGAAATTGAAGCCATTGCAGCAAAGGCATTAGAATTAAAAAGGAAACTATTCATATTAATTTTGAATAGGATGCGTACATTAGACAAAATGGTTAATGTACTGAAATCACATAGCAAAAGGAAAAGAGTAGTGAACAGAACAAACTTTTGTAAAGTGTTTTTAGGAAAGTGGATGCATAGTTCAAGTAGTGAACCTTTTTTTAATGAAGAGAGCTATTTTCAAAGTAATAGTTTGCTGCATGCAGTTGACACCAGAGGTCGTTCATACGAAGTAACAAATGGTTGCATAATGGAGAAGGAGATAATGGTTCCAAGAGATGAGGTACAAGTGATGGCAGATGAGGCAATGGGGAGACGTCCTAAAGCCCCAGTGTACACTTGGAATTGTAGTAGTATTTGCACTGTGCGTCAGGAATCTATTGACAAATTTCGAGAGTTTCTAAGAGAATATAGTAAAAAAAGTGTAAAACAGAAGATTAAGGTGCTTCAAAGTCTGGATCCATGCAGAGTGAGAGAGAATACTGGTTTGCAGGGTCATTCTCTGGCTTGTCTATCTAGAAAAGTGTGCAATAGTGTTTTCCATCATTTTAGGATGTTGGCTGTTCATCATACTGAAATGAGAAAGTTTGTGAGACGGTTGTATTTTGCCAAAAGTCCAGCAATAAAGTTAAATGAATTGAATAGGGCTCTGTTCCGAGGAACAGTATCAGATGTAGAGAAGGTTGTTGATGAAATTCAGTTTTGTTACTTTGGTCCTGAACAAAACAGTGCAGAGAAGGACACAGTAAATGAGGAAGAAGTGGAAGAGAATGTAGAACCCTCTGTAAGTAACACATTTAATGATCACATAACAAAATTTGCAATAGTCTCTAATGAAAGACCAAATTTTACTTGTATTTGTTGCCGCAGAACTCATTATAGAAAACAAACTAGGAATGTTGATCTCTACAGAAAGAGTGAAAATGAAGATAATTATAAGTGGAAGGATTTTGCCACATATATATTTCTAGAAAATTGTTTTGAATTGGGTGAAGATCAGCGTATTTGTAAATACTGTTACAACAAGTTAGAGGAAAATAGAATGCCGACCAGAGCTGTACATAATAATTTAGAATTGGATGCTATTCCTGCTGAACTTTCTGAATTAAATACATATGAGTCTATACTCATTCAATGTGTTCATCCGTTCCAGACCATAGTACGTATGGAGCCCAAAACTGGTAAATTACCTCCTTCAGATTTACTGAGAGGTTTAAAAGGTAGAGTGGTGTATTTGCCCTTGGATTTGAAAAAAAATATGGAAACTATTGATGCGGATACTTTGGAAACTGAACCATTAATTATTCTGGTTAATGGTGTACCTACAAAGAATAAGAAGATTTGGCAGGAGCTGGTAGATGTGCGGAAAGTACAAAGAGCAAATTTGTATTTGAAAAAAAATAACAAATGGTATGAATCAATTTATATAGAAGAAGAAGAAGAAGAAGAAGATTTACAAGAAGACACAGAAATACCAACTGGACAAATTGAAAAAGTGGACAAGTCAAAGGAAGAAGAAATTTATGAACATTTTAGCATACATCCTCTTCATTCGAAAGAAGTTATGGGAGACAATATTGATCTCTTTCAGATGAAGAAAGCAAAAGGAACTCCCGTGAGTGTATGGGAGGAGAGCTTGGAAGCTCGATGTTTTCCCCAGCTGTTTCCTAAAGGAAAAGGAGGACGATACGATGAACGTCCAGAACAGATTCCAGCTTCTGAGTATCGGACTACAAGACTATATGCTGAAGATCCCAGATTTCGACAAAGTATTCCTTATTTGTTCCATCTTTTATTTGAAAGCGACTTGTCTGCACTGTCTTATGCAGTAAATCACATTTTAAAAAGTGGAGTACATTTACAAAATGTGTCTGCTAAGGATTTTATGGAGAAAGTGCAGCACCGAGATGATCATTTGGAAACACAACTGATCAATCTGATGGCTTTTCAGCGTGGGACAAATGAATATTGGTACCGACGCCATGGTGAACTAAAATGCATGTTACGGAATTTAGGAACACCAACATGGTTCCTTACCCTAAGCTGTGCCGAGTACGCTTGGGATGATTTACTGGATTTTCTACGAGAGGCCAATTCAAACATTAAAAACATCGAATACAAGACAGCAGGAGAACTGTGCTCATTGGATCCGGTTAATGTTTGCAGATATTTCAATCATAGATTTGAGGCTATGATGTCCTTCATCTGCAATAAAAAAAATCCACCCCTTGGAGAAGTAGTGGATTTCTTTTGGAGAAAAGAGTACCAGGCAAGAGGTGCTCCTCATATTCATATGCTGTTGTGGATCAAGGATGCCCCAAAGTTTGGAACAGATGCTGATGAAGCAGTGTTATCTTACATTGAAGAATATGCAACATGTGCTATACCAAAAAGCACAGAAGAGAACAAGTTAAAGGAGCAAGTTTTACGTTTCCAAAGTCATCGGTGTGGAAAATACTGTTGACGGAAATACAAGAGCAAAGAAAAATACTACACTAAATGTCGATTTGGATTTCCTAGACCTGTTCTTTCAAATGGAAGAGTCAACAGTTTTATGTCAGCTGTGAGACATACTATCACAAGAAAATCACCTAAGAATACCTACAACCTAAAAAGAAAAGAAGAATCAAAAAATATAAATGACTACAACCCAGTCATTTTATCCATGTGGAACGCTAACATGGATATACAGTATGTAGCTGACAATTCCATTGCTGTTGCTCGATATGTAACGTCTTACATTACGAAATCAGAAAAAACAGAATTGAAGGAAATGTGGGAAGAGATTTCTCACGAGAAGACTGTCAGTAAGAAGCTGTACAGTTTCAGTTTGAAGATGTTATCGCATCGAGAAATTGGATCCTACGAATGTTCAGATAGGTTATCTTCTGCAAGTCTCTACTCGAAGTCAAGAAGAATAATTTGGGCAAGTTTAGGCCTTGCAGCAATGAGAAATCGGGTACTGAAATCTGTAGGAGAAATTGAATATTTGGCCGAGAATGACCCAGAAAGTACAGATATTTTGAAAACAAACATGTTGGACACATATTATCCCAAGAGAAGTCAACATCTGGAGAACATGTGTCTCTATGAAGTGCTGCAGAACTACATCTATTCACGGAAAGCCACAGAAGACATCAATAATGGAAAATATAAAGTCGTTGGTGAAAAAGGATGTTTGGTGAAGCAAACAAAAGGAAGTTTGATAAATCACCGGAAGCTGAGTTGCGACACTACTGACAAGAAGGAATTTTACTACTTGGCTCTTTTACAGTTGTTTAAACCATGGCGTACAGAGGATGAACTACTGGGAGAATTCCAGAGCTATGAAGATTCTTTTAATGCTTGCAAAGACAGCATACAATGCAGTACATTCTCAACTTATCTGCAAATGTTAAATGAAGAAATTGATCAGGAAACTACAATTGCAGCAGAAATCGCTAGAGATAGTTCTCAGGACAGCCAAAGTTCAGGAACACTCAGTCAAGATCCCCTAGGACAACCAATCATTGAAAATGAAGCATCAATAGCCATGAATGAAGTGGAAACGGCTATGAATCAAGCTCAAGAAGAATTTATAGACTTAGAAAATTTGGAAAGACAACTGAATCAAGAGCAGCAACAAATTTATGAAGAGATCAAAAACAAAATTGATCACGGATTTCTACATGAAAAAAAAGAGTGCTCATGCACATCATTTCATCCAATCAGGATGTATGTAAGCGGACAAGCTGGAACTGGAAAAAGTTTCCTAATAAAAGTCATCAGAAGCTACCTAAAGCAAAAAACGGATTCTACTTTGTCTTGTGTGGTTACTGCTCCAACTGGGTTAGCAGCATATAACATAAAAGGAATCACTTTACATCGTTTGCTAATGTTACCAGTGGAGCATGAGAACAAAATACAATTCAACAAGCTAACTGGAGAAGCATCCTTGGAAGTTTCAAGAGTATTGAAGAAGATGCAAGTTCTCATTATTGATGAGGTGAGCATGGTATCAAACTTAATGCTTGCCTTTGTGCATTTAAGAATGCAGCAAATTTTGAAGACAGACTATGACATGTTATTTGGTGGAAAACACGTCATAGTTTTTGGAGATCTTTTGCAACTTACTCCAGTTAAAGGACAACCAGTGTTTAATACTGTCACACATGAAGACACGAAGAAGTCATTGGGAAGCATCGGAAATACAAATATTTGGTCCTTCTTTGAGTACAAGGAACTTACTACTAATATGAGGCAAGCAAACGATGAAGAATATGGAAGTATTCTGAAAGATATCAGGATTGGACTACTCACAGAAGTTGGCAAAAAAACATTACAGAGTCGGCTGCTACATAATTTATTTCCAAAGGAAGAAATAGTTGCAGAGAAGATATACAAGAACATTGCAGAAAACAAAAGTGTCATCTGCTTAATGCCAACTCTACGTGAATGCTCAATATTCAATGAGGAGCTTTTGAAATTGGAAAAGGAAGAGATCAGGAAATTGGAAGCAGTGGACAAAATTGAGGATGGAAGAATTAGTGTCACAGTAACAGGCAAACTGAAAAATAAATTGGACTCACTAGAGAAGAACATCTCCAAAACAGCTGGATTAGAAAAAAATCTATATGTTTGCATGAACTGTAGAGTATTTTTAAGGAGAAATTTGGATGTTGAAAAAGGTTTAGTTAATGGAGCGATGGGAAGAGTTGTGGGTTTTATTAATTACCAGAAAAAAGAAGGAGTTGAATGTTTAAAAATAAAATTTGATCAGATAGAAGAAGTTAAAGATATTTGTCGTTGTACAGTACGTTTTATGCTTGTGAAAGACTTATATGTACGTAGGAAGCAGTTTCCGTTTTCTCTAGCATATGCTGTAACTATTCACAAGTCTCAAGGATTGACTGTAGATTGTGCATTTGTGAACATTGGTTCAACTGTGTTCAAAGAAGGTATGGCATATGTAGCTTTGTCACGAGTGAAAACATTATCAGGTTTATTCATGATAGACTTTGATGACTCAAAAGTTAGTGCTGATACAAACTGTGTAAAGGAGTATAATAGATTAAGAAGAAGCTATGCTCCTCATTTAGGTCAGTATCCTGTGTTGGAGAAACGTGTAGTTTCTCGTAAAAGAAAAAATGAGAATATCTGTAATGAAGATGTAGAGAAGAGGAAAAAAAAGAGGAGTGATGTAATTGCAAGCAAAAAGAAAAAGGAAAATGAAGAACAGGTTGTAGGATGTCATTTTGAAAATAGCTCTGGTGTCAACTGCTACGCAAATGTAGTGCTGAATGTTGCATTTTATCTGAAAAGTTTGCAAGAGCAGATAATAGTAAATCAGGGAAAAAGATTCTGTTCAGAGCTGAGTCTCCTTTTTCAAAAGCTGAGTAAAGATAAAACTCAAATAGAAAGTGCTACTGAAATTAGAAAACTTTTAGATGTATGTTCAGGACGAACACAGTTTTCTCAAAATGAACAGCAAGATGCACATGAATTTTTGATGTATTTTCTTCAGGTAGTGGAAGAAGAAGGAGTTCCCATTGACATTTTTTTTGGTCTCTCTTATAAATGGGAACATAGTTGTGATAATTGTTATAATATATGTGGCTCTATTGTTGATAATGAAAGATTTATTTATTTGACATTGCCAGAGAGTAAAACAGTCACTTTTGCAAAATTAGTTAAAGATGCTAATCATAGCATGAAATGTAGTGAGTGTAATTCTGACATGTTTTCAACATTAATTTTAAAGGAATACGGACAGTATGTAATTTTAATGATGCAACGATGTAGAGCTGATGGTTCAAAATTGGATACTTTAATAAAGAAGTTTACAGGACAGCAATTATCAATTTCAGGAAAAACTTTTGTAACTGTTGCAATAATTTTCCATGATGGACCTACTGTTACTTCTGGACATTACACAGTTTATCTTAAATGTGAAAAAGGCTGGACACTGTGTAATGATTCCCAATTGATTTTCAAACAACGTTTGCCTTTTGATTTAGCAAATTCCTATCTAATCTTCCTGAAACCTAAATTTTAGACAGATTTGGCAAGATCTCGACAAAATAATTTTACCATTTTACTGGATTACCATTGCAATTTTGTAGAAAAAAGATTTTTTAAATTATCATTTGGCCTAATGGAAAGATAACCAATTGTAATGTGGACTTTTTAAATTTTTAATGAAACTTTGAAAAACCAATAATTTTGAGATTATCGGTAACTTCTGCACATTTTAAATTTTGGAATGTTATTGGACTGCCATTGGAAATTTTTTCAAAAATGATTTAAAAAATTACTATTTGGCCATGCGGAAAAGTAACCAATTCTATTGTGGACTTAATAAATTATTCAAAAAATTTTCGTGAACCAAAATGTTACAGAGAATCGGTGAGATCTGGACAAATTAAACTTTAGAATTTTATTGGATTACCGTTGGAAATTTATTCCAAAAAAAAAATTAAAATTACTATTTGGTCTAAAGGAAATGAAATCAGATGTATTTTGGAGTTATTTGAGATATAATATTGTGATTATACTTCTGAAACAAACATATCAGACGGTATTTTAAAGAAATAAGTATTGGTATTAGATGATATTTTTTTAGAATATTATGCATTTCTATAATGTTAAGTTTAAGTAAAAAAAGAATCAGGGCTTTTTTAATACAATCTTTGTGATTGTTATTTTTTTTTGCCCGCTGTAAAATGATGAATGCAATTGCTTTCACAATTTATAGTGAAATGCAATATATTCTGAAAACAGCAAAAATAAGGCAAAAATATTTTTGGGAAAAAAATGTAAATATGTGTACTGTATTATAAAATGTTTTAAAAATATTAATACATTTTTCTTTTTTTCCAGATAGATATAGAAAAATTTCGAAAACTAGAACCATTTTTAAAACTATTTTTTTTAAAAACAAAAGAATAAATATTTTTTTGAGTGAGTATGGTAAGTCAATAATAATAATTGTAGTCTCTCAAGGACCTTGTAATGTGATAATTGATTTTTAGTGTTTTTTTTAAAAAATAAAAAAAAAGTACGCGCACCGTACGCGTACGGTAAAAAAAAAAAAAAAAAGTTTTTAAAAACATATGTAAAAAAAAGATGAAAGATAAGGTTGGCTCTTAAAAGAACCGTTGTGTTCATGCAGGGACAGAGGAAAGGAAGCATGGGAAAATTATTCAAAGCGACAAATGTGCTGATCTATTTTGTTGTTCACTAGGGAAACACTGGTCTCCCTATGGCAAATTAGATCTTGACAAAATGTGCATCGAATATCAACCTTCCGAAATCGAGGGTTGATTTCCAGAGGGCCAGCAAAAGGAGATTCTCCCCCCACAGATGAAGGGCTCACCTGACCTGCAGAAGAAGGAGTCAGCCCTGCAGATGATGGTCCAGGCTGAGCTGCTGTGGATGTACTGGCTTGTCTTTCTGAAGAGTTACCTCCAAAAAGATGACCATGTGTCCTTCTGTGTACATCCTGGAGGTGTTTCTTCATGGTGTGATTCCCAAAGGAATACTTCCTGTTAGGATTACTTCTAGAAAGTACACGCTTACACAGCTTACAAGTCACTAAGGGTGCATTTACCTTTTGCTGGCCTTCAGGAAAAGTAAAATAATCCCATACATAAGAGGGCTTTTGTTTCCTCGATCTCTGCCTCAAGACAGTGCTGCTAGTGCTAGCCTCACTCTCAGAAGAGCTCTGCTGTTCTGCCATCGTATCCCAAAGACAAACCAGCTCCTTCTCCCAAGGGATCACAAGCAGAAATGAGGGGAATGGGTGTGGTGTAGGAGAGTTCTAGAACTGAAAGTAGTTTCAACCAATCAAAAGTTGTGTTTCATGATCACATGACCTACCGTACGCTTACGGTGCGCTTACGGTACGTTTACGGCAAAAGTGCGCATGTGCGTAAAAAAGACACGCGCTTGCGCGCATGCGCATAACAGTCACTACCCGACACTTCCGCGTAACGTGCGCGTGTAGCGTACACGCGTACGCGTCCCACGCGGAGTACGCGCGGCTACGCAAATTGCGTAACTATACGCAAGCAGCGTAGGAAAATTACGGACGTTGCGTAAACCGTACGCTTACCGTGAGCTTACGGTACGCGTACTAAAAAAATAAAAAAAAAAATAGAAAAAAAGTACTGCAAATAATTTTTACATGTTTATTTTAAAAAATATATAAAAAAAAACATATTAAAGAATTTAAAAAATTAAATCATAGTCTTTATAAAAGGTAAGAAAATTAAAATAAAAATATGTTAGAAAAAATAGAAGAAAAAAAAAAAATTAGCATTTAAAAAACCTTGCAAATTCACTGAAAAAACCATGGGTTTCACACACGTTATAGTTAGGAATTAGCATTTAAAAAACCTTAGAAATTCAGTGAAAAAACCATAGGTTTCACACACGTTATAGTTAGGAATTAGCATTTAAAAAACCTTAGAAATTCAGTGAAAAAACCATAGGTTTCACACATGTTATAGTTAGCTGGACATTTTACTCGTAAAAAACCAATGAAATTCCCCCATTATAGTTAGTTCAGCTAACTATAACTCGCGCGCCCGCAATGCACTGCTGATGACGTCACATATTACATCACTCATGACATGGTCAGTGACATCACTCATGACATCACTGATGACATCTCAAATGACATCACTGATGACATCACTGATGACATCATCCTTGTGATAGAGTGGCAGACCTCCTCTTCCCCTAATATAACCTTTGACACACACATTCAAAAATAGAGACTAAAATTTACAAAACAATGGACATACCAATAACAATTACAACAACCTCTTCAGTAATTCTAAGATCCACATACACATCCACTCATTCACCAACAGTCCAATACAGTCACTCATACATGTACTCACTTATCATATGTACTCATACACCTATACATCCTGTTACACAATGCCACTCATCCATAGAGCAACTCACACACATAGTCACTCATGCTAATAAAGAATCAAACATACATTTACTTGCATATACAGTTATACACACACCACCACACTTACTTCTACGGAAACTTACACATACTTAGTCTTTTAAACAATCACTTATAGAAACACATACTTATTCATACAGGAACTCTTTCAATCTCTCACTCTCACATATACTCACATATATACACCAATAGTCACATATACTAGTTTTAAACATATGTAGTTACTCATAAAGACACTATTGAGACAGTCATTCACTCACTAACACACCCATACACACACTCATCCACCCATGCAGTCCTGCACACATGCTCTGTTCAACACATACAAACAGTGAGTCACTCATTCATGCACCTATGCACTACGTAATACCCCCCACCGAACCATGCAGACACTCAGACTGATACTCAAAAAACCAACTAATAACCTATATAGACACTCATGTAGCTACTCACCAACCCATGCAGCCACTTATACACAAAGTGAGAGACTGATACAGATATTTACATATTTAAACATTACTCACTAAGCCATGTATTCACTATGATACACTTAATCAGTCAGTTACACAATCAATTTTTCAAAAACAAATCATCCATTTAGACACTTATATACCCATTTATTCTTCCATCGACCTTGAGATATACATATATAAAACATATTTAATTTTCAGAAAAACCCACATTCACTGGATGATGTCATCAGTGATGTCATGAGTGATGTCACTGACCATGTCATGAGTGATGTAATATGTGACGTCATCAGCAGTGCATTGCGGGCGCGCGAGTTATAGTTAGCTGAACTAACTATAATGGGGGAATTTCATTGGTTTTTTACGAGTAAAATGTCCAGCTAACTATAACATGTGTGAAACCTATGGTTTTTTCACTGAATATATATATATATAACAGCTCCAAAAAGCAGGCCCAGCACTTACGGGACTCAAGTTGATTTTATTGCGAGCAAATGCATTTCGGCTTTCGCCTTCCTCAGTGCTCATGTTCAAAAGCGCCATCAAACCACATGACAGAATTGCAGGTTTAAATACTTTTCAGGTGATTTCATTGGGGGTGCTCAGATGAATTGACAGCAACAAAGGACTGGCACAGTTCATACTTTGATTGGCGTTACTTTGGCAGCCATATCTTAGTGTGCATCTTAAATTCAAATGGTACTGATTTCGTTTTTTAAAGACATCAAGTTCATAAAGTCTCTGATAAACAATACAGGATTTCACTATTGCATATAGAAAAAACGAAACATTTTTCCTTTTTCAAAGTACCTTTCAGTATGCTGCCAGTTGCCAGTTCCTTTTAAAAGTACCGCGCTGTTGTTCCCCACGCTGGTTTGTGTCATTTTGACAGTTTCTCTGTCCCTCGCCACAGCCGTGGTGCGAAATGGCATATGTTTCCACAGGTTGCAGTATGTATGACTGCAGACCACCAGTTAAATAACTGACAACCATGCTGGTCGGTAGGATTACATTCCATCTCAATCACGGCGGTTCTTGCAGTAATTTAAATCAAGGCCCCAAGTTCACCCTTTGCTGCAGAACTCAGGACGGGTGCTCTCTCCTGCAGACGTGAAGGGTGAGTCACGTTTCATATAACAGCTCCAAAAAGCAGGCCCAGCACTCACGGGACTCAAGTTGATTTTATTGCGAGCAAATGCATTTCGGCTTTCGCCTTCCTCAGTGCTCATGTTCAAAAGCGCCATCAAACCACATGACAGAATTGCAGGTTTAAATACTTTTCAGGTGATTTCATTGGGGGTGCTCAGATGAATTGACAGCAACAAAGGACCGGCACAGTTCATACTTTGATTGGCATTACTTTGGCAGCCATATCTTAGTGTGCATCTTAAATTTAAATGGTACTGATTTCGTTTTTTAAAGACATCAAGTTCATAAAGTCTCTGATAAACAATACAGGATTTCACTATTGCATTTGAATTTAAGATGCACACTAAGATATGGCTGCCAAAGTAACGCCAATCAAAGTATGAACTGTGCCAGTCCTTTGTTGCTGTCAATTCATCTGAGCACCCCCAATGAGATCACCTGAAAAGTATTTAAACCTGCAATTCTGTCATGTGGTTTGATGGCGCTTTTGAACATGAGCACTGAGGAAGGCGAAAGCCGAAATGCATTTGCTCGCAATAAAATCAACTTGAGTCCCGTGAGTGCTGGGCCTGCTTTTTGGAGCTGTTATATGAAACGTGACTCACCCTTCACGTCTGCAGGAGAGAGCACCCGTCCTGAGTTCTGCAGCAAAGGGTGAACTTGGAGCCTTGATATATATATATATATATATATATATATATATATAGATATATATATATATATTCACTGAAAAAACCATAGGTTTCAGGGGTGTTATAGTTAGCTGGACTTTTCACTTGTACAAAACCATTGAAATTCCCCCGTTATAGTTAGTTCAGCTAACTATAACTCGCGCGCCCGCAATGCACTGCTGATGACGTCACATATTACATCACTCATGACATGGCCAGTGACATCACTCATGACATCACTGATGACATCTCAAATGACATCACTGATGACATCACTGATGACATCATCCAGTGAATGTGTGTTTTTCTGAAAATTAAATATGTTTTATATATGTATATCTCAAGGTCGATGGAAGAATAAATGGGAATATAAGTGTCTAAATGGATGATTTGTTTTTGAAAAATTGATTGTGTAACTGACTGATTAAGTGTATCATAGTGAATACATGGCTTAGTGAGTAATGTTTAAATATGTAAATATCTGTATCAGTCTCTCACTTTGTGTATAAGTGGCTGCATGGGTTAGTGAGTAGCTACATGGGTGTCTATATAGGTTATTAGTTGGTTTTTTGAGTATCAGTCTGAGTGTCTGCATGGTTCGGTGGGGGGTATTACGTAGTGCATAGGTGCATGAATGAGTGACTCACTGTTTGTATGGGTTGAACACAGCATGTGTGCAGGACTGTATGGGTGGATGAGTGTGTGTATGGGTGTGTTAGTGAGTGAATGACTGTCTCAATAGTGTCTTTATGAGTAACTACATATGTTTTAAACTAGTATATGTGACTATTGGTGTATATATGTGAGTATATGTGAGAGTGAGAGATTGAAAGAGTTCCTGTATGAATAAGTATGTGTTTCTTTAAGTGATTGTTTAAAAGACTAAGTATGTGTAAGTTTCCGTAGAAGTAAGTATGGTGGTGTGTGTATAACTGTATATGCAAGTAAATGTATGTTTGATTCTTTATTAGCATGAGTGACTATGTGTGTGAGTAACTCTATGGATGAGTGGCATTGTGTAACAGGATGTATAGGTGTATGAGTACATATGATGAGTGAGTACATGTATGAGTGACTGTATAGGACTGTTGGTGAATGAGTGGATGTGTATGTGGATCTTAGAATTACTGAATAGGTTGTTGTAACTGGTATTGGTATGTCCATTGTTTTGAAAATTTTAGTCTCTATTTTTGAATGTGTGTATCAAAGGTTATATTAGGGTGAGAGGAGGTCTGCCACTCTATCACAAGGATGATGTCATCAGTGATGTCATCAGTGATGTCATTTGAGATGTCATCAGTGATGTCATGAGTGATGTCACTGACCATGTCATGAGTGATGTAATATGTGACATCATCAGCAGTGCATTGCGGGCGCGCGAGTTATAGTTAGCTGAACTAACTATAACGGGGGAATTTCAATGGTTTTGTACAAGTGAAAAGTCCAGCTAACTATAACACCCCTGAAACCTATGGTTTTTTCAGTGAATTTCTGAGGTTTTTTAAATGCTAATTCCTAACTATAACGTGCCTGAAACCTATGGTTTTTTCTGTGAATTTCAAAGGTTTTTTAAATGCTAATTTCTAACTATGCCTACAGAGATAGGACATGTGAAGAAAGAAGAAAAAATGCACAGAAAGAAACAAAAGAAGTGCAGAAAGAAGCAACAGAAGTCCTCAAATACGAAGATAAGTGCAGGAAGAAGGATAACGTGCAGAAAGAACAAAAAGAAGAGCAGAAAGAAGCCTTGTTGCAAAGTCATCCTGTACCCTCAACTTTTTCAAACGGATACTGGTGGTAACTGAGTCTGACTAACCAGTCCTAGAGCCAGTGCTATGTTAAAAGACACTTAGAATACAGTGAAAACACCTACATACACTAGGGAACATTATGCGTTGGGGTCCCCCTGTGGTTAGCATGACCTCCTCTGTAAGCCCCTAGTATATAATAGGGCATGGGGATTAAAACTACCTCTTAAAACAGGCCACAGGGCGTTTTTGCACACGTTAACTCAGGCACCGTCCCCTCCATTCACCACTGTGTAAACACGCCCTGTGTCCATTTTTAGTTGGGAGATTAAGTTCATTTGAATCCTGAGGGTCCCTAGGGTCCAACTAGCCCACTAGGTACCTCCAGTAAGTGCCACAGAGCTGCGTTGCAGAGAGGTGTAAAAAGTGGCACGGCCTGGACCACCTCTCTGCAATGCAGCTCAGTGGCGCTTACTGGAAGCACTTGGTGGGCTAGTTAGCCCCCAGGGGCCCTCAGTATTGAAGGGAAATTATATCCCCAATTTAAAACGTGCCATAGTGCGTGTTTGCACACGTCACTTCAGGCCCCGTCCCCTCCCTTCACCACTGTGTAAACGCGCCCTGTGGCTGTTCTAAGTTGAGAGATTAAGTCCCCTTGAATCCTAAGGGTCCCTAGGGTCAAACTAGACCACTAGGTACCTCCAGTAAGCGCCACAGAGCTGCGTTGCAGAGAGGTGTAAAAAGGGGCTTGGCCTCAGAACACCTGGCTGCAGCGCAGCTCCCTGGCGCATACTGGAGATGCCTGTTGGGGGCGCGTTTGCAGAGTGCTGCACGGAGGGGGCATGGCCTCCGGCACGATGCCAGTCTTTTATTTATTTTAGTTTTTTAAGAAGGAGGGCTGTTTGGTTCCCCTTCTTATTCTAATTTATTGGCCCTGATGACCCCATCCCCCAGGGCCAGTCTCCTAATTATATTTTTTTGACCCCAATCCCCAGGGCCGGCCACTGTTTTTTATTATTTTTAAAAAATATATATTTATAGACACACCTAGGACATGCTGGACAAACCGTACGTACCTATCACCATGACGATTTGCGTGATATTCATTAAAAGGCGACTATGCATGCAATGAATCCACGTGGAATGTATTTACACCACTAGTGAAGCTCTGACATGTCTGATGCCCTACCGTGCCTAATCCTGGTAGACACCCTTGTCGTTTATTTATACAAACATGGGTAGCTATTGACGGGCACATTTAATACACATGCACACCAAGCCATTCAAAGGGGATTCGACAAAAATTCGACCAAAACTATGCAAGAAACCCCCCTCACGGTTAATAAAACACACATCCACTGCCGGATGTGTAATACTTTTTATTTCACTCTCTGGAAAGGGGACGAACATCACTTGAGAGTCACAGCGTGCTCCTGACAGAGCCCAATGCTGTGTTACACCCACCATTGCCTGCCGAGTGCCACACACCTCTGTGTTGTATTCCACTAGCTAGTGCATATGCTATGACACTCTCTAGCCCATGTGCACTGTAACACCACCCCGTGAATATGTCATGCCACACTTGTCTTTGCACGGGTTATATTGCCCCATCTAACGTGCCTTTCTCGATGCCTATGTTATAACGCACAGTGCTATGCCATACATATTACAATCTGGGATCCATATCTTTGTCACAGTGCATATGCAACGTTACACTCCCCAGCACATATTTTATATTACAACTTTAGAGACTAGTTAGGTTACACAACACTGCCCTGTGCATATTACACTCCAAGGCGCATATCGCATAGCACACGCTAGTGCCTGTGCTATCTCGCGCTCTCCAATGAATCTGTCATTGCGCACAATGTATTGCATATTATATTTCACGCCCGGTTCATCTTATATCACACTTTTTGGTGCATAGTTTATACCATACACTATATCTAGTTTTCATTTTCAATCGTGCTCTCAGGACTATGTTCTATATAACACTGTGTTCACCTACTCTTTTCACGGGCATTACATTTTGCGATAGGGGGTGGAGGGTCAGGGGGTGTTTCTGCCAAGTGAGCCCGGAGTCACAGTCACAAACGTCCTCTTCTTCCTGAATAAAAGTGAGATTATGCTGCATACTTGTTCATATTTTAAGTAGTTCGCACAGACACAATGTTTTAAAAACAATAAAGTTCCTAATACCCGCCTTCTCTGAACAGTTAGCTTGCTGCCCCATCCCCTTCCTCCCTATCCTCTGTTGTGTGAATCCATGGACTAGCCTCCTCCCTCCTGCCATGCATGGTCTGATGTGCTGCCACTGCCCTCAATTTAGTATGATGTACCAGTCCACTCCTCCTGCCCTCCATTGCCCAATTCTATGCCCCATCATTGACCTCCTGCTTAAACTCTGTGCTTAGCTTGCTGCCCCTATTCTCCTTCCCCCTGCCCTCCGATGTCTTTGTGCATGCCCCTGCTCCATCCTTTTTGCCCACCATGTCCCATGGACCTGCCACTCCTATCTACTCTGAGTGTTCTGTTGAGCTGCCACTCCCCTCCCACCTGCCTAGCATTGTCAGATGACTGTAACCTGTCCCTGCCACCTCCACCCTGCCTGTCCACATGCCATGCCCCTATCCTCTTCCTCCTGTCCTACATGGTCCATTGTACTGCCACACCCTTCTGCCCTCCCTGGTCTGTTGTGCTGCAACTGCTCCTCCTGCCTGCCCCGTGTGGTCTGTTGTGAGGTCCCTTCCCCTGAACTTTCTTGTCTGTGCACAGGTCCTGACCCTCCCTTCTATCCTCCATCGTCCTTTGTGCATGCCCCTCCACCCTCCTTCTTGCCCATCATAGCCATTGTGCTGCCACTAACCCTCCCACTTGCCATGCATGGTCTTCTGTGCTGCCATGGCCCCTCCCACCTTCCCTGTGTGGTCAGTTAGCTGCCCCTGACCCCCTCCCACCTTCCCTCCATGGTCTGTGTGTATGCCATCACAGTCTCACTGTTGCTCTTCATGGTGTGTCTTGCTTCTAGTGCCCATCCTGCCTGACCTCCATGGCTATCTTGCTGCTCCTGCCCTGCCCCCTTGCCCCCAGCCCTACTCCCTCCCTCCTGGCTTGTCTGTTCCATTGTAATGCCCCTGATCCGTCCCTCCTGCCCTTTATGGTCTGTTATGCTGCAGCTTTCTCTCCTGTCTGTCCATTATGGTCAGCTAGCTACCATTGCCTCTTGCCCCTCTGTTCTCTGTTGTCCATGTGCATGGTCCTGTCCCCTCCCTCTTGCTTTCTATGGATTGTTGTGCTGCACTCCCGTCCTGCATGCCCTGTGTGGTGTATTGTGCTGCTGCAAACCCTGATGCCTGCCCTGCAGGGTCAGTTTGGTGCACCTCTCCATGTCCCTCCTGTCCTCTGTTATCCAAGTCCATGTCCCTATCCCATTTCCTTCCATGATCCAATGTACCATACTTGCGAACATTTTGAACTTGGTAAGAGGGAGATTTTGAAAAAAAACTGGGGTATTGATTTTCCTCTTTGAGTTACATTGAAAAAGAGGATATTGTAGACAGGAGACAGATCAAATAAAGCCCATTTGAGCTTAAAAACATTGGACGTTTCCTGGCTGAATCGGGTCTGTTGGCATGTATGGTTGTACTACCATTGCCTCTTCCTTCTGCCCACAATGGTCTATTACATTGCCACAGCCTTGAAGGAGGGTAGATTTTGTATCACAGGGGGCCCCTGGCCCGTTCTGTCCACACCTAAAGTATGAGACCCTTGTCCTTGCCCTGCCAGCTGCATTTGTAGGCCGTATTAAATTGACCAGCGGGTCCTGTGTTGCTATATAATTATCCTGAGACATCCTTACCACTCAGCCAGCATAAAACCCCTGTGTAGGCCCTTCTGTTCAATATGTAGGCCTCTTTGTTAAATTGACCATAGCTCTGCAATTTTAGTGTATAGCAGTCTGAAGGCAGGTCTGCGAGGCCTTCTGATCCAAACTAGTAGCCCCCACCCTACCCGAGTGCTCCGTGCTCGGTATCAAAGTTCAACATCCCCCTGAAGCTGTCGACATACAGTAGGCTGCATCCTGGACTGGTACTTGCTTCCTGGGCAGGTTTCCCGCTTTTAAGGAAGTGGCAACCGCAGAGCGTCAAGTTAGGAGAACTGAGGAGATTTTATACATGAATATATTGAATTCCCGTACAATACCCATTATTTTCTGCTTGCTCTATGGAACTTACGATAAGCGATTGGCCTGAGAGACTGACCTTTTCACCCAGTCCATTGTCAGCATTAAGTGGGTAAATGACGAAATGTCTGGTAAAATCTGCAGACGAAGCTTTTGGGTAGCATACGTAGGTAGATGTAGCGTGCAAAGGAGCCCACAAAATGATATAAAAAGGGAGCACCCACAGATATCGACGGACTACCTCGCCGTCTGTATGTAGGTTAACAGGCAGTGCAGGTTTTCCCCAAGAGCTGGGAGCTCTTGTCTTCCTTTGCTTAAAATGTCTTGCTCTGCTTTGCTTGAAGTATCTTATTCTATTTTACCTATATGAAATGTCATGTTATGTTTAACCATTGTTCTCTTTACTTTTGCATTTAAAAGATTTTGTATTGTAATTGCAGGAATGCTTGCTCTAAGAGTAAACGTGAGTGTTCCTAGGTAACATTTTCCTTGGTGTAACTTGTTTCTCATGATGCATTTATAGATGTGTTTTCTCTCTCTCTCTGTCAGTACATTAATTGAGATACAGAGAATATTATGACAGCTGTATGATTATCTGGATTCTGTATTTTGTACTTTATGTCTCTATTCTGCGGTTTCTTTGAAGTTGCATCTTCTCATTAAACTGCCATTGTATTCTGCCTCCAATTCCATGTCTCATATGTCTGTTTTCTTCATTTTTGGAGCAAGCGTTCCTAGGCACCCCGGCTCAAATTAAGGTGCCCCTTTTGTCCCTGACTCACTCTCCTGCTCAGTTCTGTGGTGGCTCCCGGGGATCTGGGGACCGCCCCTAGCTTCCTTGACCCGTAATAGATCTTCCCTCCAACAGCCTCTCTTGCAAGTCCTGTATTGTTGGTTTGTTGCCCCTGCCCCCCTTTCCACTGCCCTCCATAGTCTGTTGTGCTTCCACGGCCCTTCCTGCCTGCTCAGTGTGGTTCAATTGTTGCCTTTGCACCCTCCTACCTGCCTTCAATTTTCAGAGTCCGTGCCCCTGGCCTCTGCCTCTCAACAGTATCCTAATGAACAACTAGATTGCTAACATTCTATATTTATTACAAAAGTGTGGAACGCCTGACATCATCTTGATGTAATCAAAACTGTAATACCTAGAGCATTTCCTTTAGAAATTACATATATGAGAGGGTCTTATTGGCATCAAAATTATGGTTAGTGCTCTAAAAGACTAAAATAAGAACATATTTTCTGAGTTTTCAAATAGCGACAAAGCACTTTTAAATTATTTGTTATCTTTATGTTTTTTTATCCAGTTGACCACTTGATTAAATGTTGCACTTAGGGGAGAGGATGTGGTGTTACTTCCAGAACTGCAGACTTTGCAACTGGGGAACCAGGTTGAAGTTTCTGCTTCAGCTCGACATTCTGTGATTCTGGTCAAATCACTTAGTCTCCCCATGTCTACAACCAAAATGAATTTGTTCTTGTGTGATGTAACCAATGCTCATGTAAAGCACTCCAATACCTGACAAGTCTGCACTATATAACACTGCAAAAACACAAAATAATAAGTGTTTTGCACACTTCTGTCATTGGGCTATATTTGGGCTACATCTGGGTGATTTTGGGCTACATTTGGGCTCTTTTGTCTCCGGTGGCCATCTTGGGAGATTTATTTGTTATGAAGTTTCCTAATTTCCTCATGTACTGCAGTCTCCTCAGTAGGAAATGCTTTCAGTTTTTTACTTTGATTCCATCATGAAGGTATCCAGATATGTCACACATTTGCCATAAATTCTGAATGTTAGCACTCTAGTTGCTCATTAGATCACTGTAGTAAAACTACTGCACCATGGAAGTCTGCTCCTGGTATTAAAAGTGCATGTTACAGTCTGCATGTCAGAATTTTTTAATGAAATAGAAGAGGATTTGAGAAGTCACTCAAAATGTGCCCTCATTTTCTTTCTTCAGCATTAATCATAATTTCTATGGCAAAATGAACCTCCTCATTGTGTTCCTTTTTAAATTAAATGTTTTAAGTGTTACCAGTTTATTCCAATCAAGATGGCTTCAGGTGTGCCATACTTTTGTCATAATGAAGACAGTAAGCGCTCTAGTTGTTTTTAAGAACATTCTGGGACATTCTGTCATTGGGCTATACTTGGGCTACATCTGGGTGATATTTGGGCTACATTTGGGCTCTTTTGTCTCTGGTGGCCATCTTGGGAGACTTATTTGTTATGAAGTTTCCTAATTTCCTTATTTACTGCAGTCTCCTCAGTAGGAAATACTTTCAGTTTTTTACTTTGATTCCATCAAGAAGGCATTCAGATGTGTCACACATTTGCCATAAATTCAGAATGTTAGCACTCTTTTTGCTCATTAGATCACTGTAGTAAAGCTACTGCTCACCAGGGAAAACTGCTGCTGGTATTGAAAGTGCATGTTTCAGTCTGCATGTCAGAATTTTTTAATGAAATAGAAGAGGATTTGAGAAGTCACTCAAAATGTGCCCTAATTTTTCTTTCTGCAGCACTAATCATACTTTTTATGGAAAAATGAACCCCCTCATTTTGTTCCTTTTTAAATTAAATGTTTTAAGAGTTACCACTTTAATCCAAGCAAGATGGCTTCAGGTGTGCCATACGTTTATCATAAGTAGGACTGTTAGCGCTCTAGTAGTTCTTTGGAACACTCTGGGAAGCTGCAGTAGAACACAAAGGAATCAACTGACAGTCTCTGCCCTTGTTGGATGTACATGTTTTACTGAGAATGTCAGACTTCATTCTCACATGACTGAGAAAGATAATGTGAATTTACAGAAAATAAGCTCTCAGTTTAGCCTATAGATCACCTTCCAAACCTCTGTGGTAAAAGCATGAGAAAATATTTTTCTCTCAATCATGATATCCCAGCAGAAGGCTTTTTCACATGGTGAAATCACCTTAGAACATACCACAATTCCTAAAATGTGTATGGTACCATCAACAAATGATTTATAATGTAACTAAAGTCTTAAAACCTTCTATTAACTGTAATGCTTTTTAATGAGGTGCTATCATGTATATTGGTCCCAAGATGGCTGCCAACACTTCTTGGATGAAGTGCTGACAGCCAATCAGATCTCAGGATGAGATGTGTGGTTAGGCTCCGCCCACATATATATATGCTTTTAAATGCTATTTTCTCAGGAAATACTGAACAGATTTACACCAGACCGGCAAAAGGCACTTCCTTGACCTTATGGCTACCTCTCTGCCAAATTTCAAGTAATTCTGTTCAGCCGTTCGGGCTGTAGCTGTGTCTAAAGGTCCTATGGAAAAATGCATGGGGAAAACGCGTTTTGGGACCCCCCTTTTTTCTCGGCCCCTGCTTGACGAATCCCCCCGAGACTTTCAGGGTAGGAGCGGGGCGTAGCGCCCCACCTATTTTGAAAATTTCGCGAGGATTCGTCGACCGGCGCCAAAGTTATTCCAAATAGAATGTTGCGGATTTCCTATGGAAACAGGGTCCTAACTATAACTACCTACTGGCGACCGCCAGAAGGTAATATATATATATATATATATATATATATATATATATATATATATATATATATATATATATATATATATATATATATTTATATATTTCCCCAAACCTCTCCTTTAGCAAGAAAGGCAGCCGCACTGCACAATGATTAATTCCAATTTCTAAATGTTCCGGCAGTCCTTACATGTTTCGGTCTCCATAGACCTTCTTCGGAGGTAAGCCGTTAATGACATCCGATGAAGGGCAGAAAAAACCAACAAGTCAATCACCTGTCACTCCAAAGCCAGACATGCAATACACATCAGGCAGGCAGACACATAGCATGCAGCACACAGAAATGGCAACTTCTAGAAGTGGCACTTCTAAAATAGGTATAATAAATCTGTGCACACCATTGCTTAGCATTTATTATCACTATTCCAAATATACCAAACTTGACCACGCTGCTCCCTTCATATCAGGAATTACCACTGAAACACTTATCAGGGAATCCCCAATGCATTCCTAAGGGAGGGCAGCCTCACAGTAGTGAGAAACCAAAATGGGTGTTTGTCACTACCAGGGCATGTCACACACTTAAGGTACATGTCATACCTTTTACCTACAATGCACCCTGCCCAAAGGGCTAGCTAGGGACTACCTTAGGGGTGATTGACATGCAGTAAAAGGGGGGGTCACATACATGGCACACACTTTAGGTGCCATGTCACAGTGGCAGTAACCCTGCGCACACAGTGGCAGAGGCCTGAGACAGGTTTGCAAAGCTACTTTTGTAGGTGGCGCAATCAGCGCTGCAAGCCCACCAGTAGCATTTAATTTACCAGCCCTGGGTATATGAGATACCACTTTACAAGGGACTGACAGGTAAATTAAATAAGCCAAACAGGTGTAGACCAATCTTACCATGTTTATCACAGAGAGCACACACACTTTACACTGAACAGCAGTGCTAAAGTGCTCAGAGTCCTACAACCACCAACACCATCTCAGAAAAAAGACTAGGAGGAAGGCAAAAAGTTCAGGGATGACCCATCAAAAAGGGCCAAGTACAACATATATATATATATATTTGTAGTTAAAGTGTCCTATTATATGCAAATTATACTTAGAGCCGGCTTTGTGTCCACCCTTGTTCAAGATGCGAAGACGATTTCATCCTTAGTCCCTGCTCCTGATTCAATTACTTTTCTCCCTATTCTTGTATTTGTCCTATCCATGGTCCATGGAGCATTTTGGTCTCACAATGTTATGATTGAATGAGTGTTAAACCTGGCATAACTTGGCGTGATTACCCCAGACTTTTTGCCTTTGCCTACTGTGAAGTTAGATACTGTAGGTACTTGCCACTGCTAATCAGTGTGCACATATAGATGTTCCCTGTATAAATTGTAGTGGTAATTGGTTGTCTCTGATTGGTATGTTTGTCTTACTAGCACGATTCCTAAGTGATGTGAACTGTGTGTGCCAGGGCTAGTACTAAACAAATGAACAGAGAGGGAACATAGGTCTTCAGTGAAGGGCCTACGCGCATTATGCTAAATTAGCATGTTGTCCTGACAAGTGCTACCACTTGTCAGGCCTTACTTTCCCTTTTGTATACACATGGGGCACCCCTGTAGGATGTCCTGGGTAACCCCTAGGCAGGGTGCAGTGTAGGTAAAATGCAGGACCTGTGCCAGTGTGGGTGCTAGGTCCTAACAGTGGAAAATACTCCATTTCATTTTCCCTGGTGAAAGGCCATCCTGCCCATAGGACGTGTCGCAGTGCAGTCAAGGTGCTAGTGAAGAGCGCCAGGACATCATGGGCACTAAGAAGGAGTGAGTCTCCGACACGCGGGTCGACGTGTGGTGGTGCAGCCAGGGCGTTAGTGGAGAGCGCCTGGTACCTCGTATGCACCAGGAGAGGTGAGACTCAGACGTGCAGTGTGCGTATCGTGGTGCGACCAGGGCTGTTAGTGGAAAGTGCCTGGGTCATCGTGTGCACCAAGAAACGAAGTGGGTCTCCAGCACGCAGGGTGCGTGTGGGGGTGCAGTCGCGGTGCTAGAGGAGAGTGCCTGAAGATCATGTGCACCAGGAGACGGAGCGAGACTCGGATGTGCAGGGTGCGTGTCAAGGTGCGACACACTACGTTATGTTTCTCTTGCAGGATACAGAATCATAGCGTGGCGCACTGCATTTGTTATTTACTGCACTGTACTGAATTGCACTGTGATGCATTGCCTTATACCTTCCTTGCACAGGGCATGCTGGTGGCGATACGCATTGCATTGTCTTCCTATCGCACTGTACGTAATTGCAGAGTGACGCATTGCTGTATTTCTTCCTTGAACAAGGAATGCTGGTAGCGATCCGAGTGCATGACGTTACGCATTGCATTGTTTCACTGTGGCATTGTACAGGAACCCATCGTTAAGTAGGGCAGTATTCCTTTTATTTTGCAACGTGTGTGATTCTAGTGATATGACGTACCTAACCTGTTGAGAACGGTTAAAAGTCAGTGTAACTGTTGGTTAGAAGTGGTGGTTGGGGATTAGGACCGCCCAACCCACCGGAAACAATATTACCCATTGTGTATATGTTGGATTTGTATCGTGTGGTCATTTCGTATATCTTTCTATAAAAAGTATACTTGTTTTATACAAACTCGTGTGGAGTCCATTTGTGGTGACATCATTGGGATTGCTGTGGGCGTGGTTGCACATACTGAACACTCGTGCCTTGGAGATAAGCCTGGTTGCTTGTGTCAAGCTACTAAGGGGGTGAGCAGGGCTGTCTCGGACAGTGTCCTTTCTTGGCCTAACGTGGAAGCGGAGGGGTCCGGGTCACGCACTTGACAACAACGGTGCGTGCGGGATCTCAGGCTTTTAACAATGAGTTATAACATTTCGTTTCTTTCAGCATTCCATGGCCATGAATCACTTTCCTTAAACTCTTCCCAAGCCACCACTTTTTATTTATTTTTTACTTTTAAAGAGGATCTGCAACTGCACACTGCCAGTGGGATTTGTTGCAGGTGTATTCTCCCACTAAACATGCCTCTGCTCTCCATACTTTGTTTTCAGTTTATTTTTTTAATCATTTTGCAATGGTCCATGAGCAGTTATCGGTGGCTCACTTGTCCCTAATTTCGCAGCATCCTTTGCGTAGATTATTTTTCATTAACCATTCTCAATAATGACCACCTGTCATTTTGGATACGTAATTTAAAAATCCAGTATAAAGAGTGCTGCCACATTTGCATGCACATGCGATCAAACCATATGTAAATGATTTTTCTTTTGCTTTATGATAAAACATTAAAAGATGTCCACCACATGTGTGTGCACGCACGGTGGACATATTGCAAAGTTTGTTTGTAAATTAAAAGAAAAAAGATTCACATTTGGCTACTGTGCTCGGAATGGAACTTGCAGTGACCATCTTTGAATTATTAATATTTTTTCAAGCAAAATACTAGCGTGATGGCCACCATGCCTGTGTGTGTGGGCTCAGTAGGTGTAAAGGGATATAAAGCATTGGTGAAACCAAAAGTTTGCCTTGGTGTGACTTACTATCTTTGCCAATGCTTGCTATTACTGGTCTTAAGTAAATCCATGTAAACGAAATGACCTTAAAGCAACATTCCAAGATTGCAATAATTACCTGTCCTAAATGCAAGCGTGCCAATCTTTTGCTGACAACTATTTGCTGGCAGCAAAATGTATTTCGTGCGTGACTTATGAACACAATATTGGGCAACTGGATGATGCCAAAACTCAGACCTTTGCATCAGTCTATGTCCTAGAATGTTCCCTTTGTGGGCTCTGTCTGACCACGTGCCTTATATTCTATCTCTTTCATTGTCAGTTTTGCATAGAAGGGCTGCTCTTTTAGCAAAGAGCTGCTGCTTGCATAGTGCCCTTTCTTGCGTTGGGGTTGGATTGCTCTATTGGGGCCATTTTTATTGCTCTGTGATAAATCAAATCTACTAGGAGTACAGCCAAGGTTCACACCCTCAAAATTAATGCTCGCTGTCGGGTGCATGTAATAATACTCGATAGAGTGCAAGTGGCAGTTCAAATGTAAAGTTCGTGTTTCTGTGCAGGAGACCCCAAACCGTAAGGAGTTTTATTAGGCCCCGTTCAGGGACTGAGATTCAAGGTGCATCTGCACTCCTGCTGCACTGATGGTGTCTTTACATGTACAGCCCACGACTGCCTTTGATGAGGGGGAAGGGGGATGGAAAACTCTATAGGGGCTGTTAATCATAGGCTGAACCCCCCTGTACAGCAGTGTGTAGGGGCAATGAGTTTCTACATTCTATGGGGTACTGTAGGGGGCATTGAATGGTCCCTGATAGGTGCCAGAAAGCAAACGTATCCCACAAGTATATTTTGCCCATGCACTCTCTGATATTGCATAGCTGCATAAACAAAGGTGTTCCCTCATCTGCTTGGCATCATGAACCAGCTCAACTGATGGACGAATAACTTCAGACTGTGCATACACAAAATATGCACTCATAATATGTTATAGGTAAGACGGATAATTATTCAGTGACTGATTCTGTAAAATAGAAGTGCCCCAAGTGACCACAAAAAATGCTAAATTCAGTAAACATATCAGTAATGCATCTCTAGTCTTAAGTCTCTTCTTCTAGAAATCACACTTTGCAGATGCTAGGAACAGGGCTCTGTGTAATTTTGAAAATTCAGTCATCTGCTTGAGCGTGGCAAATCATAGCTCACAAGCATAAATAGCTGGTGTTTAAGGTGTTCCAAACTACAAGTGCTAGCAGTTGAAAAAAACTACAGAGGGACGACATTTTGATTATGTCAGCATAATTTTACATAACATCACTGATTTAAAATCTGTTAGACTTGGCATCTTTGGTGTGGTTTTCCCTGGCTTGTTGCTGCTTCCTCATATATTTTTGATGCTGTGCTGGATTTCGTTTTTGCTGGCTTAGATGCTTTGGGCACTTTGCCACTGCTGATCAGTGTCAAAGTGTAAGGGCTCCCTGTATAAATTACTGTCGTGATTGGTTATCCCTGATTGGCATATTTGATTTACTGGTAAGCCCCTAGTAAAGTGTACTGAGTCTGCCAGGGCCTGTAAATCAAATGCTACTAGTAGGCCTGCAGCACTTACTGTGCAACCCACATGAGTAGCCCTAAAAAGGTATCTCAGACCTGCCACTGCAGTGTCTGCGTGCTGTTTTAAACTGCCATGTCAGCCTGGCAAGTGCACCCACTTGCCAGGTCCTAACTTTCCCTTTTCTTACATGTAAGACACCCCTCAGGTAGACCGAAGGTACCACCATGGGCAGGTTGCAGTGTAACGTAGAACACATACTGGTGTGTGTGAGATGTCCTGACAGTGAAATCCTGCCATTTTAGTTTTTCACTATTGAAAGGCAAACCGTCCCATAGGATAGCATGGGAAAATGGGAAGTACTTTGTAAACTCTTACACGTTTAACTTCCCCTTGTGACAAGATAAAGAAATAAACTTTAGGTTATCTGAACTCAGAATTTAATACATCTTTTAGTAAAGATGTTTTTTAATTGCCTGTTTGAAATTGCAACTTTTAGAAAGTAGGCATTATCTTGTTTAACCATTCTGTGTGCTTCTACCTGTTTGTGGATTAACTGTCTGGTTTTGGAGTGACAGGGGCTGGGGATGTGCATTCACTGTAGATAGCCACTGGAGGGGTTGAGGTGTGCCTGGCCCTTCCTGGATGACTCAGAGCTGAGCTGAATAGACTTGGTTGCATTTAGAGTAGTGGGAGGAGTTTTCCTTGCACATGAATAGGGCCTGTCTCCCTTGCACAATGCGGTCTCCACCCCCTGTGGTCATACTGCACCAGTGAGGACAGAACTGGTTTGGACTGCCTCAGAAGCCCTTGCACAAAGAAGAACAAAGACAACATGGGGTATTTAGTAGTGGACCTTAAACCTCAGAACGTTGGATCACTTCTGGACTCAAAAGGAACCCTTACCAAGGAGAAGAGCTAGAGAGCTATGAGGAGGAGTACTGCCCCTTTGCTGTATGCTGTGTAGGGTTGGCCTTGGCCTGCAGTTGCTGCTTCTGCCAAGGAAAGAACAAAGACTGGAACTTTGCTGAGAAACCTGAATAACGCAGAATCTCCAAGGGCTTGTGTGTGCTGGCCTCCTGTTCTGAAGTCTCAGGGTCACAAAGACTTCACCCTCAGCTGCCCAGAACTCTATTGCTGAGAGTTCTAAACTGCCAGGAGATGCCTGTTCCAGTTTTGGCCCTCTACAGGTTGTTCCTGCTGTTGGGAGCTGGAAGAAACCTAGGAGAAGCAAATAAAACAATCTCCGACGCTGTCAGCCATGCCGCCTTGGTGCCGTGACCTGCACCCAGGCCAGGGGCACCACTCGTGAAGTGCACGGCGCGCCGCAGCTCCGACACCCTTCGACGCCTGCCGACGCCTGCAGTTATTGGCATTCTCTATGCAATGACTCTATCATCGCCAGCGCCTGCATACTGTTATCATAGCGCTGATAACCGCCGAGTGCGATTCCATGAACTCACCGACTTCGCATCGCCTCACTGGAACCGATGGCTCACCGCCGACGCAACCAACTTCCGCTGTCTTGGATTCGACATGTCGCCTCCTCGCAGACACAATGCTTCACCTCCCTGTGGCAGACAGGGAGGCAGCCTTGACCTCAGCACTGACACCTCACCCCCACAACGCAGTGCATCGTCATAGACTTCGTTTTCCAAGGTACTGTTTGTTTGGGGTCCGTGTGACTCTATGCCTGACGCTGCTCACCTTGTGGCCTGCGGCGTACTTAGGATTTATTGCTGTCACAATGTCGTAATATCCCCAGGTAGAACTATTGGTTTTCTACATGCTTTATTTTTGGAAATAACTGTTTTGAAGTGCTATTTTACTACATGCATGTGGGATTTTTGTTGTTTTGGTCTTGTTGAGTTTAGATAAAGTATTTTTCTAAACTAGTGTGGTGTCCATTTGTGGTGTTATCACTGAATTATTGTGTGTTTTGAGTACAAATACTTTACGCATTGCCTTTGGGATAAGCCTGTCTGCTCATGGCAAGCTACCAAGGGGGTGAGCTGGAGTTATCTAGAGAGTGTATCCCCCTTACCCTGACTAGAATCAGGGATCCCTACTAGGACAAAGGTGCATACTTCTGCCAATTAGAGACCCTCAGTTCTAACAAAATCCATTTGACAGTGACGGCTGATAGGGAAAAGTAGTGGTGGGCGAGGGGTGAATGAAAAAAATAAAGTACATAAAAATAAAAGATCACTTACCTGAGTATGGCCGCCGCCTCTCCTCTGTCCTCCCTCTGTTCCTGGCTCCCGGCAGTAAACAGACTTCCCTAAGCCAATCACGATGCTGCTGTCACCATCAGAACAGCAGTGTCCTGATTGGTATGAGTGGCCAGGTGCGGCGCTCAGACAGGCAGTGGGAGCCTGTACATGTTCTCCACCCGGCTCTGCAATACGGACGGGTGGAGAAATGCTAAGTGCGCATGTCTGTTTGGCTGGCCAAACTATCATGCTCACTTAAGTGCACCAACCACTCCTCCCCTCGCTCATCACATAGCCCAGCCCGCCCACACCTGGCTTGTATTAAGAATAAAATTATAATAACGTAATATTATTAATGCTGTATTATTTTATCATTTTATTTTTCCTTTTCACTCAGTGGAGCAACACTCCTTTGCCTTAGCGGAGGAGCCGCCGCTGCCCTTTCAGTAAAAATCCTTTCATGGTACCATGAAAAGAATGAGAATGAACAGAATTCCATGGTCTGTTCACAGCAGCTGTGTTTTTAAGTATGAAATGCATTCTCATGTGTGGGTGAAATTTCCGACTAATTATAACCAGAATTGCATTTTGCGTAATTTCACTGAATTTCACATAATTGATATAACATTTCACACAATTACGCAAATAAAAATTATGCAAATGTTACGCCCCCTAAAAAAAATAAAAACAGGTATGTGAACATTGTTCATTTGGATTACTAAAATGATGTCCTGTCATATATCCACAGTATTTATTTTGACGTTTTGGCGGCATTTTTGACTTTTTGCACATGAAATAACGATTACAGGTCGGTAGCACAGAAGAAAGGTGGGCATTTGCAACCTACCTTTGTCTTTTCTTTTGATGCTAAAACCTTTGGGAAGACCTCCCACAAACACCCCTGTATTTTCTCCAATAATGGTACTTCCACTTGTTGCTGAAGCAGTGCCTGAAAAAAGCACAATGTGAGACAGTCAACATGCAAATCCTCATAGCCTTTTAATTCCGGATACATTCCAAGTTTATATACGATTTGAGCATTACGTGAGAGATAGAAGCAATCAAGCACCGTCAGTGGAATTTGTGTCCTGACGGCCGCATTCATTTTCAAAGTGGTATACGCTATTTTTCAACACTGAAGTCAGTTGAAATACTCACGTTTTGTTAACGAAAGCAGCAAGAATAAGGAGAGAGGTATTCAGAAGAAGCCAACCCGGCAGAATAAGAGGCCCCTTGTGCAGATTAAACTCGTTACAAGCCTGTTCCCCTTTGATTGACTACAAGAGGTGGCAACTGCAACACTATTGGTCACATCTGTTCAATCACCTATATCCTAGGCTGGTATACAATTCCTGTGTCCTGAAGAAGACCCGATATGACTACTTACAACTAGCGGTTGATGTAGGGTCGAAACGTTGACGGTTCTCCAGTCCCTTATTAATCTGATTTCCTTGTTGACAATAAATAGATAGGACATGTGCTTTACAAGGTCTATCGCATACCCATGAGGAAACCAAGGACTTTTTCAAAATAAGGAATCTTGTATATATTTTTGTTACATTGTGTAAATACGTACATATACTGTAATTATTTGCACTGTCACTTATTGCACTAAGTCACTTTATTCACTTGTTCACTGCGTCGTTTTCTAAAAATATTGTATATACAGCCTTAGCTTTATCTTTTTCAATTTTCGGATTTTGCTTACCTCAATTCAAAATATAAGGAATAAACTGTTATATCTAAAAATTGTATAACTCTGTCTAATATTGATTATTCGATTGATTCATATATGCTGTGATTCTTGATTTATTATGATTGAAAGTAATTGTTTCCCTATGGAACCATTGTTTATATTTTGTTGATGAGGCCCAGGTTCCTAGGGTTATAGGGTTACCCCTGTTTCTTTAACTTTTTTACATTCCAAGTTCAAGCACATTATACTTGCAACTGCAGGGCATCAGTTACGTCATTAAAAACTCGTAGTGTGTTTGATGCCACTATTACATGTTAATAATTGGATAATAATGTTTGAGAAAATAAACTGATAGTGCAGACTTGGTTTATAAGGTGAGGTTACCTGAGTATCGTCCATCCACGGTGATGGTTCCCACAGCCTGGATTCTTGTAGCTATGACTTCATGCCAGCTGTAATCGTTATACAGCATACCCCCATCATTAGAAGGACTCACTGCGACTGCAGACCCCTTCAAAACATGGAAAGGAGGGTGTTAACAGGCGCCTGAAGAGATATTGTAGAACACATTTCAGAATTAATCAGAGAACAATCAGAACCAGTGGAACCTTTAAGGGGTACTACACAGTATGACATGCAGGCCAAAAACGCTTATTATTAGAAAATAATATGTCTGTTGAGGAAGATTTTTTAATTTTTTTAAGTTTTATGTAGCGTGAACTCGACTCGAAGGTATTAGAGCGCTTAACATGAGCACCATAATCAGAAAAACATACCAGTTGCTGCTTTAAATTGGGAAAACCTAATCTAACTTTATAAACCCTGTGTATAAATCACATGTGGATGAGTATCTTTGAACCCATGGAACATTTTATGACACATCAGCAATGACACCTCCCTGACGGACTTCAATTGCGAATATTAAAACGTAACAAATTCCAGGTAGTTTAGCACCAATATTTGCACTGGCATCAAGGGCTAGAACATCATTTGTAGAAACTACCCATCACAAAACTGGCATTTTGTACTAATCGGTCATTTAACGTTGGTTACCGATTGGAACAACATTACTTGACAACACTGCAAAATTGTTCAACACTGTTGTTATATTCTATGATCTTGCTTATCATGCATAGACAATGCAATGTATTTCATCATGCGTTTTTCGGGGATTTCTAGCAGAGTCCACCCCCGTAGGGGTCCTCACGGGCCAGTTCCATGACGGCTGCTGGGGACCCGGAAAAATGGGTTTGGGCTGTTTTAGTGCGCCCAACAACAGAGGGGGATTATACCCTGAGCGTAAACCAAAGTTGGCGTGAAAAGACCAGGCCAATAGGTGGCCAGATGATGTTTTGAACCCCCCAAATGAGGTGAAGCCGCCGCATTCCAGGAGGGGCAATGTGGGGCTATAAGCGCACCGCCATCCCAGCACAGGTTACTTTTGGAAGCTCTGGGGGTGCGCTGAACAATGTTTGACACTACACTACTACCTTATAGGTTCTTTGTACAAAGATGCAGGGTGCAGACACACTCCGCTGGATGTGGCTACATGGTTAGGCAAAAGACTGTGTGTGGCAATATAAAGCGGGTTCTTGAGTGTGCCTCACTGGGCATGGGGCACATCTGTATAGACAGGCGAGGCATGCTCCAGCAGGCATGTTTTATTTCATATTATAAAGGTCGGCTTCTCTGGGGTAAGAGGAAGATGGCATCAGGCCATTAGGTTCAAAGCAGTACAATCCACCGATTACCATTACCAACAGGGCCATCTGCAAGCTAAGTAGTTTCCATGGTTCTTGGGCACGCAACGCAGAGGGCGTTCATCATACCGCTATAGTTGGGGCCCAGAACAAAAAACAAAAAAAGTGGTAATGAGACCTAGGACACCACCCCTGCCATATTTTGGCAGTAGCCCAACTGGTATGTCCATTTTTTTGGGGGTGGCAATACATTTTCAAGCAAAGCTAAAGAAACACACACTTGTCTGAAAGTAGGACTGTAGCTTAATGCGATGCATTCTTACTATAAAAAAAAAGAATAATAATTCTTTTGCAAACCTTGCAGCATAAATGACCCCCCTGGTTTGAAGCATGGTACAAACAGGCAAACGTGTTCTTCTGGGTAATTCTATGTGACACCAGCCTACTAACTGGGATATGGACGGCGGCAGCCTATAGAATAGTCTGAACTTAATAATACTGGCTGTACTCAATGATAAGCTGGCGGAGATGTAAGATCACTGTCACAAGTCTTCACACTTGCACAAGAAAACAGCTGAAGACAGAGAACCGGGGCTCTAGGCAGATGTGGGCAGTGCTTTCAGGTCAAGGGTTAACAGAAGAAGGTTAGCCTCAGATGTAACATGGTGTCTCTGGGTAATCCCATGTAGATCTAAGGGCATTAAATCAGGAGTCTGTACCGTTGGGGTGCAGCCTGGGGGTCAAGAAGCAGGGCTGGGGCCTAACCGCTGGGCGTTCGACCAAAAGAAACAGGAAAAGTATTCCCACCCTTTACCCAGCAGCCTTTACAACCACTGAGGCACAGAGCAACTATGGCGAAAAAGGTTCGGAGCGTAGAAACAAAGTGTCTCCTCGCTCACTGAAACCCTAACTCTCACGGTTAGGTGTTCATTTCTTGTTTTCAGAGCCTGTGTGCCCAGGTACAATGGTTGTTTCTTAAGGTGGTGAATTAAGAGGGTCCTCTCTGTCCCGTTTCCCAGCAGTCCATGGTATAGGTGCCTAACAAAGCCATTTAATGGTGGTAGTCAAGCAAATGAGTTTGTTGGGGGACGGTGTGCCACATCACACCCTTCCACCCCAATTATTTTTTTGTATATGACTGTATTTTCTTTCATTTATGACATACGCAAGTGGAGACAAAACACTGAGTGGTTGAAGAGGACCTGCCTGTGCCTGCACATGACTGCGAGAAACAGAATCAGCTTTCAGCGACCCTAAAGGGGATTAGAGGTGGCGTCCACATTGCACATCAAGATTTGGTGATCCAACTGGGAGACAAGAACCTCACACAGCTCAGGAGGAGGAACCTCCTCAATGCCATCCAAACAGGCTTGGCGGAGGCGAATAAGATGTGTGGCAGCACCACCGTGATAAGGTCCAAAATAATTGCCAAGCTGGCATGGTGAGGCACCCTGTCATGGCTCCAGGAGGAAACAAAGCGAGTCAGCAGATGTTTCAAAACCAATGCCCGGGAAAACATCCAGCACAGCCTGATCAAGCCAGGGCGCCTGGAGCTTTACGCCCAGGTTGGGGTTGCATCTTATGGAAGAAGGGATGAAAGTGTTCTGGGCCAACCGATGGGCAGCCATTGCACTGGCAGGCTGCACCTTAAAAAAAAAGAAAAGAGAGAAGAAAAAAAGGGAATCGACAAACAGGCTGGAGGAGCTGCAGGGAGACGGAAACCTTCCTAATGGCGTTGCGGCTAAGAAGGGGCCGATTTGTTGGTAAGGAGGAACACCGGCAGGGCTGTATGCAGGAGGAAGAGCGCTCACCTTGGGATGCCTTACGGCAGGGTGCGTAGGCCGGAAGGGGGGAGTAAGCAGAGACGGCACTCGTAGCCCAGACCCGCCAAATGGCAAGGCACAGAATGGACAAACGAGGTTGCAAGTTGGGGCCTAACTCCAGGGAGTAGCTACTTCCCCATGCAATCAGCGTGAAAACCAACAGGGAACTTTATGACCCCATAAAACAACATGTATGATGGCCTGAACAAACTATGAGTTGTCACAAGTATGCTAGACAGATAACATAACATGTTTGTGTTATGTCAGAAATGATTTATGACCAGTCAGCATTTGTGATTTATTATCTGTCACATGATTTAAAAGCCTGTCAAAATGATTTATGACTGCTAAATGGATGGATTAATGAACTGTCATGTCTATGATTTATGAGCTTGTCAAAATGATTTATGACATCCCATGACATTCGTTCATGACCTGGTCATTGCAGGATATGACCACAGAGTACTATAACGCAAAAAGTAATTTGTACATGCTATGCAAAATAAACTGCGGCCAACATGTACCACAAGAAACAAACCAAACGTTTTGGCAAACTTTATTGGGCAAATATATGTGAAGAATGACATGTATGGATGTATGGCAATTTGGGAATGGGCCCAGTGCGGAGGTTAATAGTTCACATGAGGTGAGGTGGGATGTAGACAAAAGACAGCAGAACCTCTGTTTCATGTGCATTAGTTCTCACGTGCTCTGGTGAGTCTCTTCCAATAGAATGACTGAACAGTATTTGCTTGACACCTGAAAAACTGAACTCCAAGATAGGTATGGAAGCCAATCATGCATAACCCCAATTCATACATTCGTACGAAGAAAGGCACAGTAAGGAGGAACAGCGCGGGGGTTGCTCAGAGCACCTCATTCCTTGAATGTAAGCATTTAGTTTCAAGCTATTTCATTAGAGTTTCTTCCATTTTAGGTGGTGTATATGTACCAGTGCGAGGCTTAATTGTATGGTAGGAAAGGTAAGGGCCTTTTGGTAAAGTGTGAATTGCTACTTGAGGAGAGTGACTAGAGAGAGGATATCATGCTTTACTATTGACGTACCATTCAAAGACAGTTTAAAGTTGCATCTAGACACTAACCAGATGTGGGATCTAGAGACAACATGATGCCATATTAGCATGGTACAATAGTAAAGTATAGTAAATGCAACTTGAAGATGGCTGCCAAGCTCCATTGCCTTTGCTAATGCTTGAGTGCCAAATAAACTTTTCCAAAGAAAATACCAGTGAGTGGCAGATGATAGACAGCCGAAGGCCATATTTGTTATGCCTAGGCTCTAATATGGAGCCTTAAGTGTGGCGTGTATGCTCAGACATGGGTCATGTGCACACCTTGTCACTGGAACCAAGCTGTACCTGGCTGATAAGTCCGTAACTAGGGAATAACCCTGGATTGCTTGTGTTCATGTTCAAGGAGAACCTAGCTTGGTAGTTCGGTCTGGACTGTTCCTATTGGAGCAGGCCCAAGACTGATTTGCACATAACTTGGTCCAAACTGAAGTGGCATAGTGACAAAAATAAAGATGGATGGGGATGCAGTCCGACTGATTACTAGTGGCTGAGATTAATTTAAGTATTCCATCCATAACTGTTTTGTACACTAATATGGCGCTGGACATGGGGGTATGTGAGAGAAGACAGAGATAACTGAATGTGCAGATTTGAGATGCATGCACCTACAGAGAGAGGACGATGGGTACGGAGTGTGATAGGCAAGAGAAAGAGGGTGACAGTTCGCATGAACTGGTAAGTGACATTCAGGGGCAAATAGAGTGGAGAGGAAAGTACAGAGGAAAGAGGAAGGGTCATGCTGTCCCAATCAAGCGCAAAAACTGAAATGACATATAAAAATACACAAGGAAAAAATGTCACAGATGGTAGCTGCATAAGGATACAACTCTTCCAATCAAAACATGGATATGCAATGTTTTGGTATTTAGTTATTTGTTTAGTACAGCTTATGACCAGAAAGAGTTCCTGGTGCTGGAGCAGTTATAATCATCTGGCTATGATTTCCAGTAAATGTAAGAGACTAGAGCGCAGTTGGAGACTTAATTATTCCACGGCTAGCAAAGTAGATTATCGGGCGGCACTCAAAGAGTATCGTAAACTTCTTATTGGACATAAAAGAGACTTTCTTGCCAACCGCATTTACAGAGCTAACAACTCTTCGAGAGACATTTTTAAAATAGCGAAATCTTTTACTGATCTGTCAGCTCTTTCCCTTACTTATCCTCCATCACAGAAGCTTTGTAATAGTCTCTCAGAGTTCTTTGAGGATAAAATAGCTTTGATTTATGCCTTCTTTCCTGAGCGTCGGGAGACTCCCCCGCTACCTGGGGATGATGACTTAAGATCGACCTCTTTATCTGGCCTATCAGAATTTGCTGAGGTTTCCATTGACGCCTCTCTTCTTGAACTGCAGAAGTGTAAATCTGGCTCGCCAAATGATCCCTGGCCAGCTAAACAATACAGCGCTTTGGCAGAACTCCTTAATCCTTATTTGAATGATATTTGGAACTCTTCACTCAGACATGGCATCTATCCTGCAGTCTGGAAGCACACTTTTCTTCTACCCATTCTAAAAAAAGCAAATGCAGATCCCGAAATTACCAGCAATTATAGACCCATCTTGTTGCTTCCTGCTCCGGCTAAGGTCTTAGAGAAACTGGTTTACCAACAATTGGTTGACTGTGTTGAGACTAATAGTCTCCTTCATGACTCGCAATCGGGTTTCCTCCCAGGCTATAGGACGGAAACAGCATTGATTGAAATGGCTGATTCTATACCCTGGGCGGTGGCTGGAGGCTCTAAGGTGGTGTTGGTGCTGCTAGATCTTTCTGCAGCATTCAACACCGTCTCCCATCCTATTCTTCTGAATCGGGTCAGAAATATTGGCATTCAGGGTGTTGTGTTGAAGTGGATATCTTCTTTTTTATCGGATCGTAAACAACAAGTCCGGACGCATCCTTTCACTTCTCCCATTAAACCCCTTAGGTGGGGTGTGCCTCAGGGCTCTGCTCTCAGCCCGCTACTCTTTAATGTCTATTTGACTCCTTTGGCGGAAATGATTGCAAATACTGGGATCAAAATTATATCCTATGCAGATGATACCCAGCTTTTGTTTACCTTTAAGGATGTTCACACCGCCACCTTTGATCCTTTAAAAGATTGTTTGAAAAGTATTGCGAGCTAAATGGATCAGAATTTTTTAAAACTCAATAATAAAAAGACAAAGATCTTGTTTTTTAATCAACCCTGTCCCCTTTCTTCGAGTCTGTGGTGGCCGGATGAATTGGGCTCTGCTCCCCTTCCTAAGGACTCAGTTAAGAACCTAAGGGTTAGATGGGACAAACATATGTCCATGTCTACAGAGGTTCAAACGGTGGCAGCTGCGTGTTTTGGCAAAATTTAAATCATTAAAAAATGTATCAACTATCTCTCAAATACTACTCGTAAACCAGTGGTTCATGCATTGATAACATCTCATCTGGATTATGCCAATGGACTGTACCTGGGCCTTTCTATGGGTTTGATGCATAGACTGCAGACAGTTCAAAATGTGCCAGCCCGGCTGATTTGCGGGCCTCCTCTACGTCATCACATTTCCCTTTACCTATGACAACTTCATTGGTTACCCATTGCCAAGCGTATCGAAATTAAGGCATTGACCCTAGCCTACCGAGCCAGTATAGGTAAAGGACCATTATATTTAAGAAAGAGACTTCGCCTCTATCATCAAACCAGATCTCTCCGTTCAAATAATAAGCATTTACTTGTCACCCCTTGTTTTGTAAAATCTAGAATGGGAGGCAAATCCTTTGAGGTAGGAGCTACTCAATATTGGAATAATCTACCTTTTGAGCTCCGCCTGATACAGTCTGACTTGGATTCCGTAGGTCTTTAAAAACCTGGTTGTTTAGTCGCTCTGTCTAGTTCTTAGCTTCTTGACTTGCCCTTGTTTGCTTCAGCGCCGGGACACCCCTTTTGGGGTAGCTGTGAGCTTAACAAAATTCATTTTATTATTTTATTACCACCCTGAAAAACGTGAATCACTGGTTTTGTATCTAGTTTATATACCTTATTTTCGCACTTGCTTTTGTATATATCACGTTCAAGGAAGTAGGTAACTTTAGATCCTGAAGAAAGCCATGACACTCACTAGGTTAATGGCTGAAACATGTCGATCTTAGGGTAGCATGACTGGGTCCAATGGTTCCCATCGTGTCCTCTGTCTTTAATTACTAGCACAAGGGAACCTGAATAAAGACATGTGGTAAACCCAGTAGGTAGTTTTAATTCACTCAATCACTTGCACTGCATCCCTCACCACATATTGTAAGCTCGCTCTAGGTTTTAGTACACACAAAACATCCCTGTGCTCTTCCCTCTCAGTGAGGGGGTTGTAGCCCACACCATGAGTAGGCTTCATGGTGCGAGGAGGTTCCCCAATGATGAAGCATGCCACCTCTAGTGGGTAAGGGAAACCGTACTGAAAAGTGACACCTTCTTCATCAGCCGACAAGTCTCTCTTTCTAGACCTGAGGGCTCCTTTGTGTTTAGTCTATGATTTGCATATCTCTTACTGGAATAACTGAGTCTTATGCGAATGCCTGAAAATGTAGTGGTAAGTGTTTTGTCTAAGATAAAGAGCGGTGTATTCCAATATTTGGATGCCAATACCCGGAAGAGAAATCACCCGTTTTTTTCTCTCTTATTTTTTGGAGTGATTTATCAGGCAGCAAAATCCAAAAGTTACATTCAATTGGGTTTTTATTTTAAAACTTTGCCTTGGAGGTAGCTGAGTCCAGCATGATGAAGTACCAGATGGGTGAGTCATTGGGCTTTTAACAAAACTTTCTTCTCATAGGGGAACCAATGTAGTTGGGATCGAGAAGGAGAAATGCAAGCCATTCTGGGCAAATCAAAACTTGCTGGTACCACCGATTTCTGAATCACCTTTGGCTTAGAGAGTAACTGCCTGAGTATGGAGATGTAAAAACCATTGTAATAATGAAGTCTTGACATGATCATGACAAAGAGAAATAAGTTATGGAAGTCAAGGGGTAATAAAAGGCCACATTTTCCTTGAGTAAAATGTGAGGCAGTAATTTGTTAACCTGTGAAATGAACTTGAGGGAGCAGTGTAACCTAATTTAGGTGAAACCAAAATGCTCCACTGTCACAGTCAAACCCAAGACAAGGATGCAAAACCATTGAATAAGGAGACAGGAGCTGAAAAAGGCAAGCAGGGCATAGAATCATGACCAAGGTGCAGACCTTAAGCCTATGCCAAGTAGATGTTTAAGGAGTATTGGTTACAATGCTATCTGATACAGAGCACTACAACTTTGTGTAGTTAGACCACACAAATTGGCTGGATCTAGAAGTAGAGTAAAGAGTAGGCTGAATCATATGTAGTTTGCCTTTAAAGAAATAGGAATATGAGGTTGAAGTATGGAAAGAATCAACAAGTAATAGTTCTGAAAAAGGGCAACTATGGCTCATGCATAAAATTTTTGTATTGTGACATGGTTCATACAAGCAGTACCCTGTTGCATTAATTTTGTCTATTACAAGGGTGTTGCAAAGCTTTATGGAAATCTTGCACTTCTGAATAAAACTCCCAACTTTTGAGACAACTTACGTTGTCTGTATTCTTGTTAATCTTATTCACACTAATAAAATGAATCTGCCTAAGAAATACTTCACAGGATGTGTGTTTTTTTACTATGCAATGTGGCTGTGGCTAGGACAACTCTTCAAGAGGTAACCTTGCAGGGAAGAAATCTGTAAACCTATGTGTTAGAACCTGGTTGACAGAGGTATGCACCCAGGCCAGGCAGGACAACCACTTTAGTCAGGGTGAGCTAGAAACACACTAAAAGATAACCTGTGCTCACCCTCTGGTAGCTTGGCACAGAGCAGTCAGGCTTATCTACAGAGGCAATGTGTATTGTATTTGTGCGACACACACAGTAACACAATGAATACACCAGAATAAGACTCCACACAGGTTTAGAAAAATAAATAATATTTATTGGAGCAAAATAAGACTAAAAACGACAAACATTCCATCAGCAGAAGTTGAGATATTAATTTTTAAAGATTAAATGCAAAAATAGTGCTTAGAAGTCACTAGCAGTCAAAAGGTTACTTGAGGTTGTGAGGGACCAGTGCAAATCCAAAATTCAGGTCGATTGCGATGGAGGGCAGGCTGGCTACAGGACCCACACAGTGCCCGCTGAGAAAGTACCTTGAAGGGTGCAAAGCATTGATGCTGAGGGGTCATTGTGTTAGTCTTCTCTAAGCAATCAGGTCGCTGCGTCATCATGGAGCTTTGCAGAAGTAAAGGTAATGCGTCATCGAGCTGTGAAGAGAATTTTTGTCAGGCTGCGCTGGCTGTGGAACCGTGGTGGTGAAACATCCTCCGCATCAGCATCAAAGGGCGATGCGTCAGAACTAGTATAGTGGTGACGATGCGTCGGTTTTGTAAAAAACAGCTTCAGAAAGCACTTTTGAGGCCCAGAACTTGGAGAAGACACCTCAGGCTAGGGTAGGACTCAAAGAAGGCAGAGTTCAGCAGCACCAGCAGAACTGCAGGAAGTCTTTTGTATCCCTCAGACTTCAGAAATCAGGAGGCAAGCCAGCAAGCCCTTTGAGATCATTTGGAGGGAAGGCAGAGCCCAGCTCACCTTCAGCAGAGTCAGGGAGCAGCAGGCAGCAGCAGGCAGCAGGGCAAGAAGCAGAAAAACAGTCCTTCCAGAAACCAGTCCAGTTGAGTCCATTAAGCAGCACAGCAGTCCTGACTGAGGTTCAGTTCAAGATACAGAAGTGTTCGATTTTAGGTGGTCAGAGACCCATAAATGTGGGTCTCTAGTTGGCAATTGTTTGCACCTTTGTCCAAGTAGGGACCCTTGCGTCTAGTCAGGGTAAGGGAGTTATGCCCTTAGACAACCCCTGCTGACCCCCTTGGTAGCTTGGCATGAGCAGACAGGCTTATCTTAGAGGCAGTGTGTAAAGCATCTGTGCACACATACAGTAACACAGTGAAAACGCTACAGATGGACACCACACCAGTTTAGATAAATAGACAATCTTTATCTCAACAAAAAAAGACCAAAACAACAAAAATCCATCATACATATACTAATATCACCAAAAATAGATTATTCATAAAAAAAAGCTAGTAGCAACAAATAACTCCAACTGGGGCTTTTACGACGTTGTGATGGATAAAAGTCCCAAAGTACGGTGCCAACCACGAGGTGCATGGTGTCGGGCCCATAGTCACATGGACCCCAAAGAACAGTACCATGGCAAATTATGAAAACAAAGACGGTGCACGGTGTCTGGGAGAAAATGCTTCGTTGACACAAGGCAGCTATGGTTCCTTATGACGACAAGTGAGGTGAGGCGTTGGTTCCTTACTGCGATGCAGGGGAGGTGAGGCTTCGGTTGCTTACGAGGATGCGGGGGGTCGATGGAATCAGGAGATCACCCACGTCAGGCATTGGCTCTGTGATGATAAAGCACCGGTGTAGGTGAGGTCAGGGCTGCAGTGTGAGTCAGAGCGGTGCTTGGGAACATTACAAGCGGTGTCCTTAACTCCAATGCAGGCAGCAGCCACGGTGACTGCATCAAAGTCGGTATGGTGCGGTGTAAGCAGGCATTGGGGCTGCGGTGCAAGTTGGGAGGTGTGTGGTGTGCTTAACAGGTCACGGCATTGCTCGCCGGTGTTGCTATTTCCCTCTGTGGCAGCTGAAACAGCAGTTCCAGATGCAGGAAGACAGAGGGAAAAAAGTATTTGTGTCTGTCAGAAATGGGGGTCTCTAGTTGGCAATGGTTCGCACCTTTGTCAAAGTAGGGACCCTTATTCCTAGTCAGGGTATGGGGGATACACTTCTAAAATAACCACTGCTCACCCCTTTGGTAGCCTGGCATGAGCAGACACGCTTAATTCAGAGGTAATTTGTAAGGCATTTGTGCACACATACAGTAATACAGTGAAAACACTACAAATGGACACCACGCCAGTTTAGAAAAATAATTAATCTTTATCTAACAAAACAAAAGGACAAAAACCCAACATACAATAATCAAAATATGACTTTTAGAAGGTAAAAACAGTTCTGTCCATAGCAAACTATAGAAGTGACTCTTTCAACACAAAGTTCCTTGGATGCGGGAAGTGCAAAAAAAAACTCTGCCGCGCTACGATGAATTGGAAACAGGTGCGGATGTGTTGCGCTTCTCGTAGTTGCGTCTCTTTTCCAGCTCTCAACAGCAGGAACAACCTCCAGAGGCACAACTCAGCAACAGGCACCTCTTGGCAGGTCAGAAATCCCAGCAAGGAAGTTCAGGGAGGCTGGTAATGAAGTCTTTGTGCCTCTGAGACTTAAGAACAGTAAGCAAGCTCTACTTCAAGCCCTTGGAGATCACCCTCAAGCAGGGGACACAGAACAGCAAAATCCTTGTACTTTCCTTGGCAGAAACAACCACTGCAGGCCAACCCCAGACAGCACACCCCAAAGGTGCAGCACATCTCCTTCAGTTTCTCCAGCTCTTCTGGCTAAAGGTTCCTCTTGAATTACAGAAAAAATCTAAAGTTCTGGGGTATGGGCCCCAATTTGTATACAGCATTTCTCTTTGTTCTCTTCAGGCAGAGAGGCTCTGTCCTCAGTCAAAACCAGTTCTGTCGTCTCTAGTCCAGCTTCCTGGAAGGAGGTAGAGACAGCATTGCGCACAGGAGATAGAGCCCATTCAGGTGCAAGGATATCTCCTCCCACTACTCTAAATGCAGCCCAAGTCTATTCAACTCAGCTAAGAGTCATCCAGGGAAGGCCTGACACACCTCAACCCGCCCAGTGGCTGTCTGCAGTGAATGCACAACCCCAGGCCCTGTCACTCCAAAACCAGACAGTCAATACACAACCCAGCAGAGGCTCATCGGATGGCTTAGCAAGAAAATGCCAAAGTGAAATTTTCAAACACACAATTTAGAAACCATTTTTACTAAAAGATGTGCTATTGAATTCTGAGTTCAGAGTGCCTACACTCCATTTCTCTATCTTGTCCCAGTGGAAAGTTATACTAATACGATGTTACAAATAACCTCCCATATTACTATATGGGACAGGATAGCCTTTCAATAGTAAAGAACAAAATGCCCAGTATTACTCTATCAGGACATGTCACAACCACCAGTAGATGTCCTACCTTTCCCCCCACACTGCCCCCTGCCCACAGGGGTATCTTGGGCCTACCTTAGGGGTTTCTTATGTGTGAGAAAAGTGAAGGTTAGGGACTGGTAAGTGGGTGCACTTGCCAGGTCGACATGGCAGTAGAAACTGCGCACAGGTCTGAGAACCCTTGGAAAGGCTGCTTGTGTGGGTGGCACAATCAGTGCTGGAAGCCCACTAGCAGCATTTGATTTACAGGCCCAGGGCACACACAGTGCACTGTATTAGGGACTTACTAGTAAACTAAATAAGACAGTCATGGAAACACCAATCCATAAACACAATTTACAGAAGGAGCACTTACATTTTGGCACTTATCAGCAGTGGCAGAGTGCCCAAAGCATCTAGGCCAGCACGCAGCAAAAAATACAGGAGGCAAAGGCAATGAGACAGGGGAAACCATGCCAAGGATGCCAGATCTAGCAATATCCAAAAGTGACTTTGACGTAAGGGGTGACTTAAAAGCAGCTCTCTGAAGTGCACAAGGTTATCCCTATAAACCCAGTCCTGTCTGTCAGGCTATTTGTGGCGGGTAAATCAGTACTGTGTGTGCGGATAGGACACTACCTATTGAAGTGTGTCAGTCCGTTCCATTCCTCCCTGGCCATGAAGGCCTGTCAGAATGCAGATGAATGCTCAGAATGCAGATGAGCCTCACCTCCCTGCGTTTGTGGCTGTCTTGAGGGAATGCACAAAGTGTAGCTGCCACCCACCCCAGAAGTGTATTGGAGACAGGCTGCCAGGCACAGAGCAGGAAGTACAGAGAATGTACACTTTCTAAAAGTGGCATTTCTGAAATAGTAATGTTAAATCCAACTTCACCAGTAAGGACGATTTATCATTACCATTTGAAAGATATGAAACATGAAAAAGCTGCTCCTCTCCGATTAGGAATTGCAGCTTAAAAGTTTATTAAGGAATTTCCAATGCTGGCCTATGAGAGGGGTAGGCCTGACAATAGTGAAAAACAAAATAAGCTGTTTGTCACTACCAAGAGATGCAAAACAAAAAAGCACACGCCCTACATTTTACTTTCAGTGCACCCCGCCTGCTGGATTACTTAGGGTCTCCTTAAGAAGTGACTTATACGTAATAAAAGGGGAGTTTAAGGCTTGACGAGTAGTTTTAAATGCCAAGTCAAAGTGGCATTAAACTGCACACACAGGCACTGCAGTGGCAGACCTGAGTCAAGTTTGAATGGCTACTTCTGGGGGAGGCACAATTAGTACTGCAGGCCCACTAGTAGCATTTGAAATACAGGCTCTGGGTATATGGAATGCCACTTTATAAGGGACGTACCAGTACATCTAATATGCCAATCAGGTATACACCCATATCATTAGGTTGAGGAGAAGCACATGCCCTTTAGCACTGTGGTAAAGTGCTCAGAGTCCTAAGACCAACAAAAAGAGTACAGCAAAAAGAGAAGGAAGGCAAAAAGTTTGGGGCGACCCTACAGGGAGGGAGATTTTTCAATAGAAATTTTGCAAAAGGGACACTTGCCGAGATGTTTATGCACATTTTGTGCATTGATTAAAGTGTCAATGGTTTTGCTACGCAGTGAAATTACATTGCAACGCAGAAGAAAACTTTGCTTGGGTTAAGCGACATAAGCTTTGAGTAAAAACAACAACCGGGAGCCTCGCAGAAATTTGCTGGTTAAATGAAACCATTGCACGCCCCTGCTCCACAGGAGATGAGTTGCTTGATACTTTCTTCCAGTGTGCCCACTGCACTCATTTGCTGCCGGTTACCTCCATGCTGAGTGAGACCACAGTTCGCAACTACTGAAGTCCTCTTATAACAATGTTGAAATATGGATGTTGAGATGTCAATTCCGCTGCTTCCCATTTCAGACTGCAGTCGAGCACTCAGAGTCAGTTCGAGCGAATATCATCTTTTTATGGTTTGTTTCCCTGATAAGCACTCAGTATCTGTTTCACCACCATGATGTATTCTTGTCTTACAGAAAGCAATGATTTCCCACGAGAGCCGATGTTTTCCACATGAACCCAGGCACCTTCTTTACAGACATCTACATCCTCTTGCGGCATCTTTGAATATGGAAGACAATATGCAGCGCTGGGTGGTACAAAATATTACAAATGTCATTCGTTTACGCGCAGAGAGCAATTTCCAAAATGCTATTTTTCTTGTCTTCTGTCCAATTTCAATATTTAAGTATTTTACAAACACACATTTCATTATCGCACTTTAATAATTAAAACCAGAACTGGTGTCATGCCCAATTAATGTGCCCTGCTAGCATGCCCATTAGTTTTTCCATTAGCGAATTCAACAATACAAATGGGATTACTGGCGGAGTATGCTAATTGGGCGTGACATAAGAAACTGGCTTACTTCTCAGCATACCCTTGCTAATGATGAAATTAATGAGCATTTTATTAAATGCTGTCTCATCAAAGTGTACTTAGCGTTAAAATTGTTACAAACGAGGCTGCAATCTAAAGATCAAGAATCTGAATAAGTGGTTCTTGTTTGCCAACCATCTATGGCACTTAAGGATTTACACATCAGAAAAATATCTAATGCAGCCACTTCTCAGATGATTAGCGAGTTCTTTCGCGCTTTCTTAAGGCCTATAAGTGGTTATCATTTCCGGTACATTGCTGCTTATCTCAAGTACTGCACAGACCTCCAAAGCAGTTTTTCACGGTTTTCTTTTTCTGCGTCCAGCATTAAGATTTATTTATTAACAGTACTGTCTGGCAATGTAATTTCTGATTTGCAGGGATGAGTAGTACTAGAAGGTCCTTTGCCTCTAGGAGGTGCTTCAGCATGGTGACTAGGGAATTTGTCTGTATGCAACAAATCCTGAATATTTAGGGGCAGATTTACAAGAAAGTGACGCATCTGTACAGATGCGTCACTTTCCCTGCGCCACCCTTAGAAACCCTTGCGCCACCATAGATGCGCCGTCTTTACAATAGCGCACTATGGCGCAAGGATTGGTAGATGCGTCAGAAATTCCAACGCATCTGTTGGTGGAAAAGTCACGCATTGCTGGAGTCGTGTCGCAAGCACGACGCAACTCCAGCAATGTGTGTTGAGGCCTATTCCCACTACACTGCGTCACTCAGGCGTAAGGTTTTGACGCAATAGCGTCTTAAAAGTGGCGCAGTGAAATCTTTCACTGAGTCACTTCTACGAGGGCTTCCTGCGTGGGAACGCCCACCCTGCATACATTGGGCCTCATTTATGAAAAGTGACGCATCACTGCGTGAAAACAGTGATGCGTCACTTTTCACTGTGCCCTCCCTGCGACTACAATGATGCGTCATATTTACAGTATGACGCATCATGTCGCAAGGAGTCACAAATACGTCAGTATTTCTGACGTATCTGTAGGCGCAAAAGTGACGCATTGCTAGAGTGTGTCACAAAAGTGAGCGCCCACCCTGCATACATTGGGGCTCATTTATGAGCCCCGGCGTCACTTTTGCGCCACCGGTGCGTCACTTTTTGTGACGCACCAGTGGCGTAAAACATGCGCCATGATGCGCCATATTTACAAAGTGACGCATCTACCTAGATGCGTCACTTTGTAAACCCCTGCGCTACATTATACCTGCGTCAGGTATAATGTATGCAGGGTGGGCGTTCCCACGTAAGTAAGCATCGTAGAAGTGACGCAGTGAAATCTACGAGATTTCACTGCGCCACTTCTAGGGTGCAAATGCGTCAATATCTTGCGCCTGCCTCACAGCAGGCGTAAGACTGACGCAGGCCCTTTCACATGGGGCTTGCCCCATGTGAAAGGACACATTGCTGGAGTTGCGTCACTTTTGTGACACACTCCAGCAATGCGTCACTTTTGCGCCTACAGATACGTCAGAAATACTGACGTATCTGTGACTCCTTGCGAAATGATGCATCATACTGTAAATATGACGCATCATTGGAGTCGCAGGGAGGGTGCAGTGAAAAGTGACGCATCACTGTTTTCACGCAGTGATGCGTCACTTTTCATAAATGAGGCCCATTATACCTGACGCAGGTATAATGTAGCGCAGGGGTTTACAAAGTGACGCATCTAGGTAGATGCGTCACTTTGTAAATATGGCGCATCGTGGCGCATGTTTTACGCCACTGGTGCGTCATAAAAAGTGACGTAGGGGCTCATAAATGAGCCCCATTATACCTGACGCAGGTATAATGTGACGCAGGGCTTTACAACATGACGCATCTCCACTTATTAAATAGGCCACATTGTTTGCGCCGCTGTTGCGTCAAAAAAGTGACGCAACTGCAGCGCAAAAGTCATGCAAGGGGCTTGTAAATCTGCCCCTTAGTGTTTGTTTTCTCCCTCCAAGCAATGGCAACCTTTCTGTCCATAAAGAGTTTGCAGCAATATCCTCTTCCTGTTTCGCCTTGTCTAACTGACAGTACTGGCTTACTGAGACACTTATAATTAGTTTACTGTTTGTAGCATCATGCCACAGCTCCTTGCTGGGTGGTAACAAGCCAGATACTCTTTTAATCCTCCACCCCCTGCAGGTCTGGCAGGCGCTGCTTGACAGGTGGAGAGGAATTTGAAGGAAGAACGTAAGTGTGAGCAAAGCCGTTCCTGTGATGTTGTTGGGACAACCAAAACGGAGCATGCAAGGTCCCTCTAATTAACGCAATGTGGTATCACAGGATGTAACCTTATAGTATGGAATTGTTGTTGAAGGGACTTGCCAGAACCAAGGGGCATATTATCAAGGTCCGGCGTTAAAATTATCGCCGCTTTATCGGCAGAAAACTGCCGCTAAAGCGGCGATAATGGGCTTGATAATATGCCGCAGAGAATTCCCATAGAAGCCCATGTTTATTTATTTATTTATTTATTTTTTGCATTTGTAATGCGCACAGATACCCACAAAGGGTTTCCCGGCGCCAGGGCTAAGAGGTCAAAACATAGAGGCAGTAACTGTCAAGGACCACAATTATTTATTAAAAAGCCAAGTTTTAACGTTTTTCTTAAAACTGGCAAAATTCTCCTCCTTCCGTAAGGCTAAGGGGAGGGAATTCCAAAGAACTGGTCCCAGATGGGAGAAAGATTTCCCCCCCATTCGGGCCAGTTTGAACCTGGGAACCACGAAATTTGCTCCATTTAAAGAATGGAGATTGCGTGTAGGAACATGGGGCCTAACCAATTTTTGCAGGTATTTTGGTGCAGTTCCTGCCCTGATCTTGAACATGTATGTCAAGGCTTTGAACCGAACTCGGTTCTCTACCCTCAACCAATGCAGGTTCCTCAGATGCTTCGAGATCCTTGCTGTCCTAGGAATCTTGCACAGCAACCTGGCTGCGGAGTTCTGGACCAGCTGCAATCTCCTGATCACGGCTAGATTGGAACCCAGGTATAAGATGTTACCGTAGTCAAGCCTAGATGTAATTAATGCATTGACTACGGTCTTCTGGGTATCCACAGGCAGCATCCAGATAATCTTCCGCAGCCATTTAAGGATCGTGAAGCAGACACCAGCCACTTTGTTGGCCTGCTGTTTCATTGATAATGAATCATCAATGCACACCCCCAAATTTCTAGCTTGGGTAGCCGGGGTGGGGAAGGCGCCCAAAGATGGTGGCCAATGGGTATCCTGCCACAGATCTTTATTTTTCCCCAGGAGAAGAATCTCTGTCTTCTCCCCATTGAGCTTTAGCTGGTTCGTAGACATCCAGCTGAAAATTTCCTGAAGGCCTAGTTTCAGCACAGAGGGGGATGAAGATTCTGAGTTAGTAAGGGAAAAAAAAATCTGCGAATCGTCCGCATAGGTCATAAGTTCTAGACCTACCCGCTCTGCCAAATCGGCGAGGGGGCGGAGATACAGATTGAAAAATAGCGGGCTCAAAATTGAGCCCTGAGGCACACCGTGGGGTGACAGAAAAATGTCCGACTGGGCCTGTGAGGACGAGATCTGAAACGTCCTGTTGCTCAAGTAAGATCTAATCCAGTCCAGCGCTGCCCCTCCGACACCATCCTCACTCAGCCTGACAAGCAGTCTGTTGTGTGAGATGGTGTCGAAGGCTGCGCTTAAATCAAGCAGAACAAGAGCAAACGTTTGCCCGTCGTCCAAAAGTCCCCTGATCTTCTCCGTGACTCCCAGGAGGGCAGATTCGGTGGAGTGGCCTGCCCTAAAACCCGATTGGGAAAAATGGAGTAGGTTGTTATTCTCTGTGTAAGTTGAAAGTACACCATGGATGTGCTTCTCCAGTATTTTTGAGAATGCTGGCAGCAGGGAAATCGGACGATAGTTGGCCAGTACCTCTGGATCAGCTGACGGCTTTTTCAGCAGAGGGCTGACCATGGCGCGCTTCCAGGACGCTGGGACGGTTGCCAGATGAATGGAGGCGTTTAATGTCTCGGCAATAATCCCCAAAGCACTGTCGTCCAGTTGGCTCAGAATATTAATTGGGAGAGGGTCACATGGAGAGCCCGACTTGATAGAGGTGGCTAAAGATTTCAAGGTGTCCAGGGAGATGGATGGCCAGGAGACAAGCCGATTTCCTGGTAGGCTTTCTAAGGGAGGAACTTTCCTGTCATCCCTCCCCGGAACATTAATGTTGGCAAGAATAGTCTCGATCTCATTCACACCAGAACATCAGCTTCTATGGGAATTCTCAAGGGCATATTATCAAGCCCGGACCTTGATAATATGCCCCCAAGTTCCCTGCTACGGATATCAGTAGAATTGATAAGAACATTAATACCCCTTATACAAAAGGATATATATTTTAAATCTGTAATATGTGGATCCATATTACATTAGTCAACCCAAATGGAATGCTATTCCTCGTTCTCTCCAAAATGGGTTTCTTATTTCATGTTAATTAATGTTCACCGTGCAATGTTCACTAATTGTTTCTAGATTAGTGCATCATTAACATGCTATGATAGACTCTCCCACATGCAATACTGAAATAATATGGTTTCCAGAAACACAGTGAAAGGTATGGTATGCAGCACAGAAGATCTGAAAAAGAAAGATATCAAACCAAAGTACAGTGGAAATTACATTAAAAGGTCAGTGATGTATTCAGCAGGAGTTATTGAGATAAAGCGGATTTGAGGCAGATGTGCCTTTTTAAAAAAAAGTTTTAAAAAGCAGTGCCTTGGTTTAGAAAAGGGCAGCAAAGTGCTGTAGAAACATAGCATTAGGATTGAGTGCAAAGAGACTTCAAAAAGTATATACAACATTTTATAACTATTTCATAATGATGAGTGTAAGCAGAGGTAGAATTAGCAGGGGTAGAATTGCTGTCCTAAAAGAGCAAAGATGATTTTACGTAAATGGTGCAAGCTCTTGACCTTGCCATAACCATGAACAAATAATTGGTATTTTTCTTTGAGAAAAGTGGCAACCTGACTTTCACCTACTTATTGGATGCCATCTGCCCGTAGTCTTAATCTGACCAGGATTTTATCAGTCTCCCTGTTATTTCAATGCCAAGACAGTTAAAACAATCAGAAAATGCCGAAATGTTGGCATTTTTTCCCTTGTGAAATATAAACTTTGCAGGATTCCGTGTCCTGAAGGCCCCGCAAAAGGCTCCGCCGCACTTCACACCACATCCTTGGTCTCACAACGCCATCTTGATGATCATCACCGAGCCGTTGCTCGCACCACGACCTGAGGGCATCGCATTCCGCTTCACCCTGCTTGAACGTCACCGACACATTACTGCCCGACCGGTATATCGACTGGCTCCGTCGCCTGCACCACATCGAGCACCACCTTTCCCTGCACCATAAGCCTTGGCCTCACCAACGCCATCTGGACGATCTCACCGAGCTGCGCCTGCACAGATTCGAGAGGGCACCGCACCCTGTACCGCTTCCATTTTGCAGCGCAGCCGCGATGGTTGCCCTGACCGGCTCGTATAATCATGTCGGCGGCAATGAGAAAGGTACTGTCTTCAAGTCTTCTTCGCTTTAGCTGACCCGCACCGACGCAGTCGGCTGGAACTTTTAGACTCTGTCATTTTCAGCATCGCGGTAGCCCCAGACAGAGCTACCGACTCAGAATAACTGTGTCTTTCAGCTATCTGCAACTTAAAGGTCATCTTACAGAGTAACTATTTTTACAGTAGTGTATTGTGGATTTTTGTCGTTTTTGATCTTGTTTGCTCTAGATAAAGTTTTACTTATTTTTCTAAACTGGTGTGGTGCCCATTCAGCATTCAGCCTTGCCCAGCTGAAAGTGTTTGACTTCCAGAAAAAGCAAAGTCCTAATGTAAAACATTTGACCGGTGTGACCATCAAGGCCTTCCCAACTCCTGTTCCATCTAAGTCAGCCTCAATTCACACCTATGTCGCAGTAAACTGTGACCTTTTACCTTAATTGAAGCTTTATGTTTTCCCCCACTTTGTCTTAAAGTTTTTAAAATTCATATCTGATTTCCTTTTACCATTAGCTCTCCATGAAAATACCTGATTTTAGTGCCCGAAATACAAGAGTATGAGCAATGTTTTCTCAGTTAACTGTGTTTTGATCTAACAGCAAATTGTTAAGTTGAGAGGGTACTATTGTCCCAAAGTAATCATTTAAGTCTTACACTTCTCATTTCCAGGGGAAAAAGTTGAGGCCAAAAATTGAAAAAACTGTGGAGCCACTATCACCCTCCCTATATAATATTTGTGAGCATGTTCTAACCAATTATAAGTACTTTGGAAGTTCAATCCATAGGAATTCAAGCTACATTAGAGTAAAACACAAACCGTTCTTTATCTTTGTGATCAAACAGTCTGCCAAATGTCTTCATTTTCTCCACAAGACAGGAGTAATTTCATCTAGCCAACATTGCGGTTGCCACAGTGAAAGGAGTAAAATCATCCATTCCCAACATATAGAGTCCGATGTCTTTTCTACCCCTATGTATTGGTAAGAAGACAAGTCTCCCAACGAATTGCAAGTTAAATCTGATATATGATAGTGAATGTATACATTTTTAGTAGTATTTCTAACAGGCATGAAGCTTGCTTCCTCTATGTGCACTCTTCAGGTGACTGTCATTTTCAGTCCAGTGGAAGCAATTGGCTTTAGCCACAGAGGTCACTTTGCCAATGAGGTACGCTTCCCACTTCACTCCAGTCAAAAGTTTAAGCTTTAGAATTTATCACTGTAAAAAAAATGGGTTATTAGTTTGTGGAAATATGGATTTTTCTGATCAGTTATGTCCCCTATCTTGGACCCCAACGGTTTCATGTATGAATCACAAGTACATGTATGTTCCCTCCAGTTCCAGTTATGAAGACGCAAACTCATGTGCGTCCACCGTTAACATGTCCTCTTTCAGATCCGCCATGAATAGGCTGGATATTCCATTCCTAAGTATGAAAGGCCACCGGCTTTATATGGTTCACTTATGCCATTTTACAGTCCAGGCAAGTAGGCCCTGATTCTGTCATCAAGCTTTTCTTGCTTTCTGTCTCTGAAGCTCCAGTCTGAGCCTGCATCTGTGACCATGAACTTTGTCTCATTCCCTGCGCGGCTCACGATGCCTGACATCAGCCTGTTGCCTGCCAAGAAACTGTATTTCACCTTCGAAATTATCTGCTCCGCTCCCTGCCCAATGCATTCCTGTCTAGTAGTTTAAGTAAACATTCTTCCAGCTACCGAGCAAAGGCCCGGCTTCTCTGTCTTTATGCAAGTAATTCATAGCCTTATTATTATGGAAGACTTCTGCCCTCGCATCTAGTGTAGACACTTAGACGCTTGTACACGCACTAACAGTCAGTATAGGCAGTATAGAATAAGATTCTACTCTAAGAGACTTCTCTTTTGGATAACATAGTTCTTTAAACATAAGATGTTAGATATGATTTGGGATTAGGTTGACTTGACCCTCCAGACTTCTGTCGCCACATGTAGAGCTAAATGTCAAGTCCCCTTCACCCCCTAGTTGCACGTCAATCACACGTCATGCTGCTGCGCGCGCATTTCTGCCAAGTAATTCTGCTGACATTGCGAAATTCTTTCATGGAACCACCCTATTATGACATCACACTTAATGACGTTCTTTAGTCACACCCAGTTACACCTACTTTTGCTACATATGTATGTTTTATCTACACTATCAATTGTTACGCCTCTTGCATTTGCTTCACTGTAATGCCTATTGTATAAAAGTGATTAATTATCAATAATGTATGTGCTTCACTTCCTGAACCTCCGTGGTGATGGAACTTGGAGTCACCGATTCGAATCGTCCATTGGAATAAAGCCCATTCCGAACCTCTAATACCACGGATTCTGCCTCTTATTTATTGAGCTATTTTTATTATGTTTCTGTATCAAATTAAGTCCCGGTAATTAAATTATTTACCACATGAATGGCGCCCGAATAGGGACACTTTCTCATCTCACGCGCCAGCGGTGCGTTGCAGGCCCGGTCTCCTGCCACAGCTGGACGGACAACAACGCGTACCAGCAGGATTTCCTGTATCTCCCTCCGGTCAAGCGGGGGCGACTGAGGCTGCGATCAACACCCAGACGAGGCGGTGAGAAGTGCGAAGTATCCCGACCAGAGCCTAGCTGAGAGAGCAAGATCCGAGGTATACAGAGGCCCACCAAGTTCCGAAGTTCCGAAGTTCCGAGGTTTCCGATGTCCCGAAGTGTCCGAAGTTTTCGAGTCGAGTCCAGTCCGGTCCAGTTCAGTTCAGTTCCGTTCCGAGGCCTTCCGTTCCGAGCTACCCGGTGAGTACCATTACTGGGGAGGCGTTCTGACGTGCACATAGGTTGTGCCGGTCAAGACGGGTTTGGGTACACAAATCCGGTCTGCACTGTTTTAGCAGTGTATCTGTACTGTTTAGCAGTATATCTAGTATATCAAGTATATAAATTCAGAATAATTCAGTTAATGCCGAGTATTATGTTTAGTGACTAAGTTTCCTTAGATCGTCATCATCATTGCTGCTCATTTAAATGTTAAATGTTAAATGTGTTAATACGTCCTGCATATTGTGGTGTGAATGACTGTTCATCACTGTGTTTATTGTATTAAGTTTGTTCAAGATCAAGTATCAGACCAGTTCTCAATATGCCGCTCTTTTCGAAATTAAGACAGTTCACAACTAGAAAAGGGGTACTCGAAGAAGCTGTTCCTATTCCTCCTAGGGACACTCCAGGGTACTTCATGTATCACAAACACGGCTTAGACGCTATATTATTTCTTGATTTATGGGTAGACTACACCAAGGAATTACCAGAAAGTCAGAGGTGGCCCGCAGCTGGGACCTGGGATGCAGAGTGCATCATGAAAGTAGAGGAAGAGTTATGGAAAAGGAAAGCCAGACAGTCACAGAAAGACGCCGTTGAGTTATGGCGCAAAGAATCTCATAGACGTACAGAAAAAGCACTCCGACAGGAAGAGAAAAATAAAGAGAATTCAAATAAAGTCCGAGAAAATCTATTAATTGAAGAAGGTACACGAGTGAAATCAGAACAAGTAGACAGACAAAGAAATGCCCTTATGAAGGGTATGTATCCCCTTCTGGCCGAGGGATTACCTAAGGCTACTCCGGGGATACCAAAAGACTTGCCACCCCCATTATTTCCAATAAAAGTACATCCTAAGGGGCATCCTAGAACCGCAGAAGATGTTTTTCTTTCCTCATATTTAGATGACGCAGCTCCCGAGTATGCTAACCCCGCCCCACATAGACCGTCGGCCGGGGAGGTTCAACGCCAAGATCCTGTATCTGTATCTCTACAACAACAAATCCTGACACAAGTTCCGGCAAGCACATCTGTTTCCACATCTGTTCCTACAGCTACTTCTATAGCTGTGTCCACACCTATAGTTGCTGTATCGCGTTCTACGAATCCTTTCACGCCCGATACCCCAAACGGGGCAACCGGAGGTGCTACCAACATTTTTTCTACGCCACCCAGAGTAAATAAACTTACCTTTCAAGAGTCAGCACATCCACGTACCCCCAAACTCATAAATGCCCGCACGCTTAAGGAACTTCTTATAGATTGTAGATATGACCCTGTGCCCGGCAAAGAGGACGAAATGATCATGGCATCATTACGTATCAGACGAGCCGCGGTGTATTTAGGGAAGTTACCAGGAATGACTGTGCATCTAGATAATATATACCATTTTGTCCAAACAGGGCGAGATTCTGAATGTATTAACAGAGCTATGGAATACCAGAAAGTGGAGATACAGGGGGAACTGTTACGTTTCCTCATAAATTGTGTGATCAGAAATCAAGACCGACCGGGGGTAGACCCGGAAGCAATGCAAGCTCTTACCAGATGGAGCCAGAATATATCAGAAGGGAGACATGATAAGCAAAATTGTATAATAGCCATGTGCCGAAAGATCCGTAAAGAAATAGAACGCCTACACGAAGAGAGATTAGCGGTAGACCAGTTTGAACAAAGCGAGGAGGAAGGATCAGGACTGTCCACAGGACAGTCAGAAACCATAGCCTATGTAGGTAGAGGAAGATCTTGTAATAGTACTAGATGTTTTACTGACCCGATACGTCCGATATGTCCAGATAATAACAGGAATTTCCAAACACCTATAATAAATATAAGGTCCCCCGAGCATTCGTTCCAAGCCGCTGACAAATTACTGCGAGAACGAAGGGGTTATCATTTACTCGATTCTATGGATGAACAAGAATTAGCCAGGTCAGCCGTTCATTGGGTTGACAGTCCCGGAAAATATGGTGATGATACAGTAGCACACACATTTTTGAACCTCACCCCAGATGAACAGCGTTTAGCTGGGATTTATATGATTCAACAACTTCTTATACTATATAAAAGCCAACATTCAGATCCTGGTCCCTTACCTGATATATTGACTGAATTACTCACGAATAGATGGAGAGGTTCAGGTACTAAGCTAATTAAAGAAATACTAGAATCAAGAAAGCAGTACATTCTTTTTGTATGTCCAGAACATGTCTCACTGCCCATCAAGGAAAGACCGATGTATTACATGGACAGACAGAATCCCTTACGAGAAGTACACCCAATAAAGGGCGAGGACAATCAGTTTAAACGTGTATTTGTATATACGCCCATATCGAAAATAGAATTGTTAGAAATGAAGAAAGTGGTACCCAGTCATGACAAAGACCCAGCGGGTTTCCACCGAGAAATTAAAGACATGTTACTCATGGGAGAGTATACCTATCCCGACATTATGACAATATTAAAGGTATTAATGCCTGCTGGCATTTATGAAAAACTCAAGGAAAAAGAGTGGGAGGTGGGAGACCAAAAGATAGACTGGACAGCATTAGAAAATGAAGAAAAGGCCCGAGGTCCAGGTTCGGGGCTTGGGGACAAAACTAAAGCACTACCAGGTTTACTAGTACAGGTACTGCCGCGTTTATTAATTACGAAAAAGGAAGACTGGGGTGCAATCTCAGCCTGTAAACAAAAGCAAGATGAAGACACTAGTGATTTCTATGCCCGATTCGAAAAATGTTTTGGTATAAATAGTGGTATAAAAGCAAGTAGCGAGTCATACCCACATCTGTTTGTGACAAAATTAGTTGAAAATTCCTTGCCCCAAGTGAAGAATAGAGTATTAAAATTCGAGAGTACCTGGCAAGGTAATACCCCATCACAAATGTTACAAATGTTACAGTACCATTACAATAGAATTAGAGAGGAACAAGAACATGAACAAAGACGCATGAAAGACACGAAAATGAAAATGCTAGTCTCTCAGACAGTTCCAGCTGAAGGACATAAAAAGGGTACGACACATTCCGGTGAGTCAGCAGGACCTGTAAAAGGGACATGCAACTATTGTAAACAGCCAGGACATTACATACACGATTGCCCAGTCCTGAAGCGTAATATCGCCACAGGTAAAACACAGGAAAGACCACGGCCACCTAAACAGGATCAGAATGAACAAGGAGCCCCGCAGCATGCACAGTCCATGCCAGCTCCACAACAGTCTATACAGTTTGTGCCAGCTGCACCAGCGCTGCCGGTTGCTGCCACACAAACCACGACACGACAGCTGTACCAGACCGCACAGTATGACTATCCTGATTATCAACGATATGCATGAACTAGCCTAGAGAGGGAAGTTGACTTACCCCTTATCGAGGTCCCTGTAGACCAAGAAGGACCTTATGTACATAGTGAATTATTAGGCCAAGATAGAAAATTTTTACTTGATACAGGGGCAAGTCGAACAACAATAAAACACAGTGAAGTTCCAGGGGCACCCCTCTCAGGCTCACAGAATATTTCCCTTGGTTTTTCAGGAAAACCTATTGTTAATGAAGTATCACAGCCTCTTCCACTTACGATAGGACCCTTGACCAGAACTACAGATTTATTGCTTACTAAATCATGTCCAGAAAACTTGATAGGTATAAAAACACTGAAAGCTCTAGGAGCTATAATATGTTGTTCTCCGGAAGGAGTAAGATTGTTTTTACGTGATTTCAAAGGTCACTATGTGTCTCGAGACATGGATCCCCGACTGCAGACTTTACCTACACATTTATGGGCACAAGGCCCTACTGATGTTGGTTGCATGAATATTACACCATATCGAGTTACACTAAGGGCAGGAGTGGTATTACCACGAATGCGACAATACAAGTTACCACCAGATGCTGTAGTGGCTTTACTACAAATCATTGACAAGCTCATTGCCCAAGGAGTGGTTGTGGAAACAGACTCCAATGTATGTAATTCCCCGATAATTCCGATTCTTAAACGAACTGATCCAAAGGCCCCGCCAGTATATCGATTGGTTATTGATCTGCGCGAATTGAACAAATGCATTGTGCCACAATTCCCTGTGGTCCCAGATATCTCGTCATTACTGACAGCTATTGATTCTGAAGCAACATTCTTTACTGTAATTGATCTCAAGAATGCCTTTTTCAGCGTCCCTATAGATCCGGAAAGCCAATACTTGTTCGGATTTAGTTTAAATGGACGTAGCTTTAAATTCACACGCGCACCTCAAGGATTTACAGAAAGCCCCAGCATCTATAGCCAAGCACTGAAACGAGAACTCGACAGTATCCACATGCCAGTAAACACTGCCCTGCTTCAATATGTCGATGATCTGCTGATCACCGCTAGAAGCGAACCTGAATGTGAGAAAGCATCACTGACAGTTTTACAATTTCTAGCCGAAAAAGGGCACAAGGTGTCCCCTTCTAAGCTGCAATTCTGTGTCCAGCGAGTTGTTTATCTTGGACACTCGCTGTCCAAGGAGGGAAGGCAGCTTACACCCGACCGCATTCAGTTAATAGCTAACATGCCAATACCCAAGACACAAAAGGAGGTGCGGGCTTTTATAGGCCTCACTTCATATTGTAGGCAGTGGATCCCTCAGTATGCATTTCTAGCAAAACCACTCATTCAATTGACAACACAGGAGGCAGCCACATCGACTATTCTCCCTTGGACTCAGGAACATGCACAAGCTTTTGAAAGCCTAAAGAAAGCCTTATGCCAAGCACCGGTTTTAGCAACACCATGTTACAATAAACAGTTTACACTCTTTGTTACAGAACGCGAAGGTACTGCCTTGTCAGTACTCACACAGGAACAGGCAGGATCCCACAAACCATGTGCTTATTTTTCTAGTACATTAGATCCCGTAGCTCAGGCTTTGCCTGCATGCCTGAAATCAGTGGCAGCAACAGCTTTAGCAATCAGACAAAGCGATGCCATAGTGTTAGGACATCCATTGACAGTTCAAGTACCACATGCAGTAGAGGTTCTTGTGAATCGAACGCAAACACAACATTTGACTATAGCGCGACTTACAGGGTATGAATTAACATTGTTTCAGCCACATATAGAAATCAGACGTTGTAACACATTGAATCCTGCCACACTTTTACCCGTAATCGGAACAGACCCACTAGCTCATGACTGTATTGATGTTATTACAATCACAACGAAACCCAGACAAGACTTGACAGATGTCCCATTGTCAGACCCAGACCTAACGTTGTATGTAGATGGTTCATGTATGAGAACAAGTACAGGAGAGTTAGTGGCCGCTTACGCAGTCACAACAGACACTGAAATCATTGAAACAAATTGCATAAATACCTTGTCCGCTCAAGCAGCAGAGCTCGTCGCTCTGACACAAGCCTGTATTCAAGCCACAAATAAAAGAGTCAACATATACACTGATTCACGTTATGCATTCGGAGTTGTACATGACTTCGGCGTGCTGTGGCGAGAGAGAGGTTATTTAACTTCTCACGGTGCCCACATTCAGCACGGACCCCTCATTCATGCCTTATTAGATGCAATACATCTACCCACTGCAATATCAATTATGAAATGTAAAGCTCATACGAAAGTTACTGATATCATTTCTCAAGGCAATGATCTAGCTGACAGAACAGCTAAACAGACTGCTCAAACTCAAACATCCGACATGACAAAGACAATAGTCCCGACGCCAACACATTGTATGACGGTTAAGGATCCCACTCTTGACGTAATTGACATACAGACACATGCTACACCAGACGAAATAAAGAAATGGACTGAATTAGGAGGGATTCAAACGGACCAAGGATGGATGACGAAGGAAAAATCTGTGTGGTTCCTTCCTGATTCAATGGTCCAAGTCATTATTAACACTGTACATAGTCCAGCGCATCTAGGAGAAAAAGCTATGCTAGACAGCATTCAACACATTTGGTTCAACAAACATTTACGAGCAGCAGCCAAACAAAAAGTTCGTACCTGTATGATCTGTTGTCAGTTCAACCCAGGAAAAAGCGTTCCCGTAGAACAGGGTGGATTCCAGCCTCCTGATCACCCTTTTGAAGTCCTCCAGATGGATTATATCCAGATGGAACGATGTCGAGGATTCAAATATGTTCTCGTAGTTGTCTGTGCTCTTTCCCGTTGGACAGAGGCATACCCGGTTTCAGATTACACTGCCCCGACTACTGCCAAACAGTTAGTTCGAGAATTCTTCCCACGATACGGTTTACCACGTGTTGTCTACTCAGATAACGGCCAGCCGTTCTCATCCGAATTAATGAAACACGTTTCACTTTTGTTAGGTTATCAGTGGAAGTTTCACTGTGTCCGACACCCCGAGGCAGCAGGTCTCGTAGAAAGACATAATCAGATCCTGAAAATTAGATTGTCCAAAATATGCAGAGAGAAAGGTGTCGACTGGGTAGTAGCATTACCAGTTGCACTCTTTTACATGAGAATGGTAGCACACTCTCGAACAGGGCTATCCCCGTATGAGGTGATCTTTGGCAGACCACCAAATATGTGGGGGACGCCTATACCACGTAAAATAACTGATATTGACTGTAATATGCTGACAGATTACTTGGCTTCCTTGATGTCTGCACTACAATCTTGTCGTTCACAGGTAGCTGCAGCTTTTCCTGACAACACTGAGGTGAAACCCCATGACGTAGTTCCGGGGGACCTGGTCTTGGTGAGGAACTTTGATCGAAAGACTCAGCTGGATCCTAGGTGGAGGTCGCCGCAACTGGTCTTGCTCACCACAAGGACAGCCGTGAAGATCGAAGGCAGGAAAGGCTGGGTACATTCAAGTCATATCAAGAAATTTCATGGACTACCATCGGATGTAAATACCACACCTCGTGTGTCTTCACCCATTGACTCAAAACTTCCTTTGGTTGAAATGAGCAATCACGAACAATATAAACTAAAACTCAGGTCTAACCAGTCAGGCAATTTGATTGTTTAAGTCCTCTCCAAGGTGAAGCGGTTGAATTTGTCTCTGACATGTATCCCTTAGACCTGAATAGAGAAAAAACCCGAAAAATGTTGAAACGACATGCATACTGTAAATCACTGCGTAGTCATTGCACAGTGACGTTATTAATTTTGTTTTTCTTAAGTCTTTTAATAATTACTGCAAGTATATTGTTGCACATATATTATCCTATTTCTAGACATGTTTATAATGTTACTGCTGAACATTCTTTTAGTGAATTACCTCCGCATGAGTTGTCTTATAGATTTGCGCTGCGCAATAATACGTTTATTAGTATGTTACATCATTCCCATCAGGGTAGCAATGCTACAAATTGTTGGATATGTGGCCGACTCCCTCCCTATCAGAATTATAAAGGAATTCTACCTCTTTTTCCATACCCATTCACACACAACGGCTCCTGTGGAGCATGGTTTAGTTTAATTAATTCCCTAGATTCAAATTCTGCAGTTTATCAAGACAACTGGGTATGGGGAAATTTAAACTTAGTTTTACTTAAAGTCTGCTACCCTAACAAGGAGGGACTTCCCAAGAGAACAGGAACTGATCTAGAAAATGAAGTTTATGGATTAGGTAATTTTACGCCTAATCTTATGATCCTAAATATCGAATCCGAAGCCACTCCAATTTTGCCCGCCATGTCAGTATTTCCAGTAAAAGGTGAATTATGTGTAAGAAAGAATGGTTCCATACATATGGGCCATAGTAGATGCACCACTGTAATAGAATTCAGTGATCAAGGCAAGTCGACATTTAGAGCTTCCCGCCATTCCTATTTCGTATGTGGTCAGACGGCATATGTACGTTTGCCTCTAGACTGGGATGGTACCTGCTACATTGGATTCCTTTTGCCACCTGTTTTCCTAGCTCCTCCCGATTATCACAGAAATACTCATTTAGTACACAATAGAGAAAGGAGAGATCTCCCAATAGTCGATTACACTGAAACAGCATGGGAAAAATACACAGATTTCAATAAAGGTCTCTTTCCCTATATAGGTACCGTTACTAATAGTAAGTTGATACGTAGATTAACTAGAACCCTTGAAGCAGTAGTGAACGAAACTATTTCCGCCTTAGGCAATTTAACAGAAGAACAGTCTGCTATGCGGATTGTTGTGCTTCAAAATCGTCTTGTCCTTGACGTCATCCTGGCCGATAGGGGCGGAGCTTGTAGGGTCATCGGATCAAGTTGTTGCATTTTCATACCAGAAAATTCGCCATCTGTATATAAAGCCATAACTCGCCTTCATAAGATTGTAAGCCAGATACACCAGAATCCAGGCACCTGGACTTGGTCCGGTTGGTTTTGGAGTGTATTATCTACCTTTGGATGGAGGGTCCTATCCTTCCTAGGTATTGGCTTTCTCATACTATTCAGTTGCTGTCTATGCCTACAATGTGGACCAGCGATTTGTGGTCTGTGTGCCACATCGTGTATTCCATCACCAAGATTTCATTCGTCCCAGAAGAAAAAAGAAGAACAAATGATGCTATATGAACAGATCAATGGATTGATGAAGATTGATATCTCTTGACGGGCAAGTAGGGGACAAGGAGGGAATGTGGAAATATGGATTTTTCTGATCAGTTATGTCCCCTATCTTGGACCCCAACGGTTTCATGTATGAATCACAAGTACATGTATGTTCCCTCCAGTTCCAGTTATGAAGACGCAAACTCATGTGCGTCCACCGTTAACATGTCCTCTTTCAGATCCGCCATGAATAGGCTGGATATTCCATTCCTAAGTATGAAAGGCCACCGGCTTTATATGGTTCACTTATGCCATTTTACAGTCCAGGCAAGTAGGCCCTGATTCTGTCATCAAGCTTTTCTTGCTTTCTGTCTCTGAAGCTCCAGTCTGATCCTGCATCTGTGACCATGAACTTTGTCTCATTCCCTGCGCGGCTCACGATGCCTGACATCAGCCTGTTGCCTGCCAAGAAACTGTATTTCACCTTCGAAATTATCTGCTCCGCTCCCTGCCCAATGCATTCCTGTCTAGTAGTTTAAGTAAACATTCTTCCAGCTACCGAGCAAAGGCCCGGCTTCTCTGTCTTTATGCAAGTAATTCATAGCCTTATTATTATGGAAGACTTCTGCCCTCGCATCTAGTGTAGACACTTAGACGCTTGTACACGCACTAACAGTCAGTATAGGCAGTATAGAATAAGATTCTACTCTAAGAGACTTCTCTTTTGGATAACATAGTTCTTTAAACATAAGATGTTAGATATGATTTGGGATTAGGTTGACTTGACCCTCCAGACTTCTGTCGCCACATGTAGAGCTAAATGTCAAGTCCCCTTCACCCCCTAGTTGCACGTCAATCACACGTCATGCTGCTGCGCGCGCATTTCTGCCAAGTAATTCTGCTGACATTGCGAAATTCTTTCATGGAACCACCCTATTATGACATCACACTTAATGACGTTCTTTAGTCACACCCAGTTACACCTACTTTTGCTACATATGTATGTTTTATCTACACTATCAATTGTTACGCCTCTTGCATTTGCTTCACTGTAATGCCTATTGTATAAAAGTGATTAATTATCAATAATGTATGTGCTTCACTTCCTGAACCTCCGTGGTGATGGAACTTGGAGTCACCGATTCGAATCGTCCATTGGAATAAAGCCCATTCCGAACCTCTAATACCACGGATTCTGCCTCTTATTTATTGAGCTATTTTTATTATGTTTCTGTATCAAATTAAGTCCCGGTAATTAAATTATTTACCACAAGTTAAGGAGTGACTACGCACATTATGTAATAAGCACAATCCTTGTTATGGTGAATCACTAATGTTGTTAGTTTAACCTGAGCACTAAACTTGGGTAGCTTTGACAGAGCAGACAGGCTTAACCCCTTTGATGCGTCGGACGGCCGGGGGCCGTCCGACGCATCAGTGCTCATCGGTGCTCATGTGCGGGGGCCATCCGATCACATGACACTCAGAATCCCTCTGGTGCGGGCACCAGAGGGATTCCCTTTTCACCCAAAGAGACTCGGGAGCTGGGGAAGAGCTTTCCCAACTCCCGAGGCCTCCCCCCGGTTTCCCTGAAATGAGGATCGGCGCACAGGCATGGGGGGGCAAGAAAGCCCACTAGATACCAGGGATTTTTTATAATTAGGGGTGGGGGCTGCCCAATATGGGTATGCCAATGCCCCCATCCTCCAGCCACAAAAGTACAGTCTTTTGGCCCCCCCTGGTAGGCAGATAGGGGCAGTAGCCCCCAATCTGCCACCCCGGGGGGGCAGAAAGCCCACTAGATCCCAGGGATTTTTGTGAAATAGTAATTAGGGGTGGGGGCTCCCCAATATGGGCATGCTAATGCCCCCATCCTGCCCGCCGCAATATGAAAGTCTTTCTGCCCCCCCTGTCGCCTCAATAGGTTTTGGGCCATTTCCTGTCGCGGGCACTAGGCCTACCCACACAAGTGAGGTACCATTTTTCTCAGAAGACTTTGGGGAACGCAGCGTGGGTGGAAATATGTGGATCCATGCAGATTCCAGAACTTTCCACCACAGAAATGTGAGGAAAATGTGGTTTTTTGGACATATTTTTAGGTTTGCAAGGGATTCTGGGTAACAGAACCTGATGAGAGCCAGTCAAGTCACCCCATCCTGGATTCCGCTGCGTGTTTAGTTTTCAAAAATGTATAGATTTGCTATGTTTCCCTAGGTGCCGGCAGAGCTAGGGTTCAAAATCTACAGCTAGGCACTTTGGAAAAAAAGGGTCAGTTTTCACAGTGAAAATGTGGTGTGTCCACGTTGCGTTTTTGGCCATTTCCTGTTGCGGACACTAGGCCTAACCACACAAGGGAGGTTCCATTTTTCTCAGAAGACTTTGGAGAACGCGGGGTGGGTGGAAATTTGTGGATCCACGCAGATTCCAGAACTTTCCACCACAGAAATGTCAGGAAAATGTGTTTTTTTGGACAATTTGTTAGGTTTGCAAGGGATTCTGGGTAACAGAACCTTGTGAGAGCCAGTCAAATCACCCCATCCTGGATTCCCATGGTTGTCTAGTTTTAAAAAATGTATAGGTTTGCTAGGTTTCCCTAGGTGCTGGCAGAGATAGGGTTCAAAGTCTACAGCTAGGCACTTTGCAAAAAAAGGGGTCAGTTTTCACTGTATAAATAAAAGTGTGTCCACGTTGCGTTTTGAGCCGTTTCCTGTCACGGGCACTAGGCCTACCAACACAAGTGAGGTACCATTTTTATCGGGAAACTTAGGGTAAAACAGAATTGTAGAGCAACTGTTATTACCTTTTGACTTTCGATGCATTTCTGCGTTCCAAATAAAAGACAATGTGTAAAAAAGAAGTCTCTTTGAAAAATGACCTATAATTCCCATGCTAGTATGGGTACTCACAATTTCGGAAATGTGCAAATATCTACTGTTTCTAAACTCTATATTTTGTCCCTATTTCAGAAATACATAGGTGTCTTTCATACCGATTTTTCCATGTATATATTTTCCCAAATGAATTGCTCTATACCCGGTACAAAATAAAAAATCATTGCAAGTTGCTGTTCAGTTATTGCCTCAGGGTTCGTCGGGGTCTTGGTGAACCTACAAGTCCTATATATCCCCACAACCAGAAAAGTCCAGGAGATGTAACGGCATATTGCTTTGAAACAGCTCTCACAATTTGAAGAAGTTACAGGTGAGAACGTTGGCACAAATGGCTGCTTTTTTCAACTAATTTTCAATTTTTCTTATATTCAACTGTTAGTTTCTATAAAGAAACATTGAAGGATCTACACAAATGACCCCTTGCTGAATTAAGAATGTTGTCTACTTTCCACAAATGTATAGCTTTCCAGGATCCATTATTGCTTTCATACCCATTTCTACCATTAACTGGAAGAAGGTTGAAGGCACAAAAAATAGCAAAAATAGGCTATGTCCCAGAAAAATACCAAACCTGTGTAAAAGTTTTTCATTTTCTGACAAAAGTCTGCTTGTCCTTGAAAGCTGGGACAATTGTGATTTCAGCACCACAACCCCTTTTTTGATACCATTTGCAGGGAAAAAAACAGACACTTTCATCTGTAGCCCTTTTTTCCGATTTTTCCAAAAAGAAACAAGATTTTGCCTTATTTTGGCTAATTTCTGAGTCCCTCCAGGGGAATCCACAAACCCTGGGTACCTTTAGAATCCTCATGATGTTTGAAGAAAAGGACCCAAATTTGTCGTGGATACCTTATGTGGTCAAAAAGTTACAGGGGCCCTAGCGCGAACTACCCCAAATATCCAAAAAAGGGCTTCGCACAGGGGGGGGAAAGGCCTAGCAGCGAAGGGGCTAACTTTGAGGCAATGTGGAAATTATGTATGCATACCAAACAGTAAAAAGTCCAACTGCATCACAAGAAAAATCCTTTACCAATTTAGAAAAACAGAGTAACATCAAAATGAGAAAAATCCAATAAGGAGAACCGTAGATATACATTTCTTACGTTTAAATTAAAAATACTGCAAAAAAACATTTCGCGCCAACTGTGGTCATCTGGACCTGACCCTGAATGGCACATTTGAGGCAGAACATGAAGGAGGGGGGTTTGGATATAGGGAACAGGTTTACCCAGTTGGAGGTTTTACCTTGGGGTTTGGTCTCATAACTGGAAGTCAAAATTCCTCAGCGAGGCAAGGCAGTAAACTGTAGCCAAGGAGGTCTCCACAGCATCTGATAACTGTTGGATAAGGTCTCAGTGAAGCCATTGGTGTTTGGCAGGAAAAGCTCTGAGCAGGAGAAATTTGAATTTCTCACCAAAGAAAGGTCCTGGACCAGCGGGTACTTTTGGCACCATCATTTCTGCATTCAGACTTCGTTAATATTTTGGACTCAGATTCCTCCAGCGGGGCAATGCTGCAAGCTTGCCAGCATTTTGAGCTGGAGGAACTTTCATCTTCAGTCAACCAGTGAAGAACCTGGTTGGATCAGCTTGGGAGTTTTGTCCAGGTGTTGGAGCCAAAAAAGTTCTAAGCCCCAAATTCTCTGGGGTAATAGGAGACGTCCAGCCAGATGCAGCCAAGAGTGCCAGGACCTCAGGAACAGCAGTTGGCGGTGAGAACTCACTCCAGCAGATGCCAATAGCAGGGTCCAGGGCAGGTCCATTTGGAAGTGGATAGCTGGGCAGGTGTAGGAAAACCCCTCTTGTAGCTTGTTGTGTCCTAGTAGCTTTAACAGGAGGTCAGCGTAATGACTCTTGGAGTTGACCTCTTTGTCCTGAGTACAAGAGAAAGCAGGTCCAGTCCTTCAGAGCTCTTCTCATGTCTCAGACAGCAGGTTCAGTCCTCTTCTGATCTTCACCAGGTTCAGCAGTGTTCTGAAGAGGGTACGGAGGATGCAACATTTATGCCTCATCCCAGCTTTTGGGTGGGGATAACGCTCTTACTAATGGGGTAAATATTCCCTGGGGTTACCCTACCCACTTTTGCAGCATTTATTGTGTGCCTTAATTCAAACAATCCCACAGTGACACACTTTACTGAAATCCAAGAAGCCGAAACCCTTCTCCACTTGTAGAGGGTTAGTGTGGCCACATTAGAGGTATAGCAAGGAAAATGAATAGCCCCTCATCCGTGGTCATGATAAACTCTTCTGGGAGGAGCTTTCTTCCCACTAGGATTGGTGCCTGTCTGACTCAGCCAACAAAATAAGGGACCTGGCCAGGTGTTATCTGCCTTCTCCCTATGCCTTTGAGGTAAATTAAGTTCCTGGGCACAATCCAAACGTCATTCTGCCAGAGGAACAAAACACCTTCCCATACCCAGTGTTATCCCTGCTCTAGGAGCAGTTTCTACATCTCATTCATGGCTTGGGCACTCAGAGGGCTGCAGAAGGAGGCTAATACAAATTAGTCTCCATGACCTTTAGGCAGGGAAAAGGTAACTTTCTAAGAGGACCCTTTTCTTAAGTTGTCTTCTAAATTTGATTCTTCATTGAATTGGGCTTTTACTAAATACTACAAATGGTCCTTGAATTATGTTTCTAGAAGTTTCCTAGCCAAATATAGTATTATTAAATGTAATTGTATATCCATGTGTTTCTATAGACAGTCAGGCTTGCTGCTGTGAAAATAATTTTTTGATTCTCACTGTAATGGCAAGTTTAACATTAACTTTCTGTACATCCTACTTTTACAAATCATAAACCCTGCTTTATGGTCAACATGGCCCACAAAGGGGTGACTTATTAATTTTTAAAAGGAAGGCTTTGACCTGCCAACAAGGTTTCTTTTTAAAGGTAGAATTACAGTTTTTAGACTGCTACCCTCATACTACAATGGTAGACCTGAAGCAATGTTTACACCACCACTGTAGTGGATGGCACAATAGCTGTTGCAGTACACTAGTGACATTAACTTACATGCCGTAGGCACCCCCGGTTCAATATATTAGGCATGAATAGGCAAGTTAAATATGCCAACTAGAGGTATACTAAATCAACAGTGTTTAGAGGTGGAGCAGAGGCACTTTACTACTGGTTAGCAGGGGTAATAATAATAATACTAGTTATTATTAGTATTACTTAATTATTATTATTATTACTACTACTGTTATTATAACTACTATTAGCAATAATTTATTGTGTGAAATTCTAAAATTCTTTGCAATAAAAAGTAAGTCAAATAACAAAATCATCTGCAAACTAAATTTTACAACTCCTTTCTATGAAAAATACCAATAATAAATAAATAAATAAAAATAGGACACAACCATTGAGCTAGGAACCACAAGTCAGATTGTGAGCCCTAATTGACAGTACTTTGTATAGTTTGACTGTGGCGATCTAATTGGTTGTAATGCTTCTTTGCTAGTTATGACCGCCTGCAGATTTAAGTCTGTTGTATGCTATGTCCAAGAACCTGGCCAATTTACCAATAAAGTCATTGATTTGAAGAGAAAAAGACATTCTTCTGGCTTCTTTTATTGTTCAAAATGAAAACGTCCTGATATTTTTGCGGAAAATATGTGCTTTGCATGTCGCAATAGTTAGGGCAGAGAGACAGAATATGTTCTAGCAATACATCAGTGTTATTACAAAGCCTGCAAGTAAGTCGGGGAATTATGGTGTTCCAAGTATCACTGAACTGTTTCAGGGAGATATGAAGAAGTCAATATCTTATGATTTTTTAATTTTGTTGCAGCCTCCTTGTTTGAGTCAATACACAGCTGCCTAGTCTGACAATAGTACTGCAGGAGAAACTCCACATGCTTTTAACAGAACACATGCACCAAATCCCTCAGTCAAAATTATCCAAGTAGACCTTTTCTAATAACATGTTTGTGGTTAGGTTTTGTCATTTTCAGGAGATCTACAACTATTGGTCAACTGTGTTCTTTGATTGAGGAAGCAATATCATTAACTGAAAGTGGGAAAGGGATGAACGAGTTCTGCACAAGACCCTGGTAAATCATGTCCCTCATTGAATCAACATCTGACATAGCAAATTCACCCAAAATATTTTTTAGATAAATGAACAGATTTAATAGATGTGAGATTTAGCTTGAGACAAATCATAGCTTGAGGAGTTGAGATGCAAAGCTTGAATAGGGATCTTACATTTTGTATGTAAATGATTTCCAATTTGTGTAAGTTCTTGATATTGAATGCAATAGAAGCATATAATAGAACTGAAACAAGTTTGGCATTAAAAGCATTAATTTTCAGACTAATTATCAAGGCCACCGCACGATTGTGTGAACCTTTTTAAGGCGGTAGTTACCATGGAAGTCTTTGATTTCAATTCATCCAAGTGATTAAGAGCAGTCAGCTCAATACTCAAAGTGAAACGTAGATAATCACAGACATCTGCGGCTTTGACTGATTGTTGTCCAAGTTTCCAGTTGAATTTCATGTCATCTTTCCACAAGAGTTCATTTTTGTCTTTGGGATATTAACAGACAAACCATTTACCTGGTTGAATTTGTTCAAGGCTGTGAGCTAACTCAGGAGGCCTATTGGGGTTAGTGAACAAATAGCAGGGACATCGGCATTTGGTAAGAGGCTAATCAGATGAGTTCCCAGTATTGGAGGAAGAAAATTGGATTTGTGAATGTAAGAACCTATGTCCGCAATAGCAGAGGTAAAGTGCACAGAGTTCTACAGCCAGCAAACACAGATAGGGCAAATATCTAGGGGTACACCACGTAAAAGCTAGTCATTTCCTAAAATCACCTTTGTGATTCTCAAAGTCCACCTATTTGGCACGGCTTGAAGCTGTAGATGGACAGGGCTTCACAATGCCAGATATCTTTGCTGCATGGTACTGCTGAACCAGTTTTCAAAACAGCAAGAAGCTCTAAGTGGGACAGATCTGGTTTTCTTACCCACCAAGGCTGTGCCCTTCTTTGGGAAGCCTGAGCATCCTGTCCCTGTCCTCTAGAGGTGGAAAAAATGACTATGTTCCACTTTCTTCTAAATGCTGGAACAGTTTGTACTGGTCACGCCTGCAGCCTTCAGGTCTTTATGGTTTGTTTCTAGGCATCAGGTCTGCCTTCAGCCAGGGATCCTACCTCATCTAGTCCCAAGTGCTCAGACGGGCTTTCTTGAAATCAAGAGTCCTTCCTTCTGCTTTTAGTGTCCCTGTAGCAAGTAACATTAGGCCGTCCACTTCCCCCTTGGAGAGCAGATTCTGCCCCTTGGAGCCAACAGGAGTCAGGGTTCCTTGAATCTTCCTTTCTTCCAACTTTCATGCTGAATCTTCTTTCCTCCAGACATTTTCTTCCCAAGTTCAGCAATGTTCTGCAGAGGTGGTGGTGAATAGCTTGTCTTAACTTGCTCACTTTCCAATGATTGAATTCCTTACATTAAATCCTGGCTACTTTCTTGCAGAGTTATCACCTCCTTGTTTAGTACTTCCTTTTACAGTTTACTGTAAAGATTACATGAGTCCCTTAACAAAGTTGGTCCATTCATCCTCCACCTGCAGGAGCTTTGGCCTTTCTATTAGGCACTCCCCAGTGCCATCCCGTCGGTCAGTGCTTGACATGGCTTTTTCTCCTGCTGGGGATAGAGGTAAAGTTTAGGGTAGCTCTGGGAATCAATGGCTGCAATTCTTGAAAGCCCCATTTGGCATTTCCAAGTCAAAGAAAGAGCTGTTAAATCTGTTCCTTTCTCTGTAAATTGGTCTTGCCCTCCAATAGCAGATGACTCTCCTACATTTCTGCTGCCACGGGCCACATCATTGCCTTCCAATAGGAGGGTTGTAAGCAAGTCAAGAAACATATTTATTCAATCTCTGGACCACGCCTGAGAGGCAAACCAGTTCCACACCAATGTACACTTAGACAGCAGAAAGTACACTTCCTTAAAGTTAATTTTACACTAATGTCATGAAAACACTGCTTTTTACATTAAACTAGATTTAAACATCACTCTAGCATTTTCCCCTGCTTAGGTAAAAATCAAGTGTATAGCCTACAATTAATAAAGACCATCTGTAATTGTTCAATTTTTCCAATTTCTAGTATGCTGTATATTTATATGTTAAGCATCTAGCCCTGTAAGCTTACAAAGTGACTTATCTAATATACAAAAATCACATATTATTCTTGGCAAAGGTAATTTTGACGTGTGACATTCCAATTCTTTTAACCTGCAGCCCAGCCAGGGCATAATGTTGCCCATTTGAGTAATTTTTATTCTCATTTATGTGTGTGGTGTAAATACACAATGCATTGAACATACGACATTTAATTTCCTTGACATTGGTGCATTTCTTTTACGATTCACTATGGCCATACTGGTAATTTAAATGATCCGATTGGCTAACCCCAATTTTACATTACTCGTTTAGGTACAGAGCACATCCATTGTGGCACTGAACGTATGTGTCACAGTGCACATCAAAAATAGCGTCCACAAAATATCTGAGGTGACTATGCCAAGTCAGGAATTTTATTATGATAAGGAACTCTCAGGAATTTTTATTATGATAAGGAACTCTGCGAAGGACAACATAAATAATTTTTTAAAAAGCAAAACGAAAACACATATACATTATAAATCAGCATACAAAATAGAACACCTCCAACATTTTCATGGTTTGCAGAAAAAGGGAAAGGTTTAAAAAGTAATTAGCAAGTTGATAGACCATACTAAAAAATACTTCATTGGGTGGAAACATTGCAGACTTAAAAAGTGACATCAGGCATGGTGCAATATACCTGTTTAAAATGCAAAATTAACAGAGAGATCAAGACCCATAGCATCTGAGCAACAGGGATCTGAAGATTAAGAGGACATGTGGTGTTGAATATACAGTACGGACCATGAAGAAAGATGTCATGCATATAATAACATAAGATGTGAAAATATGCAAGTTTAAAATCTTATACATACAATGTTAAAACATAAACATACTTAACTAACTGCCGCCAGCCAAGCCTGAAGACGATAGCATTATACAACTTAAACCAGTAGAGATTAACACAAGTTTATTACTAGACATTCCATTGGTTGATTTATGGGCCTCCCAGGCAGTACAAAAATTGTATTTAAAAGACAGAGGCCTTAGAAAGTGACAATGTGCATTCTGTAACACCGGCGACATGTATTATCCAATGTTCAGTACTGACCTAGAAAAGGATGACACACATAGTGCAACATAAGTTGTGCAAATATTGCTAGTTTAGAGTCACTTGGTTGAGCAATATAACAAATCCCTACTAAACTAACAACCAATGGCCTAACAAGAGGACATACAGCCAGTCAAAGATGCACAAAGGATAACTAATCAATGTTTAAAAAACATTTAAAGAATTGATCAATGTTATTACTGAACGTTCCAGTATGTGGAAACAGTACAGACTTTTACAAGTCAGGACAAACACAAGGAACATGATTAAGGTCTTGAATATGTAGCTGGCAAAGCAAACATTTTCTTTCTCCTTTCGAGACTTTATCCCAGATTCCAGTTGTGATAAGGAAGGGAAGCACATCCATTCTCAGTAAAAGTGTCCCCCTTCTGACCCCATGTGGCAAATTCCAGATTAAATAGGGCTGAGGTTTAATACCCAAAGAATTCTCCTGGACCACTAGGGGGCATATTAGCAAGTAAGACAAGTATTGGAAGTTTTGTTATCGCCTCCTTTCCCTGATAATTTTGGGCTTCTTACCGACGTATTATCAACACGTCTGTGAGAGGCGATAATGTCAGGGAAAGGGGCGATAACTCCCGCTAAGAGGCGATAGGTTTTCAGGCAATACCTTGCCATTGGCAGCGATCGGCGCACAGACATCAAAGAGATACTTGGCACGGGCGATAATTATCGCCCTTACTTGCTAATATACCCCTACCTCTTTGATGTCTGTGGGTCTTCTGATGGGGATCTGGCTTTAGTCAGGTTTTTAGCAGGTGTTAAAAACCTGCGTACATCGGGGGTTAGCGTGAATTATTGTATCGCAGGTCATCTTTGATAATACAGAGAAGTGCTGCTAGCGATTTCTACTGTGGAATTTAGGTAAGTAACGCCTACCTTGCATGTCATTAGCGATACATATCGCTGGCATGCAAGGCGATGAAAAAAATGGCAGCAAACGCCGGAAAGCTTGCGCTAACGCATGTTAGCGCAGGCTTGCTAATAGGGCGATAAAATTATCGGCAAAAAGTGCCGCTAAAGCGGCGATAATGCCCTTAATAATATGCCCCCACGTTTCGTGGGCTTGACTGGCATAAAGAAATGTTTGTGCCCTGCCTTATTTAAAGCAACATGTTTTTTATAAGGTTCTTTAAAACAGATTTAGGCATATGAGAATCGACATTCCAATTGAGCTAAAAAAAATCTTTAGCCTTCTCAAAGGACCTGTAGAAGGCAGAATTTTCTTTTTGGGAGAGAAAATTTCACACTTCAAAGCCGCCCGCATGGTTCTCTCCTCTCCAGGCAAAAGTGAGTTTCCCCACCTTAGCACAAAAGCCAAAGACAAGGAATAAGAGGGCAATATTCAAAATGTAAGTGGCAAGTATGAGTGGCTGCCAGAGTTTTCATTTTTCATATCTGACGAAAAGGTTGTCCTTTAATACCTTCAAGGGAGTCCCAAAGTCTCATATCCAACATTTCGCTAGCATAGCAAAGTGAAGGGGAAATTTTAACCCTGTAAACTGACAAGACATGCCCAGAATGGCGCCTCCCACAAATTTTATATAATCTATCTAAGGCATTAGAAAGGGCACTGCTTGAACAAAGTGTTCAATGATAATTATCCCACCCACTCTTAGAGAAAACCTTACCAAAATAAAGATACAAGTCAAATATTTCTAATTTGACCATGCCTTTGCACCAATTGAACTTCCAGTTCATTCTTAAAATATTCTTACCAAAGATTTTTTTTTTTTTTAGATATATGTATTTTCAAAAAGTGAGCTTCTGCGTACCTGGTCAATGCAGTCAACCGTCGTTGTAAGCCAATAGGAGTTAAATCCATTATGACCACATTCGGCATATAGCTGGGTACTAATGGACATCGTACCAGTTCTTGCAGGGTCACCCTTCACCAGACTGAGGGTACAAGGGAGGTCATGGATATACAAGGAAAACAGCAGGGGGGCAACCCTGCTTCAACCCATTTTGCATTTTATCCTTAGCAGTCAGGCCCTGCGTCTCTCCCATGAAAATCTGACATCAGGTGTCAGAGTGCAATTCCATAATAAGCCTTAATAGATGGTGCAGATCACCCAAAGAAAAAAGCTTCCTCCACAGCATTTGATGATCTACTCAATGAACGCTGTTTATACAGGCATACTCCAAGAAATAATATTTTTCAATTATCACTTGAAGTATAGCTATGTTGTCAAGAGTGCTATGATTCCTGATAAAGTCAGCTTGTTCCGGGGGACAGAGGTTATGATCTTGAGCTCATTGTTATAAATGACATAGTACACTCCTGGCATAGAGTTTACCTGTCGCATCCAGCAATGCTATCTGTATGATACTTGCTGGGGAAGATTTGAGACCTTTTAATACAACTGTACAATGACACTACTCTTTCATGATGAAGGGATTTTTCCAGAACAGTAACAATGACCAAACAACGGGCCGAGAAAGGCTCCCCAAACTGCAGCCTCCTGTTTGATAACCACAATGTGAATCTCGTCAGGTCCCATGGCCCCGGAAGATCTAGCAATTTTTACGAACCCCACGATTTCATCTTCTGAGGGAGAACCGTACGGAGCGAACATCTTTTCATCTACATGCAGCACCAAAGGGTAAACTGCCTCTGTATTAATTGCATACAACTCCGTGATACTACCAACACAGACTTAGGAATTGTATGAGCATTCAACCCAGCGTCACAATATTCGGCAATCAATCGCCAATATTTCAGTGAATCTCCAGAATTTGCATCCTCTCTTAAATTAATCCATTTTAGGTTGCATTCCCTCCTGAGTTCTTGGGCTTTAAATTGAAGTCTTGCACGTTTAAGGTGATCAATTTCATATTGTCCGATCAGAGAAAACAGAATATACTGTTTTCCTACCAGGGAATAGAGGGGCATATCAACAACAACCGGCGATAATTATCGCTGAGCGCACTTAGCGCTCGGATAATTATCACCGGCTAGCGCCGATTTTTATCGCTGAGATAGCGTGCTATTAGTAACGCTTATCTCATCAGCGATAAAAATCCTAGCGCTAACTGGCTAACGTGAGATCATCGCTGGAAACCCAGCGATAATCTCACGTTAGCTAATTGATAGGGACTCACAAATTTAGCCATGATATCCACCTTCCATAGGATATCATGGCTAAGTCAGTCCTGTAGCAGGTGTTAGGAAAGTTGCGATAACAGTTGTTATCGCTACTTTTCCTGACGCTATGCTTCATAGCGTGGGGCTTGATGATAGGAGAAATGTCGCTTAGCGACATTTCTCCTATCATGTCAGGTCAGGAACGCCCACTTTGCATCTCATTAGAGATGCAAAGCTGGGCGTTAGACATCCCCACGCTAAAGCAAGGTTTCACGCGTTAGCGTGGCCTTGCTAATATAGCGATAAAATTATCGCCGCTTTTCGGCCGAAAACGGCCGCTAAAGCGGCGATAATTTTTTATCGCCTCGTTGTAAATATGCCCCTTAATTCCTTATTTAGTGCCTTCGATTTAGCATCACATTTTTCCAACCATCGAGTGGCCTCGGGCCTAGTGCTCCTTTTACAAAATTCATCCACATGGGACGCATAGAAGAGTTATAGGACATGTAGATTCCTTAAGGTGAGCACATACTCAATTCATCTTGGCACTTAAGGGCGCAATTCTTGGCTGCCCAAAAGGAATGGCCATTTGACTTATTAAAGCCGATCTTGCCCAGAGAGGAGTTCCCAGGAACTAGTTCCTGGAGGATAAAGGCCGCTGTTGTACCAACTAACTTGTGATCACTCATATCAGTTGAAAATACCGTCAGATTTTCACAAGCCCCAAAAATTTGAAAAGACACTATTACAAAATCGAGGAGACTCTGTGTAGAAGCTCACTGAAAATAAGAGGCAACTTTATTCACCGGAGATCTTCCATTTAAAATAACCCAATCATATTTCCCAAGAGTTTCAAGAGGCAGACAACCTCACTTGTATGTTCTAATTTTCTCTGGGAGCAAAATCTCCAGAATAGACCATACCTCTTCTTTATCAACATTAGCAAAAGTAGAGGAGGCAGACTTAGACACCTTGGCATTTAGGTCTCCATCAATTATTACCAAATGGCAGTCTTCTACAACACTAAGGCCATAAACAATAATGAAGAATGATCTCACCGGGTAATCAAATGGTTTCCCAGGAGGAATACACATATTGGCTAATTAAAAAGATCAGGGACTTCCACTCACATCTTGAAAAGTCAGTTTCAGGCAAAGACATAAATTAGTATTCATAAAAAGTTCCTGGTTCAAGTTCACCAAAGTCTTGAGTAGAATTGCCACCCCTAAACTGGCATTGCCCCTTTCAGCATGCCTTGCATTTGAAGAAAATTCAAAATAGCCAGCAGAAATAAACTCTGTACAAGACCAGGCTTCTTGTAAATATGAAATTAAGGGATTAAAAGACTTCAAGAAATGTAGTTTCATCTTGTCCTGCCCCAGCCCAGCCATGTTCCATGACAAAATAGCCCACCCGAGCTACCTCGATGGATTCTTCACGTCCAGATTACTGGGGAAGTGCAATTATTTCATTTTATGCATAGAAATTCTTCTAATCTTTTTGTTTTTCTTTTCCTTAACAGCACCCTTCGGTCTCTCCAGGGGAGGCTCAACCTTAGACTCCAGCTCAGAGCTACTTGCAGCCTGATAAGAATTATACAACACTATTGAAGAACTTTTGTTTTTGGACCTCCCTCCAGACACTTCTCCAGCTGAAGGCACTACTCCATTCACCTTTTCAGATTTCCTGGTACCTTTTTTAATTCCTAAAGGTGTATTAGAGTCTCTAAACAACGGATTAAAGCACAAGTCCTGATTATCAGGGATAAAACCATTTTTACCGGACATCACATGCCACATTGGCTTGCTAGCTTGTACCAAGTCATCCTTTACTCCTCCAATGGGCTCAGCTATTACTGGTTTTCACATGAGCTTTACATTCGCCTTACAAGAACTTGCAGCCAGTTTTTAATCAGCGAGGCCTTCCTTATTAACATTCTGCACCTCCAATAAAATTGCTGACATCATTTCAAATTCATGGTCAGAATTTAACACAGTTTTTTCAACAAAAAAAAAAGACAGTATAGAAAATATAATCTTTTCAATATAAAATGTCTGAAGAAACACCACTGCCTCCACTGCCTGTGTTCAATTGGGAACTTCTGAAAAATATATATTGGTCTAAACCAGAAAGAGACCACCCCCCAAAGGAGAAGAGCTACAATAGAGGGGAGTAAAAGATTGAAGCGAAGGCCAGGTTGGTGGATTTGTATGAATTTGACCCCCATCGTCTCACACTTTCCAGGGGAAATAGCTATTAGAGACACCTGCTCTTACCCCGCTTGAGAGCCAATATCAATGTCAGGTAAGGTTAAATCCTCCTCAAAAACACCTCCTTGTACACAATCTTATCGGCTTTGCCGCAGATTACACATGTAGGGGGAGCTATTTCTGCACAGGGACCCCCACAACAGAATATGAGATCCGAGCCCACAAAGGCTGTGACAACTGCCAAAGACCCAGAGGGGTCGCAGCCCTTCATTGAACTTGAACTTGAGTGGGCTGAGGGCAAAGAAGGAGCAACCACAAGTGGAGGCACAGAATGATAGGAGCTAGATGCATTTCTTCTCAGGGACCCCCACAATAACCGCCCTCCTAGGAGGGAATTAGAAAGTGTTTTCCAATGTCACTATTAAAAGGATTGCTCCCAGAATTAAAAACGAAGGGAGCTGTTGCCGACTTTTCCTCCAAAGGTAGTGCCGTGAATGTGAGGTCCGTGCCCACATAGGCTACAACAACAGCTGAAGACCCAGAGGGATCGCTGGCCTGCTTTGAACTTAAACTTGACTGGGCTGAGGGAAGATAAGGAGCAACCACAGATAGAGACAAAGAATACCCGGAGCTAGATGCATACCACTTCATTTGAGATAACTTATGTTGTGAGATTTATAAAGTTGCTACTGAGAGCTTCTGTTGCCACAGATGGACTTCTTTGATTTAGTGTTCTGTGAGGGGGTAGGAGGAAGTACACACTGAGAGCGCAATTTCTTCAATGTCATTGTTACCCCTAGAACTCCTCAGAGCCAACACTCAGGCACAGGTATAGCCAACTGAGGTGCAAAACACCTGCGTTACAGACTTATTCAACAAACCACATCTTGCATGAATCAGCAGGCACCAGAGCAACAAGAGCAGGCACAGCGTGTTCCTCTAGATGTTTGCCATCATTGGAGCTTGAGCCTCGCTGAACCTGAGTCAACAATTGGGCATCACAGTGCAATACAATGAGGGGAGCTATGTACTTTATCCTTTAAGCTTTGAGCTTTATGCTTATGTCCTTAATGATCCTATGTCTAACTATCAGCGACTAGTCTATAGACTCCAACAAATTAACTAAGAGAACAGATAAGGGCGAGCAAGTGAAGTTGAACTCGTAGCACTTTCAAGTGAGTAGACCGAGTTGCAAGAAAGCCAAGGGTCAGCCAAGGGGCAACCAGGGGCCGAAACAAAGTGAGCTTACGCACATAAAACCAATCTAGGGTAGTGCGGCGAGGGAGCTTGCCCAAGCCACAAGCCGCATCCCATCCTAAATAGACTGCTTCCACAAACTCGGGGCTCTACCAGTTCAGCCTGGCATAGGCCCACTGCTTCCACCACTCCAGCCCTCCAGCTTTTGCCCTTACCGGGTCCACTCCCCATCGCCTGCTCTTTTTTCCGGTCCCTTGGGCTCCAAACGTGTGTACTATAGTCAATGGGAGCTGCGTCAAAGATAGCTGGGCTCCCGCTTCACACCTCTATCACAGGCTCAACTGCCAGCACCCTGCCAAACTGCTGCCTGTATGCCTTTCCATCCTTGCCGCACTACTGCCTTGCTGGAACTTGGTGGCAATGTCAGCAAAAAAGAGGTCGGTGGTAGGCAGTAGCGGCGCGGAGTCTAAAGGCTGTCAGACAACGGCTATCGGCAGCTAACGGCAGAGGCATGGGTGGGATTTCAGCGGTCAGTCCATGGGGCCAAGGTGTGGGCCAAGAAGCTGGCCAAATTTCTCCAATCGCCCCCGGCCATGCCTGGTGAACCCCGACAAGCAGCAAAAGCAAGCTGAACGGCGTTTCCCGCGGCATCTCTCCTCGCTCGCCTCCTCCTCCTCATCGTACGTTAACTATGCAGAAACACATAGATTTCCTACATCAATTTGGATTCTCTAAAAGGTTCATTGACTGAGTATCTGCTTAAAGGAGTAAAGAGGGCTATATTTCAACAAAGACAAAACATTCCTCATCATTCCTCCAAAGGCACTTCAGCTAAAACCAAGTATTGACAATACAACATGTTTCCTGAAACAAACAAAGGACCTGACTTAGAGTTTGGCGGAAGGGTACTCCATCAGAAAGGTTACCAATACCCAGTCCACCTAAACACAAGTGCAATAGGATAATGAAATGTACTTGTAATTAGATAGATGGGATATCAATCACCTTTGTGACAAAATACCCATCCAACAAACTCTAAATCAGGCCCATGATTTCCTTTTCAACATCAATCAATCAATCAGTCAATCAAGCAGGATTTTTTTAAGCATGCTACTCACCCATGAGGGTCTCAAGGTGCTGGGGGGTTTTGGGGGTGCAGATCCGGGTCAGCCGAAAAGCCAGGTCTTGAGGTTCTTCCTGAAGGTATGCAGGGTAGGGGAGCATCTGACGGTGACTGGGAGCTCGTTCCAGGCTTTAGCTGCAACGTAGGAGAAGGCTCTTCCTCCTGCTCTGGTTCTGCGGATGCACGGGGTCGCTGCCAGGGTGAGGTCGGCAGAGCAGAGGTTTCTTTTGGGTGCATGGAAAGAGATTCTTTCCTTGAGGTATTTGGGTCTGATGTTGTGGAGGGATATGTAGGTGTGGGTGAGTAGCTTGAAAGTTACTCCCTTCTCGACGGGTAGCCAGTGGAAGTCTTGCTGGTGTTGGGTCATGTGCTCATGTCGTGGGGTGCCGAGGACTAGTCTGGCTGCGGTGTTCTGGATGGTCTGGAGTTTGTGTAGCAGGGATTTGTTAATTCACATGTAGAGGGCGTTTCCGTAGTCCAGTTTGCTAGTAATGAGTGCATGGGTGACGGTCTTTCTGGCTTCCTTGGGATCCACTTGAAGTTCTTGTGGAGGAGGCAAATGGAGTTGAAACAGGTGGAGGTGACGGCACTGATCTGGTGGATCATGATGTGGGAGGAGTCTAGAATAATGCAGAGGTTCCGGGTGTGGTCTGTCAGGATGGGTGGGTTTCTGAGGGCGGAGGGTCACCAGGAGCTGTCCCAATTGGTGTGGTAGGTCCAAGGATGAGGACCTCTGTCTTCTCTGAGTTCAGTTTTAGGCACCTGTGGCTCATCCATGCTGCAATGTCTTTCATTCTCCCTGGAAGCTGAGTCTGGTGTTTTTGGGGTTCTTCATGAGGGAGAGGATTAGCTGGGTGTCGTCGGCATAGGGTACTATGCTGAGCACATGCTGTCTGACAATGGTGGCGAGGGGGGCCATGTAGATGTTGAAAAGCGTGGGGCTGAGCGATGATCCTTGGGGTACTCCGCAGTTGATCTCTGTGGTTTCGAAGAGGAAGGTGGGAGTCTGATCCTTTGGGTTCTGCTGGCGCGAAAGGAGCGTATTCAGTTGAGGGCTGGTCCCCGTATGCCAGCGTTGTGGAGTCTGGCTCGCAAGAATGCAGTGGGAGACGGTGTCGAAGGCTGCGTAGAGGTCTAGCAGTATGAGGGCTGTGGTGTGTCCCTGGTCGAGTAGCACACAGATGTCGTCGATGGCGGTGAGGAGGGCAGTCTTGGTGCTGTGGTTGCTGCGGAATCCGGACTGGGAGTAGTAAAGGATGGCGTTCTCTTCGATAAAGGTGGTCAGTTGTGCGTTGATGATTTTCTTGGCGACTTTGACTGTGAAGGGAAGGAGAGAGATGGGCCGGTAGTTTTTCAGGTCCGTTGGGTCAGCCGAAGGTTCCTTGAGGAGGTGCTTGACCTCAGCCCGCTTCCAGTCATCGCGGAAGATGACGGATTCAAAGGTGGCGTTGATGGTGAGGCGGCTGCTCTGTGGAAGAAGTGAGGCAGGCAGGGGTCCATGGGGGTTCCTGAGTGGGTGCTCTTCATGGTCGTGGTGGTGTCTTCGGTGGTGACCGGTGTCCAGCTGGTGATGGTAGACTGGCTGTCATTGTTGGAAGGGAGGGTGGTTTCAGGGGTCTGTTCGCTGAAGTTGTCTTAGAGGGCCTTGATTTACAGGTGCAAGACGGAGCCGAAGTTTTTGAAGAGGTCCTGGGATGGTGTGATGTCTCTTGCTTCGCTGGGGGGTTTGGTGAACTGCTGGATGATGTTGAAGAGTTCCTTTGAGATGCTGGCGTTGGTGAGGATTTTGTTCCTGATGAAGGTCCTCTTGGTGGATCTTAAAAGTTGGTGGTATTCTGTCGTGGCGTGCTTGTAGGCGGACTGGTCTTTGGTGGTTCTGCTGTTTCTTCATTGTTTCTCGAGTCATCTGCAGGAGCGTCTGGCTTCTTGGAGGTCAGTGGTAAACCTGGCGGTCTTCAGCGGGCATTGTCTGTCAAGGTGGCGGAGGGGAACGAGCTTGTCTGCGCAGTTGGTGATCCAGCGGTGTAGTTCCATGCTGCAGAGTTGGCATTGGTTGTTGCAGAGAGTGGGTAGCGAATGAGGGTAGAGTTGAGTTGCTCCTCTGTGACCTTGCTCCAGTTCCTTCGTGGCGGGTGCGGGGCGGGCTTATGTGCAGTAGTGGTGTTGAAAGAGAAGTGTACGCAGTGGTGGTCTGTCCATAGGGACTGCGGGGTGTGCCTGAAGTGGATGTTTCTCCCTCCTGCAAAGATCAGGTCGAGGGTGTGTCCGGCCCTGTGGGTGGGGGTGGTGATGAGCTGCTTCAGTCCGAGGTTGTCGAGGTTGTCAGGGAGGGCGGTGGAGTCAGGGTTGTTGCGATTGTTGAGGTGGAAGTTCAGGTCTCCGATGAGTTTGTAGTCTGTGGAGGCAATGGCGTGGGGTGCTATGAGGTCAGCAATGGCAGTGGTGAAAGGGACGCGGGGCCCAGGGGGTCTGTAGGCGAGGGTGTCGCGCATTGTGGTTCTGGGGCTGGTCTCGACCTGGAAGTAGAGGTGGTCGGTGTTGGAGAGGGAGTCGCTGTTCGGTGTCGGAGGGAGCTCTTGTGTGCAATGGTGAGTCCTCCTCCTAGGCGGTGGGGTCGGTCCTTCCTCTGGATCTTGTAACCGTCAGGAATGGCGGTGGAGATGTCTGGGGCAGAGGTGGCATTTGTCCGGGTTTCCGTGAAGAAGGTGACGTTTGGTGAGAGGGTATCGAGGAGGTCCTGATCTCTACGGCGTGTCTGTGAAGGGAGTGCATGTTGACGAGGATGCATTTCAGCGCTTCTTTGGTGAGGGCATCTGGCATGGGTGCGGAAGTCGTGGGGGTGCTGTGGCTGGTTAGGAATGTCAGCAGTGTCGGCAGGAGAATTGGCCGTAGGTAGTGTTTGGTGTCGCCAGCTGGCAGTTGTTGTTTCTACCAGGGTTGAGTGCGAGGAGGGCGGCTGGGTTGTAGCGGTGGAAGCACGGATTGCCAGGGCCCCTGGTGCTGGTCGTGGTCGGGTCGCGGAAGGGTGCAGAAGGGGTTTCCGGCGGTGTGGCCGCTTAGCGGTACTTGTTAAGTAGAGGTCGGGGGAGGGCGGGGCAGCTGGGAGGTGGGAGCGGGAAACAGAACGCAGGAGCAGGAGGGGCCGTGGGGCCAGCAGCGGCGGGAAGCAGTGGGAGGCTAAGGTCTAAAGGCTGCATAGGAATAAGGCAGTCAACAAAGAAAGAGAAAACCCTTTTTTTAAATTACAGCAACCTAGTAAAACCTGGTTAAGAGAAATAAAGAAAAACTGACGGCTGAAGGCGAGTGCAGTCTGGGGGTGAACCACGGGGGCTAGAACTGCGATCTGAAGCGGGCTGCAGTGGGGGTAGAGGCAGAGCACTGCCCGAGTGATCCTGGGAGCTGCGTACTCGAAGACCCGGGACACAGGAGGAACTTTGATGTGGGCTGACTCCCTAATGGGCTATGCTGCTCTATGCAGAACGTTTGTTAGTATGTACAGGTATGTACTACTACTTATTTAGTGTGCAGCAACAGGGTGGTGCAAATTATGTGAGGGGTTGGAGACTCATGCACATCAAGTAAGGATTACACAAATACATTTTACACACATTTAGGCACAGGGAGATTTCTTTAGTTGCCCAAAATCACACAAAGTTGAGTTTTGCGCTGAGGTTGGGAGTCAAACATGGGTTTCCAGGTTCCAAGGGCAGCAGCTGGAGCAGCTGGGGCCGCTAGGCCACATCTCCTCCCAATAATTATCTAATTAAACAGTTAAACATAATGACATTTACAGCTGGCACAAAACTAAAATCCAAAATAAAGTAGTTGGAATGTACATTATATTTATAAAGCAAAAAAACTAACTAAAAATTAATTTAAGTTCACATGAATGGGATAATTTTGGGGATACTGCTGTCACAAAGAACTAAAAAACACTGCTTAATAAAGTGTTTATTTTTGCAAGACAATGTGTTGTTCATTCTTTGGGACCAATTAACCAAGGAGTGAAAACCCTGTGCACCTTTCTTCCCGCAGTTCTCCACTAGATATAAGGACTGTAAAAAAGAAGAATCTCTGGGGAGTGGAGCTCACGAAATGTGAATAAAACTTATCTAATTAGATCCATTCATAACTTGTCCTGAGGATTAAGAGGAAGTCATATATTTTGATGATAGCACATACACATTTTAGCACAGGCACTTTTAACTACTGCAAACTTCCTGTTAATTGCACATTTTATCCTTTTGCCCCAGGGCTGTAATATAATAAGAATTACCATTATAATGGCAGCACCGGCTCGTACTTCTATTGTACAGGTTTTAATGTCTTTCGCCTTGGATAAAGGGGTTATTTCAAAGGCTTTGAACTAGGTAACAATCTCACACAACTAGATGGAGTGTGTGGAGTTTCAGCCTGTGAGGGCTCTACCAGAGAGGGTCCTTAGTCAAGCATTTAATTATTGGTGATTTCTTAGGTGCCATATTCAAACCAGAGACCATTTCAGAGCCCAGGAAGTAAAATAGAGGCTTAGAAAGGAAGGGTAACATTATCAAAGAAGCAGTGAAATACAGCACGGCACATGGACACTGTTCAAACTACTGTACTGTTTACATATAGCTCCTTTAAACTTTCTGTTTTGAAAATGGCTATTTGCCAAGTTGAGCGTGTGCCGCCATTGCCTCAATAATGGGTTGATTTTATTCCATAATGTGTGGCTACTATTCCCATTGTACGGACTCTAATACTTCCGGGTGAAAGTAGTTGCTATTATTTTGTGTTTACATATAGAATGCAGTGATGGATCAACAGTACGGGTATCGGCCCCGCTACCACAATTGTGAGGACGAGGTAGTAGCGATTCAACAGTGGCACGTGGTTTCTAGCTTAACCTGCTAGATTCATTCCGTCACATATTCTTGAACCAGATCTCTGAGACATGTTCTTGTCCCACTAAATCTCCTGGAATTTTTCTGACACTGGGACATATTCAGGGGCTCACAAACACAGTCAGAGTGGTCCCTCCACCCACAAACTCTCTTCAATGAATCACTTCTTAGACAAAAAGTTGTTTTCATTTGTCCAAGAAGTATGCCCTACGGGAAGCATTGAAGGTCAAATGGAGCAGCACAGTTGTAACCTCGCCTCTACATTCAACAACAAACAAGGGTACATTCAAGTGTCACTTAAGTGTGAAATATATAAAGTATAATGCAGAATGTTTTCACTATAGTTCGCAGCATATGTAATAACGTGTAATAATAGTGGGTACATCATATATGCCTGTGTAATTACACTAACAACAATTGAAATAGCATACAGTACGAAGAGAATGTTTTCCAACATGAAATAAGTCTTTAATAATATCCATATGAACCCTTTATAACTATGCAGTTAAAACCTGCATTGATTCACAGTATGCTATGCAGGTTACCTGCTTCTGACTGTAGTGTGCATAACTCTGAGCTATTTTACCCGATTCACATTTCCGACTTGAAGGCTAAGTGAGGATCTGTGCAACCCTATCTTACATAAAATAGATTACAAGAAAATCTCTGCAACAGGCACATCAATCAGCTGAACTACTTAATCATTCAAACCTATGAGTAGGGGTCACCAATATTATACATTACAATATAGATGAATGTATCGGGTGTAATAACCAATACAAAGAGGGACCCCTGAGAACGAATAATAGGCAGATGATGCAGGGCATAGGATCAGGAAACTACTTCAAGGGAAAAACCACCTGCCTATACACTGAGATATATATAAGCCCAAGATAGGGTCAAAATAATATAGGACAACACAAGGGCTAACAAACGGACAAGGGCAAAACATGATTACAAGGGAAAATTGATTAACAAATTTCCATTCATTTTATTGGAATAGTTCGGATAGTTCATCGATTTACATCAAAATTCACATAGTAACTGAATAAGTACAAAATACATAATACACATAGGTCCCACACACAACAATCAAAGCAATCAATCATACCAACATTCATTCAAAATTCAAAAAAGTATACTCATTCATTCATCAACTACAATCCAGAACAGTCTTATAATCATACAAGATAATTAAAAACCAATCAAGAATGATCAACAGCCAAGAAGGGTAAGAGTTGTAGGATCTCGTGTATCCTCCCAGTCGTGGATGGAGGCAGGGTCCAAATGCACGAGGAAATAAGCGCAACGCGCGTTTCGGTGTCAAGCCCAGGGAGGGCTACACCTTCATCAGGGCAATAAATATATAGGTAGTGTTGGAATACACAGACAAACATAATAAAAACTAAGGTACAGAAAAATACTCCGACAGCATATACATTTTACAAATTCCTTAAAGAACCGCATATATAATATACAGAAATACATGCTATGTAGTTTATAGGGTCAAAAATATTCAGGGCTAGACCCGATGTCAGCCACAGAGGAGTCTATCTTGGGCTTATATATATATATATCTCAGTGTATAGGCAGGTGGTTTTTCCCTTGTAGTAGTTTCCTGATCAGGTGCAATAACGGCAAGCTGTCTAGTTACTATAACTTTTTTTTCATATTGCCAATTTCGTTGTGAATATTGTTTATAAAAAATAATAATGCATTGATCAGCTCTTCATCACTCTTTCCCTCTTTCACATGACTCCGACCCTTTCTAGCCTAAATCCTGTCCCAAAAATGTGTGGTTTCCCAGAGTAAACATTTTCCTTTGTCAGCACGGACTTAGTGTTTAAGATGGAGGTTTCAGCATTTACATGCCCGAAATGGGTTGGGCATAAAAAGTATGTGCATAGGATCAAATGGAGAATGCAATTCCTCCCACAATCTGCATAAGCAGTGTTGAAGACTGTCTGCATGAACTTCCAGACCTGTACTGTGCGCTGTACTCTACAGCCTAAGGCATGAGGAGAGTCACTTGTCTCCACCCAGTTCCATGTTAGTCCTCCTGCCAAACCCTGGGCCTCAATCATTTCTTATCTTGTCATAAATTATGATGGGGTGAGACGCATTGGCCTCTCAATAATCTGTGACGGTACAGGGGAAGGCTATTTTATGGGAAAATTCTATGGTTATGTAGTCATCCTCCTCCAGGAGTAACAAACCTTGGATGACATAGGAGCACGGCTACCCTGAACTGGGATGTCATTGTGTGGCCAATAACCTGACATCACGCATATCAAAGTCACACATGCCAGCCCATATTAGAGAAGTATTGCCTGTCACTCTCCATCCTCTCCTTGTCCATTGTCCTTTGCTTTGTCTATTGCAGAATAAAAGTTAGCACTGTCAGTGCCTCAGTGTATCTCCAGCCATACGTCCACCTTCCTCTGTGAAAACACAGTGCCAATAGCAGTAGTGCATAAAGATAAGCAAAATGTTGTACATAGGAAATTAGCCTTTTTTCTACTCCAAAACATTATACATGTAACTTTTTAAAACACGTATGCAGTCACTTACTTAATTTTTTGGGTCAGGCAGTTACGTTCTTTGTAATACTGACCCTACGTTTGAAGAGTCACATAGACCCTGGCTGGTAGTTTGCTGGCCTGCAAGATCAGCAGAGAACATAGACTCCGCTCCCTGGTGCATGACTGCCTGCTGAGTTTAGAGATCCCCTGTCAGGCAATGGACAGCTCTCTGCCTTCAGTGTAGTCAACAATGCAGCAACTGCACTGAAGGCACTGAACTATGCTTGGCAGGCGCCATATTTGTTGCACCCATTCTGCAGTTTTTTGTTTCAAGCAACAAACTCCCAAAGTGGTGTCGGGTACAATGTTTGACTTCCCTGCCCAAGACCATTATGCTTCACAGACAAGGAAATTTAGTGAAGGTAACCCGGCCCTAAAAGGGCATTAAAATCTTCTCTATGACCTGGCTGCCCAGTGGTGGATGATTCGACAGATCATAGGTGACCTGAAGCTCCTCCATTCAAAACCTAGCTTTTCCTCTGTCCCTAAATACAGCAGGGAAACAAGGAGTTTGCCAGGGCAAGAGTACTACCAAACTTTAAATGACCCATGCTCTAATTTTCCAAGGAGTGGGAAATCAGATCAACTTCTAGGCTTAAATTAAAATTAAACCTCCACACATTCATGCATTCCTTATTTAACAACTACCCAACTACCCGTTAACTGGCTTGTCACTCTTCAACTCTTCTTTCTTTCTTACCAGAAATACTTATCCTTATTAGAAGGCAACATTTATAAGATGGAAATGCATATCCCTCTTCTACGCATGAGCGATATATGTATTATATTAATTTGATCATTGCATTCTCTTTCATATGCTTTTTTATGCTCCTAAATCCATGTGTGCAATGTGGGTAAACACTATGTGGTAATCCATCAGCTAATCCTGGCTTGGCAAACAAAACACTATATACTGGGTTTTAAACCTGCCATCCTTAGGGTGGTCTTCCCCCAAACCTTTTGCCTGCTCAACTTCTCTTTTTCGCTGTATCTTTTTGCTAGCCTTCGAAATCTAAGCAATTTACCACTGCTTACCAGTGCTAAAGTGCATGTGCTTCTCCCCTAAACAAGGTGACACTGGTGTATACCCTATTGACATGTTTAGTTTATGAGTAAGTCCCTTGTAAAGGGGTATACCATATACTCTGGTCCTGTAACCTAAATATCTCTAGTGGGTTTGCAGCACTGCTTGTGCCACCCACACAAGTAGCCTTTCAATCCGTTCTCAGGCCTGCCTGTGAGCGCAGTTTACTGCTACGACGACTTGGCATTTAAAATCACTTGCCAGGCCTTAACTCCCCTTTATTGCACATACGTCTCTCCTAATGTACTCCCTAGGTAGCCCTAAGGGCAGGGTACTGTGTAAGTAAAAGGCAGGACATGTACTTTTAAGTTTTACATGTCCTGGCAGTGAAAAACAGCTCAAGTAGTTTTTCACCACTGTGAAGCCTACTCCTCTCATAGGCTAACATTGGGAATTCCTTGGTACACTTTTACGCTGTAACTTCTGATTAGAAAACAGCAGCTGCATCATGTTTCATATCTTTGAAATGGTAATGATAAATCCTCTTTAGTGGCAAAGTTGGATTTAACATTACTATTTTAGAAATGCCACTTTTAGAAAGTGGACATTTCTCTGCTCTTACTGCTCTGTGTGCCTTGCAGGCTGTCGACAATACACGTCTGGAATAGGTGACAGCTACACTTTGATCATTCCCTGTAGACAGCCACAAACACAGGAAGGGTGGGTGTGACAGAGAACTCATCTCCATTCATCTACTTCCTGATAGCTCTTCCTGGGCAGAAAGACGGGGGAGCTGACATTTACACCTGAATAGGCAGTGTCCTGTTTCTCACACAAAGGGGACCTGTGCACTTCAAGGGCCTGCTTTGAAGTCACCCCCACTTCAAAGGCACAACTAGGTATAAGTACTGGGCCTCTGACACTAACAAGACAGTACACTACTAGACCCGTGAAGAACCAGGATTAAAGACTGCTGTGCTACAAGGATTGCCACTCTGCTTGACTACTGCTCTGGAAGAACTACTTTTCTGCTTTGCTGTGCTACCCTGCTGCCTGCTGAGGACAAGGACTGGACCCATCTCACTTGAACCCAGAGTGGCTCCAAGGGTTTACTGGCTTGCCCCCTGTTCTGAAATCTCAGTGCCATCAAAGACTTCCTTCAACCCTGGAACAGCACCTGGACTCTGCCATCTGTGAGTCCTGCTCTGCCAAGTGGTGCCAATGCAGTCCTGGGCCCTTGAAAGGTTATTTCTGAGGTACCGAACCATCAAAATAGATGCACTGACGACTTTGCGCTGATCAGAACAGACGGATTGCGCTTCAAGGCGACACAGGAACTAATCAACAACATCACTTCAACGGACCACACAGCTCAACGACAATGGACGGCGCGGCTCCACGATGACGCAGGGCCTGCATCATAAAGGGGGTCATCGACGAAGCCGTCATCACCTGCGCGGATCTGAACAGTCGCATCGAATCTTCGAATTGGAAGCCTCCCCATCCAAGATACTTTTTCAGCGGAACCTGTGTGAGTCCTGTAGCCGGCCAGCCCTCCATCGCGGTCAGCCTGAACTCTGGGTTTACCTTGGTACAGCGCGACCTCAAGTAACCCTTAAGCGCTATTTGCTTCTAAGCACTACTCTTTGATTTATTCTTTAAAAATTCTTAACTCTGTTTCTATTTATTGGATGTTTGTAATTTGGTCTTGTTCTAGTCGTAAAAGTATAATCTGTGTTTCTATCACCGTGTGGAGTATTTTTGTGGTGTTTTCATTATGTTACTGTGTGTGTAACACAAATACTTTACACATTGCCTCTTTAGATAAGCCTGACTGCTCTGTGCAAAGCTACTAAAGGGCGGGACGGGCTATCTTTTAATGTGTATCTAGCTTGCCCTGACTAGAGTGGTGGTCCCTGCTTGTACAGGGGGCATACTCTGACAACCAGAAACCCCAGGTCTAACACTGGATTTCATAAGTGAAACTAAAAGTGCTATATCTAAAAGTGTGATGGAAGACATGGTGGTGGCACTTGGCAGACATTCTTAAAAAGCAGATATAAACATATAATATTAAATTTATTTGCTAAGTTTTATATGGGTCTGGCTAGACCCGGAGGTATCAGAGCGCTTTACATGAGGATCAGAGCGTTACAGGTTACATAATTACATCAAGTTACAGGCTTCAAGTAAAGACTTAGGAGAAAACAAAAACATGAGATGCGGGGAAGGGAAGGAAACACAACGGGGCGATGAGGAAAACAATGTCAGATGTCCGGCTTAGTAGATGTCGGCCAAGGGGGTGAACCAGAGCCAAAACTCCTCTATAGCTGCATAGGACAGCTCCACTGGGCATCGGCCAAGGTTGCTCGGGCTCCGAGGTAAGTACAAACAGTTATGTTATCCGCCCAGGGGGCATCGTCAAAGTTCCATCGAAAGGCACCGGTCCTGGTGCTACTGCGAAGCGCCTTCCGCTGCATTCTCCAGCTGGCCCCCAGGACAAAAGTGGTGAGAGGAGAGATGGAGGGGACAGATCCCAAGGTCAGCAGATTGTAGGACAACCCATCGTTCTTGCCTTCAAACCTCTTGGCGGGGGAGGAGCTGAAGAGGAGTTGTGCCTAGAGACCTGATCCTCATCAGATTTTAGTCTTCTATAGCCCCCTACAGTTACATTGTATATTTGTTCTGGGTGCCATTTTAGAGTTAGGCAAGTCCGGGCTGACCTGTTCTTTGAATAAGCAGGTCTCACTATGCCCCAGTATAGAGCACTGATAATAGGGAGCCCCTTGGAGTGACCCAGCCGACGTCTATGTTTTGTGGTGTTTTCTCATTGGAAAACTTGCTGTGCACCTTCGGGCTTCTCTAGCGTGAGAGGGTGGTAAGCTTCCCCCAGTCAAAGGTCCTCAGTGGCGGACATCTTAGGGTCAGGCGCAAGTTGCAGCTCTGGATTCTCCTCAAATCTGATTCCCATGTGTAGTATCCTGCATTTGTAATGAATTCTATTTTACACCTCCTGCTCAGCCAGTGCCTGTGCTCTGTGCCCATTAGAATGTTGGAGTCTGATGATGCCTGATGGTCATGGGCTGAGCAGCTGACAGGCAGCTCCTGGTGGGGCTCTGATATACTACTTAACTACTTGATGTCCTGAACTTTACTACTTGTTATCTTCATGAAATAAATCTTACTGAATTACATCCTTCCTGTGTGGACCTTCATCACTACCCCATGCCGCATCCTTTATGGACCTCCGGGACTCCTGTTTAAATCTCCGCATCAACTGGCACCTCCTGTACTACTTGAAAGGAGATCTACCCACTGGGGTGCTGCTCCCGCCATCTTGGAATCAGGAGGCACAGAGGGTGTACCCCAGGTACCCCTGTTGCCACGCACCTTCTTGATGCTGTTCAGTCCCAGACAGCCCGGGGGCCCACCAGGTAACATGCACACTGACCTTGCCCTCCAGTCTTGGAATTCTACGTGCTGTGTCTGCACATGTGTCTCTAGCACTCTGGTTCTTCAGCAGGGCCTGGCGCTCGCTTCTGCACACCCCACCCGGCAATGTGAGTCTCTGTAGGTTCTGTAGACTTTGTAGACTCTGGCGCTTTCGCCTACTGCTCTCCTCGTCAGGGCCACAAGCTCCTCCCCCATGCCCACTGCCAGTTGTCGGCGTCCGGGTCGTTTCTGTCAGGAAAACCACCACCGCAATCAGGGGGGTGTCGGGAAGCTCTCAGGCACTGGTCTTGAGCCCCAGAGCGGCCATACCATCGCACCGCTCCTCCGATGCAGTCTTTCGGGGGCCCGCTCCTGATTATGCAGCCCCCGCTCGGTTACATATTAGAGCGATGCCACTCGGCCCCATGCGCCATTTTGAGGCGCGATCGCCTGGCAAGTTTTAGCCGATTACACAGCAACGAAGCAGTTTGGGGGATCGGCGCCCACAGCGGCAGATGCTCCCAATGCTCCAATGTCGGGAGTGAGTTTTTCATGCTGGTTTTGGTGTGATGAGGTACCGTGCTTAGTTGCTGTCTGCTGGGCTACCACGGAGCTTCCGCTCCGAGCAGCCATAGTGGAATCCAGCTTCGCCCACCCTCTAAATACAATCTAGGTGCTCTTTCAAAGCAAAACCTATATTTATAACAGTAACTTGAGGTCAGATACAATACTTTAAAGCAAGTATAAAAGCAATGGCCAGCTCTTTAAATGGAGGGACAGAGAAAATGTGTTACAGACACAACAACTGCAACAATTAATCAGGTTCTAATCAGTTGTCCATATCTTTACAGGACATCAGCTGCTGTTGCTTTAGTCCACTGGCTGAATGAGCAAAGCATACCGGCTGGAGGAGCGTGTCAAGTGGGTATCATCCTTCCAGCATAGTGAGAATTGGGCACGGCCATTCAGGCCATTAAGGAACCTGTATTTTTTGTCTTTCTGATTTCTTTGTTTCTGAACTCAAAATGGGAAAGCATGTGTAGCATTTTCAGATAATCTGCTGCTCTACCACTCTCAGCTCCATCCGACCCTATGCGTCTACTCCACTTGTGTTATAGCGGGTAGTGCCTCTCCAGGGTCCATCGCCTAGAGAATCCCTTCCTCCTTCTAAAATGACACCACCTAGCCATGTTCGAGTAAGGTACCCTGGCTGCTTTACGCTGTACAGGTCACACAACAATACATGGCATGATACATGGCATGTTTTGTAGGGGTAAAGAGTTCTTCTGAGCTCATCTTGCATGGTTAAGTATGATGCAGGATAGCTGATGGGGTCCTGCACAGAGGCTGCCCATAGTTTTAAATCCGTAATAAATGGCTTTTGTATAGCCTGTTAGAGATTTCCTCTACCAATGATGTTAGGCATGTGCTTCGGGTGTAGGTGCCTTTTGTGGTACAGACTGCGGACTGCATGATTAGGGTGTTTAGTAATGGCTGTAGAGAACTGATAAAGGCTTCTAAATAACCAACAGTCCCCTTCTTCTTTAACTAATTCACTGTCACTGGTTCAGTAAAAGACCTAAACGGACATGGGGTGCTACACCAAAGTACCTTTTGTAATTATCAGGCAGCTAATGCTATGGTCAAGATGAAAGAAGAACATTTTTGTCTTCTGAACAGCGCTTGACAGGTGATTTCCTGCTGGGGATGGCCTTAATAATATGAGGGTGCTGATGTTGGCAGGCTTGTTGTAATTCGCTCTGCAAGTGCTCGATTTTGCAGAGCTTTATAACATCTGCTATTAATATCACAGGGGGTGTTAATCATGAGTCAATCTACACAAATCGTGTGCACCTTCCTTAAGGTATGTTCCTAGTGATTATGAAGGAGAAAGATGGCTGCCTCTGAGCAAATGTGTTAGTGTTCTGGCTTGTAAAGCATGCAGGGAAATCTTGTCTGTCAGTCTTAAAAGGATACAATGCTCGGTGCACGCACCTAGCCCTTGAGCTGTAGCACACACTTTGCCAAAGGACTGCATATGTAATAATATATAAGAAGGTGATTTTTTGTGTGCATATTTGTATGTAGCTCAAGTACGAGAGGTTAGTGTTATTTACAGAGGTAGGGGTAGAATCAGATCTCTGGGGAAGCTGTGTTATGGACCACTCAGGAAGCCATCTGCATTATAAATTCGGTGCTCATAAATTCCTAGCTCCATTCAGTTGTCTTTGTGAATATTATATTGTATTTGTGGATATTTATCTCTGTCAATATGTCAGGAATGGCGTACCTGGTAGCTCATCCACAAGTGCCTGCTAAATTGTTAGGTTGCATGCTCCCTGATGGGCATGTTTTAGTTCAGGAGTCTTAGGGGATCCTGGATGCCAGTGACTTGCCTGAGAATTCTGCAAATCACTTCAGGGCGAGCGCCTATTGCTGCAGTAGAGATGGGGTCTGGGGTTAAAGAGTTCAGAAGTCAGCTCATTGATAGTTCAGTTTATAAAGTTGCGCTCACTAACACAAGATGGCTTGTTCTCAGGGTAGTCATGGTTCACAGAGACCGTTTGTGTGTTCTCAATGTGTGCACTGCTTTCAGTATTTAACCATAGCGTCAGCAGGGTATGCCCAATACTGTAGCAAGGATGTGATGCATCCTGGTGCAAGCAGGGAAAATGGCCCCTTTGACTGCTATTGGTGTGGTGGAACACAGAAAGTGCCAGGGTTCAATGGGCCTCTCAGGGCTCTAGGCCCCAGTGCCACTGCACCTGCTGCACGAATAGTAGCTACGCCCCTGATTATACCAGAGATTACCTGCAGGAAGCAGGTGTCAGTCTCTGGAAAACTATAATTTAATTCCCATCCATGTTTAGCGTGGAATCAGTCCTTTATGCAGAGACTTCTATATGTGATTCAGGCACCTGCCTTGTGCCCCTTCTGGATGATGCTCTCATCATAATTGGGTTATCAAGTAGTTGATTAGAATATTATATCAATGTTATCATTTCTACCCGGTATTGACCTCAAGCCAGTACTACGTCATGATTTTTTATATTATTTTCAAATATGGTTCTTTGTATCTCCATGTTAAAGCATATCATTTTATCTGAGAAATGAGATTTCAAAATGCTGTCAGAAGTATTTGTGAACAATAGAGTATAAGAGGGACGATGAGCTAGACCACTGAATACACATAAACTATAATACAGTGTATGATAATGTGCTAAGGAACTCATCATTTGTAGGTGGTAACTAATTTAGGCCCAAATGAAGAAAAATCAGATTTTGCGATTTCCAAATAGGGAATTCATAGAAATCGCTATTTGGGAATTGCAAAACAGAATGTACATAACCGCTGATTCTCAAATAGAGATTCCTATAGATTCGCAGCGCTATTAGGAAATCACAAATTGGGAAATTGCGATTTCCTAATAGCGAAACAAAAATTAGGAAACAGCCTTCTGGAAGCAGAATGATGATGTTACTGCCCAGGTGGTCTATAAATGCAGAGTGTGATCACAAGGCAGAGGCCTAAACAGGTCCTGGAAGCAAGGAGCGCCGCTGCTTCACTGCTGCCTGTTCATCTCACCATCTCCAAACAATACCTGGCCTTCTGAAAAGGGGAACAGGAAGAGAAAGGTGAAGTTCTCTGAGACTGAGCTTTAGGATCCTGACTGAGGAATGAGACCGACTTTTCGGGAAGGCCTCCTTTACAGTGTCTGAGGCCCAAAAGTCACGACTCTGGATGGCAAACTTGAGAAAGTCATCGCCATAGGAGTCACACAGAGAACTATCCCGGAGATCTGCAAAAATTGGTATGACCTGAAGTCCCGTACAAAGGAGAAGGTGGCCAGTAGGATAACAGAGGGATGTGGTACGTTTGGAGGACCCTCACAACACGATCGTCATTGAAGGCACCCTGAAACCTGAGAGTGTGGCAAGATTAGGAGACATAGACACAGACACCTCCAACCCAGCAGACACCGGTCATGGTAAGTCATGTTCCCTTTATGTACCATACAGAACATTATGTTAGCAAATCCACATATTATATGACAGAGCATGATTTACTCCATTGAGGTGCTTGGCCCACGCAGGCAATGCATCATGGAAGTTGTTGTACATATCATTACCATGATGTATTGAGAGCTGATGATCACACCAAACATATCTGTACAACACAAACATGTCACAAACACATGCATCAGAGTTACAACAATATTGTGGCCAAACACTAAATATTTATGTATAACAACTATGCATTTCCACAGATCGCAGACCGGATGTGTCAGGACCTGTGGCAGTTGAAGGGGCTACTGACAGTGAGGTGGTCCTTGAGGTCATGAGAACACCATCCCCTCAACCAATCACACCAACTCCAACTGGCAGGAGAGCCCCATCTCACCACTGCCAGAGTTTTAGGACATCAATGAGGGACAGTCGCAAGGCAGGGACCTCACAACCACCAAGACCAGAACACAGCAAAGACACAGAGGCCAAACCTCCACAGACTGTCAAGAGACTGTGTCAGTCATTTCAGATGCACGTTCTGTGTACGGAGTGGTTGATCATCGCCACACAGTGCCAGCAGACAAAGCAAAGAAGAACAGTCAGTAGGCAGCTGTAACACATGCCCAGATTGCTGCAGAACATGGAGAAAGGGCATGAACGTTGTCTATCAGATAAGGAGAGGGAGCATCATGTGCAGCGTCAGAGGCATAGGCAGCACCTGGCCCAGTTTAACACATTCACCTGATCAATCAACCAGCTGGCAGCTACATTATCAAAACTGGCAAGGCAGACTATCAACATCCAGACAGACACGGAGCACTGCTGCCAGGATGTTACACATGGGCTAGTACAAGTCACCACTGCACTGGAGAACATCCAGACCCACAATTGCTGCATCCCCAAGAGCGAGGAGGGCTCTAGCCTTAGTGTCATATCCGTGCCTGAGCCATGCAAATACAGGTGTTCAATGCTCCACACGTCAGCCAATGAGTCCTCGTCAGTCCCACAACCCAGTGCTTCTGACAAAGCACCCAACCGAAGGGGCAGTAAGAAGTGACTCCATAGACACTCAGTGGAATGAGTTGCCTTAGTTTATGTTACACCTTATTGTTCTGTTATTCTCATGTCTACTATGTATCATGCACAAGGATGCAGTTGATCCTTGCTTGCAACTATGTTGTGGTCAGCTGACTAAAAGGTGGTCACACAGTTGTACACCAAGCTCTACCCTCATGAGTGATGTCTCATTTATAGGATGTTTAGATATCGCTTACCTTTATTATTATATATATTTGTAGGTTATCTCTGTGTATTGTGCACATCCCTCTGTTGCACATGCATCCTTCTGCTGCGCATTTAGTGGTAGTAAGTCATCATCAGAGTCAGACTCAAGCTCTATGGGGATGTCATGCAGACCCTTCCTCATTGTAATATAATTCAGTATGGCACATTTGGCGATTATTTTGCAGCAAGTATCCGGTCTGTACAGTAGTGCCCCGCCTGTCTTGTGGAGGCAGCAAAAGCGGGACTTCAGGTTCCCAAAGGTCCTCTCAATGATGGAGCGTGTTGTCCTGTGTGCCCTGTTGTACTGTCTTTTGATTTTTGTTTGTAGAGTCAGGTACCATGTGAGGATCCAGGGATGTAAGGCATGGACACAGTCACCTTAAGGGCATAAGAAGGTACATCATTCGGTCACATTACACACACTGTCCTGGCCACTGATTGCATCGAGTCTGTGATTCTCTTACCTATTAGGAAGCCTTTCGCAAATTCACCCAGTGTCAGTTGTGTTTGTTGTCCACTGTGGTGGAACATGAATGAGTCACGGGTGCAGCCTGAGAATCTGGCCACAAGATCTGTTATGATACAAGAGGTGTTAGAAATGGGATTTCTGGCTGGCTAAGGCTTGCGCCAAAGTCAGGCAGAAACCACCACTCTAGTCAGGGCAAGGAAGTTACACGCCAAAGATAACCCCTGCTCACCCCCTTGGTAGCTTGGCACAAGCAGACAGGCTTATCCCTGAGGCGATGTGTAAAGCGTTTGCGCACGCACCCAGCAACAACACCCAAGGCCCACCACAAAGGAAACTCCACACAAGGTATTATATAAAAATAACCTTTGTATTATACACAATACATTAGATAAAAACACACACTTTACAATGTGCCAACAGGCACGGGCAGAATTTACAAGGGATTATATATACAGGGGACAGGGCCACATGGACCACTGTCAGGAATTAGCACTCTTTAGAAATAGCACTTAGAACGTAGGAATAATATTTTAGAACGTAGCACATACAATCACTGTAGCACTAAAAATAGAGCATATAGCACACAACCAGTAACTACTGGTAACCAGAAAGTACCACCTACGCAACCCTAACCTCCTTTAGGAATATCACGCAGGGAACTAGGACCTCACTAGTACCACCTGTACTAAGGAGAAAACAACCACCTAAGTATCACTCTACCTGTAGGGGTCTAAGCACATAAACACATGACGCATAAACACATTCAGAGGTGCAGAAAAGGTACAATGGCGCCAAAACTCACATTAGCCACTACTGTGGCAGTCCCTGGGCCAACTGGCCTAGTAGGGGCAAGGACGCCCTGCGTCCAGAAAAGTCAGGGCGCGCCGGCGCAGGCTGCGCAAGCCAGAACACCGAGGCCACAACCTAAACGTTGCAGTTGCCCACTAAGTGCTGGGCAACTGGAGAGATGCAGTGGCACCACTGTGCCTTGTTAAACAAATCTGGCGGGGGGGTTGGAGCCTCTCCTGGGCTCTAACCACGCAAAATGCCCCCTAGAGCCTCGCAGGCTCCAAACAACTCTGTGGGGCAAGGTGGGAGTGGCCCGCTGCCATCTGGGGCCACTCAATCACAAGAGAAATGCCCCCGTCGTTGGAGCGCCCCGAGCGCTCTGAACATTCATGCCCCCTGAGCCTCGCAGGCTCTAAACAATAATGTGCCCCTTGAGCCTCGCAGGCTCTAAATAATAATATGCCCCTTCGTTGGAGTCCGCACAGGGGACTCGTCAACAATTAATGCCCCCGAAAGCGTGGGAGCCTCGTGGGCTCTGCACCAACTGTGCCCTGTTGTTTGGAGTGCACTAGCGCTGTCCGCCGGCACACAATGCCCCCAACAATTGGATTGGAGCCCCACTCACCGGGACTCCTGCAGGGGCGTCTCACTCATGGAGGCAGCAGCATGCACGGTGCTCACTTCTTCGCTGGCAGGCTCCCGCTGAACCTCCTGCTCCGCGTCTCCTTACTTCGGGGCCATACGCGAGGATCCCACCGTCACCGGGGAGCCTCGCTAGGACCAGCGACACTTCTTGAGCTTCTGGCTCGGCCTTGGCACTGGAGCGCGGGGTAGGCTCCCGTCAGCTCCTTCCTTCAGTACCGCGGCCTCCCTCAGTCACGGCGTTCTCCGGCACCGGCGAAGGCGGGGTAGGCTCCCGCCCTTCCACTTCCGGTTGTCCCGGAGGCCCGCCCTCGGCCGCCTGACTTCCTGTGAGCCCGGCCGCGGCGGTGATTTAAAAACTCGGCAATAAGAGGGGTAGGCTCCCTCTGCAGGTGCGATATACGGCGGGGTGGGCACCCGCCGTAAAAATAAACAAATAAGCGGGGTGGGCACCCGCAAGCACACCACAATGCGGGATGGGCACCCGCCAATTAAATCACGGCAAATAAGCAGGTTGGGCACCTGCGACAGCACCAGTATGCGGGGTAGGCACCCGCTATCAGCAATAAAGCGCTCCTGGCGCTGAGGGCAGAGGTGGAAGCGCTTTCTGCGCTAAAGGAGAGTCCAGCGCTCCCAGGCGCTGGAGGCTTCAGCAAAAGTCCCAAATCAAGTGCTCCTAGCGCTGAAAGTAAAAATGAAAGCGCTTCCAGGCGCTTTGGGGGGAATAAAAGAAAAAGAGAAGGTCCAGCAAAGTTTTAGGAAGGGGGCAAGGCTGGGCCAGGGGCCAGCTCACTGGGCCCTCCAGGGCAGGGAGGCAGTCCCAAGTGGCGGTTCCTCCTAGCCTCCAGCAGCAGCAGCCCCCTCCTGTCAGGATCCAAAAAGCAGAACAGTTTCTGTGGGGACACAGCCCCATTTTTATACAGGCAAACCCTTTGTTCTGGGTTCAGGGTGAGGGGGAAAACCAGTCGCAGCTGGTTGGGGAGCACCCTTGATGTGCTCAGCCCCTCACTCTATTTACTGGAAGGGCTAGGGTCGTCAGTCGCACCACAGGGGGCGGGGCCAGCATTGTGTTTGGAAAACCCTGTCCTATTCAGGACCCAGGTGGACTCCTCCCACCCATCTAGCTGCTGATCTCCCCATTCACCACTGGGTGACTCATCCTGACACTGGGGAATCCCTAGCCCGTCACATGACATGACCAGCCAATCACGCGACAGACACACTGCACACAGAAGTGCCCACTTCTAGAAGTGGCACTTCCACACTAGGTACATACACGCCGCACACATCATCGCGCAGCATTCACTCCCACGAGTCCGCACATACCAAACTCGGGCCTGCACACCCCACGCATCAGGAACTACTAGGGACACATACATTCCCCATGCATTCCTATGGGAGGGCAGGCCTATCTCACCACATGCACTCAGAGCACGCACGCACTTTACCCTGGGACACAGGGAAAGTGCGCAGGAAACCAAAAAATCACCACACCAAGTCACCAGTAAAAATCAAAAAAGTTCAGGGGTGAACCTGCCAGAAGGGCCAAGTCCAACACAACCCCCTTCCAGCCAAAACGCAGGGCAGCCCAATCACCACCGTGATGGACTTCCCTGCTTGGGGCGATAGAACACGGACGCGGGCCCGCAACTGCAGGGACACCCTTCGGTTCTACGCCACGGCGAACCCATGGAATTCTTTCTAACACCACTGTCTGGACCAACTGGGCTACCCCACTGGTACTCCCAAGCTGTCCGCGGCCAAGACCAGGCCCTAGGCCACCCAGGTGCCACTGGTCTTTGCCTAACCACAGAGTGGGGGGTAGTAACCCCTGGCACATAGCGGCCATTCTCCACTCTTCCTCTCTGAAAGACAGGACTAGACTGCCACTGGTTCTCCAGCCTAGGGTCTACACCCTCAGGCGGACCAGGAGTCTCAGGGAAGGCTCTCCTCCCCCTACCTCTTCTCCTAGGGTTCCTCCTCCTCTGGCGAGGGGTACACCTAGAACGCCATTCCAACCCAGGGTTTAACCCCTCAGGTTGTACCGGGGGCAGAGGTGGGCTCTCCCACCCTCTGCACCCCCTTCCAGAACCCTGCTCCCTACCAACTGGGGCGGTACCTCTGGAAGAAGAACTGGTCGGGACGCTGATTACAGACGTCCCACCCTTCAGGTCAGGCTGATCCCGAACCTGGCCTTCCAACCTCCGGCCTAGAACCTTTGGTGGAATAATTGCCTGGCACTCCAGGACTTCTGGGGATCTCCACTCCATCCCCCTGAGGCTATCAAATGACACATATGTCGAGCGATTGTCTGTCTGGCGCTGATCTCCCGTCCCCTGTCCACCTGACAGTGCGCGGAGATCCCCCAGAACAGAAGTGGTGTCACCCTGGTCACTACGCGGGAACCTAGCCCAACTGGGAAGTCCCTGACCCACCGGCTCTTCCACTAGGGAACTCATCCCCCACACACTCACGCTGGACTCCTGTACCCTCCCTACCGGAGCGGTACCGCCAGACTCCCGAACCACAGGAGCCCTGGTTACAGGTGCCCCAGGTCCTCCACTCACTAAGAGATCTTCCTCAAGTGGACTAACAGGACAGCCTAGGTCCCCAACTTGGTGTTCCCTCATGGAACCATCCAAGTCCTGAGGCAGGGTTTCGTATGTCCGGGTACCCTCGGTCACCCTCTCACTCCTGCTCCACTGAGCCAGGCAGTGAGCCCCTACACCCTCCTCGCTATCCTGGGACCTAGCTGGGCTACACTGAGCCTCCTCCACCACGCTGGGCTGGAGGATCTCTGACCCACTATTGTTGGAATCACTCACTAATGACACTAGAGAACCTCTGGCCCTTTCCCAGCGGTCTGCTTCCTCTGCAAGTTCAAATGGACAAAAAGAGTTATACCTCAACAGGTGTTGGCGCAACCCTGGAGAACAACTACTGAGCATCTGCTCCTTGATAATCATATTTAGTACTCCATCCAAATCCTGCTCCGGGTTAAACACCAACCAGTCCACCAGGGCATCATGACATTCCTCCACAGCCTCCTCCCAAGACTGGTGAGACAGCTTCTTACTGCCCCTGAACTTCAACCTACATTCCTCCTCTCGGGAACAAGGTACCACACTCGGGGAACTGGGACTGGGACTCTCTGTACTGCACTTTATATCGCTGCCCCCCCTGGACTCCACCCTCACTGGGGAATCCAGAAAACTACCACTGCGCTCAGGGGACAGGGAAAGGGGTGAGGCGCTATCTTCTACCCTGGACCCAGCAAGGGACTCCCTACCTACGGGGTCCTCACTCTCTACTGGCGTCCAGGTACTGTCATCTTCTTCTGAGTCTTCAGGGCTCCCCACAGACCCACCACCCTCCAGGTGTGAGGCCCGGGCCCTATCTTCCTCACTGCGCTCACGTTTCCATTCATCTGCTTGCCATCCAATCATGTAGTTCCTCAATTCGTACACAGTGTCTGACTCTCTCACCCCTATGTTTCTTTCTCTACAGAACCTTTCCAACTCCTGCATACTGTAATAAACTAGATCACTGAGATCAAAAGCAGGCTCCATTCTGGCAGACGTTCTAGAGAAAAGATCACACAGGGAACCTAGGGGTCTGAGTTTAACAGGCGTACACAATTCACAAAAAGATTCAGCAAGCTCTCTAACCCAGAGAACTCACACTCACTTGCCTAGTGCCACTCACCACTCATCCACACACAACCCTCCCCTCGGACTGGTAAGGCAGTTTCTACCACCCCTGATTCCTCAACCTGACCACCACGTGACACAGGTACCAACTCTGGGCGCAGGGCGGGGGACAAATGTACAGGACACTATTACGCTGCCACCACTGGATCCCACCCTCTGGTGAATCCAGAAACACAATGCACTAAGGGGGATGATCTACCCTCCCGAGCTAGGGACACCTAACTCACAGTGCACAAAAACACATTTCCAAAGAAATGGCAATTAAAAACAAACTTAGAACAATAATCCCTATACCATGCGATTTATCTAAATGCAGAGTTTTGTAGTGCGGCCAGTTGCCGCTGCGGTACAGCGCAAACGCAAGTCCAAATCCCACCGCTGATCACCAATGTTAGAAATTGGATTTCTGGCTGGCTAAGGCTTGCGCCAAAGTCAGGCAGAAACCACCACTCTAGTCAGGGCAAGGAAGTTACACGCCAAAGATAACCCCTGCTCACCCCCTTGGTAGCTTGGCACAAGCAGACAGGCTTATCCCTGAGGCGATGTGTAAAGCGTTTGCGCACGCACCCAGCAACAACACCCAAGGCCCACCACAAAGGAAACTCCACACAAGGTATTATATAAAAATAACCTTTGTATTATACACAACACATTAGATAAAAACACACACTTTACAATGTGCCAACAGGCACGGGCAGAATTTACAAGGGATTATATATACAGGGGACAGGGCCACATGGACCACTGTCAGGAATTAGCACTCTTTAGAAATAGCACTTAGAACGTAGGAATAATATTTTAGAACGTAGCACATACAATCACTGTAGCACTAAAAATAGAGCATATAGCACACAACCAGTAACTACTGGTAACCAGAAAGTACCACCTACGCAACCCTAACCTCCTTTAGGAATATCACGCAGGGAACTAGGACCTCACTAGTACCACCTGTACTAAGGAGAAAACAACCACCTAAGTATCACTCTACCTGTAGGGGTCTAAGCACATAAACACATGACGCATAAACACATTCAGAGGTGCAGAAAAGGTACAATGGCGCCAAAACTCACATTAGCCACTACTGTGGCAGTCCCTGGGCCAACTGGCCTAGTAGGGGCAAGGACGCCCTGCGTCCAGAAAAGTCAGGGCGCGCCGGCGCAGGCTGCGCAAGCCAGAACACCGAGGCCACAACCTAAACGTTGCAGTTGCCCACTAAGTGCTGGGCAACTGGAGAGATGCAGTGGCACCACTGTGCCTTGTTAAACAAATCTGGCGGGGGGGTTGGAGCCTCTCCTGGGCTCTAACCACGCAAAATGCCCCCTAGAGCCTCGCAGGCTCCAAACAACTCTGTGGGGCAAGGTGGGAGTGGCCCGCTGCCATCTGGGGCCACTCAATCACAAGAGAAATGCCCCCGTCGTTGGAGCGCCCCGAGCGCTCTGAACATTCATGCCCCCTGAGCCTCGCAGGCTCTAAACAATAATGTGCCCCTTGAGCCTCGCAGGCTCTAAATAATAATATGCCCCTTCGTTGGAGTCCGCACAGGGGACTCGTCAACAATTAATGCCCCCGAAAGCGTGGGAGCCTCGTGGGCTCTGCACCAACTGTGCCCTGTTGTTTGGAGTGCACTAGCGCTGTCCGCCGGCACACAATGCCCCCAACAATTGGATTGGAGCCCCACTCACCGGGACTCCTGCAGGGGCGTCTCACTCATGGAGGCAGCAGCATGCACGGGGCTCACTTCTTCGCTGGCAGGCTCCCGCTGAACCTCCTGCTCCGCGTCTCCTTACTTCGGGGCCATACGCGAGGATCCCACCGTCACCGGGGAGCCTCGCTAGGACCAGCGACACTTCTTGAGCTTCTGGCTCGGCCTTGGCACTGGAGCGCGGGGTAGGCTCCCGTCAGCTCCTTCCTTCAGTACCGCGGCCTCCCTCAGTCACGGCGTTCTCCGGCACCGGCGAAGGCGGGGTAGGCTCCCGTCCTTCCACGTCCGGTTGTCCCGGAGGCCCGCCCTCGGCCGCCTGACTTCCTGTGAGCCCGGCCGCGGCGGTGATTTAAAAACTCGGCAATAAGAGGGGTAGGCTCCCTCTGCAGGTGCGATATACGGCGGGGTGGGCACCCGCCGTAAAAATAAACAAATAAGCGGGGTGGGCACCCGCAAGCACACCACAATGCGGGATGGGCACCCGCCAATTAAATCACGGCAAATAAGCAGGGTGGGCACCTGCGACAGCACCAGTATGCGGGGTAGGCACCCGCTATCAGCAATAAAGCGCTCCTGGCGCTGAGGGCAGAGGTGGAAGCGCTTTCTGCGCTAAAGGAGAGTCCAGCGCTCCCAGGCGCTGGAGGCTTCAGCAAAAGTCCCAAATCAAGTGCTCCTAGCGCTGAAAGTAAAAATGAAAGCGCTTCCAGGCGCTTTGGGGGGAATAAAAGAAAAAGAGAAGGTCCAGCAAAGTTTTAGGAAGGGGGCAAGGCTGGGCCAGGGGCCAGCTCACTGGGCCCTCCAGGGCAGGGAGGCAGTCCCAAGTGGCGGTTCCTCCTAGCCTCCAGCAGCAGCAGCCCCCTCCTGTCAGGATCCAAAAAGCAGAACAGTTTCTGTGGGGACACAGCCCCATTTTTATACAGGCAAACCCTTTGTTCTGGGTTCAGGGTGAGGGGGAAAACCAGTCGCAGCTGGTTGGGGAGCACCCTTGATGTGCTCAGCCCCTCACTCTATTTACTGGAAGGGCTAGGGTCGTCAGTCGCACCACAGGGGGCGGGGCCAGCATTGTGTTTGGAAAACCCTGTCCTATTCAGGACCCAGGTGGACTCCTCCCACCCATCTAGCTGCTGATCTCCCCATTCACCACTGGGTGACTCATCCTGACACTGGGGAATCCCTAGCCCGTCACATGACATGACCAGCCAATCACGCGACAGACACACTGCACACAGAAGTGCCCACTTCTAGAAGTGGCACTTCCACACTAGGTACATACACGCCGCACACATCATCGCGCAGCATTCACTCCCACGAGTCCGCACATACCAAACTCGGGCCTGCACACCCCACGCATCAGGAACTACTAGGGACACATACATTCCCCATGCATTCCTATGGGAGGGCAGGCCTATCTCACCACATGCACTCAGAGCACGCACGCACTTTACCCTGGGACACAGGGAAAGTGCGCAGGAAACCAAAAAATCACCACACCAAGTCACCAGTAAAAATCAAAAAAGTTCAGGGGTGAACCTGCCAGAAGGGCCAAGTCCAACAAGAGGCATCACACACTACCTGCACATTGACTGAGTGTAAGCCTTTTCTGTTCCTGTATATGTACTAATTTGCAGAGGGGGGCATATGGCAATATGTGAGCCATCAACAAAACCAATGACATTTGGGAACTGCGCTACCCTGTAAAATATCAGTTTGGTTTGTTGCAGTGATTAGGGAGTATTGGGTAATGATATATATTGTTTGACTTTCCTCACCATAATGTCCAGGAACCTGTGAAGGAACCTGGACAGGGCACTTTTTGACACCCCCTGCCAGTGCTGTGAACCCCTGGTAACTGCCAGAGGCTAAGAGGTGTAGGCAACAAAGTACTTGCACATGTGGTTGGATTGCGTTGCTTCTGGGTGTTGGGGCCTGTAGCTGAGGTTGTAACTCAGCAATTAAATCAAGTATCACCTGACCAGTGAGTCTGTATCTCTCATGGATGTCCTCTTCTGTCTGTCCAAACAGTGTGACCCTCACGCTAAATATCCTCTCCTGTCTCCTTCTCTGCCTCACAGTCATAATCCTCATCCTCCTTGTCGAAACATACAGGGCCGCCATTCTGAAAGAGCCTGATGTATTTTGGGTGCCTTTTTATAGTTGGCACCTTGTTACCACCTGATCCGATTCATTGGTAATTACATTTTCTAAATGGCCATTTTGCGACTTTTACAATTAGGAAATTGGTTGCAAATGCAGTTTGTGATTCGCATTTAGGAAATTGCTATTTGCGAGTTCCTATTTTGCGATTTCGAAAAAGTGATTTCTACAAGGTTGAAATCGCAATGTGCGCCACCGTGAATGCATTTCGTACTTAGGGAAATGGCGTTTTGCATTTCCTAAGGACTCAAATTAGCAATTCGCACCATTAAGAAATGCAAAATGCCTTTGGACATATCAGCTGGATACATTCAAGTGTATATATTAACTCTGGTAATTGCTGACAATGAGACTCTGCAGCAAAGGAGGGCATTTAAAACATGTAAAGAAGGAAAAAGTCATCTTTTTAAGTACCACCCACTTACAAATATGTATTCAACCAATTTCTCAAGTCACTATTGAGGTTCTGTTAGAAACTGGGTTTCTGGTTAGCAGAGGTATGCACCTTGTCCAAGAAGGACCCACAAACCTAGTCAGGGTAAGTCACAACACACCCTAAATTATCTTGTGCTCACTCTCTGGCTTGCCACAGAGCTGTCAGGCTTAAATCAGGAGGCAATGTGTAAAGTATTTGTGCAATTCATCAAACAGTAACACAGTGAAAACACCACAAAAAGACGCCACACCGTTTAGAAGAATAGAGAATAATTTTATAAATATAACAAGACCAAAACGACAAAAACCAAAAAGTAGAAGTTGAGATATGACATTTTTAAAGATTGAATGCAAAAATAGCATGTAGAAGCAGCAAGCGCTTAAAGAGTTAATTGGTCGCACTCGACTGGGACAAAGTCAAGAATTCAGGCCAACCACGATGGAGCATGGGCCGGATACAGGACCCATGCAGGACCTGCTGAGCGAAAGTACCTTGATCCTGGTTGCAAACAACAAAATGGGGAGTTTAGCCAAGCGATGCGTCAGTGATCCCTTCGCAGTTGGGGTGATGTGGTGGATTTCTCCATGCAATGGCAGTGATGCATTGGTTCTGTGAGCGATGCGCCGGTCCAAAGTGCAGAGGTTCCGAATGGTATTCACCAGGTTTCTCCAAGGTGTAGAGGCGATGCGTCCATCTCCTCCACACAGTGGCGATGAAGTGGCGGTTCCAAAGCGCCGGCTCTGGAGGTGATGGGGCAGTTCCAAGTGCACTGTGTTGATCTGGTTCATGCAATGGTGTGTCAGTTCCGACCTGCTCAACGGTGTGGATGTGCGGTTCTGGCAGATGCAGCACTTTATACTCACTTCCAAGGGCCCAGAACTAGGGTTGCATCACTTGGCAGAACAAGACTTACAGCAAGCAACGTCCGGGTGCTGTTTGTAAGTTGTGTCTGGGTTTGTGTATGATAGGATGTATAGTGTGTAGCGAGGGGTGTATAATGATGGTATGATTGAGTTTGCGAATCTGACAGAGTGAATGGGGTGTAGAGAATGTACACAAGTGAAATTTGCATAGAAGGAAAACAGTTTTAGGTATGTATGTGAGGGAGGTTGGACATATATGTTACAAAAATTAAAATTCTAAGATGTTTCTATTGTTTTGTTTTGGATGAATTGCTAATGTGAACTTGGAAAAACTTGGGATTAAATCCAAAGGAAAAAGTGGTTGGAGTGACATTGTTTCTTTCAATGCACTGTAAATAGGTCTTGAAGATTGTAGCAGCACTGGTGTTTTCTTTGTTATTTGATTGTTTGTAGGTTGAGACAGCTTTGATATCCCTAAGACTTCAAAACAGGAGTCATGCCAAAAAGCCCTTGGAGATACTCCGGTTCTGGGATGTCGAGATGCAGGTCCAGTCCTTTTCACTCCCAGGGAAGAGGGCAGCAGGCCAGCACAACAAAGCAATCTATCAGAGTAAGAGACCCTCCAGCAGCAGAGCAGTTGTTCTTCCTGGTAGAATGTCCTCAGTTCCAGAAGTGTTCTTAGTTGGCAGAGTCAAAGGTCCAGTACTTTATACCAGTTGGGTATTTGAAGTGGAGAAGACTTCAAAGAGATCCCTTTGAAGTGCACAAGCCCCTGCCTTTCTTGCCCTGCCTTTAGACTCACTACAGGGGAGTATGCAGACCGTGTAAGGGGACAGAACACAGAGCTTTCAGGTGTGTCAGTTCCTCCCTTCTGTCCTGCCCAGGATGGCCCATCAGGATGTGGTTATCCGATCAGTCACACCTATGCTCCCTTTGTGTGTTGTTATCTAGAGAGAACGCACACAGCCAGCTGTCACCTACCCCAGACACGTATTCAGAGACAGACAGAAGGCACTAAATGGTCATAGTAGGAAAATGCCAACTTTCTAAAAGTGGCATTTTCAGAATTTCAATTTAAACTTCAACTTCCACTAAGTATTTCAGAGACAACAAATTGGGGGTGGGCGGTCCCTTCTTTTCGAATTGGAAATTACACTTATTAAATGCACTAATGCAATCACAATTTTATCCTATGAAAGAGATAGGCCTTGCAGTAGTGAAAAAGGAATTTAGGAGTATTTCACTACCAGGACAGTAAAATTGAAAAAATACACGTTCTTTAAATATAGTGCACCCAGCCCATAAAGTCCATTCCCTGTAGGGAGATGGACCACCTCAACAGTTTGGGATTCTCACCCCTCATTTGCATTAACCATCGGAGGGGGACTGTTGTCTGTCTGAAGTGAGTACCAAACAGGTATGGCCTTACCTTCTTTGGGTGTTGAAAACTAAAACGGCGATATGATTAAGCATTCACTGAAGACATGAGTTCTCTACAGTCAAAACATGTTTCTTGTCTTATGTTGACTAATGTCCGGACTCCATTTTGTATTGTCATGTCTCCACGTACTTTGCACGAGAAGAGTCCTACCTTTCTGCTAGTTGCTCTTGTAATCTGCCTAGTAACAGTCTATAAATAGCTCCTTTGTCCGTCTGGTGCATGCCCAGACTTGACCACATCTGTTATCAGTTAGTCCTTGTTTGACCATGTTTTCGCGGGCTCAGGAAATTGTTAACTCCGCCCATATATTGATCCTGTATCGAAAATGTCCATAAATGGTAATGAATTTTGCTCTATGTCGTATCCACCCACTTATGAGCCCCTCTGTTGTGTATAAAAGGGGACCGTGTACGCAAGTTCTTTGTGCTACTCTATGCAATACTGAAGAGTGTTGTGTAGGTTGTAGGACCACCCTTAAGGGTTAATAAACTCTGTCTTTGTATTTGCAGTTTCCGTGCCAACTTCCTTCTAGTTTTCATACACAGGAGGGCGAACACTTGTATTTGTGGGCCTAGCTGGGGCCTGTACTCATCAATTGGCACCCGTCACGTGGGGCTCATCGGCGACTCGGATGCTCGAAGGACTGGTCGTGACGAAGGTGAGGAATTTGGCCGGGGATGTGATCACTGCCAGCGGCGTCTTTTAGTCCTGGCATCCCGAAGTTTCTTCCTTCCCTTCCGAGCTGACCATCTGGGTGGCGCCGGTCCTCGACTGAGACCTCTTCTGTCGGTTTGCCGTGTGATAGCCGTTTGGGCGAATTTTGGAACTTGGCAGTTGGAATCTGGACGCTCTTGATTGGTAAGAACCGTTGTACGGTACTTGCTCCGAGTTTTTGAAGCCAGGGTTGGCTATTTGAGTTTGATTTGTGATGACCGGTCATATTTTGTATTGATTACTGTGAGAATATATGCGTTGCAACACATATAGGCAGGTAATGTGGAGATATTTCTCCGGAGTTGTTTAAATTTGAACGGCGCAACGTTTAAGTGCCATTTTTGATAATACTACATATTTTGCATTATTTTTGAGCATGCCTGCTTTTAGCGCACTCCGTAAGTGGTGCTGCTGCTTTGGAAACCGGATAAATCTTGAGGAATCTGCTCCAGCCCCCCCAGAGGGGACTCCTAATAGGGATATGTATGTGAAGCATGGTCTTTCCTCTATAATGTACAGCACAGTGTGGAGGAAATACACCAAAAAGGATCCTGAGTTACGATGGCCTTTGTATGGATCGTTTGATATGCGTAAGATTGAGTATGTGGAACAGTGTATGTGTAAACGGCGTGCTCGGCAAGGCATGTTTGAATGTGTACGGTTATGGGTGAAGGAAGTGCGTGAGCGGGAGAAACGTGAGAAAGCGCTGATTGATAAGGAGCAACGGAAAAATTATCATGTGAGAGCGCAGGAAGCGAAGCGTCGGGAGGAAAGAGAACTGGCGGAGAGATAAGAGAAAGAGCGTAGGCTGCAAGTATCGGGTCAATATGCTGTCCGCCAGCCACTTTATCCTGTCCTTACTAATCTTGAAGATGATTTTTATTTATTAGTTCGCTCTCCGCCCCCTTATGTTGGCGCGTCTGCCCCGAGGTCACAGGCTTCTGGATCGGTTTCGGATAAGGTAGACACGCGGTCTATGTTATCAACTGATCGTATGGGTGAGCTTCGGAAAATTTCTTTTCGTGCGCTTAAGGGCAAGCTATCTCTTACTGAATTATTGGCATCTTTGGAAAGTTGGCAGGATAGGGAAAAGTTATATTTTGTTGAAACTTTTTCTGATGAAGTGGTTACTGCCTTTCGGAAATATTCTGATGTTCTTGAGCCTGATGATATAGTATTAGATTCTAAAGCATTACGTAACGGTGTCTTTTCTCCCTCTAAGGTACCCGATGCGGTCCGACGGCTGTTTACATTGCGGGACGCGATGTTTGAACTTAAAGAGAAAGCGCGCCAAAAGACAGGGGAGGAGGAGCAATGGAATCCACATGTCGGCGGGAAACAGTCGTCTACCTCCCATTCAGATAATAGTGAACTAGTGCATGCTAAACCGATGCGAGAGGCGGCACCTTTGTATGTTCCTCCTAAAGGAGCGGGAACTAGTTCAGACATGTCTTCCCCTGATGCTAGGGGATATTTCGTGTATAATTGGGTTTATACTCCCTGGCATAGGACTGATGTTATGGCATTGAAGAATGCATTGCCTGACCCCCCCAAGAATCCAGCGGCCTTTTATGAAGAGGTCGAAGGGGCCTTGAATTCTTGTACTATGACTTTAGCAGATATAGATTTGTTCTTTGGGCTCATTTTACCACCGGATATGTGGCGATCTGTGCGGAAGGTGGATGATCAGGTCGTTTTTAAGGCCAAATGGTCTGAGATTGAGGATGAGGATAGGGAGAGAAAGCCCGCGCAAAAACCGCCCCAGCTTATTTTAGATCTTCCTGCTGCTATCTTGACTAAGTTGAAAACGATTATTTCCCCTAAAAAGATTGACTGGAATATGTTAGCCTCGTGTAAACAGAAGGTTGATGAATCAGTTTCAGACTTCTTTACGCGCTTTGAGGAAACATTTCATGATTTCAGTGGTCAGTCACTTACAGATGATACGGGTCGACATCTTTTTGTTGATAAATATGTGGCGAATTTATTACCGGGAATAGCAGCTCGATTAAAAGCGAGTGAAAGTTCTTGGTCCACCTCGTCTCCGGCATCCCTCCTGACTATGGCTCAGTATTATGAGCGTCAGGAACAAGAAGCGAAGGGGCATGAGGAGAAGAAATTGAAAGAGTTGAAAACTAAGGTGATGTTAGCACAAGTGTATGGTTCGCCTCGTCGGGGTGTTGAAAGAGGTAGAGGAGGATTTTATGGTTCCCCTTCGGGTCGGTCGGATGTTAATAGAAATCAATGTGCGTATTGCAAACAGTTGGGTCATTGGGCCAGGGATTGTCCGGTATTATATGCATCTCATCAGGGACGTGGTCAGGGACCGCCGAGACGTAGAGGGGGCTTTTCGAACTTCAGAGGAAATTCCAATGATCGTGCTCGATTTGTGCCTAACGTGCAGCAACGAGATAGACCTAATGTATTTGATCGGCAACATCAGTATCAAATGTCTGGGAATGACCGCCTTGGGTACCATGATTCGCAGCATGCATAGGATTGCGTTGGGTGGGGGTTGGAATCAGTTGAAGTGCCGGTTGATCAGAGGGTCCTTATGTTACAGCAAATGTTCTGGGTTCTACTGATCGGTTCCTAGTTGATACAGGAGCTACTCGCAGTGCGCTGTCCAAACAATTGGTTCCGAGGGCTCCCCCATCTGGCTTAATGGTTACATCGGTAGGATTTGATGGTACACTCTCTCGAAGCCCTCTATCCCAACCCCTTGCATTTCATGTTGACCAACTTTCTGCACCCTGTCCGTTTGTGCTTGCTCCAAACACGCCTGACAACATTATGGGTCTTGATATGCTTAAGCACTTCAGAGCTACGATCCGCTGCTCCTCTACTGGAGTACGTGTGATATTAAATGACAATCACCCCATGACAGAACGGATGTGTGTGCTTGCAGATAATACTGTATTAGCTTCTCTCCCGCGTACTTTGTGGGCCACTTCGGATACTGATGTGGGACAGATGGTGATTCCGCCTGTACACATTAGTGTCAAGGAGGGGGCTGTGTTACCACGCCTCCCTCAATATAGTATTTCCCAGGAGGGGGAGGAGGCACTCACACAGATAGTGCAGGATTTGATTAAAGTGGGAGTAGTGGAGGAAGTTCCATACAATGTCTGCAACAGTCCTATTCTACCCATTTTGAAGGAAGACACTGATACTAGGGTTTATCGTTTTATTATTGACCTAAGGGAGGTGAATAAGATAGTGATACCTCAGTATCCAGTGGTTTCTGATATCACGACGTTGCTTACTCTGGTCCCGCCAACGGCGACCACATTCTCGGTTATCGATTTGAAAAATGCTTTCTTTTCGATTCCCTATTCATCCTGATAGCCGGTACCTTTTCGGCTTCACTTTGAATAATCGGTCTTATAGATTTTGTAGAGTCCCTCAGGGTTATACAGAGAGTCCTAGCATTTACAGTCAAGCATTGAAAAGACAATTGGATTCCTTTGTTCTGCCTGATGGTGTAGCCCTTATACAATATGTCGACGACATCTTGTTGGCGGCCGACACTCCTGAGCTATGTGAGAAGTGCACGTTATCCTTGCTTTCCTTTTTGGCATCTCACAATCACAAAGTGTCGAAGAAGAAATTGCAATTCTGTAGACCAAAGGTGACTTACTTGGGTCACCTTTTGTCTAAGGAGGGGCGTGCACTCACACCAGATCGTATTCAAGCAATTTTGGACACGCCAGTACCTTCCACACAGAAGGACGTGCGTGCATTTTTGGGTCTTGCTTCTTTTTGTAGGCAATGGATATTGGGGTTTTCACATATAGTTAAGCCATTGTTAGCACTTTTGACAAAAGATACCCCAGTTCCTCTTCCCTGGTCAAATAGTTGTGAAATTGCCTTTCAGCAATTGCGACAAGCCCTTTGCTCAGCACCAGTGTTAGGTACTCCTGATTATATGAAGCCTTTTACATTGTATGTACATGAGAGAGATGGATGTGCATTATCAGTTTTAGTGCAGATGCACGGCGACAAGCAGCGCCCTTGTGCATATTTTTCGGCCGTACTTGATCCTGTTGCCCGAGCATTGCCTGGTTGTTTTCGCTCGGTTGCGGCGACAGCTGTGTCAATACGCCAAAGTGAGGGAATTGTGTTATCTCATAAGCTGTTGGTATTAGTTCCCCATGCTGTTGATGCCCTGCTTAATCAGACAAAGACGCAGCATTTGACCAGTGCTCGTTTAACGGGATATGAGTTGACGCTTTTGGCTCCTCATATTACGTTGAAGGGGTGTGCAACGTTAAATCCAGCCACATTGTTGCCGTTCCCGGAAACTCAGTCTGAAGCATGAAAAGCACATGACTGTATTCTTGTGACTGAGGAACAGACAAAGGGTCGTATTGATCTCCAGGATACGCCCTTCACAGATGTAGATGGAGAACTATGGGTGGACGGATCATGCCTGAAGCTACCAGATGGTACGACTTCAGCAGCGTATGCAATTACCACATTACAAACAATAGTGGAGACAGCACGCATACCGCAGAAATCAGCTCAAGCAGCGGAACTGATAGCATTAACACGAGCATGTGAGCTCAGTGCAGGATTGTGTGTGAATGTTTATACAGATAGCCGCTATGCCTTCGGAGTAGCGCACGACTTTGGCCTACTCTGGAAGGAGAGAGGGTTTCTAATGTCACATGGAGCACAGATAATGTATGGAGAGTTAGTTCACAACCTTTTGACTGCATTAACATATCCAAAGAAGATTGCTATAGTTAAATGTAGTGCCCATAAAAAGGTGGTTGATAAAGTTGGAGTAGGGAATGCTTTGGCAGACCGGGTGGCACGAGAGACTGCGATGCAGCCTGACTCTACTGCAATGTATGTTGTGAAGTCACAGGAAGATGGCACGATGCTAGGAGAGAAGTGCTGGAGATACAGAGGACCGCTTCCGATAAGGAACGGGAGCAATGGTCCAATGATGGAGAATTAGACGATGAAGGGTGTTGGAGAAATAAGCAGATGGATAAATGGAAGTTACCCACAGCTTTCGTACAACCTATGGTTCAGATGGCACATGGACTAGCGCATGTCGGAGCTTCCGCAATTGTAAAATTACTCACACGAGTTTGGGAGCATCCGGAGATCGCTAGCATGGCAAAGAGGGTAGTGCAGACTTGCATGATTTGCCTGAAGTATAACCCAGGAAAGGGTACACGAACTCCAGCAGGAGGATTTGCAACACCTACTGCACCCTTTGAGGTTTTGCAGATGGATTACATTCAGCTTGAGCGCTGTAACAATCTGAAGTATGTTCTAGTAGTGGTTTGTGCCTTCAGTAAATGGGTTGAGGCATACCCTACGAAAGATAATACTGCAATGACTACAGCCAAGATGTTATTGAAGGAGTTCTTCCCTTGATATGGTGTTTGTAGATTGTTGTGGAGTGATAACGGACCTCATTTTATAGCAGACGTTATCAAGTATGTCCTGAAAGGACTGGGAATTACCCAGAAATTTCATGCAGTGTTTCACCCTCAGTCTGCGGGATTGGTTGAGAAATATAACGGTACTTGGAAGCTTAAGATCGCTAAGATCCAAGCTTCGACTTCTTTGACTTGGCCAGACGCTTTACCGCTGGCATTATTGTCAATTAGATCGATACCGCATTCTCGGACCGGTCTCACGCCATATGAGATCGTGTTCGAACGCCCAATGAATATTTGGGATCCACCGAAACCGAAGTCAGTGTATGATGTACCTTGTGTAATGATGAATGATTATCTGGCACAGTTAACGGATAATTTGGTTTCTATTCATCAACAGGTTCGAGAAGCGCTCCCTGATCGGTCCACAGATGAAGGACATAACCTCCCGCCTGGAGACCATGTTATGATCAAGGTGTTTGAAAGAACGAACAGTCTGGAGCCGAGATGGGTTGGTCCTGAGCAAGTCTTGCTCGCAACGAGGACAGCTGTGCGAGTCTCCAATCGGAAGAACTGGATCCATTCCCTGCACTGTCGTAAAGTGCCGCCTGGATTAGTGGAGCCTGCTGTATTAACCGACCATCGAGAAATCCTGACTGCAGAGAAAGGCCGTGCTGTGGAACCGAATGACACTGAGGAGCTCTTCCGGGACCAAGCGATTCCTGGAGGAAGAAGATATCATCTCAGACCGAGGAAGTGATTTCTTTCTGTATCAGGACACGTTGTCAGAACGGCCCTTAGGTTAGTGAAACGGAGAGCCAATGAGGCCAGGGGGGGGGGATCAGCCCTGAATTAGTGTAGTGACACACGTCTTGGCCCGCTGGTGAAGAAATCAACGGCTGCCTAAGGGGAAGAGTTCTGACAACCTTTTAGTTTCAGGAAGATATTGACTTTTACTACAAAATGGAGAAGAAGAAGATTTTTTGTGCAACAAGTTTTATTATCATTGTAGCTATTGTTGGTATAACCACGTGGTTTGTTGAGGATGTGACTCCTGCCCGTGAGTTGCTTGTTTTTACTACTCCAGTGCCTGAGGAGCACTACTTTTACACCCTTCCGTATCAAGAATTGAAGCATCGTCAGTCTTATTTGAATAATACTTTTATCCATATGTTGCATCATACCCATGTTGCTACGAATCCTACGAACTGTTGGATATGTGGTATGATGCCAGCTCATCAGAAGAAAGGAGGAACGCCGTTTATACCTCTTCCTTTCTCTCATAATGGCTCTTGTAGAGCATGGTACACTTTGCTTTTTGCCACACGGAAACCTACAGTGGGATGACTACTTTTTAGACTTAATAGGGAATGTCATCAAGATAAAGAAGGCTATCCACAAGCGAATGGGACAATATGGGAGTGGGAAGAATATCGACCAGATAATGAATCAATCCCCTACATCTTCACGAACACTAGAGACATTGTCGGAAATGAGAAATTTGTAATTCAAGTGGCACAAGCTCAAGCGGACCTGTGTGTTCAGAGTGTGGGTTATATTCCTGTTGGTATTAGTGACTGTATTATTGTTTTGAATATAGATGGATTAAATAATAGTACTTTCTTAGCTTCCCATAATACGTACTTCGTATGTGGGAATAAAGGTTATTATCGCTTACCAGCCGGCTGGTCCGGAGTATGTTATGTAGCGTTCCTATTACCCCCTGTATTCTTAGCACCTGCATCCTATCATAAAGACTTGAAGTTATTGAACAATGTAACTGTAAATAGGTATAAACGTACTCTATCTATTGATGATGTTGACCAAACCGACACTAGCTTACAGCAGTATGTTGATTTTAACTTAGGATTGTTTTTCTTTGTTGGAGCTTCCCTAAATAGTAGGAAAGTTCGACGATTAACAAGAGTTGTAGAGGCTGTAACGAATCAAGCTGCTGCTGCTCTTGGGAATCTTACGGAAGAATTACAAATCACTAGAATTGTTGCATTACAGAATCGTATGGTATTAGATGTTATGTTAGCAGACAGAGGTGGAGCATGTAGGATTATCGGAAGTAGCTGTTGTGTATTCATTCCCGACTACACGCCGTCAGTCTATAACGCTATTAATAAATTGCATAAAATCGCAGCTGAGATTCATACAGAAAATGGCACTTGGACCTTTTCTGGATGGTTTTGGGCATTGATCACTACATGGGGATGGAAAGTTTTAACTGGTCTCTGTATTATTGTAGCAGTTCTGTTTTCCTGCTGCATCTGTGTTCAGTGTGGTCCTTTACTCTGTTCTTTATGTGTGTCATTTTGTATTCCTGATAAGAAAGCTATTGCCAATGTCACCTATCAGAAAAACTTAAACAAGGAGGTGGAAGAGATGATGAAAATTGACATATATGATGATTATCCTTATAAGCCGAATGTCTTCAGTAAATGTCACAGGAAGATGGCACGATGCTAGGAGAGAAGTGCTGGAGATACAGAGGACCGCTTCCGATAAGGAACGGGAGCAATGGTCCAATGATGGAGAATTAGACGATGAAGGGTGTTGGAGAAATAAGCAGATGGATAAATGGAAGTTACCCACAGCTTTCGTACAACCTATGGTTCAGATGGCACATGGACTAGCGCATGTCGGAGCTTCCGCAATTGTAAAATTACTCACACGAGTTTGGGAGCATCCGGAGATCGCTAGCATGGCAAAGAGGGTAGTGCAGACTTGCATGGAAGAGATGATGAAAATTGACATATATGATGATTATCCTTATAAGCCGAATGTCTTCAGTAAATGCTGAAAGGGTCGTCTGTTGAAAACTAAAACGGCGATATGATTAAGCATTCACTGAAGACATGAGTTCTCTACAGTCAAAACGTGTTTCTTGTCTTATGTTGACTAATGTCTGGACTCCATTTTGTATTGTCATGTCTCCACGTACTTTGCACGAGAAGAGTCCTACCTTTCCGCTAGTTGCTCTTGTAATCTGCCTAGTAACAGTCTATAAATAGCTCCTTTGTCCGTCTGGTGCATGCCCAGACTTGACCACATCTGTTATCAGTTAGTCCTTGTTTGACCATGTTTTCGCGGGCTCAGGAAATTGTTAACTCCGCCCATATATTGATCCTGTATCGAAAATGTCCATAAATGGTAATGAATTTTGCTCTATGTCGTATCCACCCACTTATGAGCCCCTCTGTTGTGTATAAAAGGGGACCGTGTACGCAAGTGCTTTGTGCTAATCTATACAATACTGAAGAGTGTTGTGTAGGTTGTAGGACCACCCTTAAGGGTTAATAAACTCTGTCTTTGTATTTGCAGTTTCCGTGCCAACTTCCTTCTAGTTTTCGTACACAGGAGGGCGAACCCTTGTATTTGCGGGCCTAGCTGGGGCCTGTACTCATCATGGGGCCCAGACCACAGCAAAAGCTTCCCTCTCTTTTGTGCTCTACCCTGGGAAGTAATCTCCTACTGTTGAAGGCTACAGGTTGATCCATATTCATTCAGCTGTGAGAGCAAGGCCCCTATGCTAAGCCCTGGGGCGCTTGTCTGCACAATGAACTCTTGGGAGAAGTTAGGGATCTTGAACATGGGCACTGTGCATATGGACTCCTTCAGGGTGACAAAAGCTTTCTGGCACACCTCTGTCCAGATCACCTGATGTGGCTCCTTCTTGGAAGTTAGCTCTGTCAAGGGGAAACAACGGTGTCATTCCCCTTGATTAATCTCTTGTAATAACCAGTGACACCTAAGAAGGCTCTCACTTCTGTCTTTAGTCTTGGGGGATTCCCAATACAGAATGGTTTAAATTTTGGTCTGAAGGGGCTGCACCTTGCCACCTCCTACTTGGTGCCCCAAGTAGACCACTGCATCATGCTCTATCTGGCTCTAACTGGTCTTGATAGTCAGGCCTGAACTCTGCAGAGCCTGAATCACTTCCCAGAGGTGGAACAGTTGGTCCTCCCAGCTAGAACTGAAGACCCTAATGCCATCTAGGCAGGCGGCACTGAATTTCTACAACTGGGCCAGGACCTGGTTGACAATCCTCTGGAAGGTGACAGGGGCGTTCTTCAACTGGAAGTGCCCTTCTGGGGTCGAGAATGCAGACCTTTCTTTAGCCCCGTCAAGGAAGTCTGCCAGTACCCAGATGTTAACTCAAATGTGCTGAGGAACTTGGCAGCTCCAAGCTGATCTATGAGCTCATCAGCTCTAGGGATGGGGCGTGCGTCAATCTTGGTGAGTGCATTGAGCCCATGGTAGTCCACATAGAACTAGAGTTCTACAATTTGGGCCACAATTTTCTGAGAAACACCCCTTTGCTACTCTCTAAAATCTTTGTATTAAATCCATCCTTGCAGTTTGAAAAAAGTCAGTGATTGATTGTCATACATTGAAAGTGCTAAATCTGGAACTTTCCAGGATACATTGAGATTTAGAAGTCATTATCTCAAGATAAACAATTTAAATAAATGTTGCTATCTAGATTATTTAGGCCTGGCTTGACAGCGCAGCTTTTGCCAGCCCTTGGATTATAAATAAAATAGCTTTCAGGAGTGCTACAGTGAGCAACTGTGGCTCCACCCAGCTTTTCATTTTTCAAAAGCTATGTGATTCTGTAGAAAGAGTGCTTACCCTCCAAGCGGATGTGATCATTTGTTTATGCAGCTGCTCGAGACAGACTTGTTGATGTGAACTTTTTCTAGAAAAAATCCATTTACGCATAAAACAAAACACCAACACATTCTGAAAGTAACGGCCACTTAGAAACGTGTCATCGGTGGCAGATGCATACATGCACTTTTTCTGCTTTGCAAACACCTATACATCTGTAGCAACGGTGGCATGTACAGTTAGATGCTCATAGATATGTACATAATTTAAAGAGTTACTGGGGTAACCTATGTCCCTCAGAACCTGGGCATTCATACAACAAACTAAAAATGGTTCTGTCAGGTAGAGAAATTGCTTTAAACTCAAGTAGTATTAATCATGTAAAAACAAATCTAATACATTTCTTTATAGACTTCAGGATGGAACACTTGCAACAAGAAATTATTCTGACATAAAAGTTTTAAAAAAATTCTCTGTAAATCATATAGGGCTTTCAAATTCAATAATCATTAAATGTCATCAGTGACATGAAAAATAAATTGAATAAAGTGACAAGGTGACGTCTGTGAGTGGGTGAAGTTTACACATAAGTGGTAAGAGACATACAAATATGTACACAATATACAAAAAACAACTAAGAATAGAGTCTGTCCTTTTCAATTCTTAATAAATAGTCTCTGGTGACCACTGAGTATACTTTTTAATTCTTGCGGCCGGGAGACCTAATGGACATGGACTGAAAGTTACGCCGACGTTTCAACCCTGTCGAGTGCACAATTGGGTAAGCGTCACGGCAGGTCTTCCTCAGGACGAGCAGACAACAAAGAAAGACAGCAAATTTCAATAACAGTTAAACAATCCCACAGCGGGGTTAGCTTTCGAAAGTGATTGACAATTCAATGCATGCTTAATATTATGAAGGGTGACCACCTTGAGGATTGATGTCTCCGTTGGGCAAATCAGATAAGCAGAGACCCAGAACATCAAGTCGATTTGGAACTTGTGGCTTTGTGCTGGATTTGACAAAAATAGTAGTGATTCTGGTTTTTCAGTAAGTTTCTTAAGATTCAGCTTCACAGTGAATGTGTATCCGGTGGGACGCAGAAAGGTCTGGGTAACAGAACTTGGTGAGAGCCACACAAGTCACCCCATCCTGTATTCCCCTGGAAATCTAGTTTTCAAAAAGGAATAGGTTTGCTAGGCTTCATTTGGTGCCGGCAGAGCTAGGGTCCAAAATCCACAGCTAGGCACATTGTGAAAAAATTGACAGTTTTCTGTGGGAAAATGTGATGTGTCCACATTGTGTTTTGGGCTATTTACTGCCAAGGGCACTAGGCCTACCCACACAAGTGAGGTACCATTTTTATCGAGAGACTTGAGGGAATACTGGGTGGGGGGAATTTTATGGATCCACATAGATTCCAGAACTTTCCATCACAGAAATTTGAGGAAAATATGGTTATTTTCAAAGTTTGCGGTTTGCAAGAGATTGTGGGTAACAGAACCTGGTGAGAGCCACAAAAGTCACCCCATCCTGGATTCCCCTGGGTGTCTAGTTTTTAAAAATATATAGGTTTGCTAGGTTTCCCTAGGTGCTGGCTCAGCAAGGGTCCAAAATCCACAGCTAGGCACACTGCAAAAAAGGGTCAGTTTTCACTGGAAAAATGTGATCTGTCCACATTGCGTGTTGGGCCGTTTCCTGTCACAGGCTTCATACCTACCCATACAAGTGAGGTACCATTTTTATCAGGAGACTTGGGGGAACACAGAAAAGTAGAACAAGTGTTATTACCTATTGACTTTCTTTGCATTTCTGCCTTCCAAATGTAAGACCATGTGTAAAAAAGAACCCATTTTGAAAAATATCCTCTAATTCACATGCATGCATGGGTACCCACAAATTCAGAGAAGTGCAAATAACCACTGCTTCTAAACTCTGGGGCAGATTTATGAGCCCCTTGCGCCACTTTTGCGTCACTTTTCCCATGTTAAAAGTGACGCAAAAGTGGCGCAAGGGGCTCATAAATCTGCCCCTCTATATTTTGTTCCATTAGATTTATATAGGTTCCCTTGGTACCTGTTTTTCACTCTTTTTATTTTTTGACAAATGAATTCCTATTTACCCGTACACAATGAAAAACCATTGCAAGACGCAGCTCAGTTATTGGCTCTGGGTACCTCGGGTTCTTGGAGAACCTACAAGTCCTATATATCCCGCAACCAGAGGTCTCCACTGGACGTAACGGTATATTGCTTTTAAAAGTCCACCATACGTAGAAGAAGTTACAGGTGAAAACATTGGCACAAATGGCTGTTTTTTCCAACTCAATTTCAATATTTTCTATTTCAATTGTTAGTTTCTCTAGAAAAACCTTGAAGGATCTACACAAATGACCCCTTGTTTAATTCAGAATTTTGTCTAATTTTTAGAAATGTATATTTTTCCGGGATCCATTATTGCTTTCATACCCTTTTCTACCACTAACTGGAAGGAGGTTGAAAGTACAAAAAATGCAAAAATTGGCTATGTCCCAGTAAAATGTCAAAATTGTGTAGAAAATGTTGGTTTTCTGACAAAGGTCTACCTGTTCCTGAAAGCTGAAAAGATTATTATTTTAGCACCAGAAACCCTTTGTTTATATATTTTGCAGGGAAAAAAACAGCCACTTTCTTCTGCAGCACTTTTTTCCCATAATTCCTAAAAAATCTAAAATTTGCTGTATTTTGGCCAATTTCTCGGTCCCATCTAGGAAAATCCACAAACCCTGTGTATCTTTAGAATCCTAAATATGTTGGAAAAAAGTACTCAAATTTGGCGTGGATACCTTATGTGGACAAAAGGTTACAGGGGCCTAGGCGCGAACTACCCCAAATAGCCATAAAAAGGCTTAGCACGTGGGAGAGGGGAAGGCCTAGCAACGGAGGGGTTAACCCACAACATAGATTGTTTATTCGTTACTGAATCTTTGGACAACAAACATTCTGGGCCTGATTTAGTTACGGCCAACCCTCAGGTGTATTCTATTGTTAGACTTGATTGTATCTCTCGTAGATGGGGGGATTTGCTATCATTTCGAGAAATTCTCTTACCTGCACTTTGAAGTTAATTAGCTCTGATTCACATGGCACATGCGAGATAGAGCAGTATAGACTCAAAAACAATACCTAGTTTCTCTTTTCTGGACTTTTTGCCCTCCTGGTTCTCAAATCCAGTTTATCGAGGCCAGGGATCAAGTCCTTGAACCTTTTATTGTAAGCCCTAATTTCACCATATTGGGAGATTTCAACTTCCATTGGGAAATTAAGATGCTGTCACATTTTTAGAATTTATTTATAATTTTGGGTTCTCCCAATTGGTAAACTCTCCCAACCACACTGCCAGCCACACACTTTAATGGAATCTTTGCTAATCACTCAGTCTTGGTTGTAGGTGGCATTCTACCACTTAGCTGATTGGACCATCAGGCGGTAACTTTAAGATTCAAACTGAAAATAGAAAGCACACAGTGTAAGCCACAAAGATTTGGAATCAGCACTTGGTGAAATATTAGGGAAAAAGAACAGCTTACAGGACCCTCACCAGAAAAGTTTAAAGTGTTTGAGTTACGGCTGCAATTGAACAAGTTGCCCCACTCAAATACAAGATGGGTACAAGCACTAAAGCATCTGTGCCCTGGTTCTCAGATGAGATAAAATACATCAGACAATGCCGAAGGCATGAACAGAGGTGAAGGGCTGTCCTAAATTTGTAGGAGAAACTTAAACACAAAGAGTTAATTGTGACCTATAAACGTGCCATTCTGGGTGCTAAATCAACTTATTACGCTAGTAAAATATGTTCTGCCAGCAATACCCAATAAACCTTTTAAGGTTGTGAAAGAGCTTTCTACTTCCCCGGCCCAGTGATCATTAGAGGACTCACATAGCCTTTGCAACAACATTGAAGCCTATTTCAGAGAGAAGACCTTGAAAATATTTACTGATTTTAAAGTTAAGGACAGGCTTCCTCTCACTCGGGACGCTGAGGCTCCCATTGTTCGGGATTCTGCCACCACTATGTCCACGCCCCCATATCATGCATGCAAATAAAAAATCCGCTCATGAACTTGACACCAGGCTCACCAGATGGCTCCTGCCTCCCCAGAGTTTTACAACTTGTTTCAGATTTGATTGCTACTTTTTGAAAAGGGTATACAACCAGATAATATGTACGGAAGGATTCCATCAACTCTGGAAAGAGGCGGTATTTATTCCCCTCAAAACAAAGCTGAATGGGGAGCCAGATCACCTAAAAAACCTCAGCCCTATCTCACTCCTGAGCGCACTGGCTAAAATCTTTGAAAAGTACATCAACCAGACATTGGCAGACTTTTTCACCACTCAGGACATTCTGGACCCTTCAGAGAATGGTTTCTGAAGTGGTCACACTACTGAATCAGCCTTGGATGCTGTGGCAGATTGCATCCCCTGCCATGTGGAGCAGTGTGGCACAGCCATCCTGGTTATGCTAGATCTGTCAGCGTCATTTGATACAATATCCCCATTCCGTTTGGTGCAAAGATTGCACCAGGCAAGAGTGAGGGATACTGCTCTGGCTCTCTTGGGTTCCTTTCTTACCAATAGGGCCCAGATTGTTAGCTGTGGCGACTTCAGGGTAGAAACTTTCAGCTCCCCTGTGGGGTTCCACAAGGGTCTTCGCTCAGCCCCACCTTGTTTAATCTTTATGTGGCCCCACTAGAAAAACTGGTGCAGCCATTTTGTTTCTAGGTACTATCTTATGCAGATGATACCCAGAATATTGTCTCGATATCTGATAGCATGCAACAATTGGCATATATGTATAATGGTATACCGATGAAGGAGAACTGTCTGAAATTGAATGCCAAAAAGATGGAGATCCTTGTTTTTGGGGCACAGTACTTGGTGTGGTCAGAGCTGTGGTGGCCAGAGAAGTATTAACCCTTACCTACTCCAGTTGTTTCCACAAAAAACCTCGGAGTCATTTTTACAGATACATTCACCTTTGACACTCAAATGAATATGACCGCAAGTTCATGTTTTTAAACTTTCAAAATCCTTGAAAAAGATTTTTCCTCTTATACCAGTGGAGCTCAGAACTGCAGTAGTTATTGCATTGACTACATCTCACCTTGTCTACTGCAATGCACTATACCTAAACATGAATAAATCGTCACTCAATAAACTTCAGGTTATTCAAAATGTGACTGCCCGCCTGGTATTGAATGTACCTAAACAACTTAAAGTTAGGGAAGGCTTGCACTCTCTGCATTGGCTGCCTGTCAGGAAGAGGGTGACCTTTAAAACACTCTGCATGGTCCATCAGGCACTGCAGTTCCAGTGGGAGGTCAGTATTTCACTGGTACGCTCTAAAGAGACAGCTGAGATCCTCTTTGAGGAAGGTGTACATTCCTAGGTTCTGTAAGGCTAGATAGGGTGGTTGTGTCTTTTCGGTAACAAGAGAAAAATTGTGGAACATGCTGTCTATCCACATTGCCAGAACAGTTTCTCACATGGCCTTCCGTAAGCAACTGAAAACTTGATTATTCTCCCTTTCATAATTGATTCCTCTTTTGGCAGCTTCTTGCATAATGGGCTTCATATATTTAAATAGAAATACAAATACAGAATGTTCTACCTTTGACAATTCTTTCAATGAAGCTGTTTTTTACAGCAGGATCAGCAAATACTTGGAATTCTGCTATTAATTCATCCCCTGGGACCTGGCCAACCCGGGGGGGGGGGGGGGCATATATAAGACAAATGAAGATCCTCTGCGAAATCACAATAGAATAAAAATAAAATGTTTTTGGCCCCCAGCGGGATCTCTGTGGGACCCTTTCACCAGGCATTGACGGTCAGGGTATTGATATATACATATACACCACAGGGGGGCCGTGCTAAGTCCTGCATGGCTGCAACAGCGCAAAAAAAAAATCTTTATTTTTGGCCCCTGAGGTGTCACTCTGGCACCTTCACACAAGGACTAGGGGTGTCAGGGTTTCCCTACTCTAACCCCTTCTTTATGTATTTGATCATATTTTCAGGACTAAGGGACTGATCCCAGAGTTCAGTGATGAAGGCCGCAATATTTTTCTGCATGTTGCAGCCACCAATCAGACTGTTCGGTCCTGTGGGAGTTCTGCAGGCCCAACGAATCAGATTGCTCGTGTTGCCCTTTTTTTCTGAGGGACTCACACAGGAGTCCCGTGGCGACAGATATCTACACATTTTTAAACTTTAATTTCTCTTTAATGGCTGAACACAATTAGACCAAATTACAAAAATCAATCATTACATCTAGCATTCTGCCACATTTTGCATAATTCTGTTCAGCCGCTTTTCCTGTATAGATGTCTAATTTTTTCTATGGCATACGCAATGGGGTGAAGTGCTTTGGGGCTCCCCTTTTCTTAGCCACCACTTGACGGATCTGAAGTTGCCTGCATTGCTCCCATTACTGAAGGCATTTTTCTGATGGTAAAGCGCATTCACTTGAAAATGAGCACACTTCAGTGCCAGAACTGGAGGGCCAGTCCTTCAGTTTTCCATTTTTTCCTTTAATTTCTTTCCTTCTCATATGTTATTTTCATTTTGTAGAGCATACTACAGTTCCCCGGATAGTGCTATCAGAATGCTTGCTCGCCGTTCGTTTTCTTTGCAATGCGCTGCATCCTGTGAGGCTTCAGCCTCTAGACCATGCCATAGTCCTGGAGTAGTATGTCCAGAGTTTCACTGTTTTACCATTCAAAGATGCTGAATACTTTTAATTTAAACGTGGTGGCCGTGCTGGAACTTCAAAACAACAGAACACCATATACAATACCATTGCAAGCCCATCACTTGCAGCTGTGTTTAATTGTATTTATTATTGTTTAGGTGGCAGCATGTTTCTTTTTTTTGTTTTTTTACTTTTATTCTTTCAACTTATTGTACATATGTTTGAGTTTATTTTGGATGGTTAAGTGTACGAATACAAAAATGATTCAGTAAATTGATGAATGGACACGAGTGCTAGGATGAGTGAAAGAGTGCATGTTTGATTACTTATTGAATTCCTAAACCTTTTACTGACTGTGAAGGCATTTTCATTTAAAGCAGACCTATTGGCTTTGCCAATGTTTGTTCTTTCTAGCAGTCTCTTGTTTTCGGTCCCCCTCTCGGTAATTCTTCTCCTATACTCTCAAAGGCACCAAGAGACTCTCTTGGGTGCCAGAGCACTTCAGAAATATATTTAAGACATCTTTAAATTAAATAGTCCAACAGAAACGCTAGTGCAACAGCATGACACTTTATTGCTTTCTTTGAGATTTACTGAATAAAAGTGTTGCATCCTAAATGACTATTTTGGAGGGAACAAAATTACTTTACAGTCTTTAATTAGAAAAAAATATGCTTTAGTTATTGTTTTATCCATGGCTAAATTTTAAAACTCCATTGCCTAGCTACTTAAACAAGTAACATTAGTATGACCAATCGACCTCGTACAATCTTTTTTCAGAAAGATAATATACCAGTAACACCTAGTGCCAATAAACAGATAAGCTAAGCATCTGGCAGAGACGCCTAGGGTGTTTCAGTGCGTCTTTTCTAAAGATCTACAATTATCTAGGATTTTGAAGAACCCATTAACCTAGGATCAATAAAGAATAAAATGGAAAAGAAAATTCCCTATCATCTGATGCCATTAACTGCACTACATGCCTTGGGGAGTTTTAATAAAGATCATTTTTTTTATTTAAGCACATTCTGTTCTCTAAAATACCTGTGGATCGAAAAGGAAGTAGGGACGACCATTCCTCAGCTGAAGTGCGATGTATTCCTCTTGACTCCCTGGGGATACAGCAAGCAGAATCAGCCCATCAGCTTCCTTGGTTCGAAAGCTCACTTTAACACCTGCCATGAAAAAGGCCATGGTTGGAACTTGGTTTATCTTGAGTTCTGAACCTAACAAACATTACATTATCAAACATAAACATTTACATGTGCATAAAGACCCTTACCCTGTCCCTGTAACAACTACGCAGTACAGTCAGATCTACACATTGTATTATTTTGCAAGACCTATACAGAGGAAAGAAAAACATTCATACTCCCAATCCTGAGGTACCACAATTTTAGGCAGTGCCGGGTGGGCATGTAATTTTTAAAAATTCTACCGGATCCATTTGTATGCTGTTCTGTTGCCTCATTTTTGTGGGCTTGTCTTAGGAAGAGGAAAAAGGTGGGATGACATTTTAGTAGCAACAACTAATTAATTAATTTTAAATTGTGAACTGATTTTTTCATAAACTTTTTATATGAATTTACCCGGATCACTGCAACTGTTTAATTCTTATTTTAAATGTGTATATATGTGTATATATTGTGTTGGAATTTTTAGATAAACTATGCTTTTATGATCCGTTTTAAAAAGATCGAATAAAGCTGTGTGACTGACTGATGTGCATAAAGAAAGATTTTGCTTCAGATGTTCACCATCAAGAACTAAAGGATTAGTATCCAAACAATTCAGGCAGCAATTTAACTCTTAAGAAACAGCATTAGCTTTTAAAGTTCAAGTCCAGTATTACTAGTCATCTAACCTGTTTTGTTGATTACAAAGGATATTCTGCAAAGAGACAGAGAGAGATTATAATAAACTGGTGTATCCTAAACAGTGGAGAGACGTTCACTTCACTGTCAAACAGTGGAGAGGGGTTCACTTCACTGTTAGGAATTGTATTGTGGATGCTGCCCACAGAAGGCAATTACATAAAAATCTGAGGTCGAATCCTAGTAATGAACTTCTCAGAGGTAAAAGCAGTGAAACTAAGGGGCATATTATCAAGGGTAGGCAATAAACCTATCGCCGCTTTAGCATCCGTTTACGGGCGAAAAGCAGCAATAAGTTTATCGCGATATCAGCAAGGCCAAGCTAGCGCGTGTTTTGCTGATTTTGCTCCCGTTTCCAGCACGCCTAACTTCGCATCGTTAATGAGATGCAAAGTAGGCGTGTCTGTGGAAACAACATGGGTAAATATCGCGAAGGCAGCTTCGCGATATTTACAATGCGGGGAAGCGATTATTTCAATCGCGCTAAGTATGCCTTAACGCAGGAATTTAACGTCAGTTAAATTCTTGACTAAGGCATACCTAACATGGGAGGTGGATTCATGTGATACGACCACAGGATCGTATCATCAAGCATATCGCCGTTTTACATGGAACATCGCTGGAAAACCAGCGATGTTCCATGGAAAAGGGCACTATCGCTGGAATATACATCGCCATGGCGCTAAGCGTTGTTAATACAACGCTAGCCTAGCAAAATATTCCAGCGATAGAACAAAATGCGGTATACAAGGTCAGTAATAATTATCGCTGCCTGTTGCAAATATGCCCCTAAAATCTGTATGTCAGAGAGGAGAAGTGGGTTCTTTCCAGCCTTCCCCAGTCTCCACAGCCCCAAGGGATGCTGTGGAAGGACGAGCACAGATCCGCTCCATGGCCAGATATCCAGAGACACAAAGAAGCGATGGATGTGTGGGCAGATGATGCCATGGCATTTTCAGCTGCCTACCCCTTGCCTTTCACGTCTTTATACAGAGATGGGTGACAAAGCAAATCTCTTGTTCCTTTGGCAGCCTCTGTGGCAGAGCACGGCAGACAGGTGCCCTCTAATGCAGACATGTGAGTACAGCACTTGAAGAGGCCAGGAGAGGAAAAGCCACAGGAATGTGCGACTAGCTGACAGGAAGCCAGGAACGAACTGGTGGCAGGATGCAATGTATTATTTTTATATATTTGAGTGATGGAGGGATATGTTAAAGCAGACAATATGTGGGGACGAGAGTCTGAGGGCGGTGGAGAAAGGCAATAAAAACATTGGTTTTCGCTTCCCTCTGACGCACACCTGACCCTTTTTAGCTGATAAGTGAGATCATATTACAGGATGGGTACCTTAAAATGGGCTAATTTAGCATTTTAGCATTAATCAGAGGTGGCCAACAGGAAGTCAGATCACTCCCAATGTAGAAGGAACAGCGCAGCCAGAGCATATGCGACTACAGCCTGCTTATCAGGCCACAGTTCACTACTGAGGTCAGAACCCAATAAATCTAAAACAAAAATAGGAAGGAACTCGTTATTATGTAGCAATTCTTCACAACTTGATTCACATACGAGTGTAGAAATGTATGAATCACAAGTTTATACAGACAAAGTAACACTTTCACGTACATGGTTTTTCCCAAGTGGAAGGTACCTAGGAATCCACCTATAAAGGTGTTCAAGTGATACACTTGTATGCATACTTTTAATCAGCCGCGGCCCGTGCAGGTAAGAGCGGTGGGACAAGGTGGGGAGGGGATTTCAACAAACGACGATGAGGGAAATGTTATTATTTAATTAGTTTTTTCTCGTGGTCATCTGTTGAATCCCTCTCAAACCGGCCCCACCGCTCTTACCTGCACGGGCCGCGGCTGCTTTGAACTTAAATTGCCACAAATTTTCCATAGAACAAAGTCAGCAGAAAGTACTGCAGAAATGTGTGCATGACACATATTTTTCTATGTTGAGAATATCATTTCCCACACCACCAGAATATAAAAATCCATAGGGAGGATTTGAAAATTCCAACAGATATAATAGTTTATGTTTGCTTACCATCTTACCAGTGGCCATCACTCTGCCCCTTACGTGTTCCTACCCCAAACTCTAAATATATGGTTGGTTGTTGTGGTACCAAAAAATCAATGTCCAACTACCGTCGGACATAAATATCGCATGCTAAATATAATCTTCAGAATATCTCCCACTGCATCTCATAATAGAAAATATACACCCGTTGGAGTCATATTTTGTAAATGGTATTTAGGGAACAATATGTATGTCAGAAGATATATTTCTGTACAATATTCATACAACAGATTGTAGCTGCCACTTTGCACACATGTGAAATCCACGTCTAAAAAAAGTGATCACGCATAAATAATCAAAAGTGGGATGGCATGATGTTCTATATAGTTGTGCTTCCTCTGTTGACATACCTTGGCTCTCTAGTGTGTGGATGGCATGATGATCTATACAGTTGTGCTCCATCTGTTCACCTACCTTGGCACTCTAGTATGTGGATTAATCAGTGATACTGGCCAGAATATCTAACATTTTTTAAACTCTCATTGACATGATAGACTTTCCACGAAAACACTATCCAAAATAAACAAATAGATATCAAAATAATGTGATGGAAAACACAATTGCTGGCCTTAAAAAAGACAATTGTCCTTTTGAAGAGGACCACCACAAAAGGTCAATAATTCATATCTCTGAGCTTGAAAAATTCTGGAGTTGGAGAGCGAACACAGGAAATGCATACAAGAAGACAGAGTTGTCAGCACTAGACATTGATATATATGTAAATAAATACTGCACAAATACAACTACTGATGCCGAAAAGAATTCCTCTAGCGAAGGGAAGCGCAGTTGTAACCTATGGAGCCAAACCTAACTTACTTACTTAGCTTTGAATTCAATGCTACAGACTGACTCTTTTTAAGAGCGTTAGAAGCGAAGAGTAAGGAAAGCAACAAGTTAGACAATAATACATTTCGAAAAATAAATGTTCTCTTCTAAGAAAAGTTTAGAATAAAACAAAACTCCCTCCCTCCCTTTCTGGGATATGTGACCGAGATGGAATCTGAAGATGTTTCTCTCGCACCCAAAATGACCGTTCAAATGCTGATATACATGAGGATATTAGAGGAATAGTTAAGCAATAACATGCCTAGAGTCCGGAAAGAACCTAAAAGATTGGCACAGATTGTTCTCAATCATGATGAAAGTGATGGAAACACAAGAACGGAGAAACTAATGGAAAATATGGACTGCCACTAACTGTTTTTGAGACATCAATAGTGTGCAGACTATGCACAGCTACCTTTTGTGTTGCTCCTGGCAGACTGAAATCAGCAGAACATCTCATTGGTTTGCTATGAAATTCTTACCTCATATGGGCTGACTAGTTATCTACTCCTTGAAACAGTGGTTCTTAACCTTTTGACTAATGTGGACACCTACCTAATCGTTACTGGAACACGGGAACCCCCGCTGACTCATTATTGGAAGGCAGGGACCCCAGATAAGCATTTTAGATGATTTGCAACTCAAAGTAATATACAAAAAAGTAGAGAAACAAGTTGTAGTAGATACTTTATTGTTCAGGTAATTAAAACTCACAATATGGGGGCTTGGCAAATCATCATGGCCGTGACAACGTGTTGCCCATAGGCTTTGCACCTCGCCTCGCTCTTCTGTGCTGGGCATCTCAACTAGAAGCCCCAAATCAGGGGGAATGATGGCAAGAATGGCGTGACTGCTTACGGTCACCTTGACTTCAGCCACACTTGCCATTCGGAGCAAAGAAGCAGCGAGAAACGGCCCGTGGCGCTGATGAGGGAAGCTCGACAAGATGGAGGCGGGCTCTGCCAGCCCCTGAGAGCCGCTGGAGATCAGGGTGGCAGAGATGCGGGGCGCTCATACGGGGGAGCCTCCAAGTCAGCAAGCTTCCCTGGGCTCCAGTCGCCTGAGGACTGAGGTGAGCTTGCTGGTCCTGCGAGTTGCGGTGCGGCGGGTCCCTGGTCATGGGGCTCACTCCCAGATGCACCGAAGCGTTGTAGCCGGCCTCTCCGCCCAGACGCCTGTGGGGGTGGGGGCCATGCCTGGACATTAAGGAAGACCAGGAGCCCGGCCTCGGGGGTCTACCTTGGCTGCAGCAGGAGACCATGTGAGGTGAATCAGGCAATCGGCCTGACCTTAAGATGGTCCAATTAGAGGGTCCCTTTGATAAATGGAGGGAGGGAGGGAGGCTGCTTGATGGTATTGGACATGTTTGTTCGTGGCAAACTACATTCTTTCGAGGGTTGCATAACAGCTTTGAACCTCCCAGTGACAGAAAAGTACCATTATTTCCAACTTAAGCACTGGCTGCTACAGCTCCAGATGAGACTTGCTGCTATGCGAGACCTATTACCTATAGAGAGCTTTGTGAAGTCTGGAGGCATGTCGAGGGGGTGTATCTCGTTTCTTTACTCGCTCTTGCATACATCAGTTCAAATGCTGCCCCAAAGACACACAACTTTTTGGGACACTATACTAGAGAGACACCGTTGACGGAGAAACAATGGGTATCGCTCTATAAAGATATTGGGAAATGTACCAGATCCATGTTTCTCAGAGAAGCCCATTACAAAGTACTGTATGATTGGTACTTATATCCTCAGTAGCTCCATACCCTCTTCCCAGATGCTTTGGATAGGTGCTGGAGGGGCTGTGGGCTACTGACCGACTTATGCCATATGTTGTGGGACTGGCCTGCCATTCAACCCTTTTGGAAAGAAATCCTTGCCCAGATCAGGAAAATCCTAGGCTACCCAATCTCAGAATCCCTGGAACATGTTCTTTTGGGGGTGCACGATCCCTGTTTGAAGCATGAAACGGGGGCAAACCGCTCCATCTTGTGGCTATGCTTGGGGGCAGCAAAAATGGCGATGGCAGCGGCCTGGAAGAAGGCAGAGCCCCCCTCGCTTTCACAATGGCATACCCGGTTGTGGCGAGCTTTGGCACTCAAGTGCATGACAGATATAATGGCAGAAGCCCATACAGGGTTTGACTACATTTGGAGCCCATTGGTAGGCTACCTGTCAGAGGGGTTGCTGCTTTTTGCCTGTGGTCCCATACTGGGTGCGCTGCATCTCTTCCAAACCTAAGATCCCATACCCTATGATGTTGGCCCTTGAACCTTTGAGATACTCAGGCCCTCTATCTGGGAGTGTCCGCCTACCCGGGCCTGGTGTGGATTGGATGCTGACTTCGTTGCCCCCACTTTCTGCCCGACCTGCCCCTGCATACCCATTGGACACCTCTGATTCTTAATGCACATGATATACACGTCACTGGTTTGTTTTGTTTATCCGGTTATTTAATTTTTCTGTTATACTGTGATTGCATGTAATTGTAGCACAGACGCATCCAGTATTATGGTGATGGTTCATTGAACTAACTGTTTAAGAGGACATTTGTATCTGTTAACTCTTTAGACCTTGCCGAGAACTTGTGAGAAAGACGTGTCCTAACTTTAGCTACTTTTCGCTCTTGGCTTACTGTACTGCTGAGCTGAGTATCACAAGTTGTTAGTCCTTTGAAAATGCAATAAACAGATTTTGACAAAACTTACAATATGACACTCTTACATAAGTATATGACATGTCATAACTAAATATCATTTTAAAAGAACCAGTTTAAAATACAGTTATAATCTTCATAATATATTCAAAACTGCAAGGTAAAACAGATTTTTAACTGCACCGTTCTACAGTTGTAACCTTTTATAAAAATCTTATTGCACTTAATAGGCCCACTGCGCCTTAAATGTCCTCTTTACACCATTGTGGCTTAAACTGCAATTCAATTTGAGAAAAACAATCAACAAAGTGTGATGTGCCTAACAGGTATTCTCTATTATCCTGATACTAAATAATAGTTACAGATGAGATACACATAATGAGTGCATGCACGAATTTTACAGAAATCATTATTTTTTGCCTGGTTGTCCATTATAAGAAAGTGAGTAACGAATTAATAATTATATGTGCCATTAATAATAACTTACAATGTACCACATTTCATATGCCAAGCTTAAAATCGCCTAGTCACAAAGTTTTAAAACGCAAGTTAAACTGATTCAAAGTTTCAAAAGAAGTAAAGGTTATTCCGGTATTATCCCGGCCTGTATCATTCATCAAAGAAATACACAAATGACGAAAAATACAATTTAATTCACAAAGAAATGTTACAAACATTCAAACTTTTAATGGGAAGGTTGGAGCTTTTCTAAATTGAGGCCACTCACTATCTACAATATATTCTGTTTGATGTATAAACCATCTCACAAATCTATCCGAGGATACTAAATTGATTTTTAGTCTCAATTTTAAAATCCTAACATACACAGAACATTTTAAAATGTTTAATTGTACATTTTGCTTCCTTATTTATATATACTCATTATTATTCTGTTATATTCTTTAATTTTCTAGGCAGTTATGGACCCCCTAAGTAAGCTAGGTAGGACCCGAGGGGTCCCAGACCACAGGTTAAGAAATACTGCCTTGAGAAGTTCAAAGAAATGTTACTGTCAACACCAAGGTTACAGTACAGGGCATAACAAAACGAAGACAACCACTGTAGCCACTCCCAGGATCTTCTGCACACTTGAAATACAAAAAAGACGATGTTTTCTAACAAACAATATGAAAAGAAACGAAGCATACAGGAGGAGAGGCCAGGCTAAGGTATTCACGCCCCCCCTCCTCAGACCCATCCTCATTTTGAAAATACTAATTTGAGTGAAATATGTTCAGCCAGAAACCGGTTAAAATGTTCCAACTCATTTTGGCTTTTCCCCACCCACATTATAGAGGCTACACCAATGAAGTTTGGCCTAAAAAGGACAGATTTGTACCACAACCAAATTGGTTATATTTATTGTGCAACACATTTTTACTTGGGTAACTACAAAGTCTCTTCCACCGGAACACTCACTTTCGGTGCGCCACGACAACTCCGCCATATTGGAGGAGAGACGTTCTAGTTCTCCCTCCAATTAGTCAGCTCCAGCTACAAATTCGTCTGAATAGCGCCGACGCGCACAGATTAGGACAATTGAGGTAGTCTTTGGCATAAACTACTGCTCTACTCTCCCTTAAGTCTGCATTTTTGCACTTTGCATATTTCGTTTTTAAACTGTATTGTGCTTTTTATTTCTTTTAAACTGTACTGTGCTTTTTTACCTTAATGTCTGTGTCAGTGTATTGATACCTATATTTTATCAGGGGTAACATTGATTTGGGGTCATTTTGAACTCAGCAACACTTACCTTTGCTGCACGCATTCGCTGTTTTCCCCTCCCCAGTCCACCGCAGCAGCTAACTGCTGATTGAGTGGAGGGAGGTCCCCAACACAAGGTCTCTTCCACCGGAACACTCACCTCGGGTGTGCCACGACAACTCCGCCATATTTGAGGAGAGACGTTCTAGTTCTACCTCCAATAAGCCAGCTCCAGCTACAAATTCGGCTGATGGCTCTGATGAGGCCATAGTCTCCATGTGGCTAATAATCCAACCGCTACCAGAAAAACTGCGCAGCAACACACAAATGAACCCAGTAACAACCAAGCAATTATAGCTTGCATGCTACTTAATGCCAGATCCCTGGTTAAACATCAACGGGAATTTGGAGATTTAATTCAGACACAAAGGGCACACATGGTTTTTGTTACGGAGACATGGGCCGACGCTAGTTCAGGCCCAGATATTGTTGCTGCCACTCCCCCTGGCTACGCAGTCTATCGTTTAGATAGACAAGTACAAAAAAGGGGTGGAGGTCTGGCAGTCTTCTATCTCGAGCTCTATAAAATAAGTTTCGAACCACTTATCTCGCCCGGTTTTGGGGCGTAGCATTTTCAGTGCAGCCTGTAGATTCATGGGTAATTAAAGGAATTTTAATTTATCGTCCCCCAGAATCCAGATGCGGTTTCATTGGGTATTGGGAGATTTCAATTTCCATCTGCAAATAGAATCAGACCCTGACTCAAAGAAACTGATTGACACCATGAATACATTTGGTCTGTCTCTAGTTACCAAAGGTCAAACGCATAAGGCTAGACACATGCTGGATGGGATTTTTTCCAACTATTCTGAGATCAAGGTTCTCCCATCTCTCCCCTTGACCTGGTCAGACCATTGGGTGGTTAACTGGCAAATATTGACAAAAAAATCAATTATGACCAGTAATACCATCCAACTGATCTTAAGTAGAGCCTGGCACAAAATTTAGCCAGATACCCTGGAAGAGGCCATCTGAGTCGTCCCCCCTTGGCAACCAGGGGAAAACCTGGAGGACAGTGTAGAGAATTTTACATCCTGGTTGATTGAATTCTGCACTCACCCTGGTTGCTCCAAAAACTCAAAAAACTACCTGTAAAAAAATATCTCAACCCTGGTACAACGAAAAACTCAGACAATCAAGACAGGAATGTCGGAGACAAGAACAAAAAAGGAGAAAAAAATATGATATGGATGAAAAAAACATATATAAAACTAAACTTGCCATACACAAAAAATATATCATCAAAGCAAAAACAGAATACAATTCCAGCCACATAAACTCTGCATCGGATGCTAACAAAACTCTTTACTCAGTAATAAAAAAAACTAATAATTCCAGCTAGTTCGAATAATGCAGGAACTAATCAAGATTTTTTGGATACTCTGGTGGGTTTTTTTCAGGAAAAGTAGCAAATATCTTTGACAAATTCACTACACATAAAGCAGAGAATTTTGCAAGGTCTGAAGTCCAGATCTCCGGATGACCCGTGCTCGGCAAGACTGTTGGCCTCGGTGGCAGAGACGGTGAATGTAGAAGTCAACTACATTATTAATTTGTCCTTGCAAGAAGCCAGGGTCCCCAGTGGTTGGAAGCAGGCCAAAATCCTCCCTCTCCTGAAGAAACCTACTCTCGATCCCTCGATTCCGGGGAACTACAGGCCTATCTCTCTCCTCCTTAGCCTCTCTAAGGTTTGCGAGAAAATAGTGAATAGACAGTTGTCGGAGTATGTTGAGAGTGCGGGACTTCTACATCCAGCCCAATCTGGCTTCCGCCCTTCCTTCAGCACGGAAGGTGCTCTTGTGGAGGTGTCGGAAGCAATTCGGGAGTGTCTTGACGCCGGCGGGAAGGCAGCCCTTGTGCTGCTCGACCTGATGGCTGCCTTTGACACGGTCCCTCACTCACTGCTGCTTGATAGACTGGCGGAAATTGGGGTGACTGGCTTGGCTTGGGGTTGGATTAAGTCCTTTTTGGAAGGCCGGCTCCAGCAAGTATGGATACCTCCGGCGGCCTCTTCACCTCAACGAGTGGGCACGGGTGTTCCCCAGGGCTCTTCTCTCAGCCCCCTCCTGTTCAATATTTACCTTACCCCTCTGGTTTTTCTAGCAGAGGGTTTGGGGGCCAAGGTGATCGCCTATGCCGATGACACGCAGCTATTGTTTACCTGGGATAAGCATGGGACTACGGCAGCCCCTGTGCAAACATGTCTTTCCTCGGTCTTTAAGTGGCTGGCAACGGCCCAATTAAAATGTAACGAGGACAAATTTGAGGTTTTGCTGTTCGGCGACTTCCCGTCTGGATTTAGAGACTCGATTTGGCCTGCTGAGTTTCATCCGCCAGTGTCCAACAGTCAGACCGTGAAGAACCTTGGAGTCTACTTTGACTGTAATCTCTCGTTTTCTAATCAAGTTAAGCGTTTGACTGGTTGCTGCTTCGGTCTCCTCAGAATTCTGAGAAGATTCCTTCCGCTTCTCCCACAAGCGGCCAGGGAATCTGTGGTTCGGGCGCTTATCCTGTCCCGTCTAGACTATGCCAATGTGCTTTATGCCAGAATTCCAGTCTACGCCCTTAATAAGTTACAAGTGATCCAGAATGCGGCTGCCCGCCTGTTAGGTGGGCTTGGTCCCAGAGAGAGTGTACACGGCTACCGTCGTTCCCTACATTGGCTCCCAGTCAAGGCACGTGTGGCGTTCAAATCTCTCACCATTGCCCATCGTGCACTGCATGGGCAAGGCCCAGGATATCTGCAGAAATGCTTCTCTTTTTATGTTCCGGAGAGATCCTTGCGCTCCTCATCCCTTTGGCTGATGAAGATTCCTGGTTTCCAGCGCCACCGGTTGGGGGGCGCATCTCTGGCCGTGCTGGCGGCTCGTGCTTGGAATGCGCTCCCCCTCTCACTCTGTATTGTTGAAGACATTGGGGTCTTTAAAAAAGTGTTAAAAACGCACCTTTTCACCTAAAGCTTGGTTATACTGTGTTTTCTCTTGTGCCGCGCCGGGACACTCTTCGGAGTAGCTGTGCGCGTAATAAGTGTAAATAACATAACATAACATAATCTTCAGGAGGAATATGTTCCAACTGGTCCGCTAGATAAAGTCAGTCTCTCCTGTTTTAAGGTTCCATCAGAAGAACAACTTATAAAATCTATCGGACTCATCAAATCAGGCGCACCACAAGACCCGTGTCCCCCCAACATTATGCATATGATCCCTGCTCAAGTGGCACAAAATCTTGGGCAAATCTTTGAGAAAATGTTTGCAAACGGGTACTTTCCCTTGGAAACAAGCCTGAATTCTCCCTTTATTAAAACAAAACAACCTGAACGCCCAAGATCCAAATAACTATCGCCAATATTCAGACTCCCTTTCTCTGCCAAGTTGGTAGAAAAATTAATGAACCAACATCTATCGGAATACTTAGAGGAACATTTCTGGCTGGATGATAAGCAACACAGTTTTAGAAAGCATCGTAGCACAGAATCGGCTCTGGTGATAGCCAAGGAAGAAATACGAGAAGTACTGGATAGGGGGGGGGAGACAGCTGCATTGATCCTTTTAGATCTTTCTGCAGCTTTTGATACAGTCAGCCATGAGATCTCGGCTGACCGTATGGTAGGCTTGGGATAGAAGGTACTGCCTTCGACCTCCTGCGATCTTTTCTGGCAAATAGACAAATGTGTGAAGTTGGGACAGTTTACCTCCAAAGCTTTTTCTTTGCCCTCCCAGCACTAAGCCCAACTTTATTCAATCTTTATGTTACCCCATTAGCTGCCATCATCAAAAAAGCGGGCTTCTCCCTGGTCTCATATGCCTATGATACCCAAATCGTGGTATCATTGACCAATGCGGAAACCAACTTGGGGGCAAACTTTAGCACTTGTATGAGTCAGGTGAGCCTCTGGATGGATTGTAACTGTCTCAAACTGTCTCAAACTGAATGCCAATAAAACGGAGTTCATCATTTTTTAGAAGAACCCTTCCCTCTGGGCACCAGACTGGTGGCCTCCTGAAACGTATTCTCTACCTGAACCTTCAAACAAAGTCAGAAATTTAGGATTTGTGGTAGAAAAGGAAAAGTTTAGGGACCAACTAAATAAAATAACCTCAGCGGCCTTTTGCTCCCTAAGGTTAATAAAAATAATAGAAAAATGTTTGTCCCCTGAACTGCTCAAAACAGTAACAATGGCACTAATTCTAACGAGAATTGATTACAGCAATAGTAGGTACCTCACGCTTGCAGTAGGACTCGTTAAGAGGCTTCAGGTATTGCAAAACATGGCAGCTCGCTTCCTTTGTAAATTCCGAAGCATGAGTCAGCATGAGAAGCAAATAGAAAACTGCATTGGCTGCCAGTCAAACAAAGATGTAGTTTTAAGGCTCTCTGCTTGGCCTATAAATCTTTGCATGGACTTGGGCCAGACCATTTAAAAAATAAACTAAAATGGTATGTTCCAGCAAGGACGCTCCGATCAGGCCATGCAAAGAACCTGATCGTCCCCCCTTTCAGAAAAGCTACTTGGGTTGGAAAAAGCTTTTTTAGGGCCCTGCTATACTTTGGAACAATCTCCCACTAGCATTAAAAACTGCTCCCTCCTTACTCTCCTTTAGAAAAGCCTTAAAAACCTGGCTTTTCAATCAGGAATAGAAGTCTTTTTCTCTGCATTTCTGCCTATTCCAACTAAATTACCCTCTTAGCCTAATCAGATTTTCGATAGTGCCAAGACGCCACAGGGCAGGAGACTGCACTTTATAAGTTATATTACATTACATTACAAAGTCACATTTGCTTCAAACATGAGACAGACATCTTTAGATGTATCTGGAGTGATGGAAATTCAAATCCGACAGCAAATGTAAACTATTCTTTGAATGCGACTTTTTTTCACAGTTCATATCACTGTATTTCCTCCATAGCTTAAAAGGCAAGTGGAGAGGGTATGAATAAGTTGGTATGTGCCAAGACAGTATAGATTAAACATAAGCAGGAAGACTTTGGGCCTTATTACGATGCTGGGCGGAAACTAAACAGCCCGACTCCTTGTCGGTTACGACGACTCGTGTTTGGCGGTTCCGCCTGACCGATTATGATGATTCCAAACACCGTTCGGAAGGGACTCCCATTGACTTCAATGGGAGCCTGTGTTGTCATTCGGAACACAGGCTCCTATGAGGAACATGGGTGCACCCTGTCACGGGCACCCCATGGTTTTACAGGGGGGTCCCTTGGGTCCCCCCTTGAACCCCAAACCGGAGGACTCAGGATGAAGAGGGTCTACTAGGGGCCCCCAAAGTCAGTTTCCGACAGCCTTTTCGTGTCTGACAGACCGACCGAGTCAGAAAGGCTGTCAGAATCCGACATCATAATCGGTCGGTCGGAAACAATGTACATAGAGCTGTATGAATCGGCTCCGACCGAATCGGATTCTCCGAGTGCCAGTTTGAATTGATTTGAAAAGACCGAACTGTCTCCCTTCCGACCGCGAGCATCCGAATCGGTCGGCCGGAAGGGTTCCGACACGACCCAGGAGAATACGACTGTCGGGTGGAGGCTTTCTGACCAACATTGTAATCGGGCCCTTTACGCATATAAGTTCTCGATAAAAATACCACATTAAAACGAGCAACAAATGTGAGAAACAATGAATAACTGCTGTAACATATGCCATATAATCAACAATATAGCCATCGGAATCCGATAAAAGCATGAAAAATTGAAAACTACGTGGAATCAAATATAAACTTATCCTCATTAATTTTACTTTAGAGACAATTTCTTAGGGCACAGCTCTTTCTCTCAGTACATTACTTTTGTTGTGAACTACTCATGAATTTCCAGGAGAAACCCATCCTAACTCATGATCAAAAGGATTTCAGAGTCTAAGGCCTGAGTAAGAACTAAGCCCGGGCGGCATACTCCGCTCCACCAGCGGAGTTTGCAGAGTTTTACCAACTCTGCACTCTGCTGGGAACACAAAGTTGAGGCTAAACTCTGACTCTGTATGGGAGCGGAGTACACCCCTCAGCCCCTGTGCCACAGCCAAAACGAATGGTCAAAAAACCCACTTACCTGCTCTGTGGAATCTGCGGGCCACCCTCCTTCTCACCATGGTGTTTCCTCCTCGCCGACAAACTCGTCCTCGCTGCAAACCTCTTACAATTTACATCTTGCCCGGACTCCGCATGCGCAGTCCACACAAGACGTAAAACGCAGGGGGTTGCGACCGGCAATGAGGAGGAGGACAGCGGCAAGGAGGAGACACCACGGCGAGGAGGAGGGCGGCCCACAGACACCAGAAAGCAGGTAAGTGGGTTCTTTGACCCGTTTAAAAAAATGTAGTTGGGGTGGAGCGGCGTTCCACAGAGTTTTTTTTTTTTACTCTGTGGAACTCCACAGAGTGCCACTCTGCATACCCTGCCCAGGGTTAGTAAGAACACCTAACGTCTAGAAATAGATGAGAAAGTCACCCCTAAGTCTCAACTATTCAGAAATATTCACAAGCAATTCTATTTGAATCAGGCCCAGACTGTCAGGTATCACTCGTATCTAACGCAATGGTAAGGCAAAACCATAGATAGGAAAAATTCTTGTGAGTCAAGCACCATGTTTCAGACAGATGGAAAACAACAGCAACACTTGTCACACAAGTTGGTATTTCTGCAGCTGCCTTGTAGCCCCTGTAGGATTAATAAACAATCTCTTATGGTATATTTAAAAATGGGCTTCTCTCATCTGCAAGTGGACATTCCTCCTGTTGCTTGGCTCACAGTAGGTTATTATAAATATATTAAAGATCATTTGATTTTGCTACTATGATCCCAGAGGAAGTATAAATGTTACCACCTGAAGGGTGGTCTACGATGCACACTGCCCCAGAAAGCTGGTGGGCCTTAAGCAAAGGCTCCCACAGGGTTTGGTATAAAACAATCTCCAACTGCACCTGTCAAAGTAAATGGGAAAGTCTTTGAAGGACAACCTAAGGATCCTCTTGTCGGGAGCACTCTTTAAGAAATCCAAAAATGTACTTTGGGAACAGGTCATATTATCTTCATTAGTCCTAGTTATAAAATGTCCGTCGTGCAAGTTCCTGAAAAAAACAATTCAGGGCAACATAAACCACGGCTGCATATTCTCAAATGAGAGGAAAACATCTCCCTCAAACATTTGACACAAAGTGAAAAGTTTGGCCACCTCCTAGCTTTCCTGAAAGCTGTGATGAATACAGAGAGATAAATTAGGGTTAAATCCCAAATACGTGTGTCGGCTAAAAAGGGTAACATCGGGAAATACTTTATGCGAGCTCCAGATAAGAGGAATCACCTGTACTAAACTGGGTCTTTTTGAAAGAGAACATGTCAATCATACCGATACCTGGAGTAATCCATGGACCCCTGCCCATATCCAGATAAAGTCGAGAAAAAAATAAAGCAAAATAATAAAACCTAAGAGCAGGAAGAGAGACCCCCACCTTAATCCTTGGGCAGCTGCAGGAGCTGTATATCACAATGGATAATTTATTTCTGCTAAACAGGACCATCAGGCTTATCTTTTTCAGTTAACAGCAGATAAATGGAGCAGAGACCTGGCTCAGTAGCAATGGCCGAGGATATGAGGCTTAGTAATCCTCTTGCACAGAGCACTCTAAATGCTTCACAAATTAAGGCCCACCACCTTAAATATATTAATGACTTTTATTATACTCCCCACCGTCTATGGGTAATAAAGCTTAAAGGAGATGGCCATTGCTTCCGGTGTGGGGCAGAGGGGGACAATGCAGTCAATGTCTTTGCCGCCTGCTCAGCTTTGTGTAATTATTGGGCTTTTGTTTTATGGAAAATTAACAGTACCTTACACCTAGCTGCTAGGATCCAAAAGTATTTATGTTGGGGCATTCACTGGCTATTCCTCAAAATGCTGCCGGGCTTTACTTCCTTTCTATCTCTCTTGCAAAACTTGCTTTGGCATGATGCTGGCTTGCTACGGCAGCACCTAGCCCCAGGGCATGGTGGTATGAATTTCTGAAAAATGCTACTTGGAAATGCCTTTGTTAGATAATGATGTCTGCAGAAGTAGGCTGGGAAAGATCAGGGATCCAGTCAGCCTGTGGCTAGACGAAGTGTTGGCTGGATCAGACAATGGGTTTGTTCTTTGATGTTCTCTCCATGATGCTTCCATATTATGTTGATTATGACTGCTTTTTTGTCTTATTAATTTCTGCATACACCGATTTTTCTTAGTTGTTTCTCAGATGTTAAGTCATTTAGTCTTTTCTTAGTTATGCGAATCCATACAAATAAAAAAAAAATACACACATACTTAAAAACCCATGAACTGAAAAACGCTGGCTCAAAATGGCAGCCACTGAAACACACACACACACACAAAAACACTGTCTAACCAGTTTACGATATAAAATATTTGCACGAAGAAATGTCAAAACTCTTATCAGTTAGGGGGGGGGGGGTGGTTTGATACTAGGTGTACTAAAGCCTAAACCAAACTTAAAAATTCCCTGCATAAAACATTTAAAAATCGTGATGAGATTAGAGAACCTAGACGGGAATATAACAGGATCTTAAAATTAAGGAAAAGGGTGCTAAAAGAAGAAGCCTGGCAAGTGTTACATTTAGCTGCTCAGGTGAGGGACTCTTCGGCCTTCTGGAAGGCAGTAAATAATCCCTTTTTAGTTAATGGAGATGGGGCAAAAATTGAGATAGCCATTACGGAGGTTGAATGAGTGGAACATTATGCAAAGGTATATGGCAATCCTCTTCCGGCTTTAAGCCCAGAAGGCATAGTTGTGGAACTGCCAGGTAACTCCCAGTAAATTAAAAAACCCAATTTAAATTTTGATCTCGGCGAGGTGAACCAGGCAATAATGTCAAGTATGGGTGCCAAGGCCCCGGGTCCTGACGGCATCCCAGTCGATCTTTTTAAACATAACATCGAATTATGGGGCCCATTATAAACACAAGTAATAAATGCAAGCAGTAGGACCGGACTTTTACCATCATGGTTTGAATCTATATTGGTTCCGATTTTTAAAAAGGGGACCGGTCCAATCCAGCATGCTATAGGCCCATATCCTTGCTTGACTCCACGGTTGAAGTCATCGGAAGAGTGCTGCTAACCAGATTACAAGATTGGGCAGAGGATCACTCAATTATTAGTGATTTACAGTTTGGTTTCCTCAAGGGGTTAGGCACTGTGGAGCAAGGTCTGAATTTAAATATACTGTTAGGTAAATATACCAAGGTCAAAGGAGGCTGTCTTTTTTTTTAACATTTGTCGTATTAACTGCGGCATTCGGCTGCATTATACATGAAAAACTGTGGCGAATCTTAGAAAACATGGGGGTGGATATGTCTGTATTATTCTTTTTACGGCAGTTATACGCGGGGGCAATAGCAAGGATCCGATTTGGAGAGGGGGGGTAATGTTCTGAACACTTAAAGGTGATGAGAGGAGTGAGGCAGGGGTGCGTCCTGGCTCCATTTCTCTTCACGTTATATATAAATGATTTAGGAAGAACATTGGAAAATGAGTGCCAGGACCTACCTTTAATAGGAAAACGCCCAATGCCAGCGCTAATGTATGCCGATGACGCGGTCCTAATGACCCGCACTCCTAGGGGCATTCAGAAACTAGTGTGTAGTTTTGTAAATTTTATGTCAAATTTAGGCTTAAATGTGAATATACCTAAGACCTTTGTGATGAAATGCGGGACTGGAAGCAGGAAGTGCAGGCTGCTATTTTTAGGCATTAAACAAATTGAATGCACTGACACCTTTTCCTATCTTGGGATTTTATTTGATAGAAGAGGGTCTTGGACCCAGGCGATCAAGGCTCGGAGGCTATTGTTCTCAAAAGCTACGGCTGCCTTAATTAATTTTAGTAGGAAGTTGGGAAAGCGGGCCCCAGAGGAACTTTTGCTAATATACAAGGCTAAGTGTATTAGCACTGCAACATATGGTGCAGGCATCTGGGGATACGAGGATGTAAAACCCCTGCAACTTGTGGAGAACAGGTTTCTTAGGTATCTACTGTCCGTTCCCGAGAGTACCTCCACTTTCATTTGACACTCTGAATTAGTTATGCCCTACATAACGGATATTTGCAAAATTCAGCCAGTCCTGTTGTGGCACAGGATTTGGACCTCTGAACAGACGCTGTTAAATAGACAGATTTGACAAGATAGTTGCAGGTTGGATGGGACAACACACATTAGATGGCTTGAGTATGTTAGAAATATTATGTTTAGCCTAGGTTATCCCGAATACTTTTTAGATCCTACAAGCCTTTGCCTAGTACAAAGGAAAGATTTAAAAGATAGATGCTTATATCACATGGAAGAAATGAGAAGGAAAAGTGAGATGAATAAAGTAACTGTTCAGGCACACCACCTTACTCTGACCACATTTAAAATCCAACCCTATATAAGGCGCAACCCAGGGGATTTTAATAGATTTCTACTGATACGTTTTAGATTGGGAATCGTTCATAGATAGATTTTGTTCCCGATGCAGAATGATTGGTCAAGAGTGTTGTGCAATTGTCCATGTGATAATGTATCAGTTCAATCAACTATCCACGTTCTATTTTTCTGTAAATTTTACTCTTTGTACAGAAAGAGATGGATTCTTCCCTTTTTACGGCAAAGTGGTCTAAGACAATGCCGCCCCGCTTTCCTGTTTTTACAACTATTAGACAAAGATCATATTCTCGAATTAATTTTAGTGTTTTAAAGAACGTTTTAACTTGTAGAAAACACATACTTATGTGATTATAATTATGTGAATAATTTATTGTTAATAGCTGTATAAGCAATGTGCTGTGTTTTAGTTGTGCTTTTATGACTATTTTTTAATAATCGAACACAGCTTGTTGAAATTGAAGTCCTTTAGTCTTTTCTTAGTTATGCGACCCCATACAAAAAAAAGAAATACACACCTACTGAAACACCCATGAACTGAAAAACGCTGGCTCAAAATGGCAACCACTGAAACATACACGCCAAAAACACTGTCTAACCAGCTTACGATATAAAATATTTGCACGAAGAAATGTCAACACTCTTATCAGTTAGTGGGGTGATAAATCAGAGTTTTTGAAAACAGTTGTACAAAAGCAAATTTAACACTACAGCAAAAAAAAAAGAGAAAGACATTGAATACACTTAGTGTTAGACCTGGCATCTTTGGCGTGGTTACTCCTGATTTTTTTGCCTCTACCTCCTTTGACGCTATGCTGGATTTCGTTTTTGCTGGTTTAGATGCTTTGGGCACTTTGCCACTGCTGATCAGTGTCAAAGTGCAAGTGCTCCCAAGGTAAATTGTTATATTGATTGGTTATCCATGATTGGTATATTTGTTTCACCTGCTAGCCCCTAGTAAAGTGCACTGAGTGTGCCAGGGCTGGTGATTCAAATGCTACTAGTGGGCTGCAGCACTGATTGTGCCACCCACAGGAGTAGCCCTAAAATGATGTCTTAGGCCTGCTTGCAGTGCCTATGTGCAGTCCAGGACTGCCATGTCGACCTGGCCAGTGCAACCACTGACCAGGCCTTATCCTTCCCTTTCTGTACATGTCAGGCATCCCTAGGTACCCCCCTGGGCTGGGTGAAGTGTATCTGAAAGGTAGGGCATGTACTGAGGTGTGCAACATGCCCTGGTAGTGAATTACAGCCATTTTCGTTTTTCACTGCTGAGAGGCTATTCTGCACATAGGACAGAAAGGGGGAGGCTGTTTACATGCCTATCTTCCCATAAGGGCAAGATAGAAAATCCAAGTTTGGTATCTTTGTGTTCAGAATTTAATTATACATCTTTTTAGCAAGATGGTTTTTAAATTCACTGTGTGTGAATAGCACTTTTTAGAAAGTAGCTTTTCTCCTGTTTAACCTTCCTGTGTGCCTGTGTGCAGATTGGCTGACTGGTGTCATGTGATGGGCTAGGTGGCTCCAGGAGTCTGGATGAGTCAGCAGCAGGGTGAATAGGGAGATCTGCTTTAGAAGGGTGGGAGGAGTAGCCCCTGGGTTTGACTAGGGCTGCCTCTGCCAGCACAATGCTGGCTCCACGCCCTGCTGGCCAGGCTGAGGACTCTGCCTCTGCAGCACAAAGAAGGCTTCACCTCCTGCTGAGCGTCTAACGACCCTGCCCCTCACTCTGAAAGGAACCAGGTGCTCCAGGGCAGAGCACACCCAGGAACCGGTTTGAGCAGGGGAATCCCCCCACTGAAACAAAGAGAGACAAAGACTTGGCGGGGTATAAGAAGAGGACCCCAGACACCTAAACTTTAGATCATCCTGGAATCAAGAAGGAACCTCTGCCAAGGAGAAAGCTGGAAGACTGAAGAGGAAGGACAGTCCTGCTGTGTGTTTGTGGGCTGACCTGCAGTTGCTTTGCTGCCAAGGAGAGGGAAAGGACTTTGCTGTTGCTGTGTCCCCTTGCTTGAAGAGAACTCCAAGGGCCTGAGAAGAGCTGGCCTCCTTAAGAAGTCCCAGGAACAAAAGGACTTCACCCCAAGCTTCCCCCTGAACTCTGTTGAGTGAGTTCTGCCCTTCCTAGAGTGCTTGATCCAATTGTGAGTCCTCTGGAAGTTGTGCCTGCTGTTGGGAAGCTGACCAAGAAGAAAGAAGCAAAGGATCTACACTTTTTCACGCACAGCCGGCTTAGCGAGAGAATTTCCGTTGCTCCGCTTGTTAGCGGGCAAAATGTTATCGCTGCGAAAATCGTCGCAGAGCCTGCTGCCGCTGAGCCGGATCATCGCTGGAGAAATCGTCGCCCCGCCCGTTAGCGGGCCGAATTTCGTCGCTGCGAACATCGTCGCAGAGCCAGCCCAGATCCCCGCTCCGCTCGTTAGCGGGCAGAATTTGATCGCTGCGAACATCGTCGCAGAGCCTGCCGCCGCTGGGTAAGATCGGCGCAGAGCCAGCCAAGATCATCGCACCGCTCATTTGCGTGCAGAATTTGATCGCTGCGAACATTGTCGCAGAACCAGACAAAATCATCGCACCGCTCGTTAGCGTGCCAAATTTTATCGCTGCGAATATCGTCGCAGGGCCAACCCAGATTGTCGCTGGTGAAATTGTCGCCCCGCTCGTTAGCGGGCCGAATTTTGTCGCACCGTGCCTTAGCGAGTAAATTTCTACCGGAAAAGCTACGCCTTGGAATCCATACAAGCATCACCTCACTCCCCATACAGACCGGATTCGACGCCCACGCCCGCTGCGTGCAGCAGGGTTGTCGCCTCACCTCCCCAGGGTCTCCGGACTGACGCTGTTGCTTGTTTTTCGACGCCTGAGCGCCGCTAAGAACTTTTATCGCATCACCAGGTACTGTTGGCTAAAATTGACGCTAAGGTGAATGATTTTGTCGCTATGCTAAGAACTCTTTTTGAAACCATATTCTTGAACTGTGTATGTTGGATTTTTGTCGTTTTGGTCTTGTGTAGTTTATATAAAAGTACTTTATTTATCTACACTGGTGTGGAGTCCATTTGTGGTGTTTTCACTGTGTTACTGTGAGTGTTGGTACAAATACTTTACACATTGCCTTTGATAGCCTAGACTACTCAGGCCAAGCTACCTAGAGGGTGAGCAGGGGTTATCTTAACAGTGTATCCCCCTTTCCCTGACTAGAAGCAAGGGTCCCTACTTGGACAGTGGTACCTACCCTGCCAACTAGAGACCCCCAGATCTAACACTTAGGGCGCCTGTTTCTGGGCCACTGATTCAGCATTAATCTAGCCGTGTCTAAAGCTGTGCCCCGGTTACCCTTGGTGTTGGAAATTACTATCTTTTGTGTTGAATTTTCCCCATATTTGTGCCTTCAGTATCTGAACCTGTTTTCGTTTTTGTTTTTTGTTGCCCATGGGACTGTGCAAATTAGTCCTGATGGCCAATTGAAAAGTGCTCCTTTTTAAACATGATAGAATTTGCATACCTTATAAGCACACTTAATTTACTTGTATGGCCCTTAATTAATTTGAATGCTACTAGTGAACACACACAAAAGTAGCACTGTAAAACATCTACATATCATGTCATTGAAACCTTAGTGGGCAGTTTTAAACTGCCATTTCGACCTTGGCAAAATAAACCCTTTTCCAGGCCTACTAATTTAGCCTTATAGCCACTGCTGAGTGCTATATCGATTGTTAAAGGCCCTGAACCTAAGTTACTGGCCTACAACGAGGGAAAGGGCCTTTAACAACGGGTATAGCCCAAGGCAGAAGGGCTACAAGAACATTCCACCCACAAAGGATAGAATGTTCTAGATTAAAAAGTGAGAAACATGAAGACAAAAATTGGAATGTTAAAGTTCCAGGCTTATAGAGCCTTTATAAGCCAGCAGCTACTCCATTGTCTTCCAATAGGGCAGGGTGCATAGTATTTAAAAAGTAGAACATGTATATTTATAGATTCATGTGTCCTGGTAGTGAAAAACCTCCAAAGTTGTTTTTCACTGTAGCAAGGTTGGCACTCCCCTAGGGAAATACTGGGTTACATTATAACACCATATAATGCTTAATTTCAGTTTGGGGGCGGCTAGAAAATTGATTCAATTACTTATTTTGACAGTAATTTGCAATCCAACTACATGGTAAAGTTGGATTTTATATTTCTGTTTAGAAAATGACAGTTTTATAAAGTTGTCATTTTTCTGCCTCTGCCAATGTGCCTTTCTGCCAGTGCCACCTGACAGTTAATATGTCTTCTGGTGTGGTATGTGTGTTGCTCCCAGACAGTGAGCAAAAGGCTTGGGTATGGTAAGGTGTTTACTTCTTTGAGCAGGATGGCCTGGAGGTTGTGCCAGTCCCTTCCTGAGCTTCAAAGAGTGCTTACCCTGTCACTCACAGATGTAATTCACACCTATACCTTCCTCCCTAGGTCTTCCTAGCTTGGCTACAAACCCAGTGGAAGGGAGGCTGCCCCAGAACTGGTATGGAGTGTCAACAAAGAAAGGATTTACCTGTGATCATAGCCACGCCCAACGCTTGCAACAAACCCAGTGAAGGGGGCTGCCCCAGAACTGGTATAGATAGACCTCAAGAAAGGGTTTGCCCATTATCATAATCACAGTTCTGAGTGGACATAGGGAGCTCTGACCAAGGGAAGGAAGATTCTGCCATGTTATTTTTAGATAGATAGGGACACTAACTTACAATAAAACATACAGGAAGTGCTGCAAAAGTGGGTAGGGTCACCCCTGGAAACCTTTACCCCATTGGTTAGGGAGTGGTCAGGTGTCCCCCCGCACCTACTGGTAGGCACTGGCTATAAATGTGACACCCCAGTACCCGCCTCAGAACACTCCTGGAACTGTGAATACCAGAAGAAGGAATGTCCTGCTGTCTTCGGAACCTGAAGGAAGACTGGACCTGTGTTGGAGTTTGTCCTTTCTGCATGGTCACCCTTAAATGTTTTGCCTTCACTCTCCTGTTTCCTGAACCTGCTTTTGTTGGCTTTTAGTATTCTCCGCACTTTACTGCTCCTGACCAGTGCTAAAGTGCTTATGCTTTCTCCTTTAAACATAGTCAAATTGGCTAGCACCCAATTGGCACATTTAATTTACTTATGCGCCCTTAGTAAAGTGGTGCCACATGTACCCAGGGCCTGTAAATTAAACATTACTAGTGTGCCAGCAGCACTCATTGTGCCACAAACTTAAGTAGTCAAACATATCGCATGCTTGCCACTGTAGCCTTTGTGTGCAGTTTTAAAGGGACATTTCATTATCGCAAAAAAAACTTTTGCTAGGCCAAAACCATCCTTTGAAATGTGTATGTCACCCCTAGGAGATGCCCTTGACAACCCATAGGACAGGCAGCCTGTATCCTGGGTCACATGGCTAGGTGTAGCTGGCAGTTAGTCTTTATGTATTGCTACGAGACAGTGAGACAAAGGGGGACTAGATGTTGGCAGGATGAGCAATCTCTGACTTGGTAGGGGAGTGGAGCTGTCATCTACCCCACCTGCACATCACAAAGCCTCTGCCTTAGCACACTCATGAAGGGTTTAGCACAAGTCTTTTGTCGCCCCAGACAAGCTAGAGCCAGGGCAGGGAGGCAGAAACGTCCAAGCACCTCTGGGGATGATAACCTCTAGAAGCTTCTCCTACTTCAAAGCTGGTACCAAGTATAAATATTTGATCCTGAGACCCAACTCTTCAGTACACTCCTGAACCTGGGGCATCAGTTGAGTTCCTCCTTGAAGAAAAAGAGAAGTCCCGAAGTTTTGGGCTCTTTGCCACCATGAATGGGCTTGTTTGAGCTAAGATCTTGCTATCCACACTGGCCATCAATGCAAAGCTTTGGTGAATCTGAACCTTAGTGCTACAGCTAAATGACTGGCAGTGCGAGATTTGCACTTTGCACTACAACATTGGCAGTCCACTGCAACTGCCAGTATGAATCACTAGCAAAAGCCATTTTCAATGCACAACAGGATCTTTGTGCTACAACGACAATCATCTGCGGCGGCCAGCCTGCTCTACGTGCTACAGCGGCAACCATTGGCAATGCTCTCCTGGCTCCTCTCGGCTTCCTCCACCACGAACAGGTCTCTTCGCCCTATTTCAAAGGTAACTTTTCACTAGGACTAACTGGGTCCCTGTATTCCCCCATGCTCCATCGCGGTTGGCCTGAACTTGTTACTTTCATATGGTCTTGCATGACCACATAACTGCGAGTGGCGCTTTGTGTCTTTAGGCGCTATACTTAAATCCTTAAAATTGCATATCTTCGATTCCAATGATTGGATTCTTATCATTTTAGTGTTAAATAATCCATTAAATATTACTCTATTTTATTAAATTGGTTTGGGAGATTTTTTTGTGTTGTTCACTTTATTACTTTTTGTGTGCTGCATTTACACATTGCCCCTAAGTTAAGCCTGACTGCCTTTATGACAAGCTATCAGAGGGAGGGTTAATTTAGTGACTTTCTGTGGTTCACCCTGATAAGGATTGGGGCTGTTGCTTGAGTAGGGTTTCATCGCCCTCAACCAACAACCAAATTTTGTATAACCTGGTTGCCTTGAACTCAGAAGTGACTCGAAGGGCTGACCTCCCCGTTTGAGCTACTGGGACACAACAAGCTTCCAGAGGCCTTTCCTGCAACTGCCCAGCTGACCTGTTCCAACTGGACCTGTTCAGGACCCTGCTGCTGGACTCTTCTTCAGTCTTGACCCCCATGTACTGTCCCCACACTCCAGGGCTCTTGACTTGTGTTAAAGTGTACTTCTCCTAAAGGTTTCTGAAACCTGAGACTTAGAACTATTTTCCCAACTTTTTGCTCTGTGAACCAACTGAGCACCAAAATCATACTGCCAAGCTGAGCCAAAGAAGGTGCATCACTGTTGGGTCAAAGATTCAGGATGCTCTCGCTATGTTCTTCTCAGCAAATCTGATTCAGCATGACTTGAAGGAGAACCTGCTCATGGAACCCTCTTGCTACATCCTGCAGCCTTGCCCTGCTGAAGATTTTTAACTTCCATCCAAAAGACTAACTCAGATGGAAAAACTTTTCACCGGGACGAACCTGGTCCCTGTGTCCGACAAGATAACCGTGGTTGGCCCTTAAAGCTTTACTGAGCTATTTTTAACCTCATAATTAAAAATTATATCACTGGTTCTACTGACTGGATTTTTGTCATTTTGGTTTCTTTTAATTTATTGATATATTGTCTATTTTTCCAAATTGGTTTTTGAATTTTCTTCTGTTGTGTTTTCACTTTATTCCTGTTTGAGTTCTGTATAAATACTTAACACATTGCCTCCAAGTCAAGCATGCCTACTTTGTGTCAAGCTACCAGTGGGTTAAGCATAGGCTTATTTAGCGACATTTGTGGTACACCCTGACAAGGATAGTGATTATTATAAGAAGTGAGTTCCCACTCCCTCAACTAATGATTCAATTTCTTACATGGGGGTATCAGTATACACATCTCAGAGACCCATAAGGGGTGGATCAGGAAGACGGGCCGCACAGTGTGTGCGAACAAAAGATTTTAAGGTATCTGCTTTGGAGGTACAAAAAGAGAGTTCCAGAAAAGCAGGGTAGATGTGTAATGCATTGAGGAAGGCAGATGGCATCTCAGCAAAACTGCAATGCAATTTGCCAGTACTTTATCATAGTTGTACAAAGGTCCTTGATTGCAAGGAAGACAGCACATTGTTATGACTAGCCATAGCACAATCCAGGTTGTCCTCCTCCCCTACTGGTGGGTCTTTCCATGTGCCTGTCATCTCACCCTCCACCAGCAATGTGTGAGATATCCAGGGCAAGCAGTTACACACTCCAAAACTGACAATGGCCATAAACTTCTAAGGTTCTGCTTCCATTAACTGTTCTGGTCAGACCAGTTTCTGAAAGTCCTGCTTTTGATAGGCCTTCTAGCTCTCTGGTTGAGAATTCCTATGAAGCATTCATAGAGAGTTGTGGCATGTTTACCACTCTTGGATAATGAAAGTGTGCTTAAAATCATAGGCAACATTTGAAACGACCTCTTCTGCTTCTAAAGGTGCTTGGATTCCGGAGTTTAGAACACTGAACCTCTGTGAAATACTAGCTCAAGGAGGAAAGTGCAGGAATCAACTCTTGACACTGGGCTCTTTGCCAGAGCACCTTTTTCATAATCGTTGTGCAGAGGGAGTATGTAATGCAGTTGAGAAAAACAGCCTCTTGGCAGCATTGCCTAACTCCCCCCACCCACCATATTTAATTGAGTGAGTTTGGCACAGGGAAATAGAGAAGTTGGCAGGCAGCAGTACATCAGATGCCAGGCACAAGTAGTGATAGGATCTTTACAGTGTCTGGATTTTGAATATCATCGGCAACACAGGAGCAAGGAGGGTGAGACTAAAAAGGAGTCAGGCAAGTGGTAAAAAGTTTTCAATTCGGGGATGAACCACTAATGGTGCAAAACAGTAAACTTCATGCAGATAATTTAGTACCATCTCACCAAAGTAAAGGGGGCTTAAATGTTTCCAGGTAATAGCCCCCAAAAATGAGAAAATTCAATCTTCCCATTGTGAGCTTTTAGAGACACAAAGGATAGTTAAGTGTGTGAAAGCAGAAAGTGATCCAACGTGCAAAAAGTGAAAGGACTGTTCTACCTGAGCAGGGTCAATATTAGCATGTGGCATGGTGGCAACAAAACAATGGATAGGAATGCTCCTTTGAGCAATTGCCAGTGCTTGGACAAACTGCAAGCATTCTTTCCATCACCTTGTATGTTTGATGTACCATCCTAAGTGGCAAAGATAAGCCCAGACGTGGATCCCGTGCTCACTGTGCCACCAGAGCCAAACTATACTTGACTGATGAGCCACAATCAGAGTAAACCGGGTCAGGGGTTGCTTGTGTTCCAGTTCAGAAAGAAGCTGGCCTGGCAGTTCAAGATGGATTGTCCTACTGCAGCAGGGTCAAGGCTAATTTGCATATGGCTCTTTCCAAATTGAGGTGGCATGGTGGGCAAAAGAAAGATAAGTTGGAAGGCTTATCCGTGAAATTGGCAGTGGTTAGACAAATTGCAAGCATTCCACCCATCACCTTTTGTGTGTTTAAAAGCAGAAACAGATGCCCGGGAAAGACCGAGGAAGTTTGGGAAGCCTGGGCAACAAATATAACCATAAATGGGAGCATGCTTGCGATTTAGTGCTTCGTAAAGATCGAAGTGCACCATATATAAAACCTGATGTTGGCTCTCATAACTGCAGACAAGCCATCGTAATTCAGACATTAATATGCACCATATCTTGAGGCACTTCTGTTCTCTCCTAATAACGCTACATTTTGATGAAAATGAATAATGTATGATTTTGTTTGACAAATTTGGGACTTTCCAAAGTTTCCAAATCAATCAAAAATCTTTCAGGCTTTTAAGAGTGGGATACAGTATGTTGACCCTTCATAAAGAACATTTTCTGTTTGCAAATTAAATGATTTTTACTATTTAAAAAAAAGAAATTCAGTAAGAAGAATACTTCTAAAATAGCCTCTACAGGCTATCAATTCGAGCCTAAACAGAGAATCATAAACCAGCTCTGTTGATTAGGACTGCCTTAAATATGAGTATTTGTTCTTTGGGAAAGAAGTCAAAAGGGGAAGACGTCTTGCCACAGCTACCCAGCTTCGTGGAATTGGATGATGACTGTGGGTTATGTTTTTTAAATGCTTCCTTTAAATTGTAGTGCCTGCTCTGATGATTATTTTTGTTTTTATTTTTCCAGCTCCTCCATGATTTCCTCCACTGGCAAAAACAAACAGCACATTTTAACTTTAATCTTCTTACTACATAACCCAAATAACTTCAGTCATGTTTGCATTAATGCTGCATTAATCATGCTGCGTATTAATGAGTTTTTCGGCTATGCTAATTACTGTCATAGATTCTGCAGCAGCCCATTAAATATACAAATTACGGAATTAAAGAGCCAGAGCTTTTCGTGATTAATCTTCAAATGGGGAAAAACTAATGATCTCTCTGCAAAGTTTCTCCCTACTTTTGGCTGACTGAGCCCACAGAACAATCAATTAGAGTAATTGAGGGATGAGGACATTTTACATCTTAAAGATTTCATATAGTGATTTTATGCAGACAATTGATAAGTTTACGTTTAGCACAGAGAAGGGACATGCTACACCGGCTACCATCCTGAGATTTATAATAAGGCAATTGTGATGAACTTGTTAAGCTCCACTGAAAAGCAAGGGAGAGAAAGAATCCAATCAAACTATATCAGGAAAGACATTTCTCTCCATTGAGGAAGGCATTAAACTATTAAACAGCTCAGAAGGAAATTTAAAGAAAACTAAGGCACTGCTTTTGCATTTTAGAAAAGTTGGCTGTGAAGAAAATAGTTATAACTGTGTTATAACACACCTACATAAGAATGTAAACAGAGAATGGCAGCATTGGGGGACTGTTGCCCTTGTATTCAAGAAAATATATAATTATACTGGGGTTCTTTGTCATAACAGTTGAAGACCCTGGTTTGGCTGTGGTTTTTACAGTTATTTTGCTGCTCAAGAAACAGTGCACAATGTGGCAATAATAAAGCAAGGTATTAGAAGGATGCTATCAACCAGAGTGTTTCTGCCTCGTTACGCTGGCATCCATAGGGGATTTTTTTCAGGCATTAGGAGCATGGCACCAGAATGAGGGCTGCACTCCCTTATCCCATCGTTCTCATTGAAAATAGCTTCCATGATGCTGGAGTGCTTTGCGCCTCAATCATGTGCGAATGCCACTGCGCTGGTCATAGCATCCTCTATAGTGGTGTATTTCCGCAGACTTCTTGATGGCAGTTTTGACGTGCACAATGACAAAAATAAATTTCTACGCTAGCAGCCAGGTTACAAGTAAATCATTACGGGGCATATTATCAATGGCCAGCGATAATTATCGCTGGCCGCGCTTAGCGATAATTTTGCTATCGCAGGCTATCTCTGGAATTTATCGCCCTGGTAGCGCGTTATTAACAACGCTTTTCTCCAGAGCGATAAAAATTCCAGAGATAGCGAGGTTATCGCCCTTTTACAGGGAACATCGCTGGTTTTCCAGTGATGTTCCCTGTAAAACAGCGATAACCTTGCAGATACGACCCACAGGGTCGTATCAGCATAGTCCACCCCAATGTTAGGGATAGGTAAGTCTGCATTTTAGCAGACGTTAGTTTTGGGGGAGCAGCCCAGATGTGAACATGTGAACATCAGCGATATTTACAAGGTTGTCCTGCCCAGTGACGCCCACTTTGCATCTCATTAGAGATGCAAAGGGAGGCGTTGGGTAAAAGGGTGCTAACATGCGCTAATGCATGTTAGCACCCTCTTGTCAATAGGGCGATAGTTTTATCTCCGCTTTTTTGGTTTAAAAGCCAAAAAGGCGGAGATAAAGCCCTTGTAAATATGCCCCTACATTTGTCATGATTTGAGTAAAGGAGGTGCCAGCTGAAGCAGTCAGGTCTTGGCAGGAAGAGATTTGAACTGGAGCAGGTGAAAGGAGACTTTTTAAGTGTGTAGGAAATCCTACAAAAACATTGCATACCTTCAGGGATGTAGGCGGCTGTGTGCATGTGGACTGGGGAAGTGGGCCACGAGCAAAGTGCAGAATACATTTCTGGGTGCAAACCAGCTAAGTTTGCACTTATAGACTAAGGCATGTGAAAGCAGGACAAATGATGACTGTCGTTGCAATCTGCATTCTACCTCTTTACTACATCCTCAGTGTTCAGTGGTTATCTCATGGTTCTTTGTGGGCAAACCTCAAGAGATTCCTTTTTCTCAGCCTTCATGCAAGCACTCTGATGATCCTCCAGATTAGAGCAGATCTTCTGTTTCCTGCGCTTTATGTTCCTTGGAACATGTCCTACAGATGTCTTGCTTTGTTCAATGTATACCACCTACTTGTTCTGGTAAGAGTGAGTTCACGGCCATTATAAATCAAGACAGAGTGTTACTGTGTAAACCCTTTAAGACACAATAGTACCACTGTGCTTGTACGTTCCCGTAAGAGATTTGGGTTTTAGTTGAGGGAAGTGAGGACCACCTCAAATAACAACCACAGTCCTTGTCAGGGAGAACCACACAAGTCACTAAATGAACTGTACTTAACCATCTGGTAGTTTGGCACAAAGCGGTCAGGCTTAACTTGGAGGCAATGTGTAGAGTATGCAATACTCAAACAGTAATAAAGTAAACACAACAAAAGAAAAATCAAGATCCCAAAGTAATTTCGAAAAATAGAGCACATTTCTATAAATATAAGGGAACTAAAATGACAACAATCCAATAAGTAGAACCACGGTTATGAATGTTTAAAGATAAGGTTCAAAATACCACGAAAATGAGTAAAGTGCCAAGTGAGGTCCAGGGCGGGACTGGGAACCAAAATTGGCTCTGGCATAGTGCTCGGCAGCCTCCCCAGGGGGTTAGTGGTGCCACCGAGCTCTTTGCCAGGGCCGGTTTTTGACCGATATTGTTACAGGGCGGATTTTGCTGTAACAAAAACGGCCCCCAGGGGCCCAAAACCAACCCCCACCCGTGCGACCCACAGGGGGATTGCCCGGTGCCCGCTACGGCCAGTCCGGCCCTGGTGAGGTCCTCTGTTGAGCTTGACCAGGACTGAGTCAAAAATTAAGGCTGATCCAGCTGAGCGCAGGCCGGAATAAGTGACCAGGTCCGTCCCGGTGAAAAGTTTTACCTTCTGTCCATGGAATGGAAGTAAAAAATCCTCTGCAGGTTAAGGTAGCAGGCTGTTGCCAAAGAGTGTGCCACATCATTGGAGAGCCTCTGGATGAAGTCTTGGTGAAGCCATTGATTTTTCGGTGAAAGGTGGGAGTTGCAAAAATCTTAATTTCGGCGGCTGAATACTGCGCCTTCGCCTGGTGAAGAATTCTACCTTCGGACATTGTCACTTTTTGGGAGATCAGATTCTTCCAGCGGGGCAAGGCTGTAGGCTGTAGCTGAAGAGGGTCCCATAAAACTAGTCAGATTCTCCACAATATCCTGCTGGATCAGATTTGCTGCTGCAGAGGTCAAATGTAGTAGGAACAATCTGGATCTTTGGCCGAGCGACCATGTACCTTTGTTGGATTGGTGTGGTGGTTGTTCCTTGTCCCCTCTTGATTCTCAGAGCACAAAGGTGGCAAAAAGTTTATGTCTTAGGTGGGAGGAAACTTCAGGAGGAGCACACTTTGACACCAGCCAAGGATCCAGGGACAGCAAGGACAGCATTTGGGGGGGGGGGGGGGTCAAGACTCACTTTAGAAGAGGCCAGCAGCAGAGTTCTGGGCGGGCAGGCCCAGTTTTAACTGGTCAGCGGAGAATGAAGGGGAAAGCCTCTTGGAGATTTCTGTGTCCCTGTATCCCAACTAGGTCAGCCATATAACCCCTGTAATCCTCTTCTTTGTCCTGGGTAAACAAGGGAGAGCAGGACCTGTTTTCAAGGCTATTCTCAGGTCACAGTCAGCAGGTCCAATCCTCTTCTGTTTTTCCTGAGGTCAATAATTGATCTGAGAAGGATACTACATGTATGCCCAGTGCCCAGTGGGTGGGGTAAACTCCTGGCCGCTCCTTAACCAAAGGGGTAAAAGTTCCCAGAGGTGACCCTACCCACTGTTACCGCACCTCCAGTTTGTTGTACTATAACCTACCCCACAGGGCCCCGCTCTAGATTAAATCAATTCTGCAGAGCTCCCAGTACTCACCCAAAGGTATGGCTTTAATTGGCAAACCCTTTCCTATGGCCAATCTAAACCAGTTCTGGGGCATCCTCCCTCCCTGCCCCCAACTGGGTTTGGAGCCACGCTGATTAGGAGGAAAAAGAGAAGAAGACCTGGGTGTGACCAACATCTGTCATTGACACGGCAGGCACTCTTGGAAGCTCAAGAAGCACCCAAGTCTTTTGTCCACCGCCTGGTAGCAATACACATACCATACACATAACACCACAGGAGAGCCGTTAACAGCCAGGTGACACTGGCAGCAAGGAGCAATCGACTTAGGCAGATAAATGACAACTTTCTATAAGTGTCATTTCTAAAATATGAATATTAAATCTACCTTGTTCATTAAGTTTGATTTTAAATTATCATTCAAATGAGTCACAGGATCATGGTTCTAGTAGCTCCCAAACTTAAGTTCAGCATTTTAAATTGTTTTAATGTAACCCAGTGTTTTCATGCGGGACGACTTGCCTTGACACAGTGAAAAATTACTTCGGAAGTTTTCCCCTGCAAGGACATGTAAAAGGTTTAATATACATGTCCCATTTTTAAATACCATACAATGGGCATTTAGGGCCTACTTTAAGTGTGACTTGTGGGTATGAAAAAGGAAGGTGTAGGTCTGGAAAATGTTTATCTATGCCAGGTCAAAACTGCTGGTTAAAACGGCAGGCTGCAGGGGCAAGCCTTAAGACTCACTTTACAGAGCTACTGTAGTGGGTGGCACAATGAGTGCTGCAGTCCACCCACTGATAGCCATTGACATACAGGCCCTAGGTACATATAGTACCATATAGATAGGACCTATAAGTAAGCTAAATGTGCCGTTGAGGGCTATGCCAATTTCTCTATGTTTAGAATGGAGAGCGAATACACTTTATCGCTGGTTGGCAGTGGTAGAGTGCAGAGTCCAATGACAACTCAAAAACAGGTTCAGCAAAAGGAGGACAAACCTGTGGGGAATACCATGCAAAAGATGAGAATTCTAACACCTGCCATTGTTCAGTGGGATTTTAAACCAGCAAAGCCACAGGTGGCAAAACAAATCCCTGTTTTAATAAAATTCTTAAGAACGAAGGATAGAGGAGACAGCTACAACTGGGCTTTTGGTTCTTGGTGACCTATTAGTCGTTTTGGCTGTACTTGCTTAAGTTGCTAGCTGTGCTGTTCTGCTGATATTTGGGGGTCCTGTCCCAAAGCTAGTTATTTCTGGAAACTTCCAAGCTGGATGTGAGGGCTGCCTGGCTGGCCTGAAAGCAGAGAATTCCAACTTGCTAACAGGGCTGGTAATTATCACCACAAGGGAAACCAAAACACTGTTATTTGTTTATTTAGAATTTAATGCACTGTTTTTTATACAGGGGTCATTCCAATTTGCAAAGTTTAGTACCACGATAAAGAGACATTAGCATTTGCCATTAAAGTGTATTAAATGCACACAGAAAATTACACACACTTCGAGAAATATATAAAATAGTCCCCTAAATTCCTTGGGCAGTCATCAATTTATTGTAACTGACCCTGAGCATGTCTCAGAGTGTGGATTATAGGCAGCATAACCTGCTTTTAATGAGACAAGGATTGCATCAAAGCCGACAAACATTTCTAAAGCTGAGTTATGTACAGAATGCTGCAGTTTTGCCGAAAATGTTTTCTTATTTCTAAAGTAGATGGAACGAGATGAACTCTTTGTGTCAATTAGTGTTTCCACAAAGAAATGTTATATCTGTGATAAAAATACAAATTATTCAGTAATAGGATCACATTCGTTTTAGTGTATTGCAAAAAAGGTTTTTATTTTGGGATATCAGTGCAAGGTCAGAAATGACTTTAAGTGGACTTAAATAAATTGATGGGGGGTTTTTGCGTTTGCTCCAAACCAGTGCAGACGTGCAGTTTGTTTCCATGAAAGGCAAATTGTTTTTCTTGCGTTTTTCGTGTGTTGATATTAGCTAGCCAGTAGAAGAACTTTAGAAAGAATATTCATTATTGTTTCATTAGATTTTAGTACAACATATGTTTCTGCAGGTTTCATTTTCCAAGAAAGGTCTGATTTGGAACTGAGAAATAAAATCCGGAGGTTTACATTGAAAGACTGACAAATCTACTAAATTCATACTTAGCATTTATGAGATCTGTTTTCCTCAAAGTTGACTCCAGATCTGTTAACTTCACAGGTGAGGTTTGTTCATTGTCTGACAGCGTATTAATGGACCTGTCTATAGCAAAAGTACATTACTGCAGGATTTCCCTAGCAAGCTTTTAAAAGGATCGGCAGATTCTGTTCCAAGCACGTCTTATTATTTGCAGATTAAATCAAACAGAAATACAAAGACAGAGGATAGATGACTACTTCCTAAATATCTGTTAAGAGTTTCATCAGGTGGCAGCTTCCAGAAAAAGATGATCTCTTTAGACTCAGGAGAAATGTGGTAATTTTTGGCAAAGTAACCAAAGATCTCTTCTTTATACTCCCTCTAGCTCTATAAGAAGGTATATGTTCACCATGTTAACTTATCTTAAGTTTCGCAAGTGGGTGTAGATTATGTGTGCACGAGTGCTGACTCAGATTTTTTCTAAGCCTGGGCAAAGCACTACTCTACGCTCGCGTAGTTTGCGAAGTTCGCGCTACTTCGCACTACGCGAATTGCACGTAGCACAGTGCGAACACGCGTAGCGTAGTGTTGCGTAGTGCTGCGGTCATTTTTTGCTTGCTCGCGGTCCTCAACGTCAAGTTGGTGACCGCGAGCAAGCAAAATGACATCCCGGCGAGACTTTTTCCTTGTTCGCGATCAGCAACATCAAGTTGGCGATCGCGAGCATGGAAAATAAACCTCCCAGCGAGATTCCCAACGCGAGGAGGTCAGGTTTCTCATTGCAAGTGGTCGCGTATGCTCGCGACCGCTCGTGATGAGAAACTACCAGTTCGCGTTGAGAAAGCTGCCGCTCGAGTAAAAATCTACTCGAGCAGCAGAAAACTACAGCTAGCACTGTGCAAGATCCATTTTCAATGATTGCACAGTGCCGGTTGCTTGTCCGCACTGTGCAATCATTGAAAACGACATCTGGCACAGTGCGAACAAGGTACTACGCAGTTCGCGAAGTGCTACGCGTAGCTCGCGTAGTGCGAAGTGCACTTTGCGTAGCTTCGCGAAGTGCTACTTCGCGAAGTACGCCCAGGGTTAATTTTTACATGGTAGGACTGAATGAATAGGTTCTATATGTTATAGTCTCTGTTTCACAAAAGTCTATCTGAAAGTCCTTCCAAGTCATTACTAGGGTTGGGCAGAATGTTCCGTTCCGTGCACGACATTGGAGAAATAATGGCCACTCCGGGTTACCCTTTAACGTGGAGTTCTTGCCAAATTCCGCCAATTGCTGCGTGGTGGAATTTTTCTCCCACGAAGTTCCAGAACAACAAGCTGATGTGCGTGAGCGAGATTTGGCATCCTCTAGTGCAATTTTCTAATGCTAGTGGTCAGAGGGTGGCCATTCGAGTAGATGTGCTGCAGCTTGAGTAGAGTTTCTATTCATGAGGCAGCAACATCATCTCAAATGGCTGGTTGCTTTTGCACAATGCAGGGTGCTGTTTGCGCTGATATTCAGCGCTGCTCGCATTACTGGTACTAAATTGTAGGGCAAGCGGCACATTTTTCACCCTTGGCATAATTCCATATAATCTTGCAGAGTTTTTCTGTAACTGTGCATTCCACCCACCCCTAGTCATTACCACTTGCTCGTGGCATGGTATGGTGCCAATAAATCAGTATCCTTAACAATACCATATATAATAAAGTGTGCCAGTTGCAAGACGAAGGGAAACATGGTAGAACTGTGCTATTCCTCTCAAGGGATATTACTGGTCCCTTGGATATGCCCTCAAGTCCTGGGAAAGAGTATAGGGAGCCATAAATTCACCTCCTGTCAGCTGCACGACCTTTTCCCAACCCTCCTCCCTCCACTCTTCCTCTGCAAACCATGGCCCCCACCTTCCCTGGGAAAGAGAATAGGAAGCAAACAATTCACATACTGTCAGCTGCACATCTTCTCACTGACCAACAGGAAAATAGCTACTGTACCTGCGGTAAAGGGGGGCAAGATTATGTACCCCCCACCTTTCTAATGCTTTTGGCATTCCAGGTAAGAAAGCCTTCTCTCTTTTTACACCTCTGTTCGGGATAAGTCTTCTGACTCTGAAGGTGAGGAAAACCACACCCTCATTTAACTGCGTGCCCTGCCCGTCTTTCCTTTCAATTGAGTGGGACTTGTGATAGTGGCTTGCCTAACACCCAGGTCTTGAAATACTGGGAAATGTGTCATTTTCCATTTAGGAAGTCCCTTGCTTTCCTAAATGAGTTGTGGGGTGATTAAAGTATTTATTTTTCTTAAATGAAAAGAACTGATCTGGACATTCACTTATTGTGCCTACTGCTTGACTGCTTGAGTTTGGAGTTTCTACTTCTCTCACTATCTTCAAAAGACGCCCTGGACAGCTCAACCTCGCTGCCCTAAGAGCTGCAGGCGGTAAAATTGTGCTTAGTCTAGTTTGCATTTTCAAAGTAGGGCAGCGGGCAGGACACCGGAGGCAAAAAACCTCAACCCCATGGTTGTGGCCTAGTAGAAGATGTCTTGCCCTGTGGGCCCAAAACTGTGCCTAACAGATGACGTTTAGATTCATATGCTGAAACATGTAAATAAAGCTATCTCTCTCTGAAAAGAAAGTACCAATCAGTGCATTGCGGGAAGTTTCCTGTTTCTGGGCTGCTGTTTTTCTCAAAACAATAAATGAAGAATATTAATAATATGACAATGTTATAAGAACCTGTCCTAAAGGACATTGTTTCACGCCATTTAATTCAATTTATGACAGCTAAGTTTCAAAAGAATTCTATTTCTCTGTAGTCCAGTGGTTCTGATTCACACTGTCGCTGAAAAATAATTTAAAACATCCTTCATTAAATAATGGATTCTTTCTACAAAGTTAGATTTATGCTAACTTGAGCATCTACCATTTATAATTGTGAGATAACTAATGAGGGCCATTATTGTAGGACTATTGCACTTTAGAAGGGGTCAGCAGCACACATTCATCATTCAGTAATTGTAGATCACAATTGGACACCTAGATATTCTGCCAATCGTCTGGTTTGATTTGCTAACTTTTCAATATATCTGAAACTTTTAGAAAGTGCTGCCTCTGGCAGTGTGCTGCTTGCAGACAAGGTTATAAATAAAACAATGTCACATGCAATCAGTCTGATGAATGGAGAGATTTTGGTCTAATTTGACAAGATTTAAGGATTTTTATGAGAAAGCTGTTTAATAATTGACTGAAATAAAAGAATAACATTTTTGAATACGAACCTTTCACGTTGATTCATTGTGTGCTGCTGTGTGTAATGTTCCTGGAACGCTTTTGCATTTTTATTGCAATTCTGAATTTGAGATCAAAGGCAATACAAATATGTCAGGACTAAACTTTTTGCCATTAAAGACATTTTGGGGATGTATTGCAAACAGTGTTAGGTACACGAAGTTGCAACAATATGGCAAATTGGTTCTTTTAACTCTGCTGCGCTATATTGAGAAACACTGCAACAAGCCCTTATTTTTTGAAGTCAGGTAAATAAATGCGTATAACCAGGGTATTTTACTAGACCGTTGTCTGTGTTTTTCAGGGTTTTGACCCACACATCCCAAGATGCAAGCATTCACAAGAGAACACCATATTTAAAATTTAGTGATTCATTACACCTTTTGTGGATTAAATATGTAATATAGATTTTTAAAAGGTTAATCTAATGCAGGTAATGCTCATATTAGATGTTTAAGAGTATTTGTGTCCATTTACTATCAAAGCAAGAACCGCTGGAGTAGTACTCTAGGGTAGTGTTAAAGCAGCAGAAATGCCTTAGACTGCTGCTGGATACACAGAAAAGGAGCTCAGCAGAGCTGTTTTTCTATGCGACCACCATACATTCAACACATCCCTTGGACCTCAGTAGCACCAGCCTTCCTAATGACAGAATGTTGACCCTTGTGTCAGTCTTTAAGTTTTCATCCGATCGCCCACTGGTGTTCCACGTTTGCTATGGCTCCAAGGTTTAAGTCAACAATCATTTGCACTGTTGCGAATAAATGGCTCGATACATGGATTTGTGCTCGATCAGCAAGGGGTCACTGGTCTTCTAAAGTGCTGATCTACAGACACTAACGTCCACACGCTTTTGGATATAGATTTCATCAGGTTTCGTTAAAAAACTGTAAATAAAGTAATATCTCTAGGTGGCTCACAATTTGCCTTTCTAGTCTCCCTAGATTTGTTTCACTTTGTTGATTAGTTTTGCTGCCATTTTGCCTCCGGGAAGAATGAGAATGCAATTGAGATGTACAGTGCATGTGCTTTGACTGCATCTATTCTGACCCTAGATAGTAGGTAAAATTGGCTAGACCAATTGACTTTTCTAACTTTAAAGATGGTGCAAGAGATGGAACAGTGGCATAAAAGGTAAATGTGCAAATATAAACACCTGTCTTTAGACCTTTAGGCATTCTTACTACCTGCATCCTAAAACAGTACAGTAAAGCCTGGCAAAATAACACTCTTTTGGCATGAACAAAAACCTACATTCATACATTAGCATAGTCACCCCCAAGTATGCATTCTAGTCCACAAGGTTGTGTACTTAAAGTATAGAAGCGGGCGTGCTAAGTGGAGCAGCACATCCCAGAGTAACTGTAGCTATAATGTGATTGTTTTCACTGTGTAGCCTGTTGCAGGTTTATACATTGGTGAGGTCTATTTGTGCTGAAAATGTAATATTATACCATTCAAGTTGGGTAAAAGCTAGAAGATACATTAAAAATATATTTCTAATATTTATCTAAAATCTAATTCAATGTTGAAAGTAGAAGTTTGCTAAATATGCTGGAAAGGTAACGCTGTGAAATACCTACTTTGTGCTTCCCGGAAGAGTTTGCAGAAAATAATACAAATCTGTTTTACTTACCCATGAGAGGGAGTGAGCCTAGATGAGGGATGAAGCTGTCATCCTCCCAATAAACAGTAGGACTGCTTCTAGGAGTAGGAAGACTGGAATGTGTAATCAGTGGCCAATTATCCTTGAATGTTGGAGTTGGGAGTGGACAGTTACACAGCTGGCATCACAAAGACCAAACTAGATCTGATCATTCTTACATTTTCACAGTAAACAGGGTAAGAGAGACCTGCTGAACTTTGGCCCAGTCCCTAGAAGCCACACTCTCAGCTGTTTGAGAGCCTTCGGAGTGACCAGGAAGACATTTACCACAACCTTAATAAACATTGGAATTGAAATATTTTGACATCTGTAGGACCAGGACGAAGAGCCATGGCTGCTTAAAAAAGGTAACCTTGAAAGGAAATAATTGCCAGATCCCTTCAGATGTGAACACTAGCAATCCCACACATCTTTTGGATACTAAGTACTTGTTAGCAAAGAATGGGTTAACGTTTGTGGTACAGTGCTCATGGGACCCACGTCTGGGCACACCTGTCACACTTAGGGTGGCACAGGAAGACAGAACAACAGTCTACTTCAACAGTTCACTGTTTATGTGCACGCAGTATTGCATTTTCTGTGTGGTCAATAGACTTATAGTATTCACGAAGATTTACAATCTGAGCAAATCTTTATGAGGATCTCCCACTCACAATAATTTTTACATCCCTTTTAGGGCTTAAGTGAATAATTACTGTGACTTTAACTATTAGTATTGGACAACAGTCATCTTTCCCTTAATACATTCCCCTACACACTTTATTGTTTGATCTACATATTTTCCTAGCCATCACCAAACAAACCAAGTAACCCAAGCATTCTGAAGGATTTCTTTCTGTCAGCCTTTCAAAAAGGACTTCATAATGCAGTGCTGCCAATGTATGCCATCGATGGGATCGTCGTCGACAGGGTCTTCGTCAACGGACTCGCCGTCGATGGACTCGCCGTCGACGGGGTCGACGTCGATGGGGTCTTCGCCGACAGAGCCTTCGTCGACGGGCTCTTCGTCGACGGGCTCGACGTCGACAGGCTTTTTGCTGGCGGAATCGTCGTCGACGGGACCTTCTACGACGAGTTCTTCGTCGACACTTCTCTCTTCGACAACGAAAGCTTCGTCGACGGCATCGTCGTCGATATGGTTTTCGACGCTGGCTTGGTCGACGAGGACTTCGTCGACGATCCCTCGACGATTGGCTTTTTTGACAGGATAGTAATCCTCGTCGACAGAATAGGAGAGGTAATGGACGTCGTCGAGATGGTTTCCGTCAACGAAGGAGCAGAAGAAGTGACAGAAATCGTCGACGGAGAGAAAGCCAGAGATTTTGAAAGGCTTTTACTCACAGTTTGCGTCTTAGAGTCCTTGACAGCAGAATCCTGAGGAGAGTGTGCTGATCCAGAGGAAATGATGGAACTTCTCTGAACAGAATCAGAAGTAGAATGGGAAGATTTATGGCGTTTCTTCCCTTCACTAGAAGAGCTGTCATGCGATCTAGCTCTCTTGCTAGAAGTAGAGGCTCTGTCATCCTCCTCAGCCGAATAGGATTTAAGCCACAACAGCACTCTCGCCTTCCTATCCCTAAGAGTCTTGGTAGGGAAGGTGCGGCAAATCTTGCAATCTTTTGCCTCATGTTTAGGATAGAGGCAGTAGATGCAGTCCAAATGTTGATCATCAACATGGACTCTCTTCCTGGCGCAGGTTCTGCAGGACTTAAACAAGGCCTTCTTGTCAGACATGCTGAAGAAAGTTGAAAACTGAGTGGCACTCAGGGAGACTCCCTTCCACACGACGTGCAGTGAAAATCTGAGGAGAACTGGCTCTGCTGAGAGGGTTCTAGAAGGGTGCTGGTGTCTGATTGGTTGTTACCAAATTCTTGGTTCTTTTGCATAATGAGGTAGATAGGCTGCTAAGATCTAGGCTTTAGGCCTTTTCTTTGGGCCTACTACTGCTACTAACACTTTTGGCACTACTTTTTTATTTACCGGGGACACCCACCTCGGCGACGGGGAATGATTCAGGCATGTGAATCTATGAAAGATACCCCAATACTGGATAACCACACGCCCTCCCTTTCTTGCAGGGTATGCTCAGACGTGAGTCCCTTGTGCACTTTGCCACTGGATTCAAGCAAGCCTGGCTGAAGACGGCTGAAATGCCAGAAACCGGTCCTAGGAAGCTTGTTTCCGGTCCAGGGAAGACATGGCTTGGCAGTTCAGGCTGGACTGTTCCCACGAGGCACAGGGTCAGACTGATTTGCATATGGCCATGTCTGAACTGGGGTGGCAGAGTGGGCTAAAGAACGGTGATGGATTTAACCCAGATCAGTTGACTGGGGGTGAGTGCTTGCAATGTTCAACACTGCGTCCATCACTTCCTTTGGTTTTTGCTTTGTTCGCCATAAGTTGGAAGGGTATGCTCAGACGTGAGTCCCTTGTGCACTTTGCCACTGGATTCAAGCAAGCCTGGCTGAAGACGGCTGAAATGCCAGAAATCGGTCCTAGGAAGCTTGTTTCCGGTCCAGGGAAGACATGGCTTGGCAGTTCGGGCTGGACTGTTCCCACGAGGCACAGGGTCAGACTGATTTGCATATGGCCATGTCTGAACTGGGGTGGCAGAGTGGGCTAAAGAACGGTGATGGATTTAACCCAGATCAGTTGACTGGGGGTGAGTGCTTGCAATGTTCAACACTCCGTCCATCACTTCCTTTGGTTTTTGCTTTGTTCGCCATAAGTTGGCAGGGTATGCTCAGACGTGAGTCCCTTGTGCACTTTGCCACTGGATTCAAGCAAGCCTGGCTGAAGACAGCTGAAATGCCAGAAACCGGTCCTAGGAAGCTTGTTTCCGGTCCAGGGAAGACATGGCTTGGCAGTTCGGGCTGGACTGTTCCCACGAGGCACAGGGTCAGACTGATTTGCATATGGCCATGTCTGAACTGGGGTGGCAGAGTGGGCTAAAGAACGGTGATGGATTTAACCCAGATCAGTTGACTGGGGGTGAGTGCTTGCAATGTTCAACACTCCGTCCATCACTTCCTTTGGTTTTTCTTTGTTCGCCATAAGTTGGCAGGGTATGCTCAGACGTGAGTCCCTTGTGCACTTTGCCACTGGATTCAAGCAAGCCTGGCTGAAGACGGCTGAAATGCCAGAAACCGGTCCTAGGAAGCTTGTTTCCGGTCCAGGGAAGACATGGCTTGGAAGTTCGGGCTGGACTGTTCCCACGAGGCACAGGGTCAGACTGATTTGCATATGGCCATGTCTGAACTGGGGTGGCAGAGTGGGCCAAAGAACGGTGATGGATCAAACCCAGATCTGCTGACTGGGTGTGAGTGTTTGATTGGTTCTGATGCTCCGTCCATCACCACCCCCTTTTGTACCGCTTTGTTCGCCATAAGTTGGCAGGGTATGCTCAGACGTGAGTCCCTTGCTCACTTTGCCACTGGATTCAAGCAAGCCTGGCTGACGACGGCTGAAATGGCAGAAACCGGTCCTAGGAAGCTTGTTTCCGGTCCAGGGAAGGCATGGCTTGGCAGTTCGGGATGGACTGTTCCCATGAGGCACAGGGTCAGACTGATTTGCATATGGCCATGTCTGAACTGGGGTGGCAGAGTGGGCCAAAGAACGGTGATGGATCAAACCCAGATCTGCTGACTGGGTGTGAGTGTTTGATTGGTTCTGATGCTCCGTCCATCACCACCCCCTTTTGTACCACTTTCTAACAGTGGCATTTTTGCGCACACAATTTAAAAACCACCTTCACTAAAGATGTATTTTTAAATTCTGAGCTCAGGGAGCCCAAACTCCAAATCTCTATCTCTTCCCAATTAAAAGTTACACCTGTAAGGTGTTACAAGGCAGCTCCAATGATAACTTATGGGAGAGTTAGCCCTTGCAATAGTGAAAAACAAAATGGGCAGAAATTTACTATCAGGACATACAAAAACACACAAGCACATGTCCTGCCATTTCACATACACTGCACCCTATCGATGGGGCTACCTTGGGCCTACCTTAGGGGTGTCTTACATTTAGGAAAAGGGAAGGTTTGGGGCCTGGAAAGCGGGTGCACTTACCAGGTCGACATGGCACTCACAGACACTGTAATGGCAGGCCTGAGAAATGTTTGCAGGGTTACTCATATGGGTGGCACAATCAGTGCTGCAGGCCCATTAGTAGCATTTGATTCTCAGGCCCTGGACACACACAGTGCATTTTAATAGGGACTTGCCAGTAAATCAATTATGCCAATCTTGAATAAACCAATCACTATTACAATTTAGACAGAGAGTATCTGCATATTAGCACTGGTTAGCAGTGGTAAAGTGTAGAGAGTCCTAAAACCAACAAAAATTGGTCAGACAAATAGGAGGAAGAAGACAAAAGGTTTGGGGATAACCCTGCAAATACCAACACATATATATCCCTACCCTGCCCCATTATATTACTTTTTAAAATTAAACTCAAGACAGGGGACTAAGTCTATGAGTCCTGTAATTTCTACCTGCAACATTTTACTTCATGTTAGAGGCAGCCAGAGTATTCGCTTCCATGGGAGAGATCTCTCAAGGGAGCATATTTACCCACGGATAGGGCTAAAGAGAACACTGTTTTTACGTAGTTTTGAGGGAATTTTGTGAGTCCCTCAAACATTCAGATATATAAATATTTGTGAGCCCTAATATCTCAAAAACGAATTAAGAGAATTACACCAAATCAGAAAAAAAATCACGTTTTCTGAACCAAGATCTAGCTTCCGGCCTAATTTGGTGTAATTCTGTTCAGTTGATTTTGCGGTAGCACGAACTAAAAAAAAGTCTATAGAAAATGCATGGGAAGTTTGTTTTAGGATCCCCCTATTTTCTCAGCCCCATTTGACGGATCACCCCAAAACTTTCTGGAAGTAGCAGTGCTTAATTTGAGCCAGTGGTTTCCGGTGCTCAGCACCAAAACTTAATTGTCAACACTGCACTTAAGAAGTCTGCCACATGGTGGCGCTGCTCATCTAAATTAGAGTTGACCAGAACAACGGTTGTTTATGAATACAATATAAATAAAAAATTACTAATACCTGCCTCCCCAGCCATTCCTTTAGCTTTGGTTACCTGGAATAATCTGACCTGTCACACTTGCAGGCGAGTGAGATGGTTAGGAGTTGTTTTGGCAGCGATGACAGGGGCGATGGGTGGTGCAAGCTTTTTTTGAGAAGTTTCCAGAAGATCTATTTTCCAACGTGACAGCAAGGCACATGCAGGTCTGAAACTTTGCTTGGCCTCATAATGGTTCTCCTACGTGAGCACATCAAACTCAATAGCAGCTGCAGCTAGTGTTGCAGTCTGCCATTATCCTTAATCATGAATCAACAGGCCAGGCCTTATTTTTCATTCTATAAAATAAAAGCTATAGCATTACAGCGCAGCCCTGAAAAAAGAAGGGGGTGCCGGGCTAGACAACCCAGGCAAGGAGACTTGTCAGCGGATCATCAAAGGCCCAAATGCATAAATAAATGAACAAATAAACAAGCATTGGCTTGTAGAGCAGTGGCCTCAGTCTACAGAGTAGTAAAGTCTATCAGTCTTTTTGGCTACAGGACAGTTCACGACTTGACTAAGATGTTAGTGCACATAAAAGGTATGGAAGCTAATGGGAGATTGTGTGAGCAGACTTTGCACTGTGCATTGCTCTTAGTAAAAACAAGGAGAAATCAACGAAGTTGAAATAATCAGAGAACCTCAATGAAGCCGCCAGTACCGCCGGTCCCCACTGTAGGAAAGACATCATCTGGCACAAGCAGCAGCAAGTAATTGAATTCCTAAGAAAAGGAAAACACGAGTGCGACTGGATGAAATACAAATACATCTAAATTAAAGTCAGTGTAATGATCTGAAACACAGTGAATGTAGACAAAGCAAACTAGCGAAGGCAGAAACTCATCATGACGCATTAGAGCGGACAGAAGCACAATAGAATAGACATCCTGCAGGAAAGGAAGAGGCTTATTGATTGGTTGCATGCTCTGTGGAAAAAAATGAGAACAGCCACAGAAAAGTGCAAGTGTGGTTTGCAGTGAAATAAGCCAAGTAGGGAATGGGGGAAAACAGGCAGCATATACATTCTATGTAAAGATCAAGAGCAGGCAAAAATGGACAGGTTAACATGTATGCTTTTATCTGGCATATATACAAGTTTTGCATATTTTGCCAGTTGCACTGCACAGAAATCAATAGCTAAATAAGGATTATTTCATAGTGTTGATGCTATGTCCATAATGTATTTCTCATACTTCATAGAAATTACATAGGGGCATATCAGCAACAACTGGCGATAATTATCGCTAAGCGCACTCAGCGCTAGGATAATTATCGCCGGCTAGCGTGGATTTTTATCGCTGAGATAGCGTGCTATTAGCAACGCTTATCTCAAAAGCGATAAAGATCCTAGCGCTAACTGCCTAACGTGAGATTATCGCTGGAAATCCAGCGATAATCTCACGTAGTGTGGCGTTAGCTTGCTGATAGGGACTCACAAACTTAGCCATGAGATCCACCTTCCATAGGATATCATGGCTAAGTCAGTCCTGAAGCAGGCGTAAGGAAAGTAGCGATAACAGGGGTTATCGCTACTTTTCCTGCCACTATGCTTCATAGCGTGGGGCTTGATGTTATGTTATGTTATGTTATTTGGGAACTTATAAAGGCGCACATACACCAACAGGTCTCTTGGCGCTACGGAGTCTAAGCAGAAAAAGAGGAAAATGAAGGAAAGAGGACCTAATTAAAAATTGAAGAGAACAACCAAGTTTTCAGAACCTTCCTAAACCGCAAATAGTCTGTCTCCTGTCTGATGTGGTTAGGCTAGGAATTCCAAAACTGCAGGCCCAGATAAGAGAACCGGGTCCCGCCCATTCTTTTCCGTTTAATTCTGGGCACCTCCAAGAGATTAAGATGTCTAGAACGCAAATTGCGCTCAGGCCGATGTTTTTCAATGCAAGAAATAATTAACCTAGGGCCAATTTCTAGGATAGCTTTAAAAAGTATACAGCCAGTTTTGAACAGCACACACTGCTCAACTGGGAGCCAATGAAGATCTTTAAGGAGCGGGGTGATATGACATCTCCTATCCTTAAGACAGATAAGTCTAGCTGCCTGATTTTGAATCATCTGGAGCCGATGTCTAAGATATAAAGGAATGCCAAGATAAAGGGCATTTCCATAATCTAACTTGGAAAGGACAAGAGCAATCACAATTTGAATGCAGGCCTCTCTGCTGAAAAAACGTCTAATCTTACGCAATCTTCGAAACTGAATAAAACAAGCAGAGGTAACTGCGTTAATTTGAGTTCTCATGGACAGGTCGGAGTCTTTATAAAGACCCAGGCTCTTAACTGATGATTTCAGAGTTGGGGCCACACCTAACTCAGGTGGCCAATAAGAGGGTGCCCAATGGATAATTTTATTACATGGAGTAATTATTTCTGTTTTTTCCAAATTTAGTTTTAATTGATTCTTATCCATCCAAGTCTTTATAAAAACCATCGAATCCCCGATGAAATCTCTGCATTCGCTGGAATTCTCCAAGGTAAACATCAACTGAATATCGTCAGCGTAATTAAAGATTTTTACCCTCCTCTGCCGAAGACTCAAAATAAGAGGACGTATATAGATGTTAAAAAGAATCGGCGACAAAGAGGAGCCCTGCGGAACCCCACAACTCATTGCAACACTATTGGATTTTAAGGGCGACAGCCACATCGACTGTTTACGATTTTTTAAAAAGGACCCAAACCAATCAAGTGCCATCCCTCCAAGACCTGCCGCTTGATGTTAGGAGAAATGTCGCTTAGCGACATTTCTCCTCTCATGTCAGGTCAGGAACGCCCACTTTGCATCTCATTAGAGATGCAATGCTGGGCGTTAGGAATCCCGACGCTAATACAAGGTTTCACGCATTAGCGTGGCCTTGCTAATTAGGCTATGAAATTATCGCCGCTTTTCAGCCGAAAACGGCCGCAAAAGCGGCGATAATTTTTTAGCGCCAGCTTGATGATATGCCCCATAATTCGCTTAAATTAGTGTTTCCTGTTCTGATTTAATTCTCCCCAGGAAATAGTTATCTGAGCGTGACAATGCATTTAGACAATATTCAAGCTTTTGCAGTATTTCTTGATGGTTTTCTTACCCATTCTTTATTTAGTATTAACTTCAAGAAATTCGGGGGGAAAATTGAAGAAACCCTCTCACTGACTGAACTTCATAATTATAAAACATTTTTAGTAGTCAGGTGTTTTTCCAGTCATCAAGATGTTCAATTAAAAATTGATGGAAAACCAGATAAATGGTTTCTTTACTTCATAACATGCTACATGAGAATAACAGTGGCAGATGAGTAAAGCCTTCATTTCTAGAGGAGGAAAGGGATCCATTAACAAAAAGCAAAAACTCCACGTTTTAAAAACAATGGGTGGAATGAAGAAAAAAGCCCTAGCAAAGCATTTATAAAAGTTTATAGTATTGCAATATAGACTAAAACTGGCAGATCTCAACAGATAGGTTACTCCATTTTATACTCTACTTTGGACGTTCGTCACTATGAAGAGAGGTATGTGCAGAGAGAACAGTTTCTACCCACAGTCTACTTTGGACATATGTTACTCTGGGAAGATGTCTCAGGTGATAGAGCAGTGTGTTTCCATACCATAGTCTCTTTAGACTTCTTAGCATAGAGGCAATTTCAGCCCTACACCTTACTTGTATATCTGTCATGTTGGTGAGAGCAGTGATCAGAGAGGTAAGTTTCTTTTTCACATCCTAATTTGCACAACCATCATCCAAGACACAGCTCACAGGAGAGGGGCCAGTCTCTTTCCGCAATGTACTATGCAGACTTCTCATGCAAGAGAGATCTGTCAGGAAACATGGCAGTGCCTCTCAACAGCATACTATGCAAAACAATAATTCATCCTGACTCAAAAGTCCAAGTGTTTACCAATAGAGAGAATATTGTGAAAACAATCAGTTGTTAAAACATATTCACCAGCATTGGTTTTGGCATAGCTGCCTGAGAAATCAAGTTGTCTCTTAGCTTCATCCATGTATTTCTTGGCATCCCACAGCACCACATTTCCCCCTTTATCAGAAGGCTTAATCACAAAGGAGGTCGCTTTTTTCAGGGATTCCAGTTCCGCTTGTAGGCCTTTAGTTAGATTTTCCACAGCACGATTGATTTTGGATGTATATAGGACACTAGAAAGAGGAGGAAACTAGAAAGAAACCCACCCAAAACTGGCTCTGAAGTCTTAGACAGTAGAACCACATCCAGTTTCCAGAAAATTAACTTAAAAGTGGGACCCAAAACAGCTCGCTTTGCTCCAGTTTCAAGTTCTTAAAAACCAAAAGAAGGGAGTACCCCCAGAGTGCTTCAAGGACTGCTGTGTGAGGTGGGCAGACAGTTTCCCAAGAGTGAGGGGACATTACCTCAAATCTGAACTTCAGGTCTAGTACCTGGAAGCCTGCTTGCTGATGGAGGGAAGGAGAGTCTGCCTGGCACAGAAAGACAACTATGAAAGCTGTACGTGCTTCAGCAACTGTCTTGGTGTTCGCATTGCCTGGTCAAGCTGCAACTGCCTTGGTGTTTGCATCAGCCCAGTCGGGATGCAACTGCCATAGACTTTGCATCAGCCAGATCGGGGTTGAAACTGCTGGGGTGCCTGGCCAGGTATGCAAACGCCATTGTGTTTGAATCATACCGGACGGAAGCTCATTGTTCTTTGATCCCAAACGGGGCTGCACTTGGTGAACCAGTAGTTGAATGGTGCCAGGACTGAGACTGTCTTTCCACACAGGATTAATCAGGTCTACTGTATAAAGAAAGATGCAGGCCACACCATCCTCAGTTTAACCTCACCTGATTTCTGCAGGCCTCTACTTGAGTTGGAAACAAGCTGCTGACTTTCATGCTAGTCAACCACGAATTACTGAAAGACATCACAGTAGGTCTCATCCAAGGCTTGAAGAAACATGACCACATCATCCCCTTCTTGATGGAACTCCACTATCTCCCCTTGTTGGCTTGCACCATCTTCAAAACCAGCTGCATCACTTACAAGGCCATTACAAGCAGCACTCCCGCTTATCTTGCAGACAAGCTCACCACCTCTGGAGGTTCTTTGCACACCCACAGCTAAGACACCATTAGGCTGCAGACTAAGAAGTGTAAAAAAGAAACATCAAGCAAGTATGCACCCATGACCTGGAACAACATCCCAGTAAACTTGTGCTCTTCTGCCTCAGACAGTAGTTGATCCACTACTGGAAACATATATCAAACATCTTTAAATGATTTCATGACTCTAGATGGCTCTGCACCAATAAAAATGACTGGGACATATTGAGTCAACCTTAAAGGTAGGCTGTGAAAAGGTTTGGGTCAATCCAAGCATTGTAAGTGAAAGTAATGCATCAATTGTGAAACCAAACTACTGGGGAACCATGGTCCATGTGAAACCCAAGAATGGGCAGCATACACTTTCTTAGAGGTTAATAATAACATGTTCTCCTAACCCTATCTCAATATACTATCCTTATTGATGCAACAAACATTATATCTAAAATTCAGGCTGTGAACTCTATTGGTCCTAGCCCGGACTATAAATATTAGCGGGGGATATGCAAACTGATATTCTACTCCTCTTCTGGAAAACCAGGGCCGTAGGAAAGTGAACATTACGTCCTCTGTTCAGACAACAAAATAGAAGACATTGTAAAAAAAGAAATTGCCCTGTGTAAGCAGGCAGACACAGAAGGTACCTTCCTCCTTGTAGCATCTTATATCAGCTCTGTAAGATGCCTCACAAGGCAGAAAAAGCAGGTACATGAATTTTAATTTGAGCCAGTCACACTTGTTTTTAAGTATGATCAGCATTGGGAATGATTTCTAATTGAATGGGGAATGAGCATATAAATACTGGGGAAATTATGAGAGTAAAATGATATTTTTAAAAGTGTATTATGATTATAAGTTTTAATATGATTATATAATTGTAAAATTGTATTGTATGGCTGAGCCATGAAAATGTTTGGCATGTACATCATACAACAAACATAATGTAAAAATATTGTTATGGATTTTAACTGACAACATTAAACATTGCATTGCAATGCTGCCTTGAGTGCTTACCATGGGTTAGACTATTTGCAAGCATTCATCCCATTAACGTTTGGGTGTTTGATTGCCAGTAGTATGCCTGACAAGCTGAGAGTGTTGCATCTTTCAAAGCCTACTACTGCCAATAATTGTGAATTAAAAAAAGTAGTACATTTGCACCCATTTAAGGAGAAAGGATGCACTGCTTTTTTTGTTTAATAAACTGGTTACTATATATATTTAGGAACCCAATCCAAAAAACGAACAGGTTAGAATATCTTTGTTAAGTGAGAATGAACAGACACTGACACAGACATAGCAAATCCAACTCAGGGCCTTCAGACCCAATTATCAAACCAAGAATTCATTAAAGGAATGTCTCATGCGAAATACCACAGCTGAAGCTACGCCCCGGCCCATGACGCTTGGGCATGGCAGTTCTCCCTGGGAAATCATGAGTACAGTCATGTACAACACAACGGTCTGGAGTCCCTGTCCTTAGAAAACTTATTTTAAATGTATTTTCACTGTGCGCTCTCTTCTCCATCTCTGCTACAAGAAGCGTTGATGGTGGGGATGTCAAATCGGTGCATGTGCAAAACACACAAGATGATGGATGGAATGTTGCACATTGGCAAAACATTCACCCCCAGTCACAGATCTGGGTTTAATCCATCGTTATTTTGCTCACCACGCCACCCCATTTCAGACATGGCCATATGCAAATCACTTGTGACCCTATGCCTCATGGGAACAGTCCAGCCGAACTGCCAAGCCATGTCTTTCTGGGCCAGAATCAAGCATCCTAGGACCGGTTTCTGGATTTCACCCCTCTTCAGCCAGGATGCAATTGTCACCCCGAGTGGGACGGGTATGCTCGGACGTGAGTCCCGTGCTCTCCATGCCACAGGAATCAAGCTATCCTGGCTGAAAAGGGGTAAAACCCCGAAACCGGTCCTAGGATGCTTGTTTCCAGTCCAGGGAGGACCTGGCCTGGCAGTTCGGGCTGGACTATTCCCATTGGGCACAGGGTCAAGATTGATTTGCATATGGCTGGGTCCAAACTGGAATGGCATGGTGAGCAAAAAAAGATGGATTTAGGCCCAGATCTCTGTCCTGGGGTGAATGTATGACATTGTTCTGTATTCTGTCCATCAATAGTTCTTTGTGCAAATCGGTGGTTGTGTGCAGGGCTCCATGCTTCTGGTTCTCACATTTTCAAAAAATTTAATTATGTGACTGGCTATTCATGTACCAAACCCGAGTCGCAAATACTGAAGGGCTCACGGGCAAATTAATAGGGCGGGCCAAGTCAGAGCAGAGCCATGTATCTAGCTTAGCACCAAGGCAGTGCAGAAGAGAACCATCTCCTGCTGGAAGGGCTGCATGTTTATTCTACTAGTGCCAAATATGCTTCCACTGCATTGGCACACAGAGTCCCTGTCCTAGACATTTGCCAGACAGTTATGTGGGTGTCCCTCCATGTGTTCACAAAGCATTATTGAGTAGACAGTCAGGTTTGCCAGATGGCCACCTCCAAATAGGTACTGCTTTGGTATCTATTTAAAAGTTGAGCAATCTAGGGCTAGCTCACTATCAGAAGAACAAGTTTTTTACCTTCTGTAATGCTTTTTCTGGTAGAGACTATCTAGCCACTGATGTCAACCCACAGGAGTGGTGCCCATATAAGCCCGGCACGTCATTTCTGGAGTAGAACGGCATGAGTGTGGAGCCGCAAGGCACTAATGAAAAGCTTCCAGATCCAGTCTGTTGCCTTGGGAATATTTAACAGGTGAGCAACCTGCAGCTAAACGTTTCAATCAGTATGACCATGTGCATTTGTATGTGGAAGGCATGTGTGTATTTGAAAGGTTTGTGCATTTTGAGATGTTTGTAGAGTGCAGGTTTGAAATGAAGAGTCTAAGGCAGCCATTTTAGTGACTCACGTTTCCTAAAAAAAGGAACAACAGTCATTGGGAGAATGCCTATAGCTTATCAAATGAACTACAAATAGCGGCGGGTCTGATCAGATGGTTTGTACTGAAGCCAGATTCAGGGAGAGCAAATTAACTCATGGTGTCTTGGCTGAAAAGTGGATTTATGGTTTGTTGAATAATTGGAATGAGTGGGTTAGAGGGATAGGGGCCAGAATTTTCATGTCCATATATAGTTAATGCAATATCTGTTCAAAAGTTGATAGAAAAGGAACTAGAAATACGGTCAATGTTGGTTGACAAGTGGTTAGCTAATGTATTAACAAGCGACTAGAGCAGTATAGCTCTAAGGTAAAAGGGAGAAAGGAAATCTCAGAATGGTTACTGGCTGATCACATTAAGACCCAATGCCAAAGAGAAGACTCAATTTGCTATACCAGAAGGATTACAGCAGTTTAAGGGGATGCCCTTTGAGCTTGAGCATGTTCATGCAAGTTTTCAATGCCTGAACCATATTCTCTCAGGGCTAGAAGAGTTCTGCGTGGCTGTTCTTGATGCTATTTCACTCTTTAGCATTTTAATGAGGACCACCTAAGGCACGCTCTGTAGTCCAACTTGGGCATCAGTTGGACAAAAGGAAGATCCCTATTGGACGCCAAGATCTACTCTGTGTTTATTCCCATCGCTTAGACTCAAGTGAGCGCTTTCTAGATCTCACCAGAAATTGCAGGAATTTTTTAGCGAATTCTGGGGCAGCTTAACAAGCTGACTTGGAATGCGGAATGCCAGAAGACACCGGACTGTGGTCAGCCCTTCATTGTATAGACTGACGCACCAAACAATGAAGCTGGAGTTGAACTGTCTTGACTTGATGACAAGGGTAGATAACATTTATTATCAGCTGGTTACTGCTTCCTAGGGATTGGACATCTGCAGCCATTAGCATTCTGATGATTCCGACTGCAAAAAGGAGAACAAGTTAAGAGCACTGTGTTCGACTCATTTCAGCCAGAATCCTAAACAAAGACACTTCAGCTTGGAAAAGTTATATTTTAAAAAAGACTCACAATTTGAAAGTACCATCGGAGTTGCAAAAATAAAACTTTTAATGATTGTTTTCTATCAGAAATGATGTAACGCGTAAAAAAAAAGTAAAATAAAAATAACACCCCATTCTCCAGGCTGAAGGAAAAGTAGTCTGTATTGATTTCAATACACACTAGAGGATATCTGACACCCAACAAATTTCCTAATAGAGTCCGTTTTCTTTAGTGTATCATCTTATTTACTGGAAACAAAATAGTTTGTTTGTTAGATGATGATTTTTTGTAAGATGTTGATGACGGAACCGGCTGGAGCGGGGAAACCATTAGGCATACTGGAGGAGTGACACCCTTGATGACTGTTCGACTGTTGGGGCACCACCGTCCTCCTCCCATGTTGCCATCAGTGTTCGAAAATAGGGAATTAAGATTGACTATCGCTCCAATTGATTAGACTAGTAAACCAGTTAATTCATGTAATTAGTGCTGTATGTTTGTCTGTCCCCCTAAATCAAAGAGGTAGACAGGCGATTTAGAATCTGGGGCACTTTTTCATCTCAATGAAAGCCCTGGACCCCATGTAGCTGAATCATGTGGACAGATTTATAGGGTAACAGGGTCATCATCCCCAATTTTGACTTCCCATATTTGGTTTTTAATCATACCTGAACAACTGCTAATGAAGGGATAATTTGGTGACTGAAGGTACTTCTATTCCACAAAAAAGACCCCTGCTGGTATTTAAATTCAAAGTGCTCCCTGGAATATGGTTGAGCCCATCTTGGCTTTCTAGGGACCAGTTCGAGACCTGATGGTGAAGCATGCCACTACTAAAGTGGGTGAGGGTCTAACAAAGAACAATTTTGATTCCAGTGAATAGACCGATATACTCAAAAATATCTGACTGTTAGGAATATTTGTTGGGTGTGGAATACCCATTTGTGTGTACTGATGACATAATAGGGAGAACATATTCCGACCCTGAAAAATCTTCTCGCTCACCCTCCTGGTGGGACAATTTGCTAGTTTCCCCACGTTATGTTTTTGTGGTTAGGTGTGTACTGATAACCCAGGCCTTTTACACCAAGTTGAGGATTTTGTTGTTTCCTGCCCCCTCAAGAGGATGACCAATTGCCTGAGCAAGGATTGTCTTCACAATATGATCCATGGAGAGGATATGGACTCTGTGGTCATATGTACATCATTTACACCACCCACCCGGGGTGAATTGGGTGATCTGTGCAAACTTGGGGACAACTATCAGACATGAGACTGAGCGATGGCAGAGGTGAAGCCTCAGTGCAGTGAACAATAAAAATACATTTATGCACGAGGAGTCTAAGATTCTTGTCTATCCAGACTTTAGTATGGAATGACAATTCTTAAATGTTTACTGAATAAATAATTGTGATATTATTAAAGACAGGGAGGCTAGCATTATTTATAAACTTGTATTCACTCTTTCTGAGCAGCAACTCTTACATGCTTCCAAAACAGAACTTAAAACACATCACATTGTAAAATAGAATCCTCAGTCCCATTAATACTCCTTGCCCTCCATATTCCTCCTCTTTTGTTTGACTCTTCTTTCTAATATTCTTCGTACTCCTTTTCTGGTTTCTTTATCCTTCTTTAGTTATGTGCAAATTAAACCAAAAAAAGCATCTCTCGGATTCTAAATCAAGTTTACTCCTGTTAATCAAAAACTAAATTTTCATTTTTTAAAATTACCTTTTTTAGATTTTGCAAGGTCTTTCCTACTTCCTTACCCACCTAACCTCCTTATCCTATGGGATTGGTTGGGCAAGATAATGCTAGCCTCCTTGTCTTTAATAAAATTGCGATTCTTTATTCATTAATCCTTTAAGAATCGTCATTTAATGGCATGACAGGAGGCGAGCATTATGCATGTTCATAGTTTTTCAAAGCGCTGCTTCAAACATGTTCTACAGCTCTGAAATAAAACCTCCTAAACGTAGCTGCATTAGACCAATATGCTACCTTAAAAATTTCCTCCAATGTCCTTCCATCATAAAAACCTTACTCGCCATGGCACCCCTGACAGAGTGTGCTGTAAATTTTGACAAATCTACACCTGCTTCCCTCATTACAGCCTTTACCCATGTAGCAATTGTTGCATTTGTGACAGCTTTAAAAGGTTTTACATATGAAATCAACAGCTAATCCACCCCAGCACATCTTTTTCCCATCATGCTCTTTAATGCATCTAACCACTCACAATTTAGGAGAGTTTCCAAATCTTAGGTAAAATACTGAAGGAGGTATTGTCTTAGTTCTATTCCTAATTTCAAAAATGACTTCATCTGGTTGAAAAAAAATCTATTGGACTCATATCTGAAGCCTGTCTGAATGAGATTAAACACTATAATGTTGCTAATTTCCAGGTTAATTATCTTACTCCTAGGTATTTCTTGCTGGGCCATTTCTCAAATAGCTTTAATACCAAATCAACATCCCATTAGGTTTGATATTTTGCTCTAGTCAGTCTCTTCAACCAAATTCCTTTCATTACCCTGCATATCAATAGACTTTTACCCATTGGCAATACTTGTTTTAAAGACTGTCCTGCTCCAACAGCCGATCTAGAACAATTAACTGCTCAATATGATATTCCTCATTTAAATAAATCTGCAAATAAATTTGCCACCTCTAGTTCATCTTTTACCACAGGATCCAAATCCCTTTCCATGCACCAAAGTACCATATTTGCCATGCACTTCTATATCTCTTTCTTGTTCCTGGAGCCCATGACTCATTGAGGACGTTTGTAGCTGTTCCCGAAAGGCCTATGAATCTACCTGAACTCCTGATAGACTCCATACTTGAAGGCTGAGCAAACCCGACTTAACCAAAGGGAGTTCTTCCTTCTCCATTCCTTTTAAAAGGCCTTCACATGACCTTATCAAATATGGGATTTCTATTGCCATTTCCATAATAGTTGGAAACCATAATTGGGTTTTCCAAAACGGTGTGACTAGAACTATTTGACATCTCTGCCTCCTCACCTGCACTCAAACTCTCTGAATCATAGAAAACATGGGCAACGCATATGCTTGCATTCCATTCCAGTCCTGCAAAAATGCATCTACATCTATTGCTCCCAGGTCTGGTCTCCAACTGATATAATGTGCTAACTGAAAAGTGAATTGGGAAGCAAAAAGATCCACCTCAACCGTGACCATTATTTCCTGACTCTTCTGAAAATAATTCTCCCTTATCTTCTAATCGCTGTAATCTGTCAAATTCCTCAAATTCCAATCTGCCACCACATTATATATCCTTGGTAAATATTCTGCTTTCAATCTTATCTTTTGTTCCAAGCAAAATTCCCATATTTCTTTTGCTAAATCTGATAGTCTCTTCAACCTGCTTCCTCCCAATTTGTTTATATATGTTAATGCAGTTATGTTGTCTATCTTCAATAATAGTGAGCATCCCCTCAACTCTTTCCTGCAACTGTGAAGGGCAAGCAAAACCTCTCTTAACTCCAGATAATTTATGTGTTCCTCTTTTTCTACCACATTTCAAACTCCACCTTTCTCCTGCCCAGGAGCATATGGCACCACATCCTGAATTGCTTGCATCTGACTCTAGAATAAAATCTGGTTTTGTCCCAGAAATTGCCCATCCATTCCTGGTTTCCAAATATTCCTTCCATCATAACAACTCCTCTTTCGCTTCTTGACTCAAAGGTATCATGTCCCCGTATCACGAACGTTTCATCAAACCTAAAGTCTTTAGATGTTGAAATACCCTGTAATGTGAAGGACCTGGAAATACTGCTTGAATTAATGAAGATAACAGACCAATCACATGTGTCAACTTTCTCAACTACACTTTCTCCTTCTTTGACAACAATCTCAGTTCTTGTCTTATTTCTTTACATTCTTCTCCGGTAACTGTAACTGACCTGTTACTGGATAATGGATAAATTAGACCTAGTAGTTAACCTAAGTTTTTGGTGATGGTATTGGCACCCAGGTAGACAAAGACACAAAACTTCAGTATCTTTATGCATAATAACTCTAAGGTCAAGGCCGTCAAGTATTTAGGAGTCCTATTTTACTCCAATACAAACTGGAAACCTTTTATTGAAGCTAAGAATGAGGAGTTCACTAGAGCTGTGGCCACAGTCTTTAATTTTGCCTCAAGACTGGGTAGTAAACCCCTTAAGACCTTGGTGAAGATCTACCAAGCTCAATGTATTTCCAAGGTCTTATATGGAAGTGACATTTGGGGCTACATGGCTACAAGCCACCTAGTGATTACTGAAACTAAATTTCTGCAGCAGTTACAATCTGTTACCCAAAGCATCATCTCCCTGTGTGTCCGAAGAGTTGGATGTTGGTTATTTGAGTGATCGCCCTCCGTTCCCTGTTGAGTTGCATTCGACTGTTTGCTCAGTTTGAATTGATTTTAAAATATTGTCTTTCTCTTGACGGGCCTCATAAAATCCCTTGGATCTGATACATTAAGGATTCCTTTTTGTGTCTGGGGAGGGGGAGTTTTTTAACAACCCTAAGAATATATGTGAGTTCGAGAGAAAGTTAGAGAAGTATAACTTCCTAGAAAGAATATTTTAGTATAGGGAGAAGACCAAAATGGTGAAACCTATGGTTTGGAGATTTATATTGTTGAAAACAATACAGATAATGGAGCCATACCTTGCCCTTGTCAAGAGCAACACAGACCATGTTTTGCTCGCTAGATTCAGATTAGATTGTTTGCATTTGTTGATAGCCTTTCCCAGGAGATGTTATGATTCTGGGTCTAGGGGTTCCTGCAGCGGTGACAATTTGTTTCCATAGGACACACTACACTTGGTGATATCTGGCAAATTGTATTCTGCTCCTAGAAGTGCTTTTATTATACTGTTGCTGTAGGACAGGTGGTTTTCGCAAGTGCTAACAAAGCTCATATTTTTACAGATGTTATTAGATGAATTTATTATTTTTAATGTAGCAGCCTGTTTAAGTCATAAGGAACCTCGGGAATCTACTGCAAAATTAATTTGGTTTTAATCTCTAACAAATTTTATATCAATTGTATTGTGATTTTTAAATGTATGTGTTATTTATTCCTCTGTATACTTTTATAGTTTTAAAAGAAACTGAATAAAGATATTTGATAAAGACTTGTTACTGTATGTACCACAAATCCTAACAAATGTCCAAATGCTGCAATGAAGCCACAATGTATTTCTCCATATTTATCATAAAACCCAAGGTTTCCCAAAAAATCTTTACCAACATCAAAATAGTTTCAATTCCTTCACATTTTGATTCATTATGAAAATGCCATCCAAATAAACAATCATTCTCACTCCTCTTTCTCTTAGAAACCCACTACTGGTCAAAGAAGATTGTGAAACATCAAGGTGCTGCTGACAGCCCGAAGGGGAGACATTGGAATTGGTATAACTATCCTTTCCATCTGAGCTGTAAAACATATTGACTGCCCTATGCAAATGGAATTGTGAAATAGGCTTCCTTGAGATCCATTTTCACCATCCAATCTAAATCCTGAAGCATGTCCCTCAATGGATGAATATCTACCATTATGCGGTGTCTGTATGTAACAAACTGATTTCGATTTCTCAAATTTATCACAGTCCTCCAGCCCTTGTCTTTTTTCTCCACCAGAAACAAAGTACCCACAAACAGTTTCTGTACCTCCATTATCTTTACTATTGTTTCTTTTATTTTCATTTGTAAATTCTCTTATACAATATTTTCCAACTTTTTAGAAAAATCAGTTTGTTTTGGTCTTTTAACTGGTGAGGTTCTGAACCGAACTCTATTTCATAACCTATTTTCTTCAAGATACAAGTATCCTTAGTTAATTTTCTCCATTGATCTTGGAAAAACCTTAAACTTCCTCCCACATATTATGGGCTAGAACCAATAACAGTCCTCATACTCACCTTGTCCCTGATTGCTACCTTGTCCATGTCCTCTACCACTTTGACTTCTTCCCCCTCTCCCCCGGTGGGGATAAAAATTGGTACTCCGTAGTTTTCTCTATAGTTTCCATAATTTTGGTACCCTGGCATTCCATTTTTCTTGTATCCTAGTATATGGGACTTGTAATTTGCTCGGCTGAAAGGTTGTTCTTTCCTCCCAGCCTTTCCATAAAAACTATTTCCTGTAAATACTATGCATATGAATAAGTGAACTTTATGTACATTTGTAAAAGTCTGCAAATATTTACTCAGGGATTTTACCTTTCCATCTCCAAATAATAATCCCTTGACCTTCCCACTTGAATCTTTTCTAGCTAAATCACCCAATTTGTGGTCAATGTGCATTAATACTGTTCTGCGTCTCACAGCCATAAGCCCTGCATTTGCATTACCTAAAAAACTAATTTCACACTGGCACCATCCTCTCACTAAATAAATATTTATATCACTCCATTTCAAATATGCATCTTCCACTGTATCAACAATCCTAGCCAGTGGACCCAAGATATCTAGAACCCTGTCCTGGCACTGTTTTAATGAGCTCTCTACGCACGTTCTAGAGTCTCAGCCCATTTTAAAAAGATAAGTCATTAGGTGTTAAAGTTACTTTTCCCTCTATCACTGGATGATAGCATTCAGCCATCATAATATTTCTCCCATCTTTCTCTAGTGTCTTCCTTATTCTGCTCTTAATATATTTAGACACATGGTCTAAGAGCCACCAATCTTTACCCTTTGAGTGTCTTATATCCCTTGGGTCAAATAACTTGTCTCCTAATGGATTCATAACTGTTGTCATTATTTATTTTTGTTATTCTCATCGAACTTAACAACCGTCATAATCCAAGTCCATGATATACTCAAGCATATTGGATGTTTCATCTGTCATTTCCACTTCATCTTTTGGATCAAATTCACTCTCAGTGTTAAACTGACTTTTCTTTGTGCCGCTTTGAACACCAACTCTTCCTGAGCCGCTTTGGGCTCCATTCTTATTTGACATAACATCCATATGTTTCTTTTTCTTTATACTTTTTCCTCCTGGACCTCTATTTAGATTCTCCTCATCAGATATTGAAAAATATTCCTTATCATCTACTTGTCTAAACTCTCTTTTCTTACTTAATACTTGTTTCACTGTTTCTTGACTGCATCATGCAGTTCCTGACTTATGATTTTCCTAATTATGCCTTCCCGTCTCGAATCTTCTTTATCTTTCAGTCATTTAAACTTTTTCATTATTATTTTTACAATATATATGTTTTATGCCCTTTTCTTAGCCTTTGCCCGTGTTTTGCGTGTTAATTTACTTATATATCTCCCAACCACCGCTCTAAAACATTCCCAGCAATGAAGGCCAAACCAAAGAGTTTTGTTGCTTGGGATATGCGCCTGAATTTCCAAATTTGCTTCAAAACAAACCCACATGCTCATTAACGTACCCTACTTCATTTAAGAATATACACTCTGACCTAATATGTCAGACGCATATACAAAGGTGTGTGGAAAGAACAGCTTCCTTTAGAAAGATGCATCAGACGCTTTCACATGGCTCTCTCTGGCACAATGGCTGCCGCTGCCTGATTGTGTCTTTCAATTGGAGAGTGAGGGGACTCAAACTGCTCTCGCTCAAAAAATGTGACCGTCAAAAAACGGAGCCTGTAAGTTTGTCAAATTCAATTATTCTATCTTCAAATGCAGAGGTAGTTTTGTACCCAAAATTAAATATTTCAATTTTTATTCATTTCTAAATGATATTGCTTTAATGTTAATATCTATTAACAGAAGACAACTAATAAAAATGAAATTTTACAAATCTTTATTAAACAAATATTATTAAACATACATTGGGTATTAATTACAATTGCAAGACATCTTTATCAACATTAATACACAATCATCCAAGACTAATAATAATCGCACATCCAATTATACTTGTCTGCTCAGCAGCAGCAAACAAAAGAGGAGGAATATGGAGGACAATGAGTATTTATGGGACTGAGGATTCTATTTTACATTCGATGTGCTTTAAGTTCTTTTTGGAAGATTTTGAGAGTTGCTGCTCAGGAGTGAATAAAAGTTTATGCATAATGATAGTCTCCGGTCTTGCCATAAAATCCTAGGTGAAAGAGATCTGCAACTTCTAAGGCAAACCTTTCTGAGACAGGGCTTAGAAATTGAGGTGTGGTATACTACAAGGCTGAAGATGGTATTCAGGAACTGGGTCCATACGTTTGTTAAGGTGGAAACTGTCCAAGCTATTTTGGAAGTTATTACAGCAGACAGTGGTTGAAAACCAGTTTTGACTTGTTGAGAATGACTGGGATATCTGCTTCAGCGATAGGTTTCAGAACTTGTAGTTAGCCTTTATTCGATTGCTGGTGTGGTCAGTGTAATGGGAATCTTTTTATCTGACACTCATTAGTATAAATACTACGAGTACATGCAATGCTGTGATGCAATACTTTGCCATCGGGCCTCTCCTACTGCCATCCAAGTGAGGGTCTTTCTACAGCTTTTTTTATGGTCATGTGACAGTCCTGGAAGCAAGTTGTATATATTGTGGAATCCAGTGCTTTGTCTTATTTAATTTTGATGGGATTTTTAAGAAATTGGGTGACTGGTTGAAGTGGTGAAACCCTACTCAAGCAGCAACCACAATCCTTGTCAGGCTCAAGTCACAAGAAAATCCTACATTAACCTGTGTTCAACCCTCTTAGCTTGGCACAGAGTGGTCAGGCTTTACTTAGAGGCAATGTGTAAAGTAGTTGGTCAACACTTCAAACAGTAATAACATGGGAATACAACATGAAAAGCATCCCATAATAGATTAGAAAAGTGGAGTACATTGTACTAAATAGAACAAGACCAAAATGACGGAAATCTAATCACTAGAACCGGAGATATGGAGCTTTAAAGATTTCTGTGAGGAGATGCGTTGGTTCTGTTGGATCCACAGATGGCAGAGCACCTTTAGCCCATGTCCATGGGTCGAGGACTGGGATAGCATCACTTGGCAGGGTAGGACTCACATATGGCAGAGTCCAGGTGCTGGGTTCAAAGTTGGTGGGGTCTTCTTTCCCTGAGGCCCTAGCCAGGAGGCCAGCCAGCTAGCCCTTGGAGTCACTCTGGGATCCTGGGTTCAAAAGATGCAGGTCCTGTCCTTCCCATCCAGGGAAGAGGGCAGCAGGCAGTACTTCAGCACAGCAGGGAGGCATCCTTCAGAGAAGCAGTCCAGCAGAGTGGCAGTCCTTTCAGCAGCACAGCAGTTCTTCTACCTGGAATAGTCCACAGGTCCAAAATAGTACTGGAGAGTCGGTGTTTGAGGGCCAATATTTATACTAGATGCCTCCCTTGAAGTGGAAGAAACTTCTAGAGATTTCCATTTGAAGTGCACATGTTTCCTTCCTCTCCTGCCCTGGTTCCAGACTAACTGCAGGCAGTTTGCAGCCCTTAGTGTGGAGGCAGGACACAGCTTATTCAAGTGTAAGTAGGGCTGTGCCCAGCTCTGCCCTCCCATCCACTGATGATCCACCCAGGCACACCTAATCTCCTTGATGTGTGTGGCTGTCTAGGAGAAATACACAAAGCAAACTGTCAGCTACACCCAGAGATAGGCTGCAGACACTAAATAGCTAAGGAGAAAAATGCCAACTTTCTAAAAGTATAAACTAGAGCAATATGTTCTAGACAGGATATGCACGACCTGATACACTCATATGTGAGTGTGCATTATCAATTCATCAACAACTTAATTGCTTAACGTAATGAGAAAACAAATAGGGTGACAATATGATACATTAACAGCATGCTATAAGTGCAATTTCAGTGTTCAGATAATGAAGCCAAAAACAATGTCCTTCTTCTTGATGTGCTTCATTTATTGGCACGTCTGGTGAAGATTAGGGGTGGGCGGAATTTGCGGAATTAACCTTCGCAAATTATCGCGAGAATGTTTAAAATTATCGCAAACAAGCAGAAATATCGCGAAGATGCGGAAGTTTTTTTCCGGCATGTTCGCGAGATTTTCTGCATGGTTGCGGGTCGCCAACTTACCCATGTGGTTGCTTGCGGGCGCGGCCATCTTGTTTTGAGTTGTTCTCGCGGTGCATGATCGCGAGAAGAAAGACGTGATCGCGCGACGCATGACGTCACTGCGGGCGCGAACTGTCGCGAGACAGCGCAAATGGCTAAAAACAATACAACATCTCATGGAGAACGCGACCGGATCAAGAAAACTTGTCGGCGAACGCAGGGATTCAGGTAAGGCGATCGCGCGCGCGCGAGAATGTATCATTTTACAGCGCGAGCAAGAAACAAATTATCGCCAAGCTGCGGAAACCGGAATTTTTGACATTTTCGCGCTCTCCGCGGAACGCAAAAATGTCAAATTATCGCAATTTCCGCGAACGGAACGAAATTTTTGCCCAGGCCTAGTGAAGATCCAAATTCAAAGTAAATTCCAACAGTCCATGTGATATATCAAAAAAAATAAGGTGGAACTCTTTCCTCAATCCCAATGCATTTTGGGTGATACCACCACCCTTCTTCAGGGGATATCTACAAATGAAATTAATCATATTTAATGAATTTCTGAGACCTGATTTATTAAACTCAACCAGAGATGAATAGGGAAGTGATAGACCTCTATTTTCCAGGAGGGTTCAAAGCTACAACGTGAGTCAATTGAAAGTTGGTAATTGGCCTCAAAGTGAGGTTTCTGTAACGGAAGTCGAGACCCGAACTCGCAAAGAACCACAAAGTGCCAGCTCACCCAGTGCATGACGTGTTTAAAAACAGTGTACTCCATGCCATGCAAAAATCGATATCTACCTATTAAAAATTCAGATGTGGACCTGGGTCTGAACCCAGAGCTGCTGTCCAAACGAGTCAATGACAACCTGTGAGATCAAAACAAGTGTGAGTTGAAAGTGTCCACGTAGTGCAAACACCATAAGATTTAGCCAAATTGTAAAAAAGATAATTAGTTATTAGTGGAGAGGGGTCGACGTCCCACTCAAATAATGAACACAATCTTTGTTAAGGTGACCCACAAAAGTCACTAAATCAACCTGTGCTTAAAATACAATTAAAGTGGCACAAAGCAGTCACGCTTAACTTAGAGGCACTGTGTAAAGTATTTATGCACCACACAAACAATTATAAAGTGAAAACACAACATGTGAAAAATTCCAAACTAATTTAGGAAAATAGAGTAATTTTTAATGAAGAGAATAACACCAAAACACAAAATCAGCAGAACTGGAGTTATGAGTTTTTAAAGTTGAAGGTAGTTTTAGAACCAAGAGGTGCAAAGCACCAACTACAAGAATCAGCCCACGCTGGACAAGGACAAAGTCATAAGTTCAGACCAACTGCGATGGAGTGTGGGCTGGCTACAGGACCATGGTCGTCCCTTTGGGAGTTATATTTTGTATTCTTGATGCGAGGTCTGGGTGGCATTGCTTTGCAGAGCAATATGTCCCTCTGCATTGGTTCTAGTGAGGCCTTCAGCTGTGTAGTGAGATCCTACAGGGCTTTGTCATGCCTTGTCTCGGGCCAGTGAAGCCTTCGATAGGGAGTGGTAAGACTCTTTGGGGCCTTGCGTCGCTCTGCGATAGATCCAGTGCAGCTTTCAAAAGGGATTGGCATGTTCTGGCTGTGAGAGGCTTTGTTTCACTCTGTTTTGGATCCTATACATTTTTCAGCTGTACTGAGGGGTTCGGCGTGGTTCTGCCTCATGCTGCATCAGATCTGGTGAAGCCTTCAAATGGAAGCTCAGCTGCTCAGTGAGGCTCTGTCATGCTTCACATTGGATATGATGCAGCCTTCAATTAGGCAGGGAGGAGTACTTTCTGATGCCAGCCAAATGTCCAGGACCGCAGGCGCACCTCTAGAGGATCAGGACTTACTCCAGCAGATGCCAGCCGCAGAACAGGTCCTGTTGGTGCAGGGCAAATGCAGTGAGGACTTTGGAAGCTTGTTGTGTCCTTGTAGTTTACACAGGAGGTCAGTCAACTGACACTTGAAGTCGCTCTGGGTACCCTGGGTTCAAGGTAAGTAGAAACAATCATCCTTCTTTAGTCAGCAGAGCAGTTTCTCTTCCTCAGACAGCAGGGCAGTCCTTCTGCATCTTCCATAGATCTGGGAGTGTTCTGATGGGAGGTTCTGGAGGTCCCACTTTTCTTCCTGATGCCAGCCTTTGTGTGAGGGAATTATCTGTCCTACACCCCTAAACTAGTTCTGGTCCATCTTCGCTTGGTCCTGGCTCCAAACTGTCTAGGGTGACAAAGGCAAGAGCAGGCCTACTGTCTGGTTCCGTTGTGTGTGCTGCAGGCAGAACCCTTCAAATTGGAATCAGGGTAGGGCACAGCTCCTCCCAGCCATATTTTCAGGAAGACCCTCTCCGCACACAACTAGGATTCCTCTGGTGTCAATGCTTGAAAGTAATATCCAACCCACAACGGCAGACCCATTCACAGTCATGTGACCCAGAGCACTGACAAAAAGGCACAGTTGGTTTGGGCAGAAAAATTGCAACTTTCTAAAAATAGCTTTTTCAAATGTGTAACTTAAAATTCGACTTCACCATTAAAGACGATTTTAAATTACAATTAATTGGTGTGAAAATATAATTACTCTATCTGCTCCCAATCTGAAGTTAGCAGTTATTAAAGGTAAAAAGTAGCTCAGTGTTAGTCTATGGGAGAGATAGGCCCTACAACAGTGAAAAACGATATTAGGAGTCTTTCCACTGTCAGGACATGTAAAACATAAACACACATGTCCTACTTTTTACATACTTTGCACCCTACCCTATGGGCCCTTAGGGCCTAATTTAGGGGTGACATATGTATGTAAAAGGATGACTTAGACCTGGCAAAACGTGTATTTTGCCAGGAAAAAATTGTAGTTTAAAATTGGCACTACAGGCTTCAGTGGCAGACCTAGGACATGTTTTACAGAGATACATTAGAGGGAGACACAATGAGTGCTGCTGCACAGCAGTAACATTTAATTTTCAGGCACTGGGTATAAGGAGTACCCTTAACTAGGAACATAAAAGTAAATTAAATGTACCATTTAAGTGTAGGCCAATTTTACCATGTTTTAAGGAGTGAGCACAGGCCCTTTAGAGCTTGTTTGCAGGGGTAAAGTGCACAGATCAGATTCTTAATGGCAACAAATAGTAGTTCAGCAATGTAAGAGAGTGTAGGCAAAATGTTTCGGGGAATACTGTGCCTTGGATGTCAGGTCTAACAGTAATGCTATAGTTACAGAGCAAATCCTGAAATTCTCAATGTAAATTAATCTGTGCAAACTATTAATCATGCCACGCTTTGTGCTGCTCATGATCTCACATGTAACATCACTGATGTCATCATCAATTCCACACAGGACATTTTCAATGACTTCACTGGGTACACAAGAATAGTACAAGTTTAAAAGTGTGGGAGCATGTCAAGAGAGCATAATAAGTGATTCAATATCACCCTTTATATGTCAAACAGCATATCTCGATAGACTATTGAGTGAATACTGGGAAAAAGAGTTAATATCTCAAAAAAGTTTGTGAAGAACGTCCTGCTTTTGCACCTTGTAGTAGCCACATATGGACATTGTGTGCCTATTGTACAGAGAGATGGCTACTTTTATCCAATACTGAAGATTTAATAGTGGGGCAAAAGTATGAGACCCTCAGTGTATGACTATAGGGTGTTATACTTGAACAACATGCACTATGTACTTGAGTAATCTAATTGCACAAGATGGGGAGACGTAATACACATGAAAAGTATGGGATGAATTCACAAAACAAATTTTGTAATAAGTAAAGTAGTACTATAGTATTACAACTTACTATAAAATGCAATTCACAAACGTCAAAATGTAAATCTCGATCTCTCCTATCTTTTCCATGGGGAGATACACACACATGTAAGTTTACTACTTAGGGGCCGATTCCGATGTCGGACGGACTCAGGTCAGTCTGACATCGGTCAGGAGCCGTAACCGACCGACCTGCTGTCGTCGGTTACGGCCCTGGAAGTACGATGCGACCAAACAGGGTTCGGTTGCACTCATATACTTCACAATGGGAGCATGCATTCCGAGCGGAATGCATGCTTGCATTGTGAAAATCAGGGGTACAGTTCATCCCTGCACCCTGTGGCTGGCACCCCAAGGTGCCTGCCCCCGGGTGCAGGGATCCATAGAGGGGCACCATAGGTGCCCCCAGGCCGCCCTTTGGCAGCCTCGCAGCCATGGGGGCCCTACTGGGGCCCCCAAAGACAGTTTCCGACTGCCTTTTCGTGCCGGAAAGACCGTCACGGGAGTACTGAGGGATTTCCGGACGGCGGACGGGCTCGCCGAGCCAGTCGTCAGCCATCCGGAAATCCGAGTCGGAATGGCTCGGTCGGAAAGGAATCCGGCCGACACTTTCCGATTCGGTCGGAAGGGCTCCGACCATCGTTCGGAGCCCTTCCGGCTGAAATCGAAATCGGCCACTTAGAAGTAAATATAGGAGGGACTGGGGTTCTGGCTGGAAAAAGGGGAATACTTTCTAGTAAATGGGAGAGGTTTAGGGAGGAGTAAGAAGCGGTTTATGGAGGGCTAAGGAGGGGTTTATCGATGAACGGACTCACCCAGAAAAGAGTAAGCCCAGTGATGTTCACAAATTGCATTTCTAAAGTTACCGCTGCAAAAAAGGACCCAAAAAAGTAGTAAGTGTACACCAGCTCTGACCTGGAGTAAGTCTAGCTTAACTTAGTTTTGAATGAAATATTTAAATCATTAAAATATATTAATTTAAAAAATATGTATTTGCTTATAAGTATTAACAATTGAAAAACATTAGATTTCCAATTAATTTAAGTTAATGTATGATAAATTAACATTAATTTCTAAATTAAAAAAGGTTATTAAAATATTTTATAATAAAATGTATTATTTAGTATATTTATATATACTTTTTCATGAAATTTATATATTTTTTTAATTCTAAATAAATCAATTTATTTTAACGTTATTTGCTATGGGTTTCTATTTAAAGTCTTTGTCTCCATTATGTTCTATTGGAAGGTGTTGCAGTATCAGTGCTGGGATGTGTGCTGCTCAACTTACTCCAGGTGAAAAGTATAACTGCAACAAATGATGGACGGAATGGTGAATGATTCAAACATTCTCCCCCAGACAAGAGATCTGGGTTAAATCCATAGTTCTTTTGCCCACTAAGCCACCCCAGTTTGGACCCAGCCATATGCAAAGCAGGCTTGACCCTGTGCCTCATGGGAACAGTCCAGACTGATCTGCCAAGCCAGGTCCTCCCTGGACCGGAAACAAGCATCCTGGGACCAGTTTCAGGGTATGTCACCCTTCATCAACGAGGCTAGCTTGAATACAGTGGCACAGTGAGCAAGGGACCCACGCCTGGGCATACCCATCCCACTTAGGGTGAAAAGTGTAACTGCAACAAATAATGGACGAAATGCTGAATGATTCAAACATTCTCCCCCAGACAAGAGATCTGGGTTAAATCCATCGTTCTTCTGCCCACTACACCACCCCAGTTTGGGCCTAGCCATATGGAAATCAGGCTTGACCCTGCGTCTCATGGAAACAGTCCAGACAGAACTGCCAAGCCAGGTCCTCCCTGGACTGGAAACAAGCATCCTGGGACCAGTTTCGGGGTATGTCACCCTTCATCAGCAAGGCTAGCTTGAATCCAGTGGCACAGTGAGCAAGGGACCCACATCTGGGCATACCCATCCCACTTAGGGTGAAAAGTGTAACTGCAACAAATGATGGACGGAATGCTGAATGATTCAAACATTCTCCCCCAGTCAAGAGATCTGGGTTAAATCCATTGTTCTTTTGCCCACTACACCACCCCAGTGTGGGCCCAGCCATATGCAAATCAGTCTTGACCATGTGCCTTAGAGGAACAGTCCAGACCGAACTGTTATGCCAGGTCCTCCATGGACCGGAAGCAAGAATCCTGGGACCGGTTTCAGGGTATGTCACCCTTCATCAGCCAGGCTAACTTGCATTCAGTAGCACAGTGAGCAAGGGACCCACGTTTGGGCATACCCATCCCACTTAGGGTGAAAAGTGTAACTGCAACAAATGATGGACGGAATGCTGAATGATTAAAAAATTCTCCCCCAGTCAAGAGATCTGGGTTAAATCCATCGTTCTTTTGCCCACTACGCCACCCCAGTTTGGACCCAGCCATATGCAAATCAGTCTTGACTCTGTACCTCATGGGAACAGCCCAGACCGAACTGCCAAGCCAGGTCCTCCCTGGACCGGAAACAAGCATCCTGGGACCGGTTTCGGGGGTATGCCCTAAGTTGGCAGGGTATGCCCAGAAGCAGGTCCCTTGCTCACTTTGCCACTGGATTCAACCTAGCCTGGCTGATGAGGGTGGTTAGTCCAAAACCAGTCCCAGGATGTTTGTTTCCAGTCCAGGGAAGACATGGCTTGGCATTCCGGGCTGTACTGTTCCCATGAGGCACTGGGTCAAGACTGATATGCATTTAGCTGTGTCTGAACTGGGGTCGCGAAGTGAGCTAAAGAACAATGATGGATTCAACCCAGATCTTTGACTGGGGGTGATTGAAAAGTTTCAGCGCTCTGTCCATGATCTCCTTGTGTTTGCTTTGTTCACCCTAAGTTGGCAGGGTATGCCCAGACGTGGGTCCCTTGCTCACTTTGCCACTTGATTCAAGCTAGCCTGGCTGATGAGGGCTGTTAGCCTGAAACCGTTCCCAGGATGCTTGTTTGTTTCCAGTCCAGGGAAGACATGGCTTGGCAGTTCGGGCTGGACTGTTCCCATGAGACACAGGGTTAAGACTGATTTGCATATAGCTGTGTCTGAACTGGGGTGGCGAAGTGAGCTAAAGAACGATGATGGATTCAACCCACATCTGTGACTGGGGATGAGTGTCTGAAGAGTTTCAGCGCTCCGTCCATCATCTCCTTGTGTTTGCTAAACTTACTCCAGGCTTGAGCTACTGCTGTTTTGGCCCCCATTTTGCCTGTAGTCACTTTATTCTCGCAAATTTGTCTCCACACCCAATTTGAGTGGGTGGAGGCATATAAGCCTACACATTATAGTAAGTTTGCACTCGGAAATGATGAACAGACAAGTGTAATATATTTAGTACAAAGTGTAAGAGTAAATGTACACATGTAGATTTACTCACATTTAAATGTATTCTTGTGAATAGGCCCCCAAGTGTTTAAACTTAACATGTTTTACCCACTAAGCAGTAACACAAAAAAATAACGCTTCCTCATATATTGTGAGTTAGAGATGTTGCATAAACCAGGTCAGTAAGCGCTAAATTGTATCTTTCACTGTTTATAGTGTATTACCTTTCTTTTGAACGAGATCATGAGGTGTGTCCTTACCTTTATTTTGCATAAAAAAGAATGTTTATACGGGAGGCAAACTAAACATAATTTCAAGCAAAAGGCGTTAGGTATGCTATATATTGCCAAATAGGAAGTCTTCTTCTACTGTGACTTCAGGTCGTCATTCACAGGATAGATTAAGAACTGTGAGCTAGGTTTATGCATAATTGGTGGGCGGGTTTCCTGTTTCATATTGTGCTAACTCATCCCGAAGGTATTTGAGCACACTGCATGAGTACCAGTTACAATACATAAGATCTCGTTAATTTTTTAGGCATGGGTAGATTAAGAGATTTGCCTACAGTCACTGCATGCTGAGCTGATGCAGGGACATGAACTTGGTTCCCCAGTTCCAAAGTCAGTAACTCTGGCGTAATGCCACATCCACTCCCCTGTTGAGAGTTAGAAAACAAATTAAAGTTATTGATGAAGAGTATTTTGTAAGAAAATCATGCATGTGCAAGTGTGCCTGGGTAACAAAGTTATAATGTAATAAAGATCAATCATAATGTAAGTCATCAATGCAAACCATATGATACGTATGAAAAATGAAAACAAAACAGTGTTGCACGTATGTTATTACTGGAGGATGGAGCGTGAATGTGAAACGTTAAAAGCTGTTGCTTAAAAAGAAATGTTCTGATGTTTGTTGGACTTGGCTCTTTCAGTACGGTCATCCCCAAACATTTTGCCTTTGCCCTCTTGTTTTCGGAAACTGTTTTTGTTGGCTTTTAGGAGTTTGCACAATTGACTACTGTTAGTCAGTGCTAAAGTGCTTGTGCTCACTTCTTACAATATGATACAATTGGCTTATACCCAATTGGCATATTTAATTTACTTGTAAGTACCTAGTAACATGGCCTGTAAATTAAATGCTACTAGTAGGCCTGCAGCATTGATTGTGCCACCCACTTCAGTAGCACTTTTAAAGATGTCTCAGGCTTGTGCCTCACCATGACAAGAATTGTGGCTGATGCTTGGCCAGGGCTCACAGTCAATCAACAACCCAACCTCTTACAATGTTTATAATATTGTGTTTGTGAACCCATTTGTTATGTTATACCCTTTGCAACAATTACGTCCTTGATGTCATTGGTGAAGTTGTATATGATGTCATGGATGAAGTCTTTTGAGATGTAATCCGTGGTGATCATATGTTATGTTATATGCAGTGCAAGGTAACATAGTTTGAGTAGTAACATCAGTACGTTTTAGGTTTTACTATAACTAGATTGTCCTTTTTTATTATAAATTCTGAAGTTTGTTTGAATAAAGAGTTATTTAATATGAACAAATGTAACTATAACTTACCTTTAACAAAGTTATTTCAGTTTTTTCAATCCCTATGCCAAATTGCTGTGCATGGCCTCTTGTCTTACTAAGCAGGCTCTCTACATAGGACTGGAGCCAGGCCCCACCCCACCCAACTCAATTGTTCATTGCATTTGACCGTGCACAGCGGTTTTAGGATTGCAAGGTAATAACCTCATTGTTTATTTGATTACAAGTCATTTGGCTTTTAACAAAAATCGTGAAAGTGTTTTCACCAATGCACAAACGGTTGACAAATTTGATCAGGCTACTTCACCACATCCGAGCTTTGTGTAAATATGTCCAGTGTGCACTATTGTTGCTGAAAACAGAAAAGTAACTGTTTTAATTGAGATGGGATTATTCTGTTTTGAGCTCATTCCATAACTTTTGATCCACGAATATTCGTGAAATTGTCCAGGATCGAGTCAGTGTGCATGATCAAAGTTTAGGAAAGTTTTTTTTGCAGTTTTATCAGATGGCATCAATGTTATTAAAGATTCCAAAAATGTCCTTTCTGTGAGGGAGTGATGTCACTCTGACTACAGAGCTTTTTCGGCCGACTCTATCAAGTAAAATACGTGTGTTTGTATGTTTGCAAAATATCTATACTCATATAAAATGTGTGTGTGACTTGAAGCTATATATTGGATAACAGAAGTAAGTAAAAATCAAGCGGGACGTTAAAGCAACAGCATTATGTTAAAATCCAGCAAACAACACATCCAATTAATATTTACAACAACCTCTGTTGTGTGTTGTATTTCTTCCAAAAACTAAGGCAATATTATTTGGCTAATTAACCCCGTCAAAATGACTACATCTCAAGAAAATAAAAAGGTGTTACACTCTCACAGAAAATATATTGTTAGAAATGGGATTTCTGGTTGGCTACCACCAGCACCATGTCAGAAAAAAAAGCTAGGAGGAAGGCAAAAAAGTTCAGGGATGACCCTGCAAAAAGGGCCAAGTCCAACATATATGTACAGATTTCGGGTGGCTTTTGAGAGATGCCCAATCCACTGCGCATCACCAAGTGAGAATTGTTACAACTCTGCAAAAGAAGCAAACACTAAAAAGGCCGCGCGACCCGTGCTGAGGCTTCCTCGTCAAATGCATCATAACACATTTTGCACGTTGCAATCTAATGTAGTGTTGAGATAGCCTGCATTTAATAATCATGCCCTTGACACCACCAGTGGATCGGACCTGGCACCGCTCCATCAGGTTATGCTCCGTATGGTTGCCGCAGCTGCAAGTTCACTGATGCCTCCGATCTGTCAATCAAAGGATTTTATCGGCATAAGCTGCGAAACACGAAACCCTTAGTAAAAGAACCGTCCACACAAAGGAAAGGGCTCCCATCGCACCAGACGGGAAAGCGACCTCCTCTTCTACCTCAGTGGCTAACATTCATTCAGTTGTTCATACAAGCAAACGCTTCGGTCTTGTCTGGCTAAGTGGTTGGGCCCGGCCAACTACAGTGCTATGCTCAGTCGAAGACGACGATACAGAACGCACGATGCACAATGTTTTTTTTAAAGTAAGATTTTGGGGCATATCAACAACAACCGGCGATAATTATCGCTCAGCGCTCTTAGCGTGAGGATAATTATCGCCGGCTAGCGTGAATTTTTATCGCTGAGATAGCGTGCTATTAGCAACGCTTATCTCAATAGCGATAAAAATCTACACGCTAACAGGCTAACGTTAGATTATCGCTGGAAACCCAGCGATAATCACACGTTACCTTGTTGATAGGGACAGGCAAACTTAGCCATGATATCCTCCTTCCATAGGATATCATGGCTAAGTCTGAAAATTAGCAGACGTAAAAAAGCAGCGTTAACCGCGGTTAGCGCTGCTTTTTTTGTCTCTAACAGGGTTAGCGACATTCTTGATAATAGGAGAAATGTCGCTTAGCGACATTTCTCCTATTATTTTACTCTGGAACGCCCCCTTTGCATCTCATTAGAGATGCAAGGGGAAGCGTAGAGTAAAAGGGTGCTAACATGCAAATTTGCGTGTTAGCACCCTGTTGTTGATAGGGTGCTAGTTTTATCTCTGCTTTTTTGGCTTTTAAAGCCAAAAAAGCAGAGATAAAGCCCTTGTTGATATGCCCCATAGTGTCTTATTCGTGTCTTTGAACAGCTCAAAAAGAATGTTATGTAAGTAGTTGTGCCCTAATAAGAATGCACTGCGATTTATTCATAGTTTCAGGAGCAAAACATGTTTCTTTATGAAATATCTTTACGAATCATTACTATTAACCAGGGCCAGACAGGGCCTGAAAATTAGGCCTGGGCACCAAGATAAAAGTGGCCCCATAAGCAAATTAGATATCTAAAAAATAAGTGTCCCACACTTGGAAATGGGGCAGTTTTGAACTTGTAAAGGATGCTATACAGGTGTTTTGCCAGGTATGGGGGACTTGTGCTTGCTGCAGGCAATGTCTGTGGTAATATCATGAAAGTTCACAGTGAAAACCTGCACACAAGACCATAAAACAAACACAGGCCCACACACTGACTTTTCAGACCAGCCCTTCGGGCACTGCATGACTGCCCTACAGGCCAGCCCGACCCGCTTTCTCGATCCTACCGCTTGTTATTTATGCGGCAGACTTCACTTGACTACTCGTCACAGATGGGCTTGTCTTCTCTTTAAAGCCTTGACACCATTAAGGACATCTCAATGCATATACTGCGCCCATACTTTATGCAAAATTAAATAATTTCACAGTTATTTATTCCCATTGCATTACATATCTGTGCTGGGCCCGAAGTTTTAAATGTAGTCTTCTTATTGAAGAATTAATGCTACACATGATGTATGCTACTACACTTCACCTGGTTACACCAATAAACAGTAGAAAAATGGCCCTCAGACTTTCCACAAAATTGTACCTTGTTTTTTTAATGTTTGACACTGTTCTAAATGAAATAATGTTTACTGAATTACAACCTGGAAACCACGTTTAACTTAAATCCCAATACTTAGTGATTACTGGATCAAAGGCCCTAGTTAGATCAATAAAGATAGCTGCTGTAAATTGATTACCATCCAGGGCTATAAAAATGTAATTGCTTACCTTAAGAGGAATAGCACAAGTGGAATGAGTGGGTCAGCCTAGGTCAATAATTATTTAAATTAAAGTCACATATTCCCTTACCCGAGCTGCGATGGCCAAGGCTCACAAATCGTGGTAATTTACCAGTTAAGCGAGACATATTAACATGTCAGCAGAAGGTTTAACAGTAATTGGGTCTGCAATTTTAAGAAGCCGTGGCCTCAGATTGTCAGCGTCACCATTTAAGTTTCAAATTAATCAATCTTGGAGTATTATGGATCTGAGGTCAGGATAATCACAGACCTAAATCCATGTTTTAGGCGGAGCGCACAATTACAGACTACGTTTGACGCTGCACCTTGAAGCAGTCTATCAGCACGAAGCGCTGTATGCATTGGTGCCAGAAATCTTATAGGTGCGGTTGGTCTATTGCACGACCTGCTTTCTATTAAATCAGAACAGTGGTCCCTAGATACACAATACCAGCAATCTTAAATACCAAAAGGTGGTTTATTTGTGATAAAAGAAAAATTCATGAAAAATGAAAATCAAACTTATTAACAACAGCGCAGTCGGTGAAAGTGACAAAATGAGCTTGGCATCTCTTCTGGGTGATACACAGGTCGTAATAGTGGTCAAAGTGCGTGTTCAAAACAAGAGACAGCACGGCCTGTTATAAATGAATAAACAATGTAAATAGGTACCATAAAAATAGGAGAGGTTTCCACCCCTTATGTGGATATCGGGATCATCATCAGGACTAAAAGTTTTTTTAAGAGCCGGAAAGTTAAATGGTAAAAGCTTCAAGACATTTGGGGTATAAATACTGTAGATGCATGTGAAAAATCTGGAAAAGGAGGAGCCAGTATCACAAAGTGCTCCAAATGAAGATCTGAGGGCACTGAGTGCCTGAGTGAAAAGGATGAGGAGCACCCATAAATGGTACAATGCCCCGGGGATCATGGTGTACACCAAATGGAAGGTCTAAACCACCAGGAGGCAGCTGGCGCTTGGGAGGCTAAAATAGGGAGCACCCCCCTTGGAAGTGCGAAGAATCACCCGGTCAATGGTCCACAAGAAAACTTAGGAGAGCAATGAGCCCTGGGCCATTCCCAAGATGCTCGAACCCAAGTCGACAGTGGAAGAAAAATACAATCTCCAAAAATAAAAATGACATTATGAGTCACCAGTAGCGGCTCTTGGAGGGAGTGCTGCCGGGCGGTGATGCAGGGCGGGGGAGGTGCAGGGTGTGGGTAGTAAACTCCGGATTATGGCCTAACGGAGGTAAGTATACAAATAAATATATAAAATGAATTTAATTGAGCGCGCTGCATCGCATTTGGCTGATTGATTACGCATCTGCCCATCCCCCGCCCGGCGTCACCGCCCGGAAGCACTCCCTCCAAGAGCCACTACTGTGAGTCACATGTTGTGAGTCACAGAAATCTTTCCAAATCACAATGTCAACACTGCTTCAGTAGAAATTGCATGGAAACCCATCAGTAGTTTGCAACCGCCATTGTCAGTCACTTAGCATATTCAAAGTGGAAGCCAATTTTGGAGGGGCCGTTTTCACTGTGTAACTGCCAGTTCTGGGCTTTGGGGTCAACAAGGGGCAGAGCCAAGGACCACTGCTTGCTACCTTAGATGTACCTTTTTTGTCTCAATTTTGACCAGTGTTCCTTTATTGGCACCTCATGAATGCAGTGATGAAATACACTGTAATTAACAATCCTAGCTTTCATTGCAAACGTTAGCCTCTCCCAAGCCATCACTTAGTGCAGGACTCCTATGGTGCTTGGAGTCAGTAAGACTAGGGGACCAATGCTCTAAACAGAAAATGCAAAGAGACTCTGACTGAGGCAACAACATCCTTACCATTAATCGCACTGATATCTTGTCCATTTCTGTGCATGATTAGAACTACTGATAGTGTAATCAATTTGCTATTGGATGACAGCAAACAATTGCTATTTTGAATAATACTAGGAGTAATTGATTGGCGAAAATATGCTGGTTTATGTGAGCGTAGTGACTGTACTGGAGTCAGAGTCCGACGCTGGGTGGGGCTGTATCAGTGGCTGCGGCAGAAGACAACAAAGAGGCCACTACTGAGTGGTGAAGAAGAAGAGACTGGCCCTGGAGAGTATGAAAACTGCAAGAGTTATACAGTTACACAAATTGGTTCTAGGACCCTCACCACTCCCATGATCAGTGAAACAGAGTTGATTGGTCAAGCTCTGAAACAGCATAGTTTGCTCCGGCTGACTGAATGGATTGATGACTTCATAGATTGTCACTATGATGCAGGAAGGGGGAATTGTGTACACCCACTGGTATATTGCAAATATGTCAGGCTTCCAGTGAGTAGGTTGATATGGGTCTAGGAACACATTAGCATTGTTCTACCCTTGCTGAGTCACAGGACCCCCCCCCCCCCCAAATCCCTTCAACAGCATAAATTACATAGTGTTCACTTCACTCTGTATCATAAAAAGTTAAGCTGTACTTCTACATGATACCTCTGCAATGTGTCATGATAGCTTCCAGGAGAGGTCGCTGCTCAATGAATGACCTGGCATGGTTTCTAAGTAACATAATCCTAGACTGGTGAGCCGGCCTTGAGTAGGAATGGTAATTGTGGAATTGGGAGGATGCTTAGCTTTGGGTTGTTTATCTGCTTCCGTTTAGAATGCTTGCTGGGGTTTATTCCTTTGCACTTTGGTCTCCAACCTGTGGACCAATATACCACCAATTCCTCAGCTATTGCCTAGGCCCTGCTCATGGACTTTAGCAGGATGTGGAAGTGCCACTGTCATTGATATCATACCACTGTTAAACAACACATCTTAATTGTGACTTCCTTGGTTGGCCCATTCCACACAAATGTTGGCCCCTATGAATTGGTCTGGCAACTGTGGTGCACATTTACATTTGGATCTGTAGGTGATGTGAGTAGACAGATGCACTTACTAGAAGGCTACTGATACCATGTGATCACATGGTCAACATTACCCTAGAAAGTTTATCCAGATCATACCCTCTGTTGCTTGCGCTACAGACTGGTAAAAGGCTAATTTACCCAGCAACTGTAGCCCATTTCGATGGATAGGTGTGCCAGGTCTCCTGGACCTTCAGTGTCACATGGAGTTGTCTACCCAGGTTTCAGGCTGCCACCAATCCTCTGTTGCATTAGCCATTTCTACAATAGGCATAATTAAAAAAATTCATGAGATCTAGCTGTTTAGTTGTGAACCTAATTGAGACTGTTGGGATTAAAATGAATCAGTTATGAGAAGTCACTGAAATGGAGTCTGCAATTCAGTGGTCAAATAAGAATATCAGTGACCTCTAACCATTGACCTTCAGAAGAAGTTGTGGAGATAATCAAGGATGCTGAGAGCCTGTCACATTAAAACAATGTAAAGATTGTTGGTGTACCTAAGGATGCAGATGGTCTGTTTGTTGTGCTGTTTAAGAGGAATGGATCTATGGGTATGTTGTTTCTAATGTGTTTCCTACATCTTTTTCAGTTGAGAGAACCCATAAAGAATGTGCCACAAATCCGCCTTTATGTGCTCCTCTATTGCCTGTCATTGGTCTCCCGTTCAATAAAAAAAAAAAAAGATCATGACATCTGTTGAGAATGTCACAATTTAAGATCATCCTAGCTACAATCTAAGGGCTCCGAACTTGAAGAAATATTTTGACGTAATGAAGTGCAAATTGATGGATGGAAGGAAGTCAAGGTTTTCGTTGACCCCAAATGTATTTAGTTTAAGCTGAATATTTTTTTTTACTAGTGGTGATAAGAATAGTAGAGATGGTGGGAATGAAAGATGCAGGACAAAGAAGGACGATGAGTCGCAACATCAAGCTGAGAAGGCAGAGAGGTTTGATGAGAGTTAGAAGATGGACAGCAGACTTTTTTGACAGCAGCATGAATGACCTTGGAATTTAGCTGGGAAACCAATCATGGCTCAGTGGAAAATATGGAAAACTGCTTAACTCATTTTATAGATGTCATCAAATGCATGATAATCACCTTTGTCACAGGGTGTGTGCCATCTGATATATAATATTTTTATAAGCAGGTCCTAATAATCTCTGAATTGTGTCTCACGTTATTCTTGCTGGTGGTCTGAGGAAAACTGTTTGCAAGAAGAAGAATGATGTGATGCGGAGGTTGACTGCTATGCATGGCCAAAAGCTGTGCACAGCGGTGGTTTGCTGTAGCACCTGGCCTTGCACAGTGGGCCTTTTTCATGTGATTGTGGGTCTGCATACTTAATGTTTATTCTATGGCCTTCAAGAGAGACTCACATGACCATGCATCACTAGTGGGCCCTGAATTTATGGACTCCGACATTTATTTATTTGTGAGCTTAATATAGCATGAACTTGACACGAAGGTATCATAACGCTTTACAGAGTAAGTACAACAACAATAACAGAGTACACAGAGCGTAAATAAAAAGATATAGTAATGGTAAAAAAAGTATACGGAATACTGTGGGATAGGTAACAGAATAGCAGCAGAAAGTCGAATTGCGCAGATGTAAAAAATCGACAATGAAGATACATTGTATAGAAGAAGAATCCAAAGGTAAGTATGATAAATGAATGCAGAAAAGTCTGAGGTAGTCTTAGTAGGGAGCTGCCCGGGAGGGGGGGAGGTGGGAAGTAGGGGCAAAGAATTTCCCTGAGGTGGTGAACAGACATGATATCATGGCACTTAAGTTTATGATAACATAGCACTTTACAGAAGAAGTACAATATCAGTAACAAGAGGTATACAGAGACAAAAGAAGAAAAAAAGTAAAAATACATAAGAACAGAAAAAAAAGAATAGACAATAAACAATGAGCAGTGGTTCCCGAGTCTGCAAACTTAAAGGTTTGGGTCACACAAATGTTGCCTACTCATTATCTTTGACAGGCCAAAAGTAACTCTTGCCCGTACCTATTAACTTTATGGCACTCCACAATCATGTGAAAGAAAGCAGCATATTACCCTACAGTTTGCCAGTTCACTAGAGATTCCAAGGATCTATGGTCCCCATTTGGGTGTGCGGAGCACCTGAAAATGTGTGTTTTGGAAAAAAAAATATTTGGAGCCATCGTAGGCTCTTTTCAGAGCTGCTTTATAAAACATGGGTTCAAGGTAAGCTCCACTTGACCTTTTATACTGAAGACACATTTTCCCAGAAGTGGGGCTCAGAGCTCCTCCCTAATTGATGGCAGACATGCCAAATCTTTCCAGCCATGCCAGCCAATCAAAATGCATGGGTACATGAACCACAACCCTAATCAGATGTTCATCAGTGCAATGGGCTTCATGTCTTTTTCAAACTTCTGTGGACCCTGTATGACACTAAGCCTGTACAATGCAGCAATATACATAATAGTACATTAACTATTCTCACAAACTACTGAGGAGACTAACATCAAATATAAATTTGCCTTATTCCATGGCAAGTTTTAGAATCACGCCAAGTTTGGTGTAAATACAGTCCGCACTTGTTTGCTGCAATGGTGAACAAAATTCATATGGAAGCTTGAATGGAGCACAATCTAATTTCCATAACTTTTGCCTCTCTGGATCGATTTGTACAGAACTCAAAGTTCCAGAACAATACTGGATACACCAAAGAGTACCAAACTTTGATCAGATTCATTGTGCATTATAACAACTACAGTGGTTCAAGATGTTATTACAGACACAACAACAAAAAACTACAAATGTTTTACATACATAAATACAATTAAATTTAAAGATAACAGAAAGAGAGAATCAGGAAAAAATCATGAAAGAGTACCCAAAGCAATTGATCAAACGATATATATTTTAAGAAATAGTTTTTATTTAAAAAAGGGGGACAATTACACAAAAATACATATATACAGTGCACAACGGATGCTCACAGGGTTACACAACAAACGTAACTGAGAACACAATTAACAGTGTAAAGGAAGGAAGAATGGCAGAGGAAAGAAATTAAACAAAACAAGTCCAACGAATATCAGGAACAAAAAATGCAATTTATGCTTCCCAGGGACGGCTCCTCCATGTGGGAGGCGGAGCGTCGCCCCACTGCTTTCTCGCAGCGTGAGAAACAGAAACATAAAATGGTATTATAAATAAAATGTTATGTTTCTGCTTCCTGCACTGTGAGAAAGCAGAAGGTTTGGTTGGTCATGTCTACTGGAGGGCAGGGGAGGAGTGGCTTGCCCACTCTGAGGGCGCCGACTGTTTGGTCGACCCCTGGGCCGACTAAAGCAGTCATACGCACTCTGCATTTTCTCCTTGCAGCCTACATGGAGAAAATGGCCTCCCCATAATTGCCTGTGTGTTCGGCGTCCCAGGCAGTCACAATGCTGCCATTGCAGCATTGTGATTGGCTTAGGGGAAGTGGAGGGAGTCTGCCTGCGGCTGCTTCCTGTTGTAGTAGAGAGGACGACGTAGACCGACAACGCGGGACCAGGCCAGCAAAGGTAAGTTAATTTAAAAAGAAATTCAACCCCCCACGTGACCTCCTTTTCGGCGCCCCCCCACCGTGAGTCATACCAGCCACGACTGATGCTTCCTCTTTCATTTGTGCGAAAGGTAGGCGTCGGTGGCGTTTTGACCTATTCAATTCATGATGTCTTCATGAGGACAAGGAAATGTTAAGAGCAGCCAATCAATATAATTTGTATAGTCTGAATCAGACGTGAACCAAATGAGGGCTCCCGCATGGACCATTATACCTAACTGGGATCCCAACCAAAAAAGATTTTGCACATGAAATTCAATGTGTCCTCAAAGAGGCCAATACACATTTAAACAGGCCAACTCTCAGTTCAGAATGCATGAATCATTGGAACTGCTCGAAAAATCAAGCGAGTGCTCACGTCACTCTCCGACAATGTAGTAGGATTCATCGTACAACACCAAAGTTATAAGCAAGACAAAAATGCTCCCAACTATGTATGTACAGTTACTATTGCCAGCAAAGTTATACACAATGAAATAATTAACCAAAGTGCAAATGTGGTGATCCAATTGAGTGTTGGTGCTCCATCTTACTCTGAATAACATGATGCAGTAGTTATAAGCAGTGCTTAATTTGTAAATAAGTAAGTTAAAAGGCCGTCATCAGGAGGTCACTGCAGCTTGCACTACCCATTGGCTGCCAATGACAGTACAAGCATAACTGTGAATCATCACACTGCTACAAGTGTGACAATTCAGATTGTTTGAGGGCCCCCAAACCATTAAGAATGGCTTGGTTCGTAGAAGTCGGTTGTTTTTAATGTATATTAAATTAATGAACAAATGTTGTACCGCTCATCTCTAGATTACAAAAACAGCGCCACCATATTTCAGCTGTCATAAGTGCTGGTGGTGACAAATAAGTGTTGGTGCCGAGTACCGGAAACCTCCGGCCCAAATTAACCACTGGTTATAAATACTATGGTTCTTATATTATAGTACTTATGTTCTTGAACTTGAACATAAGTGGGTTACAACTCGTAAAAGGGAAACATTCATCCTTGCAAAAGGGAGATCATAGTATTTAAATGTAACCTACTGTTGTTGGCACTTTAGCTGCGTCATAAAGGAACAGGTCAGGCGGACTTTGTGTTTTACAAACACAGTTGTTTTTAGGCCCCTTTTGTCTGCAGATAACATTTGTACAAATAAAGGTTAAGGAGTACATGAAAGAGGGTTTTAGGGTGTGGGTTGGCATGTACACAAAAGGAAACAGAAAGAAAAATAGGTCAAATAGGGGAAAACAAAGAGTGAGAGAGAAATAAAATAAAACAGCAAGAGAGAAAAAAATAGAGAAAAATTAAGAATGGGAAAAAAGATGGGTAGATGGAAAATTGAAATAAAGGGAGGAGGAACGAAGAAAGGGTGATAGAAGGGAAAGAATTATGAAAGGAAAGAAAGAAAAAAGGTCAAATGTAGGGTGCAGGGGTAAGAATGAATGGATGGAAGGGTGAAAGCATGGATAGGTGCATGAGCAAAACTTTGGACAAAGGAGTGAAAGGTTCGGCAGAAGAAAGGGTGAATGGACACAGGGAGAAAGGTTAACAGATGGATGGGTGAAAGGACGGGTTGATGAATACATGAATATATTGATAGGTGGGTGGGTGAAAGGATCAATGGATGTATAGATGTAGGGGATAGGTGTAATGAAATTTGAAGAGATGGATGGATGATTAGATGAAGGGTAGATGGATAGACGGACGATGTAAGCAAGATGAGTGATGAAATAAATTCTTGTAAGGAGGGTCGTGTTTGTTTGCTTTGCGTGCTCAGTGATTAATGTCATATTTCGAGTAGGGGGTATTTTCATCCTCTGGCGACTCCCTTAGGCTAAAGCCCCTAAAATGCTCTGGGGCAAGACCCCAGCTACCCTCCCCTTCTGACGGCGGAGGCGGTGCAGACTCATCCATTTCCACTGAACAAACCCGATCCAGTGAAACGTAGTGCAACTACTGGAAGCATTCTGTTAATAAACATTCCTTGTGTGTCTCGAGCCTGTTCACTCACTCAGACTCCTGTGAATTAGACTGCCGTGAATTGTAACAATGCCAACCCCAGCAGTGCTAGCGCCGGGCAGAGTGGCAGTCAAAGGAGTCGACTGATATGTATCGGAGATGCACAATACACGCTCCACACATTTAATCTTCTGATAATGGAACTTATTGTATACATCATCTATGGACAAATTAATACAAACCTTTAGAGTTGAAATGCAATAATCCTGAATGATGGCTTTGACTCAACAGCATTGTCCTCTGGAATAATTCATCGATCTCGGTATCAAAAAGCGATTCCTATGAGTCGGAATTTGTAATCCTTTAATTTCTTTATTCTGCTCAGTCACTGGATAGATAAAGCCTTTCATTCTTAGAGACAGGTTATTTATTTCCATTTCTCAAAAGGATCAAAAATTAAATAGAATGGGCTTTCTGGCTCGAGCTACAATGATTAAGCAGGGGGGCATCTCACGGTGGCTTGATAAAGTTGCACAATACAATGCTCTTTGGTTTGCTGTAATTTTACAGAAGGAGCGTTTGAACTTAACTCCAGCAAATGATAAAGATTTAGTGCAAATAAATAAATACATAAATACGCTTGGTGTAAAAATTCAGACGGTAACACAATTGCCATGGACTCCTAGTTCTAAATTATGCGGAGACAAATTCTGTGATGGGCTTGTGAGGTAGGGATTCCTGAAGTTAGAATGACATTGTCTATTTGTAGCTCCACCAAGTTATGGCATAATAGCGTTCTTCAGGTTTGCTCCTAAACAAACAAATGCTAGGCCACCAAAATAAATGATGTCTCAAAAGACAGTTTTCTTCTTCATGTAAGGGGTACTTCTCCCTTTAAGATCTTTTTATCAATTGCACCTGCTCCCTCCACGCGTCTGCAGTTATACAGTTCAAAGAAAACACGGAAATTACATACTAGACAGGAGAAGAGACCAGACAGCAAGAGAAAATAGGGAACCAAAAGAAGAGATGTTCAGGACAAATGGGCAGAGAATCTAGAGTGACAGGCGTCAACATTCTAGAATGTGCTAGGTTAGCATGAGAGGTCATTCTGGCATCCATAAGGGCCGATGAATGGTAAGCTCCTGTGTGTTAAATAGGGTTGTTTTAAACACTTAACACAGTTTGTATAACTCTTTTACGTTTTCCACCCACAATTCAAAATTCTGCTTAAATGTGAGATGATACAAATGCTCCACAGTTGTCTTAAGGTATCTAATAGTTCCAATTCAATGCTAGTAACTTCAGGGTTTGGAGAAAATGTGTTTCTTTGCAAACAAACAAGTGAGTTGCTGAAAAATGTGATCAATCAAAGTTGCATCAAGAAAAGACATTTCCTAATGGATTAAAAGGGCTGACATGAATCATACATGGGGCTGATTCATGCCAAACATGGAAACCTTTTCAAAGGACCCATTCATTTTTTGTTGTTGAAAACTCGTATAATAGGATGGCCAAAACACTTGTGAAAATTAATTCACGTGCTTGATTGATTTCGAAGTATCTCAGGATTCATGTGCCGACAAGCTAACAGCAACTGCTTGACCTTTTGAGGCTGAACGATTATTTTTTGAATACCAGCTAATAAGCCTCTAAGAAATATGGAAAATTAAATATATTTTAACATAAATCCACTTTTCGTGGGATACAGCAACCCACATCAAGAAGTGTCAACAACATGCCAATGATCATGTTATGTAAATAATGATTTATTAAAAACCGTAGACGAGCCTTTTAACAAATGTCTAACAAAGAAAAAAAATGCTGCATTATTGCGCAAGTTACAGCTTGCAGGGCTGTTGTATGTGGGGGGAACGGGGGTGCTAATGCACCACTTCTGTCTCACCGCTGCAAAACCAGCCCCAGGGATCCAAAACCGGCCCCCACGCTGGCAGCCCACCGGGGAAACGCCCAGTGCCCGCTATGGCCAGTCCGGCCCTGTATCCACCTAAACATAATTTGCAAATTTGAGGTGGCCTTCGTTTTAATTTGCAAGGATAACTGCACTTTAAACGATTTTTTCAGTGAATTTTAAGGCTTTATTAAACATAAACGTATTAAACTCAAAGATATTGATAACATAATTTTAACCTTCGGGTTTTTCAGTAAAATCAAACTATAGGCAACAATTTCCTCAAGAAACCCACTGCAGAGATCCAACTCACAGCAGGTACTGTGCACATGGCCTACACTACTCCAAACGAGCCATGGGTAGCCAACCCCCCGTGGCTTAGGTGGATCCATGAATTAAGTGAGGGTCTAACAAGGTTCCAAGACCCTTTGCTGGGTGTTCACCAACCATCAGCAGCAGCCAGACTCATCCTCAACTTCCCACAGAGAAATTTGATGCCAAAGGCAATCTCCACTCTGCACTAATAGGGACAGTGTTCAGCAGGGTAAGTACACATTCATAGAAGTTGGATGTATCATAGTATCAAATAAAAACCAAAATTAGCTAAATCATAACATTAAACTGAAATTATGGTTACAAATTAAAAGAATAATAATTTAATAAAATGATACCAAAATGACAAAAATCCAATCAGTGGAAACGGAGAGATGAAACTTTAAAGGGTTAGTTAGGTAGATATGGCTCCCAAAGGCAAAAGCGGCAACAGAGGTTCTAAGGTCATGTTGAACCAGAACAAAGTCATAAATTCAGACTGACCGCAATGGAGAGCAGGTCGAACACAGGGACAAGTTTGGCCCACTGGGAGTTGTACATTATCTCCTTGGTGTAAAGTCTGTGCATCGCTCAGTGTCAATTCCGATGAAGCTTTTAGGTGTTCTGTGAGGCTTTGCAGGGCTTTGCATCACTCGGCGTCAGTTTATGGCACTTCATGATCGATTTCATAGAACTTTCAATAAGGAAAGGAAACGTTCTCTCTGATGCCAGCCTGCAGGTCAGTCCTCTGGTAGCAGCAGGGTTGTCCTCAGGGGAGCAAAGCAGTTCTTCTTCTGTAATATCCACAGGTCAAGAAATGTACTGAAGAGTTGCTCTGGAGGTTCAATATTTATACCTGATGCCAGGCTCTGAGGTGGGGGCATTGCCCTCTAATACTCCCATATCTGGTTCTGGAAAGTTCTTCCCTTTCCCTGTCAAGGCTGCAAGAAGTTTGGGGTGTCAGGGTCCTTTGTGTGTGCTGGAGGCAAAGCCCTTTGACAAGTGTGGGTGGGTAGAACACCGCCCCTACCATCCTGGCAGGATAGTCCATTGTGTCCACACCTAATCCCCTTTGTGTCAATGTCTGGAGAAAATATACCAACCGCAACAGCAAAGCCAGTCACAGTCATGTGACCCAGGACAGTGGCAGAAGGCACAAATGGTTAGGACAAGAAAATGCTAACTTTCTAAAAGTGCCATTTTCAGAACTTACCCTTAACGTTACAAAGCAGATCTGTTACACTGTGTTTGCCAGCATAATACGATCGTTGAGTGCAATTGTTGACATCTGCCTACGAATCGCAGTGCCTGCATGTCTAACAGTTGGTCCTTCAACTATGTCTATAGCTGATGGTTTTTGCCGTAGTATGAATAGACTATTTTTAATTCATGACAATGAGATTGAATGAATTTTGAAAATTATGCAGAGTATTGTTTATGCAATTATATGTAATCTAAGTAATTCTATGTACATTCATTATCACAAATGTTTTACGTTGCAATATTTCTTCACTGTCTATGAGTGCTGCCCTGTATTTCTATTGGCGGTTAGGCACAGGTCACTAACTTGATGAAGGCTTCGGCGAAATGCGTTGTTTTGTTTGTGGCACAATAAAACTTATTGTGCTGTCCTTTGGTGTCCCGCTGTAGTTCTTTGGGAGTTCCCGAATCGACTCTTCCTCAAACTTAAATAGTGGGTGTTGCAACCGCTGCTGGCACCGGCGTCGCTAGGAGGGTGAGCGGCGAGCTGTAATGAATTTTTTAAAGATATATATATATAACATCTTTATGTACAATAACCTGCTTTATCGACAACTGCAAGGTGTAGCTATGGGGGCCAGTTTCTCTCCAAGCTATGCCTGTCTGCATATGGGCGCTTGGGAGGAACTGGTCCTCAAAGTGAAACACAAGAGAACCTTTGAAGATAATGTGATAACTTGGTTACGCTTTATTGATGATTTATTTGTTGTGTGGCGAGGTACTAAAGAACAGGCAGAGGCTTTTGTAACTGAGATCAACAACAATGAACTCAATTTAAACTTCACAGCTAGCATGAGCCAATCGTCTGTTACCTTTCTAGATACAGAGATTTACATCGCCAATAACGTGATTGAATCGAGATTATTCAGGAAAAGCACTGCAGGGAATACGATCCTTCACGCAGGTAGTGCTCATCCAGCGCACCTCATAGCCAGTATCCCCTATGGGGAAATGCTGCGGATTAGACGGGTATGCAGCAATGAATACGAATTAAGGATTGCCCAACAGGCCAGCAAAAACAGATTCTTAGAACGGGGTTACTCTGAACATACCATTGATTCATCAATAAGCAGGTCCATGAAAGTAAACAGACAGGAATTACTTAATGTGTACAAGCAGGCTGATCTTTCTAACAAAATCATTGAATCAGCTAATCTAGTTTCAACTGAGTCCCCTGACAACTCATTCAGAATAATCACTGGATATAGTAAACAGCACAGCGAGCTATATAAAATCATCAATAGCAACTGGCCTATTGTCCTGAGCGATCCAGTGATTGGCCCTAGTCTACCACGTAAAGCATCTCTTACTTTTAGTAAGGCCCCATCGATGAGAGACAGACTAGTTGATACCAACCCGGAGATTATTGAAAAAACCACATGGTTACAAACCAATCATGGTTTTTTCAAATGTAAAACGTGCAAATCCTGTACCCATGGTATTAACATGAAGGAATATAGGGATGCTTTTAGTGACAAAAAGCATCAAATTAGCAAGGTTCTCACTTGCAAGACTGAATTTGCGATATACGTTTTACTTTGTCCCTGTGGGCTGCAATATGTGGGCAGTACGAAACATGCAGTTCACAAACGCATATTGCAACATCTCCGGGCAATAGCAAATCAGGACAAAACATACCCCGTCGCCAGGCACTTTAAAGAATATCACAATAGCGACAATCAGAGTCTCAAGTTTTATGTCATTGATGCGGTCAATGCCAGCAGAAGAGGGGGTGACCGTGAGTCCAAGTTACGTAAATTGGAAACCAGATACATATTACAACTTGACACTAAGCACCCAGGAGGCCTTAACATCACAGAGGATTTACATACATGTTTACTTTAACTCAGAGGTGTTTTTTTCAATTTTGATAGTAGATCCCCCTGGGGATCTTTTAACTTTCTTAAATATTTATTGTTTTAACTTTTATTCAATAAATTTTAATTAAGTATATCCACAGAGAATATTTTTTCCATTTATATATATATTTTTTATGTGTGTTTTTACCAACTATACACATGTGCGTTTGTCCATTCCTTTGACATCCGCTTCTTTTATGCCACCTACAGCATCAACTACACTGAGTCCAGAATTGGGGCCATATATATATATTTATATATTTTTTACATGTATACAACACTTCTACTTAAGCATCCCGCATGACTATTAGCTTCGACTCCTACAATGATACTACTGGTTCCGTCGTGCTATTGAATATATGCTGAATAACATTGTTTTTATATTTCCAATACCTACCTGCACAAACCAGAGATGAATTTGAACTGTCTCAGTATTGCTGGATTAGTCAGTCCCCCTTTCCACTTATGAGATCAAGTTCTCACGAAACTCTCACATACTTTTTCACGTAAATTAAGGGTCCTATCTAACTACAAACCAAGTTAAAATATAAGAGGAAAGGCATCATGATTACGGTATTACAATACCTAACATACAGTCGTAGGGAGTGGATATACCATTTAATATCTTATGGGTGATATTACTTAGTGCAACTTACAATTTATTTACACGTGTGAGGACAATTAGTATGTGAACGATGTGTATTGTGACACAAAAACAACTTGGGATTTAACCCATAAACGCACTGTTTTAACGGAATAGACATGATTTATATTTGGATTTAACCAATTAATACATACCCTAGCTGTCAATAGATTAATACGTGACATTAACTACTTCTCACAAGGAACAGTCTGTTCTATTTTTACGGGTATTAGAATTTGCACTATTTGCCAATTTGTACAATTGTTTTTTAATTATTTATTAACAATAATTTGAATTTTAAACAATTGTAACTGTAATCATTGTATGCTATTTATTTCCGTTTTTAAATCATAATGTGAAATATTTATGAGTGCACTGTTTACATACTGTCACTTTGACTGTGTATTTCTTCTACCTCCATTCCCATAAACCTCCCACATGCTTGAACTTTGAACCCTTACCAATCAGCACCGTTACTTTAAATCATGTGGTCTAACTCAGTCACATTGTCATGTGATCAAGGCTCGGACGAGCCGAAACGTTATGGCGACATACTGCACTGAATAAAATTTCTGCACGAATTACCTGGTCCGTGTCCGTATTTGCTTTGAAGCTGTTCTACGGAATCTGGTGATATATATATATATATATATATATTAACAGAAAAAACCATAGGTTTCAGGCACGTTATAGTTAGGAATTAGCATTTAAAAAACCTCAGAAATTCACTGAAAAAACCATAGGTTTCAGGGGTGTTATAGTTAGCTGGACTTTTCACTTGTACAAAACCATTGAAATTCCCCCGTTATAGTTAGTTCAGCTAACTATAACTCGCGCGCCCGCAATGCACTGCTGATGACGTCACATATTACATCACTCATGACATGGTCAGTGACATCACTCATGACATCACTGATGACATCTCAAATGACATCACTGATGACATCACTGATGACATCATCCAGTGAATGTGTGTTATTCTGAAAATTAAATATGTTTTATATATGTATATCTCAAGGTCGATGGAAGAATAAATGGGTATATAAGTGTCTAAATGGATGATTTGTTTTTGAAAAATTGATTGTGTAACTGACTGATTAAGTGTATCATAGTGAATACATGGCTTAGTGAGTAATGTTTAAATATGTAAATATCTGTATCAGTCTCTCACTTTGTGTATAAGTGGCTGCATGGGTTGGTGAGTAGCTACATGGGTGTCTATATAGGTTATTAGTTGGTTTTTTGAGTATCAGTCTGAGTGTCTGCATGGTTCGGTGGGGGTATTACGTAGTGCATAGGTGCATGAATGAGTGACTCACTGTTTGTATGTGTTGAACACAGTATGTGTGCAGGACTGTATGGGTGGATGAGTGTGTGTATGGGTGTGTTAGTGAGTGAATGACTGTCTCAATAGTGTCTTTATGAGTAACTACATATGTTTTAAACTAGTATATGTGACTATTGGTGTATATATGTGAGTATATGTGAGAGTGAGAGATTGAAAGAGTTCCTGTATGAATAAGTATGTGTTTCTATAAGTGATTGTTTAAAAGACTAAGTATGTGTAAGTTTCCGTAGAAGTAAGTGTGGTGGTGTGTGTATAACTGTATATGCAAGTAAATGTATGTTTGATTCTTTATTAGCATGAGTGACTATGTGTGTGAGTAACTCTATGGATGAGTGGCATTGTGTAACAGGATGTATAGGTGTATGAGTACATATGATGAGTGAGTACATGTATGAGTGACTGTATTGGACTGTTGGTGAATGAGTGGAGGTGTATGTGGATCTTAGAATTACTGAAGAGGTTGTTGTAACTGGTATTGGTATGTCCATTGTTTTTTAAAATTTTAGTCTCTATTTTTGAATGTGTGTATCAAAGGTTATATTAGGGTGAGAGGAGGTCTGCCACTCTATCACAAGGATGATGTCATCAGTGATGTCATCAGGGATGTCATTTGAGATGTCATCAGTGATGTCATGAGTGATGTCACTGACCATGTCATGAGTGATGTAATATGTGACGTCATCAGCAGTGCATTGCGGGCGCGCGTGTTATAGTTAGCTGAACTAACTATAACGGGGGAATTTCAATGGTTTTGTACAAGTGAAAAGTCCAGCTAACTATAACACCCCTGAAACCTATGGTTTTTTCAGTGAATTTCTGAGGTTTTTTAAATGCTAATTCCTAACTATAACGTGCCTGAAACCTATGGTTTTTTCTGTTAATTTCAAAGGTTTTTTAAATGCTAATTTCTAACTATGCCTACAGAGATAGGACATGTGAAGAAAGAAGAAAAAATGCACAGAAAGAAACAAAAGAAGTGCAGAAAGAAGCAACAGAAGTCCTCAAATACGAAGATAAGTGCAGGAAGAAGGATAACGTGCAGAAAGAACAAAAAGAAGAGCAGAAAGAAGCCTTGTTGCAAAATCATCCTGTACCCTCAACTTTTTCAGACGGATACTGGTGGTAACTGAGTCTGACTAACCAGTCCTAGAGCCAGTGCTATGTTAAAAGACACTTAGAATACAGTGAAAACACCTACATACACTAGGGAACATTATGCGTTGGGGTCCCCCTGTGATTAGCCTTACCTCCTCTATAAGCCCCTAGTATATAATAGGGCATGGGGATTAAAACTACCTCTTAAAACAGGCCACAGGGCGTTTTTGCACACGTTAACTCAGGCCCCGTCCCCTCCTTTCACCATTGTGTAAACACGCCCTGTGTCCGTTTTTAGTTGGGAGATTAAGTTCATTTGAGTCCTGAGGGTCCCTAGGGTCCAACTAGCCCACTAGGTACCTCCAGTAAGTGCCACAGAGCTGCGTTGCAGAGAGGTGTAAAAAGTGGCACGGCCTGGACCACCTCTCTGCAATGCAGCTCAGTGGCGCTTACTGGAAGCACTTGGTGGGCTAGTTAGCCCCCAGGGGCCCTCAGTATTGAAGGGAAATTATATCCCCAATTTAAAACGTGCCATGGTGCGTGTTTGCACACGTCACCTCAGGCCCCGTCCCCTCCCTTCACCACTGTGTAAACGCGCCCTGTGGCTGTTCTAAGTTGAGAGATTAAGTCCCCTTGAATCCTAAGGGTCCCTAGGGTCACACTAGACCACTAGGTACCTCCAGTAAGTGCCACAGAGCTGCGTTGCAGAGAGGTGTAAAAAGGGGCTTGGCCTCAGAACACCTGTCTGCAGCGCAGCTCCCTGGCGCATACTGGAGATGCCTGTTGGGGGCGCGTTTGCAGAGTGCTGCATGGAGAGGGCATGGCCTCCGGCACGATGCCAGTCTTTTATTTATTTTATTTTTTTAAGAAGGGGGGCTGTGTGGTTCCCCTTCTTATTCTAATTTATTGGCCCTGATGACCCCATCCCCCAGGGCCTGTCTCCTAATTATATTTTTTTGACCCCAATCCCCAGGGCCGGCCACTGTTTTTTATTATTTTAAAAAAATATATATTTATAGACACACCTAGGACATGCTGGACAAACCGTACGTACCTATCACCATGACGATTTGCGTGATAGTCATTAAAAGGCGACTATGCATGCAATTAATCCACGTGGAATGTATTTACACCACTAGTGAAGCTCTGACATGTCTGATGCTCTACCGTGCCTAATCCCGGTAGACACCCTTGTCGTTTATTTATACAAACATGGGTAGCTATTGACGGGCACATTTAATACACATGCACACCAAGCCATTCAAAGGGGATTCGACAAAAATTCGACCAAAACTATGCAAGAAACCCCCCTCACAGTTAATAAAACACACATCCACTGCCGGATGTGTAATACTTTTTATTTTACTCTCTGGAAAGGGGACGAACATCACTTGCGAGTCACAGCGCGCTCCTGACAGAGCCCAATGCTGTGTTACACCCACCATTGCCTGCCGAGTGCCACACACCTCTGTATTGTATTCCACTAGCTAGTGCATATGCTATGACACTCTCTAGCCCATGTGCACTGTAACACCACCCCGTGAAAATGTCATGCCACACTTGTCTTCGCACGGGTTATATTGCCCCATCTAACGTGCCTTCCTCGATGCCTATGTTATAACGCACAGTGCTATGCCATACATATTACAATTTGGGATCCATATCTTTGTCACAGTGCATATGCAACGTTACACTCCCCAGCACATATTTTATATTACAACTTTAGAGACTAGTTAGGTTACACAACACTGCCCTGTGCATATTACACTCCAAGGCGCATATCGCATAGCACGCGCTAGTGCCTGTGCTATCTCGCGCTCTCCAATGAATCTGTCATTGCGCACAATGTATTGCATATTATATTTCACGCCTGGTTCATCTTATATCACACTTTTTGGTGCATAGTTTATACCATACACTATATCTAGTTTTCATTTTCAATCGTGCTCTCAGGACTATGTTCTATATAACACTGTGTTCACCTACCCTTTTCACGGGCATTACATTTTGCGATAGGGGGTGGAGGGTCAGGGGGTGTTTTTGCCAAGTGAGCCCGGAGTCACAGTCACTAACGTCTTCTTCTTCCTGAATAAAAGTGAGATTATGCTGCATACTTGTTCATATTTTAAGTAGTTTGCACAGACAAAATGTTTTAAAAACAATAAAGTTTCTAATACCCGCCTTCTCTGAACAGTTAGCTTGCTGCCCCATCCCCCTCCTCCCTATCCTCTGTTGTGTGAATCCATGGACTAGCCTCCTCCCTCCTGCCATGCATGGTCTGATGTGCTGCCACTGCCCTCAATTTAGTATGATGTACCAGTCCACTCCTCCTGCCCTCCATTGCCCAATTCTATGCCCCATCATTGACCTCCTGCTTAAACTCTGTGCTTAGCTTGCTGCCCCTATTCTCCTTCCCCCTGCCCTCCGATGTCTTTGTGCATGCCCCTGCTCCATCCTTTTTGCCCACCATGTCCCATGGACCTGCCACTCCTATCTACTCTGAGTGTTCTGTTGAGTTGCCACTCCCCTCCCACCTGCCTAGCATTGTCAGATGACTGTAACCTGTCCCTGCCACCTCCACCCTGCCTGTCCACATGCCATGCCTCTATCCTCTTCCTCCTGTCCTACATGGTCCATTGTACTGCCACACCCTTCTGCCCTCCCTGGTCTGTTGTGCTGCAACTGCTCCTCCTGCCTGCCCCGTGTGGTCTGTTGTGAGGCCCCTTCCCCTGAACTTTCTTGTCTGTGCACAGGTCCTGACCCTCCCTTCTATCCTCCATCGTCCTTTGTGCATGCCCCTGCACCCTCCTTCTTGCCCATCATAGCCATTGTGCTGCCACTAACCCTCCCACTTGCCATGCATGGTCTTCTGTGCTGCCATGGCCCCTCCCACCTTCCCTGTGTGGTCAGTTAGCTGCCCCTGACCCCCTCCCACCTTCCCTCCATGGTCTGTGTGTATGCCATCACAGTCTCACTGTTGCTCTTCATGTTGTGTCTTGCTTCTAGTGCCCATCCTGCCTGACCTCCATGGCTATCTTGCTGCTCCTGCCCTGCCCCCTTGCCCCCAGCCCTCTGTTTACATGTGCAGACCCCTACTCCCTCCCTCCTGGCTTGTCTGTTCCATTGTAATGCCCCTGATCCGTCCCTCCTGCCCTTTATGGTCTGTTATGCTGCAGCCTTCTCTCCTGTCTGTCCATTATGGTCAGCTAGCTACCATTGCCTCTTGCCCCTCTGTTCTCTGTTGTCCATGTGCATGGTCCTGTCCCCTCCCTCTTGCTTTCTATGGATTGTTGTGCTGCACTCCCGTCCTGCATGCCCTGTGTGGTGTATTGTGCTGCTGCAAACCCTGATGCCTGCCCTGCAGGGTCAGTTTGGTGCACCTCTCCATGTCTCTCCTGTCCTCTGTTATCCAAGTCCATGTCCCTATCCCATTTCCTTCCATGATCCAATGTACCATACTTGCGAACATTTTGAACTTGGTAAGAGGGAGATTTTGAAAAAAAACTGGGGTATTGATTTTCCCCTTTGAGTTACATTGAAAAAGAGGATATTGTAGACAGGAGACAGATCAAATAAAGCCCATTTGAGCTTCAAAACATTGGACGTTTCCTGGCTGAATCGGGTCTGTTGGCATGTATGGTTGTACTACCATTGCCTCTTCCTTCTGCCCACAATGGTCTATTACATTGCCACAGCCTTGAAGGAGGGTAGATTTTGTATCACAGGGGGCCCCTGGCCCGTTCTGTCCACACCTGAAGTATGAGACCCTTGTCCTTGCCCTGCCAGCCGCATTTGTAGGCCGTATTAAATTGACCAGCGGGTCCTGTGTTGCTATATAATTATCCTGAGACATCCTTACCACTCAGCCAGCATAAAACCCCTGTGTAGGCCCTTCTGTTCAATATGTAGGCCTCTTTGTTAAATTGACCATAGCTCTGCAATTTTAGTGTATAGCAGTCTGAAGGCAGGTCTGCGAGGCCTTCTGCTCCAAACTAGTAGCCCCCACCCTACCCGAGTGCTCCGTGCTCGGTATCAAAGTTCAACATCCCCCTGAAGCTGTCGACATACAGTAGGCTGCATCCTGGACTGGTACTTGCTTCCTGGGCAGGTTTCCCACTTTTAAGGAAGTGGCAACCGCAGAGCGTCAAGTTAGGAGAACTGAGGAGATTTTATACATGAAAATATTGAATTCCTGTACAATACCCATTATTTTCTGCTTGCTCTATGGAACTTACGATAAGCGATTGGCCTGAGAGACTGACCTTTTCACCCAGTCCATTGTCAGCATTAAGTGGGTAAATGACGAAATGTCTGGTAAAATCTGCAGACGAAGCTTTTGGGTAGCATACGTAGGTAGATGTAGCGTGCAAAGGAGCCCACAAAATGATATAAAAAGGGAGCACCCACAGATATCGACGGACAACCTCGCCGTCTGTATGTAGGTTAACAGGCTGTGCAGGTTTTCCCCAAGAACTGGGAGCTCTTGTCTTCCTTTGCTTAAAATGTCTTGCTCTGCTTTGCTTGAAGTATCTTATTCTATTTTACCTATATGAAATGTCATGTTATGTTTAACCATTGTTCTCTTTACTTTTGCATTTAAAAGATGTTGTATTGTAATTGCAGGAATGCTTGCTCTAAGAGTAAATGTGAGTGTCCCTAGGTAACATTTTCCTTGGTGTAACTTGTTTCTCATGATGCATTTATAGATGTGTTTTCTCTCTCTCTCTGTCAGTCCATTAATTGAGATACAGAGAATATCATGACAGCTGTATGATTATCTGGATTCTGTATTTTGTACTTTATGTCTCTATTCTGCGGTTTCTTTGAAGTTGCATCTTCTCATTAAACTGCCATTGTATTCTGCCTCCAATTCCATGTCTCATATGTCTGTTTTCTTCATTTTTGGAGCAAGCGTTCCTAGGCACCCCGGCTCAAATTAAGGTGCCCCTTTTGTCCCTGACTCACTCTCCTGCTCAGTTCTGTGGTGGCTCCCGGGGCTCTGGGGACCGCCCCTAGCTTCCTTGACCCGTAATAGATCTTCCCTCCAACAGCCTCTCTTGCAAGTCCTGTATTGTTGGTTTGTTGCCCCTGCCCCCCTTTCCACTGCCCTCCATAGTCTGTTGTGCTTCCACGGCCCTTCCTGCCTGCTCAGTGTGGTTAAATTGTTGCCTTTGCACCCTCCTACCTGCCTTCAATTTTCAGAGTCCGTGCCCCTGGCCTCTGCCTCTCAACAGTATCCTAATGAACAACTAGATTGCTAACATTCTATATTTATTACAAAAGTTTGGAACGCCTGACATCATCTTGATGTAATCAAAACTGTAATACCTAGAGAATTCCTTTAGAAATTGCATATATGAGAGGGTCTTATTGGCATCAAAATTATGGTTAGTGCTCTAAAACACTAAAATAAGGACATATTTTCTGAGTTTTCAAATAGCGACAAAGCACTTTTAAATTATTTGTTATCTTTATGTTTTTTTATCTAGTTGACAACTTGATTAAATGTTGCACTTAGGGGAGAGGATGTGGTGTTACTTCCAGAACTGTAGACTTTGCAACTGGGGAACCAGGTTGAAGTTTCTGCTTCAGCTCGACATTGTGTGATTCTGGTCAAATAACTTAGTCTCCCCATGTCTACAACCAAAATGAATTTGTTCTTGTGTGATGTAACCAATGCTCATGTAAAGCACTCCAATACCTGACAAGTCTGCACTATATAACACTGCAAAAACACAAAATAATAAGTGTTTTGCACACTTCTGTCATTGGGCTATATTTGGGCTATATCTGGGTGATTTTGGGCTACATTTGGGCTCTTTTGTGTCCGGTGGCCATCTTGGGAGATTTATTTGTTATGAAGTTTCCTAATTTCCTCATGTACTGCAGTCTCCTCAGTCGGAAATGCTTTCAGTTTTTTACTTTGATTCAATCATGAAGGTATTCAGATATGTCACACATTTGCCATGAATTCTGAATGTTAGCACTCTAGTTGCTCATTAGATCACTGTAGTAAAACTACTGTTCACCATGGAAGTCTGCTCCTGGTATTAAAAGTGCATGTTTCAGTCTGCATGTCAGAATTTTTTAATGAAATAGAAGAGGATTTGAGAAGTCACTCAAAATGTGCCCTCATTTTCTTTCTTCAGCATTAATCATAATTTCTATGGCAAAATGAACCCCCTCATCGTGTTCCTTTTTAAATTAAATGTTTTAAGTGTTACCAGTTTATTCCAATCAAGATGGCTTCAGGTGTGCCATACTTTTGTCATAATGAAGACAGTAAGTGCTCTAGTTATTTTTAAGAACATTCTTGGACATTCTGTCATTGGGCTATACTTGGGCTACATCTGGGTGATATTTGGGCTACATTTGGGCTCTTTTGTCTCTGGTGGCCATCTTGGGAGACTTATTTGTTATGAAGTTTCCTAATTTCCTCATTTACTGCAGTCTCCTCAGTAGGAAACACTTTCAGTTTTTTACTTTGATTCCATCAAGAAGGCATTCAAATGTGTCACACATTTGCCATAAAATCAGAATGTTAGCACTCTTTTTGCTCATTAGATCACTGTAGTAAAACTACTGCTCACCAGGGAAAACTGCTGCTGGTATTGAAAGTGCATGTTTCAGTCTGCATGTCAGGATTTGAGAAGTCACTCAAAATGTGCCCTAATTTTTCTTTCTGCAGCACTAATCATACTTTTTATGGAAAAATGAACGCCCTCATTTTGTTCCTTTTTAAATTAAATGTTTTAAGAGTTACCACTTTAATCCAAGCAAGATGGCTTCAGGTGTGCCATACATTTATCATAAGTAGGACGGTTAGCGCTCTAGTAGTTCTTTGGAACACTCTGGAAAGCTGCAGTAGAACACAAAGGAATCAACTGACAGTCTCTGCCCTTGTTGGATGTACATGTTTTACTGAGAATGTCAGACTTCATTCTCACATGACTGAGAAAGATAATGTGAATTTACAGAAAATAAGCTCTCAGTTTAGCTTATAGATCACCTTCCAAACCTCTGTGGTAAAAGCATGAGAAAATATTTTTCTCTCAATCATGATTTCCCAGCAGAAGGCTTTTTCACATGGTGAAATCACCTTAGAACATACCACAATTCCTAAAATGAGTATGGTACCATCAACAAATGATTTATAATGTAACTGAAGTCTTAAAATCTTCTATTAACTGCAATGCTTTTTAATGAGGTGCTATCATGTATATTGGTCCCAAGATGGCTGCCAACACTTCTTGGATGAAGTGCTGACAGCCAATCAGATCTCAGGATGAGATGTGTGGTTAGGCTCCGCCCACATATATATATTGATTTAAATGCTATTTTCTCAGGAACTACTGAACAGATTTACACCAGACCTACAAAAGGCACTTCCTTGACCTGAGGACTACCTCTCTGCCAAATTTCAAGTAACTCTGTTCAGCCGTTCGGGCTGTAGCTGTGTCTAAAGGTCCTATGGAAAAATGCATGGGAAAAACGCGTTTTGGGACCCCCCTTTTTTCTCAGCCCCCGCTTGACGAATCCCCCCGAGACTTTCAGGGTAGGAGCGGAGCGTAGCGCCCCACCTATTTTGAAAATTTCGCGAGGATTCATCGACCAGCGCCAAAGTTATTCCAAATAGAATGTTGCGGATTTCCTATGGAAACAGGGTCCTAACTATAACTATCTACTGGCGACCGCCAGTAGATAATATATATATATATTCAAAACAAAGGACGCCCGCACTCTGGAACCTTGTAAATATTTATTCGATTAACAGAGCCCTAGTCTGTCACACCAACGCGTTTCAGCCTTTTCGGCCTTGCTCATGGTAGGTGGCATTACTTCCTGCAACTGTTATATATCATTTCCTGTGTACACAAAATTCGAAAGAAACCCATGGAATTCTGGGATTTGTAGATCTTGTTACTGCTGAACAGAACACCTTGTGACAGTAAAAAACAAATTACTCGTTTTAAATTTGTTTACAACAATGACGGTCTAAAGTCAACAAGTAGCAGATTAAACAGATCTGAACTAAGATGGAAGCGCGCAAAGCCAAACGCGCATTGAAAGTAGCAACCTTTCTCCAGTCCGGTGGAAACGACGATGCGCCAATAGATGCAAACACAGCTCCACCTAACGATACAAATCTAACCTTAAAACAACCATTTCTCTCAATCGAGAAACAATACAAGCGTGAAATAAGCAAAAGCTGGGAAGCACTTTCCCTACAAAAATACCTTGAAATTAATCGTATCCCACGAGGGTTGAGGATCTTTACAATGCCCACACATCCAGACACAAGGACTGACATGCTTGAGGAGTGGGGAGCAAATAACACGACCTGTAGCCAAAACATGATGCGTATACTAATTAAATACGCCGAAAAAGATCTTGAAGAGATACACAATCAAAACAAGGAGCTAGAGGCTAAAATCTCTCTAAATAACAAGGAAGACACTGACAAATTACGGAAAGAAATGGGAGATCGTTTAGAGAAATATGAAGACGAAATTGAGCAACGGAAAAAGAGGAAGTTTGCCCGCGACGAAGCTGACTATAAACAAGGCAGAATAATCACATTTGCCAAAAGATTCGATATACTAAAAATGAATCAAGGTTAAAAACCCATACAATCTTTGGGAGAAATTGAAACTGAATCAGATGTAAGCGGAAGTGAAAATGAAACAACTCCCAGCGCAAATATACCAACTAACACTACTTTTTTAGAGGAAATGTGCCTCGTCAACCTGGACCAGAATCTATCACGGACCCAGGGGCGAGGCAGAGGACGAGGCAGAGGGTTTGGAAGAGGCAATATAAAGTTTTCAGAAGCCTCAGGAAAACTCGCAGATCCAAACGAAAAAAGAGCATGCTCACTCAGGAATCGCACGAAGAGGAACTAGACAATATAATAATTAACCTATCAGATTACGTGCCAACAGATACTGAATATCGAATCTTAAACCAAGGCCTCTCTTTCTGCCCACAAAAACATTTCGACTATACTACCACTAAAATTGACATGTATAAATTTGTGCGCAAACTAAAACTAACTAAAATCCATGCGCTAAGTAAACAAAGCAACCGAAACATAGAGGCACAAGACACCACCAAGCAGACTCGAAGTGACCTATTATTGACGATAGAGGAAATTCCACACTTAAAAAACCTATACGATCTAGCAAATGAATTTGAAAATGGACAAACTACAGAAATTGAAACACTACAACATCTGGGAATCGATACGAAACAACATGAGCCAAGTGACCTAAAACAAAAATCTAAATACTGTCCACAGCTATCGCCAGGCAACAAAATTGACTTCTTCTCAGAAATAATTATGAACAAAATTGACAAACTTGAAAAAGTAAGAAATAACAAAATCAGGGAAAATACCTCCAAGAAAGAAAATCAAGCAATTCAAAATCTGGCTAAAAATCCAAAGATAATTATCAAGCCCGCAGACAAGGGTGGCAACATAGTAATTCTAAACACAAGCGATTACAAGGAAGAAGCATACCGACAATTATTCAAAAATATACCAAGCTGACCAACAATCCAATGTACAGAATGATTGAGGACATAAAAAAACTCCTGAATGAATGGCATGAACACAATTTAATCAACAATGAGGAGTTAAAATTCCTACTGAAGGAAAATCCAACAATTCCCACCATATATTTCTTGCCAAAGATTCACAAAACACTGATAAATCCACCAGGAAGACCAATCGTATCATCCTGCGATTCACTGTATGAAAACATCTCATCATACATAGACTGCTACCTTGCACCCTTGGTAAAAACCTTATCCTCCTACATCCAAGACACAAGCGACTTCCTACGGATCCTTTCCAATACATCATGGAATCCAGCATACCTCATGGTAACTATAGACGTAGTTTCATTGTACACTTCAATTGAACATACCATTGGATTAAATGCCTGTGCATATTTTCTGAGACAAAGAAGCATACATGAACTAGAACATTCAGCAATGTTGCTCACTATGATCGAAATAGGTTTAAAGAACAATATTTTTCTTTTCAATCATGAACTATATCATCAATTGTGTGGCTGTGCTATGGGAATTTCCTTCTCACCCAACTACGCCAACCTTACAATGGGTTGGTGGGAGAAGGAAATAGCCTGGGGCCCACAGAACAACGGGGCCCTGGATAAAATCATTTTATGGTCACGTTACATAGATGATCTGTTCCTAATTTGAAATGGGAACAAAGATGAATTCATGCAATACTTCAACACACTCAACGATAATGACATTGGACTTTCCTTCACTTGTAACACAAGCCGTCAGAAAATTGATTTCCTTGACATATCAGTATACATCGAGAATGGTCAAATTGAAACTACACTTTTCAAGAAAAAAACTGCCACAAACAGCATTCTGCATGCAGAAAGCTTCCATCCAAAAGCTTTATTGAGAAGCATCCCTTATGGCGAATTTATTCGAATGAAAATAAATTGTTCAAAAAACGAGGATGCAAACAAAGAAATTCTTAACTGTGCCATTAGACTACCAAAACGAGGATATAGAGTGAGAGATCTCAACAAGAGCATGGACAAAGTTAAAACCATGAATCGAACAGACATTCTCGTCAAGAAACATCCATATTCAGACAATGAGGACATCATCACCAACCAAACAACACCGCGATTAATTATGACATATAGCAAAGAATCCTTTAAAATCAGACAAATCATCCAAAAATACTGGCCAGTCTTACAACAAGATCTTGACTTAGCGGAAATCATCGGAACACAACCATCAATCACATACAGAAAGGCACCTTCCATCAGAGATCTCACCACCCAGAGTCATTTTCAAACTAAGAAAAATGAAGAAAAAAACTGGCTTGCAATACAACAAAACGGCTTCAGGAAATGCAACAACTGCAAAGCTTGTAAAATTCGGACCAACACGAAAACAATCAAATATCCAGAAGGAAAAATCATCCAGATTGACCAAAAAATTACATGCACAACCAAGTTTGTAATATATGTGATCCAATGCAATTGTGGCATGATGTACATAGGCAGCACCATCTGCATGCTAAAAAAGCGTATTTTAGAACACATTAGAGCAGTGAAAAACAAAGACCTGACCTATGCAACCGCCAAACATATATCAACATGCCAGGAAGGAAATTGGAGAAATATGTCATACTTTGCCATCGACACAATAGAAAGCAATGAAAGGATGGGTGATCGACAAAGAAAATTGCGACAACTTGAATCCAAATACATCATCATATTACGAACAAAGAACCCGAGAGGGATGAATTTGGACGAAGAACTTTATGTTCATCTCTGACACACATCTATTAAGCACAAGAACATATCTGGGCATATCAGTAACTTTGAAATCAATTGAATTAACATACTGTATCCATTGTATGATATGGTCACATTAAGAGACTCAACCCCATAGATATTAACTACTTATTATTTTTGGGACTGTATACCTTGATCATGATTTTGGCATGTACGCTTTCATCTCATAAGTCTAGATCCCCTTTTTTCTTTAGCACAAATTCGTTGTACCTTTGTACTATAAAATTGAATGGTAATTAATTTCAAGTCTGGTCACTAATACCAGCAAATCACTTATTTTCAAGTCTGGTCACTAATACCAGCTAAATTACCAATGTTGTTGACTTTAGACCGTCATTGTTGTAAACGAATTTAAAACGAGTAATTTGTTTTTTACTGTTACCGTGAGCAAGGCCGAAAAGGCTGAAACGCGTTGGTGTGACAGACTAGGGCTCTGTTAATCGAATAAATATTTACAAGGTTCCAGAGTGCGGGCGTCCTTTGTTTTGAATATTGACTTTTGGCCTTTGGCTTGGCCCAACACCCGCACCCGCTGTTGAGCGATCCGGATTAAGCCACATTGTGGGAAAAATATATATATATATATATATATATATATATATATATATATTCACTTAAAAAACCATAGGTTTCACACATGTTATAGTTAGCTGGACATTTCACTCGTAAAAAACCAATGAAATTCCCCCGTTATAGTTAGTGCAGGCAACTATAACTCACGCGACCCCAATCCTCTGCTGATGACGTCAGATATTACATCACTGATGACATATGTGTCTTTATGAAAAATAAATATTTGTAATATATGTATAGCTAAAGATTAATGGAAGAAGACATGGGTAAATAAGTGTCTAAATACAGTGATGTAATATCTGACGTCATCAGCAGAGGATTGCGGTCGCGTGAGTTATAGTTGCCTGCACTAACTATAACGGGGGAATTTCATTGGTTTTTTACGAGTGAAATGTCCAGCTAACTATAACATGTGTGAAACCTATGGTTTTTTAAGTGAATTTGCAAGGTTTTGTAAATGCTAATTCGTAACTATAACGTGTGTGAAACCTATGGTTTTTTTCAGTGAATATATAAACATATAAATATAATCTGCATATCTATATAAATATAAATTCATGCAAACATATACATATATGCATACATATGCATGGTATGTACATGAAAGTTTGAAAAACTCTAATACAAGCAAAGCTAAAAAGCCACCTAATTACAAACAGAATTGCTTTAACTTAAACGAGGGCGAGACCTATTGCATTTTCAATGCTTGTTTACTTTGATTCCATCAAGAAGGCATTCAGATGTGTCCTACATTTTCCATAAATTCTGAATGGTAGCACTCTAGTTGCTCATTAGATCACTGTAGTAAAGCTACTGCTCACCAGGGAAGTCTGCTGCTGGTATTGAAAGTGCATGTTTCAGTCTGCATGTCAGAATTGTTTAATGAAATAGAAGAGGATTTGATAAGTCACTCAAAATGTGCCCTTATTTTTCTTTTTTCCTCACTAATCATAATTTCTATGGCAAAATGAACCTCCTCATTGTGTTCCTTTTAAATTAAACTACTCACTCTCTACTACTCACTCGCTACTACTTTCTACTACTCACTCTCTACTACTCACTTTCTACTACTCTCTACTACTCTACTACTCTCTACTACTTACTCTCTACTACTCACTCTCTACTACTCTCTACTACTCTCTACCACTCACTCTCTACTACTCTACTACTCACTCTCTACTACTCTCTACTACTCTCTCTCTACTACTCTCTCTCTCTCTACTACTCCCTCTCTACTACTCTCTCTACTACTCACTCTCTACTACTCACTCTCTACTACTCTCTACTACTCTCTACTACTCTTTACTACTCTCTACTACTCACTCTCAACTACTCACTCTACTACTCTCTCTACTACTCACTCTACTACTCACTCTACTACTCTCTACCACTCACTCTCTACTACTCTCTCTCTCTACTACTCACTCTCTACTACTCACTCTACTACTCTCTACTACTCTCTACTACTCTCTCTGCTACTCACTTTCTACTACTCTCTACTACTCACTCTCTACTACTCACTCTCTACTACTCTCTACTACTCTCTCTACTACTCACTCTCTACTACTCACCCTCTACTACTCTCTACTACTCTCTCTCTACTACACACTCTCTACTACTTGCTCTCTACTACTCACTCTACTACTCACTCTACTACTCACTCTCTACTACTCCCTACTACTCCCTACTACTCACTCTACTACTCACTCTCTACTACTCTCTACTACTCACTCTCTACTTCTCCACTACTCTCTACTAATCACTCTCTACTACTCACTCTCTACTACTCACTCTCTACTACTCTCTACTACTCTCTACCACTCACTCTCTACTACTCTACTACTCACTCTCTACTACTCTCTACTACTCTCTCTCTACTACTCTCTCTCTCTCTACTACTCCCTCTCTACTACTCTCTCTACTACTCACTCTCTACTACTCACTCTCTACTACTCTCTACTACTCTCTACTACTCTTTACTACTCTCTACTACTCACTCTCAACTACTCACTCTACTACTCTCTCTACTACTCACTCTACTACTCACTCTACTACTCTCTACCACTCACTCTCTACTACTCTCTCTCTCTACTACTCACTCTCTACTACTCACTCTACTACTCTCTACTACTCTCTACTACTCTCTCTGCTACTCACTTTCTACTACTCTCTACTACTCACTCTCTACTACTCACTCTCTACTACTCTCTACTACTCTCTCTACTACTCACTCTCTACTACTCACCCTCTACTACTCTCTACTACTCTCTCTCTACTACACACTCTCTACTACTTGCTCTCTACTACTCACTCTACTACTCACTCTACTACTCACTCTCTACTACTCCCTACTACTCCCTACTACTCACTCTACTACTCACTCTCTACTACTCTCTACTACTCACTCTCTACTTCTCCACTACTCTCTACTAATCACTCTCTACTACTCACTCTGTACTACTCTGTACTACTCTCTCTACTACTCACTCTCTCTACTACTCTCTCTCTACTACTCACTCTCTACTACTCACTCTCTACTACTCACTCTCTACTACTCTCTCTCTACTACTCTCTACTACTCTCTACTACTCACTCTCTACTACTCTCTACTACTCACTCTCTACTACTCTCTACTACTCACTCTACTACTCATTCTCTACTACTCATTCTCTACTACTCTCTCTCTGCTACTCAGTCTCCACTACTCACTCTCTACTACTCTCTACTACTCACTCTCTAATACTCACTCTCTACTACTCCCTCTACTACTCACTCTCTACTACTCTCTACTACTCCCTCTACTACTCACTCTCTACTACTCTCTACTACTCTCTACTTCTCACTCGCTACTACTCACTCTCTACTACTCACTACTACTCTCTCCTACTCACGCTCTGCTACTCTCTCTACTACTCTCTACTACTCCCTCTCTCTACTCTCTACTCTCTATTACTCATCCTCTACTCTCTACCTCTCTACCTTTCTCTACCTCTCTCTCTACTACTCTCTACCTCTCTACCTCTACCTCTCTACCTCTACCTCTCTACCTCTACCTCTCTACCTCTACGCCTCTACCTCTACATCTCTACCTCTCTACCTCTCTCTACCTCTCTCTACACGCACACATATGCACATATATGCATTTATATATATGTATGTGTATATATATGTATATACATACATATATAAACATATATATAATCTGCATATCTATATAAATACAAATATAAATGCATGCATACATATACAGATATGCATGTTATTTACATGAAATTTTGAAAAACACTAATAAAAGCAAAGCTAAAAAGCCACCTAATTACAAACAGAATTGCTTTAACTTAAACGAGGGCGAGACCTATTGCATTTTCAATGCTTGTTTACTTTGGTTCCATCAAGAAGGCATTCAGATGTGACACATTTGCCATAAATTCTGAATGGTAGCACTCTAGTTCCTCATTAGATCACTGTAGTAAAGCTACTGCTCACCAGGGAAGTCTGCTGCTGGTATTCAAAGTGCATGTTTCAGTCTGCATGTCAGAACTTTTTAATGAAATAGAGGAGGATTTGAGAAGTCAAAATGTGCCCTAAGTTTTCTTTCTGTAGCACTAGTCATAATTTCTATGGCAAAATGAACCCCCTCATTTTGTTCCTTTGCAAATTAAATGTTTTAAATGTTACCACTATATTCCAATCAAGATGGCTGCAGGTGTGCCATACCTTTGTCATAAGTAAGACTGTTAGCGCTCTAGTTGTTCTTTAAAACACTCTGGGATTTCTGTCATTGGGCTATACTTGGGCTACATCTCGGTGATATTTGTGCTACATTTGGGCTCTTTTGTCTCTGGTGGCCATCTTGGGAGACTTGTTATGAAGTTTCCTAATTTCCTCATTTACTGCAGTCTCCTCAGTAGGCATACTGTCAGTTTTTTACTTTGATTCAATGAAGAAGGCATTCAGATGTGTCACACATTTGCCATAAATTCAGAATGTTAGCACTCTAGTTGCTCATTAGATCACTGTAGTAAAGCTACTGCTCACCAGGGAAGTCTGCTGCTGGTATTGAAAGTGCATGTTTCAGTCTGCATGTCAGAATTCTTTAATGAAATAGAAGAGGATTTGAGAAGTCACTCAAAATGTGCCCTAATTTTTCTTTCTGCAGCACTAATCATACATTCTATGGCAAAATGAACCCTCTCATTTTGTTCCTTTTTAAATTAAATGTTTTAAATGTTACCACTTTATTCCAATCAAGATGGCTTCAGGTGTGCCATACCTTTGTCATAAGTAAGACTGTTAGCGCTCTAGTTGTTCTTTGGAACACTCTGGGAAGCTGCAGTAGAACACAAAGGAATCAACTGACAGTCTCTGCCCTTGTTGGATGTACATGGTTTACTGAGAATGTCAGACTTCATTCTCACATGACTGAGAAAGATAATGTGAATTTACAGAAAATATGCTCTCAGTTTAGCTTATAGATCACCTTCCAAACCTCTGTGGGAAAAGCATGTGAAAATAGTTTTCTCTCAAACATGATTCATGATATCCCAGCAGAAGGCTTTTTCACATGGTAAAATCACCTTAGAACATACTACAATTCCTAAAATGAGTATGGTACCATCAACAAATGATTTATAATGTAACTAAAGTCTTAAAACCTTCTATTAACTGCAATGCTTTTTAATGAGGTGCTATCATGTATATTGGTCCCAAGATGGCTGCCAACACTTCTTGGATGAAGTGCTGACAGCCAATCAAATCTCACAATGAGATGTGTGGTTAGGCTCCACCCAGATATGTATATGATTTTACTTTTGATTTTCTCAGGAACTACTGAACGGATTTACACCATATATGCAAAAGGCACATGCCTGACCTGAGGACTACCTCTTTGCCAAATTTCAAGTAATTCTGTTCAGCCGTTCTGGCTGTAGCTGTGTCTAAAGGTCCTATGGAAAAATGCATGGGGAAAACGCGTTTTGGGACCCCCCTTTTTTCTCAGCCCCCGCTTGACGAATCACCCCGAGACTTTCAGGGTAGGAGCTGAACGGAGCGCCCCATTAGTTTTGAAAATTTCGCGAGGATTCGTCAACCGGCGCCAAAGTTATTCAAAATAGAATTTTGAGATTTCCTATGGAAACTAGGTTGTAACTATAACTATCTACTGGCGACCGCCAGTAGATAATATATATATATATATATATATATATATATATATAGCTCACCGCTTCAAAAGTACAAAGTACAGCACTCGCGGGGAATGTATAACCAGATTTATTTGGTTAAAATGAACACAAAAGACGCGTTTCGGCGACTGCCTTTGTCAATTTTACACGGCGTCTCGGGGCAGCGTGATTTAAATCAAATGCTTTACAATGATTGGTGATTTGGCTCCCAGTTACATAAACATAAACAAGGGACTCAACAAATGCGAACAAGGAAAGGTTTCGGCCATCTTAGAACATGCAAATGAAATCATAATGCAAATTCATTATTAATTGAAACACTTCATAAATAACATAAATATGTATATATATATATACACACATCAACATCATGTTGTTTGTTCATTCAAATAATTGATCCGAGTTATTATGCCCTGTATGGGCTATCTCTAATATGTCGTCCCTATTAGTGTGGGTATCAAAGACAGAAAAAACCCAACTGACAAGTTGTAATTGCAACCAAGCCCAAGAATGGGCATTCTCTGCCTAACTCGGTCTGGTGAGCCTGAAATCAAAAACCCATCTGCCAAGAAAAAAGATAACCCACTAATGGAGCGCCCAATCAGGGCTAACCAAATAACAAACAAAGATAATGAGGGAGGCTATTTACTGAGCAAATGACAAAAAGATATTATTGAAGATTAAAAACGTGGGGGGAGGACATAATATCCTGCTTGGCCACAATAGAAGGATCCGAATGTTAACAGCAAATCCTATGTTACATAATGCATATAAATATACTAACAATCTATTCGGTGTATACTGTGGGTTAGAGATGTATGGCTAATTCTTCACCGCTATTAAGGCCCTGTGGTATTTTAGTTTGTAAATCGATTATGAATCGAGACTCCAATCTACGGAGTTTGAGAAGCCTATCTCCTCCTCTCGTATTATTGGGTACATGGTCAAGGCAAAAGAAGCTTAACAGATCCCTGTTACTGCTGTGATGACTTTTAAAATGGCAAGCCACTGGATAGTTGACATCACATGTGGTAATGGCTCGCAGATGTTCCAAAATCCTGATCTTAGTAGGGTGTATGGTGCTCCCAATGTACTTAAGACCATATATATACACACACACATTACCGACTGGCGGTTGCCAGTAAGCAGTTCTAGTTAGGGTGTACTTACGATCTCAGCGGATGGGTTATTCCTTCACAACGGTGACATATAACCTGTCTGCAGAAATCTAAATCCTATGGGATATAATGGGATTTGGATTTCATCGGATGGGATATCCGTCACCTTTGTGATGGAGTAACCCGTCCGCCAAGATCTTTACAACATTACCAATCACTTCAGCAGCTGCTCTGGAAAGTTTCGGGGTGATCAGGCAAGCAGGGCCAAGAAAAAAGGGGGGTCCGAAAACATGTTTCCCCATACAATTTCTTATAGGGATTTTAGAAATGACTACAGCCTGAACCGCTGTATGGAATTAAACCAAATATGGCAGTAAGCTAGATGTTAGCCCACAAAGAGTGCTTTTTGTAATTTGATGTAATACTGTTCAGTAGTTTTGAAGTTATTAAAGTAAAACAATTTATGTATATCTAGAGCCGACGATCCACTGTGATCCACCATGGCAGATCTGCGAATCCATGCACCAACAGAAATGCTGCAATTAGCTGGCCACAACTGAAGAGGAAAGTTGTGGTCGCCATTTTGTGCATCAGGACTCAGTTCCAAGGGCGAAAATAAAATGTAAAAGTGATAGAAGGGGTCAGTGTAGTGGTTCCCTGACTCCACTGAACTGATGAAGGGTCTGTGAGGGACCCCTCTTGGGTAAGAAATTTCCAAAAGATATTTATGTAACATGCAAGGGTCCATGGATCTACCACGGTGCTTAGTGCAACCCACTTTGTGCTCCACAGCAGATCTGCAGATCTAGACAGACACCAATTAAAAAAACACAACATACACCCACCCACAGACCCGCAGACCTACTCACACACTCACATACCCACACAACCACTCACACACCCATGCTTCCACTAAGACACCTACTCACAGACCCACACCGCCTCTCACACATCCTCTCGACCAATCACACACCCACTCACACACACACACATGCAGCCACTCACTCACAGACACACAAAACCACAGACACACCAATTCACAGACCCACACAGCCACTCACACACCCATACAGCTACTCACACACACCCTCACAGGCGTACAAACCCACTCACACACCCATACAGATTCACACACACCTACTCACACATCCATATAGCCACCAACACACACTCACACACCCACTCACATGCTGTGAAACACTTACAGAAATTGCAATAGAATATGTTTTTATTAAATGTGTTGTTGTTTTTGTATTAAATGTGTGTGCTTTTGGTTGGGAATAGATCCACTGATCCACAAAATGAATGAAGAAAAAGAAAGATTTGGTGCATTGCATTTATAGAAAAGTACATAAGTTACCTTACCTTAATATTTCAATTTTTAGTTTTATAAAATATAATAAGACTAAATGTGAGGGTAAAATTTATTTTTAAACCTGTGAAAATGTATATTAGCAATTTGTCAAATTGTAGTACAATTTATATTAAAAACACTGGTGAAATTCACTAAAAAACAAAGGTAACTGGGATGATATAGTTAGAAAATAGCATTAAAAACATAGAAATTAAATGAAAAAACTAAAGTTTACAGGGGTGTTATAGTTAGGTTCCGATGTTAGACACAAAAAAACATAGAAATTCAGCAGTTATAGTTATCTGAGCTAACTGCAACTTATGCCCGCAGCAGTGCACTGCTTATGACCTTAGATATTACATCACTCATAACGTGGTCAGTAAAGTTTAGTAGAGTCTCATGCGATGGCATAAAGTGAAGTAGAGTCTTTTAGAGTGGAACGGCCTAGAGCAAAGTGTTGTACAGTGGCGTACAGTGGGGTAAAGTGTTGTACAGTTGAAGTTGAGTAGAGTAGAGTGGAGTGAAGTGTCATACAGTAGAGTGGTGTCTCATATAGTGTAGTGCCGTGGAGTACAGTGTAGTGGTTTAGCACAGACTGGAGTAAAATGTCATAGTGGAGTGGTGTGTCATACAGTTGAGTGGTATTGCGTATCATGCAGTGTGGGAAACTGTTGTAGAGTGGAGTAGAGAAGAGTGCATACAGAACCATTAAGTGGGGTGGTGTAGATTGGAGGAGTCCCATAGAGTGGAGTAGTGTGTTATAGAGTAGAGTGGAGTAAATTGTGGTTGAGTGGCATAGAGTGGACTACAGTGTTGTATAGGGACAAACTAGAGTACATCATTGTACAGTGGGGTAGCATAGAGTGAAGTAGAATTTGGTGGAGTGGAGAAGAGTGGAGTGGTGTGGAGGGGCATAGAGTGAGGTAAACTGGAGTGGCATAGGCTGAAGTGGCATAGAGTATCTTGGCATATAGTGTCATGGCATAGTGTTGTGGCGTAAAGTGTCGTGGCGTAGAGTGTTGTGGTGTAGAGTGGAATGGCGTAGAGTGGAGCTGCATACACTTAAATAGGGCATACCGGAGTGGCGTCCTGTGCAGCAGCTTACAGTGGAGTTACATATAGTGGAATATCATAAAGTATGTAGCGTACAGTGTAGTGGTGTATAGTGGAGTGGCCTAAAGTGGAGTGGTGTACAGTGGAGTGGGTAGAGTGGAATAGCATATGTGGAGTGGCATACATTGGAATAGCATACAGTAGTGGCGTAGAGTGGAGTGGCATACAATGAAATAGCATGGAGTGGCATACAGTTGAGTGGTGTGGAGTGGAATCACATATGGTGGAGGTACAGTAGAGTGGAGTGGCAGAGAGTGGAGTGGCACAGAGTAGAAAAGCATACAGTGTTGTGGTATATAGTGGAATCGTGTACAGTGGAGTGGAGTGCCATAGAGTGGAATATGATAGCATGGACTGATGTAGAATGGAGTGGGGTGAATTGGAGTGGTGTAGAGTGGAATAGAATAGAGTAGAGTGGTGTAGACTGGAGTGGCATACAATGGCATGGTATAGAGTGGAGTGGCATAGAGTGGAATAGCATGGAGTGGCATAGAGCAGAGCGGCGTATAGTGGAATATCGTAGAGTGGTGCAGAGTTGCGTGCCATACAGTGGAATAGCATAGAGTGGAGTGGCGTAGAGAGAAGTGGCATAGAGTGGAATGGAGTAGAGTGGAGTTGGTTAGAGTGGAATGGGGTGGAGTTGATTAGCATATAGTGTTGTAAAATGGAGTGGGATAGAGTGGAGTAGCACAAAATGGAATAGCGTAAGAGTGAAATAGCACAGTGTGGAAGGGCAAAGAGTGGAGTATCGTACAGTGCAGTGGCGTACAGTAAAATGGAGTACAGGGGAGTGGCAGTGGAGTGGCATATAGTGCAGTAGTGTAGAGTAACATAGTGGAGTCGCGTGCACTGGAAAAGCATAGAGTAGAGTGGCGTAGAGTATTGTATAGTGGAGTGGCGTACAGTGGAGTGGCATACTGCAGAGAGGTGAAGAGGAGTGAAATCCAGTGGAGTGACATCCAGTGGAGTGGCGCAGAATGCCACAGAATAGAGTCACGTACACTGGAATGACAGAGTGGAGTGGCACAGAGAGGAGTGGTGTACAGTGGAGTGACAAAGCGTAGTGTCATAGAGTAGAATGGCATCTAGTCGAGTGTGGTACAGTGGAACAGGGTAGAGTGGAGTGGCATAGAGTACAGTGGCATAGACTGGAGTGGCATACAGTAGAGTGGCATAAACTGGAGTGAAGTACAGTGGAACAGAAGTGTGGTGTGGAAAGTGGAGTGGGGTAGAGTGGAGTGGCATAAAGTGGAATTGTGTACACTCTTATGGTGTAGAGTGGAGTGGCATAGGGTGGAATAGCATAGAAGGGTGTACAGTGGAGGGGTAGGGTGTAGAGTGAAATAGTGTAGTGTGGGATAGCATAGAGTGGAATGCGTACAGTGGAATAGCATCGATTGGAGTGACGTAGAGTGGAATGGCGTAAAGTGTAATGGCATGCAATAGAGTGTCGTACACTGGAATAGAGTCGAGTGGAGTGGTGCAGAGTGGAATAGCATACCGTCTTCTTCTGTACAGTGGAGTGGTGTAGGGTGGACTGCCGTAGAGTGCAATATGGTAGCATGGAGTGCGTACAAAGGAGACGCATAGAGTGGAGTGTCATAGAGTGTAGTGCAAGAGAGTGGACTGGTGTCAAGTAGAATAGCGTAGATTTCAATAGCATAGAGTGAACAGCATAGAGTGGAATGGCACAGAGTGGAGCAGCGTAGACTGGAGTGGTGTAGAGTGGAGTGGCATAGAGTAGATTAGAGTTGAATAGCATAGACAGTAGCAACTAGAGTGTAGTGGCATGGAGTGTGTAGTAGAGTGTAGTTTAAAGAGACGTAGTGTGAAAGCAGCTGAACTACTGGAGGTGAAATCTGGCAGGGATATATATTGGGGGGTGGAATTTTTGGTCCAAATTGGTTAAGTACAATCAAAGTTATAGTTAACAAAACACTTAGGGCCCGATTCACAGAACTAACTTAAGACAAAATCCTAAACTTACTACCATTTTGGTATTCACAGAAGGCACTTACTCATTTTGGTATTCACAGAAGTTAGTAGTCCTAACTTTAGGACTCCTAAATGCCTTCTGTGAATACCAAAAGTCCTAAAGTTAAGATTTTTCTCAGTTTAGGAGTAGTAAAGTTAGTAGTCCTAACTTTAGGACTCCTAAATGCCTTCTGTGAATACCGAAAGTCTTAAAGTTAGGATTTTTCTCAGTTTAGGAGTAGTACAATTAGGACTCCTAACTTTACTACTCCTAAACTAAGAAAAATCCTAACTTTAAGACTTTCGGTATTCACAGCAGGGATATAGGAGTCCTAAAGTTAGGACCCTAACTTCTGTGAATACCGAAATGAATAAGTGCCTTCTGTGAATACCAAAATGGTAGTAAGTTTAGGATTTTGTCTTAAATTAGTTCTGTGAATCGGGCCCACACTTTCATATTGTCTTGCGGTATACCGAGGTAGATGGTGATTACAAAGCAGTATACAGTTGGGTAATGGCTACGATTAAAAAAGTAAAATGCAGCCATGTAGTGTTGACCACACTTTGGCTGTGTTCTGGGTTCAGGGCTTAGCTATAGCTAAGTAGTACGTTTTATTGCTGTTCCCTACCTATTTCTACTTTATTGAAATGGTAATAGGAAGGGAAATGTATTAATATTTTTCTATACATTTTGAAAAAAGTTTACAAAGTCCTGTGCTAGTACCTACAAAGCACCACTGTAGTTACAGGAAAATTAAAAAAAGAAATATGTACAAAGTTATAACAAGACACTTTGGTACACAATGTTTGTGAAATATGGTGTAGTACATTGTATTTTCAACTTTATTTTTTTTTTTAAGTACTGCTGTGCTTCCTAGTGGTACTGTGTGCTCTGTGACCTTTTTTAAAACTATACAGAAACTTATAAAAAAAATCCCCACCTATTACCACATTAATAAAGAGGTAACAGGCAGGCAGGTCGCTCCCCTCACCGCCACGCAGCCCCCTGTGTGACCTGTGATCCGCTGCCACTGCCGCCCGTGTTAGCCCACCTGCATCACTGCTGAGTACTATTCTGTTATTGTTTTTGCATCTGTGTCCATTTTGCCTTCTGTACACCTGTGTCTGTTTTTTACCCTTGTGCCCCCTTTCTTTTTTGTTCCCTCGCCTTCAGTGTCCCCCGCCGTTTTCCTGCCGAGGCGTCCCTGCGGCCCGCCCCCTTGTCTCCCATTGGCTGCCCCCCTCCCACCTCCCAGCTGCTCCTCCCTCCCTCTGCCCCTCATATGGAGGCCGTGCAGCGGTAGAGAGAGCGACCTTTGACCCTGTCACCAGGCAGGTCGTTCCCCTCACCGCCACGCAGCCCCCTGTGTGACCTGTGATCCGCTGCCACTGCCGCCCGTGTTAGCCCGCCTGCATCACTGCTGAGTACTATTCTGTTATTGTTTTTGCATCTGTGTCCATTTTGCCTTCCGTACACCTGTGTCAGTTTTTTACTCTTGTGCCCCCTTTCTTTTTTGTTCCCTCGCCTTCCGTGTCCCCTGCCATTTTCCCGCCGCTGTGTCCCTGCGGCCCCGCCCCCTTGTCTCCCATTGGCCGCCCCGCTCCCACCTCCCAGCTGCTCCTCCCTCCCTCTGCCCCTCATATGAAGGACGCACAGCGGCCACGCAGCGGGCGCGCCGCTGGCGCGCCGCTGGCGCGCCAAAGGCAAGTCCGTCTGCGCCTGTCCGCGCCTGTACCGCGCCTAGCGCCAGAACCCCTGGTCCCAGCCGATGCCAGGAACCCCGACTGAGATACAACACCGCCACCCTCAACGCACTCAACACCGGACGACCACCCGCCTGCTATCAAGCCACCCCGAAGCACACCCACGGACCCTTCACCTGCCTAGCTTGCAAATTCACCTGCCTCCGAACATGCACACCGCCCGCCGGACCTAACATCAACAACAACCACCTCAAGTGCATCCCCCTCAACACCCGCTCCGGCCACAAGCACGCCGTCGAACTCTGGGACCTCCTCGACACAACAGCACTGGACATCGCCTTCCTCACGGAAACCTGGATGAACGCCTCCTCGGCCCCCGACATCGTCATAGCCATCCTGGACGGCTACAAGATCACCCGGAAGGACCGCGTCAACCAAACTGGAGGAGGAATCGCCATCATCTACAGGAACACCATCAGCGTCACAACCAACTCTCTGCCGCCAAACACCTACACTTCCAGATCCACACCGACCCCAAAACCACACTCAGAGGAACCCTCATCTACAGACCCCCGGGCCCGCACACACAATTCAGCGAAACCATCGCCGACTTCGTCAGCCCGCACGCACTAACCTCACCAGAATACATCCTCCTAGGGCACCTGAACTTCCACCTGGAGAACAACAATGACAACAACACCACCACCCTGTTCGCCAACCTCGCCAACCTCGGACTCAAGCAACTGGTGAACACCCCCACCCACTACGCCGGCCACACGCTGGACCCCATCTTCTCCCCCAGCAACCACGTCTCCTACAGCCACTCCACAGAACTACACTGGAAGGACCACAGCTGCATCCACTTCACCTTCACGAAGACTACATCCCATCACCGCACGCCACAGATCCCCCGCAGATACTGGAGCAAAGTCACCACAGACCAGCTAACCACATCACTGAGCCAGAACCCACCAGCCGACACCTCTGACACCAACAACGCAGCCCACAATCTCGCACAGTTGATCACCAACTGCGCCGACAACCTTGCTCCACTGAAGAACCCCCAAGGCAAGACCAGCAACAGGAAAACCACATGGTTCACCGACGCCCTCAAAGACTCAAAGAAATCTTGCCGTACTCTCGAAAATTCTGGCGCCACGAACGGACGACAGAAAACATGACAGCCCTCAAGAACGCCACTCACGAACAACACCAGCTGATCCGCACCACCAAAAGGACATCGTTCAAAGAGCGGCTGGACAACAACACCCACAACAGCAAGGAACTCTTCAACATCGTAAAAGAGCTCTCCAACCCCAGCGCCAGCAACAATGACATCACACCGTCGCAAGACCTCTGCAACTCCCTCGCCACGTTCTTCTTCCGCAAGATCGCAGATATACACGACAGCTTTGACGCCCAGACTCCGCCTCCAGTCACCAAACCAATGACCCCCACCACCACCCTCAGCGCCTGGACCCCCATCATCACAGAAGACACCACCCACGTCATGAACACCACCCACTCTGGCTCTCCCTCTGACCCATGCCTCCATCACATCTACAACAAAGCCGACACCATCATCGCACCTCACCTCCAGAACGTCATAAACAACTCCTTCGCATCAGCCACCTTCCCAGAGAGCTGGAAGCACGCAGAGATCAACGCCCTTCTGAAAAAACCCACAGCAGACCCTAAAGACCTCAAGAACTTCCGCCCCATCTCTCTTCTTCCCTTCCCGGCAAAAGTCATCGAGAAGACCGTCAACAAACAGCTGACTGCATTCCTCGAGGCAAACAACTCGCTCGACCCATCCCTGTCCAGATTTCGAGCCAACCACAGCACCGAGACCGCCCTAATCGCATCCACCGACGACATCAGGACCCTGATGGACAACGGGGAGACAACCGCCCTCATCCTCCTAGACCTCTCAGCCACCTTTGATACCGTCTGCCACCGCACCCTAATAACCCGCCTCTACAACACTGGGATCCAAGGAAGAGCCCTGGACTGGATCACCTCGTTCCTCTCCAACAGAACCCAGAGAGTCCGCCTCCCGCCGTTCCGCTCCGCGGCCACCAAGATCATCTGCGGCGTACCCCAAGGCTCCTCGCTCAGCCCAACCCTCTTCAATATCTACATGAGCCCCCTCGCCGCCATTGCACGCAAACACAACCTCAACATCATCTCCTACGCCGACGACACCCAGCTGATACTCTCCCTCACCAAAGACCCAGCCACCGCCAAAACCAACCTCCAGGAAGGAATGAAAGACGTCGCAGAATGGATGAAGCTCAGTCGGCTGAAACTGAACTCAGACAAGACAGAGGTCCTCATCCTCGGACAAACCCCATCCGCCTGGGACGACTCCTGGTGGCCCACAGCGCTGGGCACCGCACCGACATCCACGGACTACGCACGCAACCTGGGATTCATCCTGGACTCCTCCCTCACGATGTCCAAACAAGTCAACACCATCTCATCCTCATGCTTCAACACCCTGCGCCTGCTCCGAAAGATCTTCCTGTGGATCCCCACCGAAACCAGAAAGACGGTCACCGAGGCCCTCGTCACCAGCCGACTGGACTACGGGAACGCCCTTTACGCAGGAACCACAGCCAAACTTCAGAAACGTCTTCAGCGCATACAGAACGCCTCCGCACGACTCATCCTCGACATCCCTCGCCACAGCCACATATCTGCCCACCTGAGAAACCTGCACTGGCTCCCCGTCATCAAGAGGATCACGTTCAGGCTCCTCACCCACATACACAAAGCACTCCAAGACATGGGCCCCGAATACCTTAACAACCGCCTCTCGTTCTACACTCCTACCCGCCAGCTCCGCTCCGCCAGCCTCGCCCTCGCCACCGTCCCACGGATTCGCAGAACCACCACGGGAGGAAGATCATTCTCCTACCTGGCCGCCAAGACATGGAACTCACTCCCCGCACACCTACGACTGACCCAGGACCATCTCACCTTCAGGAAACACCACAAGACCTGGCTATTTGAGCAGTAGCGGCCCCCCCTCCCTTCAGCGCCTTGAGACCCTCGCGGGTGAGTAGCGCGCTTTATAAATGTATTGATTGATTGATTGATTAACAGGCAGGGAACAAATATAAACCCCAAAACTTACCGTCATGTAGGGCCCTAACCCAGAACACCAGCAAATTATGTTAAACATGTCTGCCTTTTACTTTTTTGAAGGTAGCCATTAGCCAATCATATAGTGCTTTGTCATCTGCAAGTACCAGGAAATACCGCTGCCTGATATAGCAAAAAAATGTTATGCCTTATAACTTTCTAAAAACTTATCCTATTTACTTGTACTTCCAAAAAGGTTAATCTATGCACCATAAATTATATACCTGCCAAATTTCATTCAAATCTCAGTACCCGTTTTCATGCTACGGCTACAAAGCCTATGGAAAATGCCTTGGTGGAAAAACATGTTTTGGGACCCCACCCCGTTTTTCTTTGAATCCCCTTGATAAATCACATCACAACGTTGTATCGTCTCATCTAACAATGTAGAAAAAGAAATAGGTCTGTAGAGTTTCATGGGATTCGTCAAATGGTGGCAAAGTTAATAGCGAGCAAAAATCCAAAGGATTTCTGGGATTCCTACAGAGTGGCGAATATATATATATATATATATATATTAGGGCACCAAAAATATCAGAGGGGTGACTGTGAAAAACAGCTCTGAATTCTGGAATCACGATATATCACCCAACTTAACACAAAACATCCCAATGGTTTGAATAGTGATGAGGTACTGGCCATTCATATTGGGGTTTAATGCCTGCACAGATTCCCATATTGCCCACATTTATACTTGCGATCTACATGCTCACTTGATGACAGCTACCATGTGTTACCATTAGTAATGAAATGCAGTTATGTACCTAATAGTTTTTGCCTATAAATCCAATTTAATTTCCGAAGTGGCAGAAATGTTAATCACCACTCTATAGGTAATGTGGTAACTGTCTTCGCATGTTCCCCACTTTCGGATTCTTGATCATGTTTTTTTTACTTTTCTTAATGGTAAGAGTATCACAGCATTTGGGTTTCTATTCTTTAAATTGAATTTGTGGTTCCATATTAAGTCATTTTACAATATGAGGACATCATGATATGTTTCAGGCACTAGTCCCAGATTATTGATGTGTAGATGTATTCTGTGATAGATTATTGGTTCCAATTGTGATCCAGATATGACTTATCCCTGATGGTAGTCAAATAGTATCACATCCACTTACCTTGTGATTGAAATCCCCTTATGTAAAAAAGGTTTTTTCAGATTTATCACGTGGTGATTTAAAATTTAGTTTGCTTATTGATTATCACAACACATATCATTGTACCTTATCACGGTGTAGATTTTTATATATATCATGTTATTTTATTTTGACATTTTGGTTCCAACTGGATAGCTTTGGGACTAAAGTATGATTGTATAATTTGCAATTGCTGGAAGGAGGCATAACAACATATCTAAGTATGAGTTTGCATTGTAATACTATGTTTTCCATATCTGTGAATTACGAGAATGTCACAAAATTAAATTATGTTGAACAACATCTATTTATAATTGTTTATTTTGGTAATACAGGAAAATTATTTCTCCGATTAATAGACTTGATTGATGGTTGTTGCCAACTGAAAGATGCTGCTGCCAATCATACTGCTACCAAGGTTTCACCCTATTATAGTAGTCAAGTATTTCCAGCCAAATGTTTTTTATGCTCCTCTGATGGCTCCTTTAGCTTCTGATTTTGTTAATAAGCTCTAGAACTTGTTTCTAAAAGTTTATGTTGTTCACAAATCAAGAGCAAGGAACATGCTGACAATTTTTGTAATCAAGTTCCTCTCTTTTTATTCCATGAGTTAAGGTTTGGCTGTCTAATTCAATAAAAAACATTATTATCATTTTATCAGATCAAACTTGTAGCCTTATATTTAAAATTGCCTCCTACTTGGAAAATTCATCATGCGTTTAATTCATTTCTATGGACACTATAAGTCTCAGCTCCTGGTCATCAGTTTCCATCTAAACCTCTGCCAGATAAGGCCCAATGAAAATCAGAATATGAAGTTCAAGAGGTTTGCGATTCTTGAATTTTCAGGTCATCTTCAATTCTTGATTCACTGTAAAGACTATGCATTTATTGAGCTATTGTTTGAAGATGCTTCATCTGCTCACGCTCCCCTACTGGTTTGCCTAGTCTTTCTAAGGCATCTTGATAGATCAAGAACTTCAGGATGGATGACGGGGGAGTGATGATAAATCTGTGCCCAAGGCTTAGAGGAAGGTTCTGTCAGTCCAAAGAAAGCTGTGCAGAAACCAAATATTTAGACATGTTGCTCGGTGCTGTGCCCAGTGTGCTTCTGGATGTCCTCAAGGCATGGGCTATGCTGATGGTGAGCTTGAGGCGTGGTTCCAAGATCAGTTGGCATTGTTGGCTGGTGCAGGCAGTGTGGAGCTGTGGAATCCAGCAGCAGACAGAGGACATCAAAGTTGTTCTTCTCCATGTGTAGCTGATGCCATGTGCCTGAAGAAAGAGTAGTGGTCAAGCCCATGGACTACCCCTTCCCAAAATGGCGGATGATCCAGAGAACTCTATTGGAGTTTCCCAAGCATGAGGATTTCCTGTGATGTCAGTTCCTGTATGCTTCACACAAAAGGAGGCAATCATAAGAGTAACGTGTCAACTCATTTGTTCCCAATTTCTGTCTATTTTTGTCCTGTAATTTTACTTTTTGTAACTGGATTCCATTAAGATTCATGTAATGGATTATTTGGCCTGGTGTGAGAAATCAGGCCCTGATTGCAGAATCCCCCTACGTTTTGGCTCCATTTTGACTACTAGGTGCTGGTTTTCTGAGTCTGATGGTGCCCTGGGCTCTGCTAACCATACCCAGGGCCTTTGCTATGATTAAAAGTACATGGTTAGGTATAATTATAATTGGCAATGGCAGACCCCTGTAAGTCCCTAGTATTTAATAAGGCAAGGGGGATTCAACCTACCTATAAGTCCCTAGCATTTAATGGGGCAGGAAGGTTTAGAGACCCAGTAGATTTCCTGCACTAGAGTGTGCACTGCTTTCCTTTTTAAAGCTAGCCCTGCCTTGCAAGCAGCTTTAAAAGTTTCATTATACGTAAAGTCGACTTTGGAATTAAAGGTACTTCCAAAGTGTCAAACTACCTTATTTTTGCATACAAGTCATCCCTAAGTTGACCCGCCACCACCTCCCTCACTGGCGCGAGATTACATCAGACAAATGGGTGCTGCAGATAATCTGCCGTGGTTACTACCTTCCCCTTCAGTCCTCCCCTTGGTGCCACCGCATGACGGGGGATCACTTGGCTCTTCTCCGACAGGAAGTCACAGTCCTCTTGGTCAAGGGGGCCATCGAGTGCGTTCCTGGACCGGAGGTAGGGAGTGGTTGATATTCCCACTACTTTCTGGTCGCCAAGAAGGACAAAGGGGGTCTGCATCCTATCCTGGACCTCGGGGACGTCAATCGCTTCCTCCGGAAGGAAAAGTTCAAGATGCTGACACTGGCTCAGGTCTTAGTTGCCCTCGACCCTGGAGACTGGATAGTAGCGTCGGACTTGCAGGATGCATATTTTCACATTCCCGTCCTGCCGGCTCACCGGCATTACCTGCTGTTCACGGTAGGCCAGGAGCATTTTCAGTTTGCCGTGCTCCCCTTTGGCCTTACCAGCGCCCCTCGGGTGTTCACGAAAGTGATGGTGGTGGTTGCAGCTTATCTGCGCAGGCCGGGGGTGTCAGTCATCCCCTACCTCGACGACTGGTTGTTGAAGGCGGGCTCACCCCAGGCAGTCGTCACCCACCTTCAGACTACGGCCAAAGTCGCACCTGAGTCCCTCTTAGAAGCTCCCCTTCATCTGAGCGGTTCTGAATTCAACGCTGTTTCGGGTTTATCTTCCCAAGCAGCGAGTCCGGGATATTCAGGCTATGAATCCGACCTTTCAGCCTCTGTCCTGGGTTTCAGTCAGAGTGACCCTCCAGCTCTTGGGCCTGATGGCCTCCTGCATCCTGCTAGTGCACCATGCCAGATGGCATATGCGGGCTCTGCAGTGGGACCTGAAGTTCCAGTGGGCGCAGCATCGGGGCAACCTGTCCGATCATGTCCAGATCTCGGAGGGCACAGCACGACACTTGCAGTGGTGGCTCACGAATCGCGATTGGGTCAATGGCAGATCCCTCTCCCTTCCCCAACCGGAGCACACCGTAGTGACGGATGCGTCCCTCCTGGGATGGAGAGGCCACTTGGGAGAGGCAGAGATCAGAGGTCTCTGGTCTCCGGCAGAGTCCCGGCTCCATATCAACCTCTTGGAGCTGCGGGCAATCCGTCTTGAACTGAAGGCATTCCTTCCCTCTGTCCGGGGGAGTGTGGTGCAGGTGTTCAAGGACAACACTTTCCGCCATGTGGTATTTCAACAAACAGGGCGGGTTGGGGTCGTGGACCCTATGTCAGGAGGCTCTGCGCCTCTGGACGTGGCTGGAATGTCAAGACATTACCTTGGTGGTTCAACATCTGGCTGGTTCTCTGAACGCCAGGGCGGACGAACTCAGCCGCTGTGCTTGATGGACCGCAAATGGTGTTTGAACTCGGATGTGGCGCAAGGTCTCTTTCAGCAGTGGGGAGATCCTTGGTTAGATCAATTCACCACGAAGAGAACGCGCAATGTCATCAGTTCTGCGCTTTGGAATTTCCAAGGCGGCACTCGCTCGGCGACGCTTATCGTCGCGAGTGGAGTTGCGGTCTGTTGTACACCTTTCCACCTATACCATTTCTGCCCAGAGTGCTGAAGAAGATCAGGCGCGACCGGGCCCAAGTCATCATTGTGGCTCCGGATTGGGCACAAAGATACTGGTATCCCGAGCTACTCAGCATGGCGATCGATCCCCCGATCCGATTGCCTCTTCGGGAGGATCTTCTGTCGAAGCAGCAGGGGACGGTCTTCCACCTGAAACTGTCCAGCCTCCACCTCCATGCGTGGAGATTGACCCGAGACAGTTGACAGCTTTCGATCTTCCTCCCGAAGTCTGTGATGTCATCTTGGCAGTCTAACGCCTGGAGATATTCTAAGGTAAGGAATCTATCACTAACGTGTCTCTTTCAGATATGGTTATTAGACAAATCACACATGAATCACTACATTCTCTTATGACAGTGTCATAATGATGTAACAGAGTCTGAAGACAGTTCAAATGTGTACAATGAAATGGACAAACTACTGTGATACACCAACAACATTTAAATGATTAATTCCTGGAGAATACAATGGCCAGATTCACAAAACTAAGGCTACATGTTCGGGATGAGTATAATGCCCCACACAAATAAATTGCTGCAATTTCGTTGGCGTAAGGTTCTCACTCACCAACAGGAGGTGTGACCAGTTGTAGTGCAGGGCTAGTTAACACAGGTACGGCACTAGTTTGAAGCTCGGCCCTGAATGCATAGTCTAGCTGTATGTGTGTGCACATGTGGTACTAGAATATCACAGGACACAATATTTTTGTTAGATTATATTTTTGCTTAAAATATTCTGTCATACAACCCTGCCATGCACCATGTGGGCATGATGAAGGGTTCATGACGATCATCGCAGGTCCCAATAGAATACCCACACCAGCACAACAGCATTTTTTATATGAACAGGACCTAAATTGTCCATATGTGTGAAAGATGAAATCACATGGAATTACCCAAAAGTTCTGCAATATTACACAGGATTAGGCAAGAAGAGTCATTCTGCATTTAGCGCTATTTTCTTACTGTACAAATCCCCCCTCACATCCAAAATGGACGCAAGGGTGCATTTTGTGCTAAGAAACAGTGCTGAATTCCACAGAACATGAATATCGAGCACGAGCAGCTGCTCATGCTTGTTAAATGTGCACATGGAGTAGGATTTTACCCCAACTTACTCTCACAATTTAGCACTGGTTTCTTAACGTAAAATGCACTATCGACCCAAACTAGACACAATGATGCCTTTTGCTGTAAACAAATATTCCTAAGTGCAACAGAACATAAACAGCAGGGCGCACAGCCACTCACACTTGCTAAATGTGCTATCTATGTTTGACTATCCCTCGTCCCAGGATAAAATTACAATTGTGCAGAATCCTTGTGTGAAACCCAATATAAGTAAACACATTTCAATTTGCATCCAAACAAGAAAATTCCCTTTGTGAATTTGAGTTTTCTTCTTTAACTACAACCCTGTATTTTGTACATATCATTCATGAAACAACTATTAATCCTTAGTCTGATATTGGGACTACACGTACGTCAGCTATTGTCACTCCAAGTGTCAACAGGCTACTTGCGACCATAATGGCTTTATCTAAACCAGTAGGGGCTGATGTACCATCAGAGTGGCATTGTGAGGGGAGTCGGGGGAACACGACGGACGAAGAAAACAGTAAAATCAAAAGTTTAAAAAAAAACTTAGCTGCAGCATCGCACCTGCCAAAACACCGCTATTCTGTTTTTTTCCTCGCTTCAATACTGGCTCCCAGCCTCCCCGGTGGCCAATCCTGACACTCCACTCATGCATGAGAGCAGTGTAGGGTTTTGGCCAGAGTGCCCTCAATTTGCTCTCCCAGGTAGACTGCGAGCCTATGATTGCTGTCTCCAACCCAGCAGTGCAGCTGGGGTTGGAGAGAGCTTCACTGCGCATGACACTTTGGCTGACCTGAGACGGCTGGCCAAACCATCATTCTCACTGAATCACAGTGCTCACCACTCTCCCTCCTACCTTTACCCTCGATGGCCCACACCCACAAGCCTCATTCAATGTACGAAAAATAAAACGATAATAAACACATTTTATTATAGAATTATTTTTCTAATTTTGAGGCTGGCAGGGGGTGACACTCCTCCACCATAGCAGAGGAGCCACCACTGATCACAAACCCAGGAAGAACAGGAACGTTGACATGCTGTTTGTTTTCACTCAATCACTGCTACCCACACCAGCCCAGCAGCATATTTGATATGAACAGGACCTAAATTGTCCATATGTGTGAAAGATTAAATTTGCATTTATCTCACAAATTTCAGGACTATAAATTAGGGGTGGCCAGAACTCAAATAATTCCAGGTTGTTTATCACATGGAATTTCCCAAAGGTTCTGCAATATTACACCGAATTAGGCAATAAGAGTCATTCTGCATATAGCGCTATTTTCTTACTGTAAAAATCCCCCCTCACATCCAAAATGGATGCAAGGATGCATTTTGTGCTAAGAAACAGTGCTAAATTGAACAGAACATGAATATCGAGCACGAGCAGCTGCATCGCATCGTATTTTGCTGTAAACAAATATCGCTAAGGACCGTTGACAAGCTATTTGTTTTCACTCAATCACTGTTATGATTAACTGTGACTCAATATAGGCAGATTACACTCCAAATCAATAATACATTATTATTTTTTCTTTTCTTTTTTATTATATTTTTATTGAGAGTTCAGCTCAAAATACAGTATGAAACTACAGGGTAAAAAGTGCATAGTGCAAAGTGTTTAGAGCATAGTTACTCAAAATATCTTACAAAGAACAACATTTCGATAAACAAAAATTAAGAAAGCATCCAATTACTATGATTCGTAGCAGAAAAAATCCATGAAGAATGGTAAATTGCATAAATGCAAGAAGCACACAAAATACAGATATTAAAGTACATAAGTGCTTAATACAGAATAGCATTGGTCACATAATATAACCTGAGAATACATAAATCTTTGCGGGGTTTAGCTATTCTGCTTAAAATCCCATACCTCTCCCCAATTTTATAAAATCTAGTAACAGTCTTTCCCCCGTTAATCCGGGCTAGTTACCTATGGAGCTCCAACGTTTCTCGAACTTCCTAAATGACCCAGATCTTAATGCGTATCTTCTCTCCAATTCTTTGACTTTACTAAGTTTCGCTCTCCATGCTTGAAAGGAAGGTATCTTATTGCTGCGCCAGTTTTGGAGAATTAATGATCTTGCTACTAAGGCCGATATATATATAAGCATACTTCTTGTGTATTGCTTAATGTCAAATATGGTGAACAACTCAATACTGCAATATATTTGTCAATGGCAATAGAGTAATCTATGGTAGCTCTAAGATATTTTTCAATTTCCTCCCACAGATTGCCAATTTTGGGACAATCCCAAAAGATATGTGACCAGGTGCCACCTCCTTCTTTAGTGCAGCAAAAACACCTATCTTCAATTTGTGGATAAATATTATGCAAAAAGATAGGTGTCCTATAGATTAACCATTTTGTATAGAATTGCATACGTCTAAAATTAGCGCCTCTTATTACTGTAGTATTTAGTTTGTTGATTTCATTCCAAAGTTATACTTGGAAGCTGTAGCTCTTCTTTTTTCCATCATCTGTCTCGCATTGGTGAGAGATTTATTATCGTCAAAGATTTTTACCCATGCACTAACTGACCGTTGTATTGGGGGTTCAAAAGCTTCACTTATGCCTATACTTGTTGTTATACTCCTGGCATCGACATTTTCCAGAAAGTGCCTTATATTAATAAATGAAAAAATTAAGCACTTTTTTACAGTGTAGGAGCCCAATTTCGATCTCTGGCCATTTCTTCCAGGAATTGCAATTGGCAAAATCTCTAACTTGCGTGTATCCATTCTCTTCCCATTTTCTTAAAACGCCAGTTTCTAGTAATCTCTTCTCCCCCGTGAAAAGATGAGACAACCTCGTTAAACCATTTATTCTGGGGATGCAATAAAATGCTAACAGTTGAGTTTTTTGTTTAAAAATCCATTGGAGAGTCTTATATCGTACTTTTTTGGGGTACTTAATTATTCTTGTTGAAAGAAGAATCTATAGCTATTGTGTGCAAAACTTGCATGATAGTAATCCCTTATGTTTGGAAGGGACTACCCTCCCTCTTCAATAGAGTAATTTAAAGTACTAAGTACCAGCCTAGGTGTTTTATTAGCCCATAAAAAGGATGGAAACAAACTGTTTATCTCCTTAAAAAAAGACACTTGTAATGCACATGGAGCAGCTGCGAATAAACAATTGAATAGAGGTAGGATAGACATACGTATGAGTGCCACACGGCCTAGTATTAATAGCGGGAGTTGGTTCCATCATGTTAAGAGGCGTTTAACTTTTTGTATCAGTGGGATATAGTTCAATTGAAATAGATCCTCTACTTTATCCGTCACATAGATCCCTAGATATCTCTTTGGACGAGAATTTTACACTGATCTAAAATTTGGCAGTAGCGAATTGGTGGAGCAATTGCATAGTAAGATTTCAGTCTTAGCCTTATTTGTTTTATAGCCTCCTATTGCCTGAAATTCCAAGAAAATCCCCAGGATTTCCTCCTGGGTGTCTTCTTTGGGATTTAGAAAAAGGACAATATCTTAGGCATATAGTTTTATATTGGTCATCCCTTGAAGGGGAGCAGTATGTGTCATTTTCTGTCTGATCGCTATTGCCAGGGGTTCTTTAAATAAGGCAAATAAAATCGGGGATAGAGGGCAGTCTTGTCTAGCACCTCTATTTATTTGGCAGGTGCCCACATTTCTAGAGTTAATTAAATATTGCGCCTGTGAATCTTTGTATAAGCATCTTATTAGTTGTGTGAACCCTTCTGGAAAGCCAAACTTTTTCAATATTAAAAATAAACATTCTCATGATACCAAGTCGAACGCTTTCTCAGCATCTAAAAACCATACCTGAGCCTCTATCCTATTTTTATTAAAATAATCTAATGCTTCTATTAAAAGTTTCATGTTGGTAGAGAGGTGTCTCCCACCTACAAATCCTCACTGATCCGCCTGTGTAAGTGAGCCCACCATTCTATTAAGTCTGTTTGTGAGTAGCTTTGTGAAGATTTTATAGTCAACATTGAGGAGGCTTATGGGTCTGTAAGAGTTGACATTCTCCCTGTTTTTATCCTTCTTCAGAACGCTAACCACTACTGCTGTATGGAAAGATGTCGGAGGTTCGCCACCCTTGAGTAAGTGGTTAGCGAGTTTTAAAATTTGTGCGTTGAAGGTTAAGGCAAATCTTTTGTAAAATTCGACAGGCAGACCATCTTCTCCAGTTGCTTTACAATTTGCCATAGAACGGATCACTAATTTGAGTTCTTCATTTGTGAATTCTTCTAATAGTTCTCCTCTAAATTCCCTATTTAGGTGGGGGATTGGCAGATTATGGAGAAACCATAATACAAGAACTTCTCGGCTCTATTCTTGTATGAAACCAGTGTGGGGAACCAAGACAAGAAGAGAAGAAAAATGTGAATCTGCGTCTCTCTATACGGCCCCAAAGGGGGAGCGATCCCTTTTAGGACGAATGCCCTCACCCACCATAGGTGACATGCTTTATCATATGGGCTTCTCCTCCCAGTGGAAAAGCCTAGTCCCACTGAGGGCTACAACTCCCTCACTGTGAGGTAGGAGCTCTGGGATGTTTTCAGATTGTCATTAGCTGTTGAGGATGCTAAAATCCCATATGTGAGTAATAAGATGTTGTGAGGGTGCAGCGCGATATGTGAGTGAAAGTGAATTTAAAACTACCTAGTGAGGACAAAAAAGACTCTTTATTGACCCGTCCGAACTGGCAGGGTTAAAAAGCAATGCAAAGCAGTGTAAATTCAAACTGCTAAGATGTATATAAAGGTCAACATGTTTCAGCCTCTGTGATCTAAAATAGTATCCAGGCTTTCATCAGGACCAGAATTAATGAACAAAGCTGCTGCTGTGAATGTGAAAAAGAAATGGTGATACAAAACCAGTAGTCCTGTGTATAGTTCGGTATTACTGGAACTTATCTGTAAATGTGAGACACAGAAAAATTGCAACGAGTCAAAACAATATATTGATTCCAACATGGTACATGGTTATGATGACAGATTTTTGTCACATATCATTATTGAGTCCAAAAAGGTACTTCTTTTCTATTTACTCACCCAATTTTGTAGGGTAAGCTAACCCACCTCAACCTGGTTACAACTCAGGGAAGGGGGCCCGCTCTGAAAAAACAAAATCATGCATCACACTTCTGTAGTATGTAGTGTGGACACTTGTCTAGTGAAAGGAAGGATGTGCTGGTGGTGTACCTAATGGTTCAAGGCACAGTGAAAGATGGAAAGGTAAACGGTTTAGCTGTCAATTCTAAAAAACTATCTCCAATAATAATGGCAGTGACCATAGCATAGTGTTTTGGCCTCTCTCACTAGTAAGTTACATAAGCATGTTCTTAGTCGCCTCATATTTAATAGTTGACACGTTATTTTGAGGCATTCTACTGTGTCGTCAGTAAGTAGCAATGGTGTCTAGTTAAGGCTAGTATTTTGTATAAAAAAGCAAGGGACCAGACAGACACCACAATACAGCTATCAAATGCTGCCGGTTACGTAGTGCAGAAATGCGTGTGGTTTGTAAAATCATGTATGCACAGTACGGTTTAGCTTAATGGCATGGTATGCTAACGTGCGATGTTAGCATACAGGGATTTGGGGAATTTAGAGCCAAAAGTAGATCTGCCTCATCCTGCGATCAAATTCCAAAGTGGTCAAAATTACGTGCTGATGCTCATATTTTGTAATTGGGGTCACCGAATAGTCAGCGTTAAAGTTGCAAAAATCGCACGATATTGCCTCTGTTCGGTGGTTTAAAAAGCCAAGTGCTAAAATTTGTGAATCCTATGGCTAAGTAACAGTTATCAAAGTAAGAGACTACCACTTACTCAACATAATACTTTAAAAGACTGTCTGTATGCTTTTACAAAAACAGTTTTATCTTACATAAATCTTAAGTGGCAACCATATTCCACCCCATGCTCCCTATCTCAACTTACCTCTCCGTCGGTACCCCGTCGCAGTACAGAAGCTGCAACCGGAGGTACCGACGGGAGAAATGTGAGGCTTATAAATACCGGCATAGAAACCTGAGTCATGCCATACGAAGACCTCAAGGTGTCCAGTTCCGATGCCTGATACGTTTGGTACGCATGTGTTAGTACGTTTGGGTCTATCACAGCACATGCTCAGTGATGTAATATTATACGGCTGTAATGCGCATGCTCAGACCTTGACACTGCTCTCACTTCAATGTGATAAACTTTATTGTACTGTTATACAAGAGGTGCCTATTCGTTCTGAGTGCCCTACTTAAAATACTCGATAAAGGAACTGTTATAACTGAATATTAACGTCAGATATTTATTTGCGGTATCTATTCTGAATGGATCGTGCGCATATCGTTATTTGGCACCGGTCTCACCGCAATATATGAAAATGATATCTGTAAGGTTTAGCTAGTTGGTGCCTCCTTGATTACAAGTGCCGTGCTGATTATGTTTCAATAACGGCACTAATGGATACTTATATCAGATATGTGATTTGTAATATTTTCACTAGTTGGATCATGCCAGGTTAGCGAATTGTCACGGTTGTACTATAAAACATATAGAAGTATACTAGCAAACAAACTTAGCCCTGTTTTTAGTTATGTGATGCCAGATAATTGGAACAATAATATTTAGCTTAGATTTAAGAAAATCATTCATGGTAAGGTGCCAGATTCTGATATTCACAGCCAAAGCCAGGGAATCTCTTCATTCAGCCCTGTGACATCACTTTTGATCCTGTAGACCCAAAGTTGTTCTCTGCGTAACAAAAATTTAGATATCTCTATGATGTGTGGAGGAATATAAGGTTGTTCTAGAATGGTCCAACGTAGGTCGTCTGCATGGTTATTCATATCTAGAAAGTGATTGGTCATCTTTGTGGATCTTTTTTTTACACCGGATGGTGCTTTTATGTTCCAGTATCCTTGTTTTCACTTTGCACGTGGTCATCCCCACGTAGCGCAAGCCACACCAGCAGATGATCAAGTAGACCACCTTGTCGCAGTTAGAATTGGTATGTCTTGACAGAATCCAGGGTTTGTTAGTGCCTATATCTACCTCCGTCATGCACGAGGTTTGGGGGCACACTGCGCAGATTATAGAGAAAACTTGTATATGATCAGAGGACATATGATGGTCTAATTGGTAGATTCCCTTGTAGTGCTTAAGAAAGGCGTCACCGATATCTTCGGTTCTAGTTAGTCAAGATTTAGGTAGCTCGTCCCAAATACTTTCAATTCTATTTTGGACCTGTTTCTCTTGCCTACCATGCTAAGAGCTTCCCTGTATATTCGCTCTCTTCGTATACTGTCTGAAGATAAGTCCCATTTGCTACATCCCCTAGTTGATAATAATACTCCATCATTTGTATTTTTGCCTGGAGTAGCTCTTGTTTTGTGTTCAAATTTCTATCCTTAATATACTCCCGATTCGCCTGGGCGAGTCTTACCTCGATCTTTAGTCTTTCCTCTTTTTTTGCCCTTTGTTGCGGGATTTCTTTCGAGGTAATTATACCTCTTAGCGTTGCCTTAAATGCATCCCAAACTACATTTGTTGGAGCTGAGTCTTTATTTATGGAAAAAAAGACGCTTATCATGTCGACTATTTCTATACACCAGGCCTCATTTTCCAGATTAAATTTATTAAAATACCACCTTCTAGGCGCTTTTCCCTCCCAGCCTCTAACAACAATTTCTATTTTAATTAGGGCATGGTCAGAAAAGGCATTTGAAATATGATCATACTTATTGATAGCAAGGTCGTGTGAAGTCAGGAAGAAATCTATTCTAGATGCTGAATCTTATTTTTCAGAAAAGCATGAATAATCACGCTTTCCTGGATTTTGAATGTGCCATCTATCTACTATGTCTAGGTCATTTTTACAGCTAGACAGAGCAATGAAAACCTGAGGTTTATTTTGTTTTCGATCTTTCTTCGAGGAGTCGACTGAGGGATCCTGAAGAAAGTTAAAATAACCCCCTTATATAATGGGTCCGGGAATACAGGATAGGGCCTGCTTAAGCTGTAAGAGTGGGAGCGGGTTATCAAAAACAGGTGCATAGATTGTGGCCAGGGTGAGATTTAACTGATTTAGTTTTCCATGGACATACGCCCATCTTCCCCCCCGGATCCGTCTGCATTGTTTTTACTTGAAATTGCACGTGTTTACCTACATATATGCCCACTCCTCTCTGTGCACTCCCTGCATTAGATGAACAATGAAAGCCTGCCCAACTCTTAAAAAATGTGCTTGCGTCTGTCATACTCCGAAAATGTGCCTCTTGTAAAAAGATAGCATCATTATTATTTCCTCTGAGCCAGCTTTCAATTGCATGGGTCTTGCGTTTGTTATTAAGACCGTTAGCATTAAAAGAAAGTATTGTTAGGCTTTTCATACTCATAGTTATGCTATCTTACCAACTACTTTGATAGAAGCCCTTCATACCTCTCAGGTCCCTAAAGCTTGTATGAACATATAAAAGTAATCTAAAATATATATCCTGATGCACAGCACAAGCCTCTGGAGTATGAAGTAGCAGCAGAAACATATCAGTAGCTGGGATATTTAAAGTGACTTGTGCTAACATAAAACAAAACCTTAAGCATAGAGATAGATTATTCAATTGAATATGGATCAAAAATATGCCTACACGAAAAAAAATTGTACTTATGATAACAAAAGTGCCCCGTGCGAGCATACATTTGATCTACCTCGAAGCTGTACAAAGTGCCTCGTGCTTGATCATATTCAATCATTGAGAGTCTCCAGGAATACTCCCTAGAAGACAGCCATCTATTGTGCAAATTTAGCATTGAGGAGTTTAAATTTCATAGCAGCTAAAATACAAAGTGCAAAGAGTGCATGAATACCGAAAAAAACATGATATGAATAATGCGCATAAAGTGCTTAGGAGGTATATACAGTACTTGTAAGCAAACAGCTCTCCTTGCAGTAAAGCTCTGCCCCATCCGAAAGGGACTAAAAATAAAAAAATAAAAACCTGTGGGCTTAAATTCAGGTTATATTTGACATTTCGCAGTAGTACCTATACATACCCTGAAAAATTAAATCTCCACAAAAGAACTCTTTTTTCTGAATGCTTCACCCCCTGCAACTCGCCCCCAACCCCCCACCCCTGGAGGACGGCATTACCCACTATTCCCTCCTTCCATCCCTCTTTAATGGATGCCATCTTGCTGCATCCCAATGCGCCTTCAGGTTCACCCCATGCCCACCCTTAATCTAACAAATTATGCATTGATTCGACTTTTTATCTATTACCACCTCAGCCTACTGTGTATCTCGAACATGACTTCTTCTCGGGTAGCAGACAGTTCTTCCAAAATAGATTGAGCATCGTGAATGTCCGTGAAAATAAAAAATGTCCCTTTGGCCAATACTTTTAACTTAGATTGTTGAACAATTGTTGCTTGGGCTCCCATCCCCTTGAAAGAATCAATCATCTAGATGAAATCCTTCCGCCTGCGTACTGAAGCTGCGGACATGTCCGAAATGTTTTTTAAATGTTGAATCTCTGTAGTGGAGAATTATTTTTTTGCTATTGCTGTCCTTAATATTTTCTCCTTAATTCTATAGTCCACAAAGTTCATTAGAATTGTACGCGGGAACTTAGCATTTGAATGTTTCTGTGCTGGGACTCTGTGGGCCCTAGTAATTGTAAGATCTCCTTGAAGCTCTGGGATTACTTTCCTCAGGAGTGACCCAGTCCACTTGACCATTTCCGCACTTTCGGAGCCTTCAGGTATTTCAAATAGGCGTAGATTGGATTGTCTATTGTAATTTTCTAGGTCCATCTGTTTCATATTTTTGTTTAGAGCTTGCAAGTCTTGATGCATGGCTGTGATATTATCCTCTGGGTCGGAAATACGACTTTCGGCTTCCGTTAGTCTTTTTGGGATGTTGAATATATTCTCCTCCAGTTTAGTCAGTCTTTCATGTATCTGTGCATTCTTGAGTGACTGAGATACTTTGAAATCCCAGATATCTTTTAGAATAATTGCTAGCATTTTTTTTATCATCTCCGTTTATCTCACCTCCTGAAGACACTGGTTCTGGATGAGATTCAGACTCAACCTCTTCAGTGATACCTTGACTGCCGCTTACTGCACCTTGTAAGGGCAGCACAGATACTTGCTCACTCTGAATAGGAGGGTAAACATCGCAGTCAGGCTGTAGAGAATTTGTCACTTCTTGCGTGAGAGACTGTGGCTGAGCTGGTTGAGCTGGGCCTATTGTCCACTCATAACTGGATTGCATCGCGTCTTTTGGCTTACTCTGTTGTAACGAGTGCTTATGAAAGAGGGGGTATTGCTTAGTACTGAGCAAAATATCATTATTAGAACCCTCGATCTCTCCACCTGCGACTTGATCTGGGCAGCTCTGCTCTCTTATCTGATCAGGTATATACTCTTCATCGTCCGATGAGTCATTCCGCATATTCCACTCAGACTGCTTTTCCTTCTCGGCCAATGCCTTAGCCTTCAACTCCATCCTGTGATGGGCATTTCTCTGACCTCTGCGCACCCCTCTTGGGGCCGGTGAAGGTACTGTTGTTAGCCCAGACATTTCTGAAGTTTCTTTCCTTTCACCTGTATTACTTTGTTTTGTGCGCATCTCCAATTTTTTTTATGGATGGAACAGAGTGACAAGACAGCAGAAAAGTATATCAGGGATGTTAGATAAGTAGATCAGGGATGATATTCACACCCAAGCACTGGGATTAACAAAGTCTGATTGTTCATGCAGCAGCGTTTAAGGAGGGAGCCCCTTCATTGAGACTGATTGAGACTGAACACCTAACCACTAATCAGCTAATTCTGAAACTCCAGCTTAGTTAATACTTGATGCTTGATCTGTTCTTTCATAAACTCTTAATGTACTTCACTCATTACTCAGCACAAGTTGCCCAAAAAGTAGCAAGGAGCGAACCAGCTGGCAGATAGATAGGGATCTGTAGGTCCGTCAAATCCCGTCAACAGTAGACCGTAAAAAAAAAACTGTTAAAGTTTGGTAAGTTGCCTTGATTATTCAAGGCAAAAACGGTGAATGCTGAAAGAGTCTCCGCCACACTACTGCTGCTGGAGCCTTCATTTGCTTCCAGATTTCTTTTCCTTTACCTTGCTCAGCTCAGCACAGTGCAGATAAAAAAAAGGGGGGGGTCACAGTGCTCCCTTGTACAATCCACTCTATGGGAGAGGGAACCACATAGCAGGTTCGTCTAGGCCTTACCGGTGCCGATGTCAGTGTCAGTTCCAGCACTGTACCTTTTCTCATCGGCCGCAATGGGAGCACTTCAGCCTCAGCGCGTCTCAGCTAGCGGGGCTCCGCATGAGGGGTACTGTCTTCAATAGAGCGGCACCAATCGCGGCACCAAACACCAAAATGCTGAGTGGCCAACAGCAGTATAAGACGTTGTCCTTGCTGTCGACCTCACTGCTGGAGGAGCACAAGTCGGTTTATCCCAATCCAGCAGACAAAGGGGAGAGCTGGCTGCCATTCTGACTCAAAGAACAGCCTCAGAGGAACCGGAGCCGGCAACAGAGAGTGGGCGGAGCATAGGGTGAGTCGAGCGGCACTTAGCGGCCACGTGTGTGGGCCACATCAGCTGCCATGTCCATGGAGAACCAAATCAATAATACGTTATGATTACTTTTATTAGACCTAAGTTTGAGACTGAAAGGCACAAGATCAGCTTTATGTGCTGACATTCCGCTGCATCCAAACCCCAGGTATCCATTCGAACATTACACTAATGGCAGCTCGCACAGGAGTGAGAACCGATCTATGTGAAACTTGCTGGAAAACTTGCGGTGCACTTCCATCTCTGCCACTGTGTTCCTCAGTACAACTGCCTGACCTTTTGCTGACTTAGATACGGTAGCGGTGGATAATCATCCGGATACAATTTTGCACACTTAAAAAGAGGAGTCAGTGTGAATCTGCAACTTATTTGGCATTACATAAACAAAAACTGCACACATTTACATTTCCTTCTACTTACATATGTGGGCTGCTATTTAGAATGTGCCTTCAAACAGCGATAGATTAAAAGGGCTTTAGGCCAAAGACAGTGCCTGGCCCATGGGGTAATCCTCACATGCATATGGTAACTTTTAATCAGTACAAAACTGTAGTTTCAATACAGCAGAGAATGTGGAAACCACCCATCTAAGTACACTGTCTTTAACCATTCGTTTTTATCATTCAGAATAAGTAAGTTCAATGAAGGCACATTAGGAAAGGACTGTTTTACAAGGAAATTTGATGCACAATCTGATAAGTAAATAATTTACCTGTGAAATAAGTATTGATGGGAAGTGTAGAAGCTGGAAATCTGTAGTAACCATGACCTGGAAATCGAATTCCTTTAGTAACCTCTTGGTGCTGTGATGGTCTTATTGACACATCCATCCTTTCCAAGTGGTACTTAGGAGGAGGTCCGTTCAGTTCTTCTGGAGCACTCCAGATTATCTTCAACACTGTGCTGTTGATTCCTTCCATTTGAGGTGTATTCAATTTCCCTGGAGCTAAATATAATGGAACAGTGCTCGTTAACCAAACATTGTTTTAAATATCGATATTTCCATATGTTCATACCAATTGATTGTGACCGAACTTAGTGACACAAATACAACAAATAAGGCAACATTATGATGAGTTCAAGCTGTTTTAGACAGCGCAGATCACTTTGCTACTGTGACTTTACCTGCAAGCCTCTCCCATTGGGATTTGGTGTCTGCCCGTCTGGGGGAACAAAGAAGGGCCCTGTCCAAGTGGCAGCTAACATTTACTGTGGCATGGTAGGCCTCTTTGAAGTTATTGAAGTTCCTGGGCACAGTCTAGATGGTCATCTTGTTATAGGAACAGAACACCTCCACACAACCAAGGCCTGGGACCAGTTTTCACTTCTCATCAAAGTAGGTCTTCAGCTGCCAAGTGGCAGTTGAAGCTCATGTAAATGGTACTCCAGAGCATTTAGGCAGGAAAAAGGTCACTTTTCCTAAATATTTATTATAAATCCGCCTTCTCCAGCGAATTGGGCTAATAATCAATATTTCAGAAAAGTATGATTATTACACCTGTAGCAGTTTCCTAGCCAGAGATAGTGTAATTACATTTAATTTTGTATTCCAGTGCTATCCAATGGTGCAGCCAACTCTGCTACATTGAAAATAGCGTTTGGAGCTTTTCACTAAATGAACATGTTTAATAATAATATTTTACATGTCCTTCTTTTAAATATCAAGCACCCTGTCTTATGGGCAGCAAGGCCTACTTAAGAGTGATGTATTAATAGTTTAAAGGGAAGGCTTAGGCTGGCCGGCATGTTTGCACTGCCAATGCAGTGGGTAGCACAATGGGTGTTGCAGTCCATTTGTGACACTTAACTTAAAGGCCCTGGGAACATTTTTTACCTTTTTCTAGGGACTGATAGGTAAGTTAAAGATGCCAATTAGGGCTATAGCCCATTTCAACATGGTTTAGGGATCAGAGTTAGGGCCTGGTTAGCAGAGTCCAGGTGCACAGAGTCAGAACACCATCAGCATCAGTCCAGCAAAATAGGGGTGATCATGCAAAAAGAAGCATTTCCCTACATTTGAACCATGGTGTAAAAGTGTGTGCATGTAGATAGGCAGCTTTAAGGAGAGCCAGCAGTGGGGAAGAGGACAATAGTGCTATTATCTTAGTAGCCTGGTCTCTTCCTTTAGCACAATGAAATGCAGCAACTTTGATTTATGCTCTGAGTTGTTCTATGTTTTAGTAAATGTACCCCTTTGGTGTCTGCATCTTACTGAAAACAAGCAAATTATATAGTAGCATAAACCCCCCTAAGTGTTTGAAACATTGCAGCAGCTATAAAGTTACACTCAATCAGGCCATTAGAGATCCATCTTACAACTCTGAGGCACTATCTATGCCTGGTCAAAACCCAGTATTGTTTTACTTCTGAAAGGTATCAATAGCACCCGAAGACCTCTTGTGGTGAGTGAGAACACTACAAATGCATGGCTAGGTTAAGGTATGTGCAGCCGACTGTTTCATCTCAGTTTAGAAGTGCATAAGGCTTAGGCTTGTCCTATCTTTTCATGTGTGAAGTTCTCTGCCCGGAATGTGGAATCTCCACACTCATAAACTTACTACTAAAATTAGGGGTGGGCGGAATTTGTGTAGTCGCGCTACGCAATGCTCCGCGAAACGGTAAAAAATATCCGCAAGCACACATAGTTCCGCGAACACGCGGAATTGCTTGTTCTGCCCGTTCACGATGCTTTTTTCCTGTTCGCGAATGCAGTTTGCGTGCTCGGGGGGAAATATCTCGCGAACACGCATTTTGAAAGCGCGAACAAGCAAAAAATTCCACGAAGCCGCAGATCCCGGAATTTCTGGCAATTCCGCGTTCTCCGCGGAATGCGAAATTACCCAAATTCCGCAAATGCCACGACCAGAACGGAATTTACTGCCCAGGCGTAATTAAAAAATGCAGTTTTTTGAATACTGAAAAAGTGTAAATGTACACGAATGTGTACATTCGCCTTTGTTAATCAGATCCCAAAAGTTTTCCCAACCCTTGGTCTTTTATCACATAATAACTGCATGAAATGTAAGTTCAATGCTAACAGTGCACCACCTTTTGGGGTACACTTTCAGTGCATCTCCTGACAGCTTCTTTGCCTTTACACCTGAGTCCATAATGCGGTGCAAGTGCAGAGGCAAAGAGATTCCCTAATTTGCATGGGGCCACACCCCATGCAAATGAGGGAATGTCCTCCTGAGATAGTGCTGGCGCTAAATGTCCACCAGCGCTAACAATATTACAGAAGGGGCTGCACAAGAGTCCGTGGCCCATCTGTAATACCAAAGTACCTCGGGCGCACAAAGCAGGCGCACATGCATATTGTGCCCTAGAGGCACTTTCTGTTATACGGCACACGGAGCTCTTCGCACCGGCATGACCACACCACCAATGCCAGGTTCTGACCTAAGCTTTGGACGTCAGCAACCCGACATTGATGAGCCCCCTCTCTGGATCCAGCTTACAACCTGACTGCTGATGACTTCATTGACAAGTTCTTCTTGTGTGACCCTTGCTTCATTATGGTGAGCCTTAAGATTTGACTTTGACCCAGCCCAGCGTAACCAAATACCCACCTTAAGATTTGTACATTTAGTTGCTTTTTTTACTGCAAACTTTAAAAACTCATATATCCGGTTCTACTTATTAGATTTTTGTAATTTGATGTCATTTTATTTATTAAAATGTACTCTATTTTTATAAATTGGATTGGAGTTTTTCTTGTGTTGTGGTTTCACTTTATTACTGTGTGAATGTTGCATGAATAATTTGCACACTGCACAGGTTTATTTAGTGAATTTTGTGGTTTACTCTAACAAAGTTTGTTTCTATTACTAGAGTGGGCTCAACTAATAAAACAATTTCTTTAGAATGGGTTTAATACAGAATAATAACAATGCTTAAATGCTGATTGACTTTGATATATGCTTTTCACAGTAAATGTCTAGCAGGCCTAGTGCCTTTATCATAGCTTTTCATAACCTGACTAAGCCTATAGCCATGAACATTGGCATGCCACCATAACCAATTCAGTCCTACATCGAGTATAGGCTTTACCACAAGCCAAAAAGTGTATTGCAGGCAGTCTTTTTAGCAAAAGCATGCAAATTCAACCCAATCAAATCCTCTACTCAGGAGAAACCAAAATGTGGATGGAGCCTAAGCCATCCTCTCAGGAGTACTCTGAAAGATCTTTTTTGCTGATCACATAGGTTCAGATGACAGGTACACTGTCAAGCCAGTCTTAAAAATACATTTTGATTACTGTAGCCTTGGGTGTCCCATACTGTTCTCAAACACAAATCTGCACTCAAGTCTAAAGTTAATAACGGGAGCGGAGGGTGCTCAGACTGCAATATATTCCTCATGGCTATGCTCCCTTCTGCGCTGCTGCCAGAGAAAGACAAACACCATAAATAATCTAGTTATCGAAGACACTTTTACAGCATTATGTGTTCCCCTGAATGTTCAAGCTCAGGCAGGTGGATAAATAAACAAAATGATCACAGAGTGGAGGGCAAGCTATTTTTTGTAGAAGCACACAGCTTTTGTCCAATCAAGACATTTACTCCTGGATGCCAACATGTGGGTTGAGGCAAAGCCTCTCTCCTGGTGATTCAAACATAATTATCTGGTGACAGCTGCCTCTAAAAACCAGAGCATAAAAAGGAGGCGGGACCAGAAGAGATTGAGAGAAAAATGCCTCTCAACTAAACAAAGAAATTAGTCTCTTACATCTATGTGTATTCTATACAATCTCTAAAAAGTTTAAACTGCATGAAATATAAGGAAACTGCACTTAGTTAAGATGTCATCCTGAGCTCATTGAATTGCTAATGACATCTCACATAATAGTAGAAGTAATGTAGATGATTAACACTATCATACATGTCAATAATGATCTTATATATTTTATTAGTTACGTTTTTTGATGATGCATTTTAATAATTTAATCATCATCATGGCTTTATTCGATCATTTAAAGACAATCATAAAAGCAAGCAGGATATACAAACATTAATATATTAAAGTGTAAGTCAATGAAAAATACATACAAAAAGAGAATTACATTGAAAAAGATTAAAAAATCATTTTTCTTATGGCAAAGAGCTGATTTTTTAAAAAGAACAAACACTGGAGCACACAAGAAGCGAGCTAAGATGCTTGAGAAATTGCAGTGCAGACTTACAAGTAACAAAGTCCAATCTTCTCAATATAGGAATTAAACATTTCTGGTGGTATATACAATGTAAAACTTGCAGAAAAAGATAAAGTGTAGTAAACTTTGAGTAGAGGACAAATTGCATCGGCAGATCATAATAGATGACAGATCGAACTGCCCTAATGATGCCGAATCTAAATTTGGTAAAAGGATCTGATCTCAGGTATCAATAACCCTATCCAAATAAGGTTGCGCTTCTACAGCTGTATAAATCATAAGGTGCTTGGAGTGTATGCTCTTGGCTAATTCAGCAGATTTCCTCTCTACCCTCCTTAAAGCAAGAAAATGTACTTTTAACCAATCTTTATCTTTGGTTATTAGGCTCCTGGGATTCAGAAAAATTTAAGCGCTACCCAGTTTGTAAACAGCTTGCTGAACTTGGGAAAACCATGGAATTCATGGCCCTACTTCCCAGGACAGGCAGTCTTCAATGATTTTCCTTCGAGAGTGCCGCCTGCGGGTTACACCAAATCGAGCACCAAAGTAATAGCGGGGCAAGATTGGTTGAGTTCTCCACAAATGGAAGCCACAGATCCTCATGGATGGCGAAAGTAGGACAACTAACGGGCAAGCCCAGGATGCATCTACAGACCCTATTTTCATCCAATTGTAGTACTCTGGCATTCTTACAGCCCCACAACCCAGAGCCATATGTTACAACAGGTAGGCACTTTCGTTTGTGGATCTCTAACAGGGAGCCTGAAGGTTTTCTGCCAATGGAGTAAGTCAGGTTAAATAAAACCCAACAGCAATCTCAGGGTCTGTTTCGATAGGCAAAGTCCCCAGCTTCTTTGTGTGTCAAATGCAACACCTAAGTAGAGAATTTAAAGTGTTATTGGTGTAGGTGTTCACCGTATGGCCCAACTACAACTCTTATGGCTCTTGGGTCCACATTTAATGACAAAGGGCTTGGTTAAATTAGTTTCAAGATTTAATTTGGCCATGAAATCAACAAATATGTCCAGCAAAATTTTAAGCCAATTAGGAGTTCTTGCCAACAAAACAGCGTCAGTGCAGTCTTTTCCTAAACCTTTGTTTGGCATATCTCTGCTCTGCTTGATTAGTGCCGCTTCTATACAATTGATATACAACAAGAAAAGTACAGGGGCAAGCAGACATCCCTGTCTGACTCCCAGGAAATGTTAATGGGATCTGTGTATTCACCATTAACACTATATCTTACTGATGCTTCCAAATCGCAATGACGGGTGCATAAAAAAATAACAACACCCTGCTCAATACCTACACCCACCAAGATTTCCCACAGTTTGAATCTCACAACACTATCTAAGGCACAGGAGAGGTTTATGAAGACCAGGAAGATGGAGCTTTGTTGGCAACAGTGTATTTGCTGATCAAAAGATGACATTTGAGACACTGCTCCATTGTACCAAGGCCCACCCGGAAGCCAAACTGCACCCTAGAGAGAATGTGATTATCGGCCATCCATCTGGTCAGAAGATTCAGCAGCACCCTATCCATAACCGTCACTACTGAATCCAAAAATGAAATGGGCAGAAAGCAGCTGGGGCTAGAGCGGTTGCCTTTCTTAAAAATAAGTACAATAATGGTACGATGCATAGAATGAGGAAACACAGAAGCACAGGAAGCATTGATATAATTGGTAGGTAAAGAAGACCATAGTTCTAGGTTGGCCTTGTAGAGATCCATAGAGATGCCGTCCAGCCCATGGGTCTTATTGGCGGGCTAGCAGACCTCATTAATCATACTGAGAAAAGGCTATGTCAATAAGATAAAAAGGGGTGGGGGAATAGTTGCCATTATAGCTCTATTTGTTGGGTTATATTTAAGTGGTCCCCATATTGGTCCGAACTTATATTCATGCAAATGCTAAGCTACCTGCTATTTGATAGGTGAATACCATGATCACTAATATTATGTGATTGTGCGGCTGCAGCGATATTTGCATAATTATAGATTTGCCCCATTTGCCACATAATCCATCATCTGCTGGATAATATGCAGGGTTTAAGAAAAAAATTGTTTCTAGCTCAAAAGGTTCAAAAGTTACAAAAATTCTGCGACGTGTTGCGGCACAGTGGAAAGCCCTTTGCAAAGCTGGACTGGTCACCTTTCTGTTGCTTATTGCTATATTTGGATGTTAAACTTTTACTAATGATGTGCAACCAATGTCCAAACAGTGTTACCAAGTTTAAAAATTATGAAATAACTAAGTAATACTATTACAGACTGTGCCCAAACCTGCAGTATAATACGTCAAAACATGCTAGTGTTTCGGATTTTACAAGCGGAGACCAAATTGTGCAAGTTATCATCATGCACTTCCAATTTCCTCTTGTACAGTGCCTGTCTGCAAGTCCTGCGACAATCGGAAATTAAGCCCCAGTATTTGGAGGTGGAGTGTAATGCATGCCTAAGGTGTTTGTTAGCTAGCCTACTAAATGGCTTTGTGAGTGCTTCCTTGATTACAGAGTCCAGTCTAACGTAATCCTGGGTACATCTCAGGTGCCCTTGGGCAGACGAGAGACAACTAAAAGTCAAGTCCAAGTGATTTGCACACAGTTTCTTTATACGCTGGTCCATATTGACTGACCACCAGACTAGCCTTCTCCATTGATGTTACACAAGCCCTGGGGAAACCCTAATCCTCTTGGAACTGTAAAAAAGCCCCTGTAAGGAAATGGTCAAAGGGTTATGATCCCTGAATATGGAGTAACCAACGAATCCATCGACAACCAAATTCGTAAGGGATCTTGAAATATAAATACAATCAATGGAAGTGGCGTGCCCCCACGTGTAGGTAATTGCTGCTGTTTTGGGGGCCCACCACCCCCATAGCATTACAAAAATCAAGATGAACCAAGTGGGAATAAAGCTCACACCCCCTAAGGCCTAGACCTCGAGCTACCCCTTCAATCCCAGTGGGTTCAAACAAATTGATCCAATTATCCAAAATGGAGTTCCCAAGGTTGGCACTGAAGTACCGTGCTACTATAAAATGAATCCCCGGTCCGGTCTCAGCATGTTTACAAATGAGCTCACTAATGAACTCTAAAAATACAGCAAAGTTCGGGGGGTTTTCTTGTTAAAATTATCATTTTAAAAATGCATGACGATTGCTCTAAAATTTCGCGGCCAACATAAATAGAAGGCTTGGATAAAACTGTATTTGTGAGGGATGGGGGAATGCTGCTACGTAAACTAGTCCTAAACCTTGCAGTAAGCCCAACTTTGGCTCAACCATCTACATCAGGGGAGGTACCAACAAAATAACTTGAAAAAACATTTCAAAGGACAGTAGATGTTGCCCAGGTTTCCTGCATTAGAACAAAATCGTGCAACTGAATGAACTACACCAAATTTTCCATCTCTTATTTAGCTTGAATACCGGCTATATTCCAGCTCGGTATTTTAATTATACTTGGGGTAGCAGATATTTCCAACTTGTGAACCTCCTTCATGATAGCGGCCCCAATAGAAATACTTATATTACAAGGGCTAGTGGTGGCTCAATTGTTGTGAGAGTATCGGCTCCACACACCCTCCTGTAGATAGTCATTATTTGGAAGGTCGGTCAGCATTGAAAACCTATTAGATACAGGTAGATCACAAAAATGTAATGATAAATAATTTTAAAATACATACGTTTATAAAAATAATTTTTCACATACATATATACATATATAATATATATACACTTTTTTAATTTTTATTTTTACAGAAAATATTATTTTTATATCTTCTAAAGACATGTTGGTTACTAAATCTGGCAATTTGCGCTTTTTCAAATTTTTAATGAAAGTTCCATTGAGATATTTTTACAGCTAAGCTACCAAGTTAAGCCCTCAATTAACCTACACCTGTACATGCAAAGTAGATTCAAGATTCAAGTTAAGCTGTACAGAGCAGACCCAAAAGACAAAGTTGTTGAATACTTGCACATCACTTTAGGTTTTTTAATATTTTTAAAAGCTATTGTCAGCACTTTTGGTAAGAAAGATCATTCTCTTAATGAGAGTGTTCCCAAGATTCCTAAATAGGAGGGCCCACACAGTTGAACAACGTTTTTGCTTATGGTGTCATAGGCCTGCTAAAAAGCACAAAACTAATCAAAGACCAATACAGATAAATGAGTGAACTAAAAAAAAAAACACATTCTATTAAAGGCAACGATTTAATAAACTAGATGCACAAAAACAAAGGGGCGGCACCTCTGCTAGGGCGGAGGAGTGTCACCCCACTGTTCTTTGAGCAGGAAAAATAAAATGATAATAACATAGTTATTATTATTTAATTTTTTTCGCTGGTTCAGGGCTCAGTTAGGGCGGGGCTGATGGCATAGGGTGAGGAGTAGGTTGCACACTCCAATTGCGCATGAAAGCTTGGCTGGCTGCCTTGCAGCGTTGTGATTGGCTATGGGGAGCCTGGGTGATTCCTGGTTCTAGGACTCACTGGAGGACAGATGCGGCTGCTGGAAGAGGTAAGTGGTATTTTTTTCATTTATGTCCCCCGCAACCCTCCCTCCATCCTCATTCCCTGCCAGCTGCTACTGCGAAAACATAGCACCCTGGATGAAGGGTTTTAAATGTAATAATGCAAACCCAATCACTCTGTAGAAACAATAGAAATAATGTTTCCAATAGAGTTTATTGTGCGCAGTAAACATTTGGCTGAAATGCACTCACAAAGGATCCAGCAGGGCCAACCTGTGTGTGCAATCTGTCAGCATTATGCCAGTCAACTTTCTACCTTCATAAAATGTGAAATACTCCAGCAGATCAAACACAATGGCCGTGTTAAGGAGATGCCAACACCGAATTTGAAATTGTAAAAACCCGGATTAAGTAGGTTTTAGAAATTATTTTTCGTTTGGATTCTTCGTGCTTAGTTCCAATTCTAGTTCTGGTGCCAGCTTTTCTGACCACTTCATGCTAGTTGTAGCTAGGACACTAGGCCACAAGTCGGCTGGTAGTTCATTAGTTAACTGGTACTCCTTCCAAGGATCAGTGAACTATCTGTTGCAGGGATAGCTTCAGTCTCAAAGTCTTCACGGCTGGTTGAAGACAAACCAACATGTCAAGATCCAAGAAGGTGTTTCAGAAACAGTCTTTCACAGTCCTTAATAAAATTTAATAAGCAGAGCTTGATGGTAGTTATACCAACTGCTTGCTTCTTCACCTGAAGGTAACACACAGATTTTTCCATCTGCAGGCTAGGCGGTGCCGTCCTTTCGTCTCTTATTTGCAGTCTTAACTTAAGGCAGAGACATTTTAAGGCATGGGCAAAGTGGGCTCTGGTCCAGGGCCCTAGGCTTTCAGGGGGCCTCTTGATAGAGCCAGCTCTGTTCTGCAGAGAGCCTTGCCCTGATCAACTTGAATAATTCTTAAACAGATTGTTTTTAAATACTGTTTTTCTTTATTTTTTTAATGTGGGAGATGTGTTGGTGTCCATTTCAGACATTTTGTAGAGAAATATTGTGTTTAAGTTTCATGCACCATCCATTAAAAAAATAGATCAAAATAGGACCTCACGTATGAGAAATGGGAGGGTGTCACAAAGATGGTTTACAGTAATATTAGTGAGCTGCTGCTGTGTTACAATATTGAAAGCACATGTCACTGTCCCGAAATATTAGATGTAAACATATTTAGAATATGTACGAGTGTGCCTATGCTCTGTCAGTGACCTGGTCAAAGAGGACAAGAAAGAGCTGAAACTGGATCATAAATTTAAAACTGTTCTGAACAGCGGCCCCAAAATACGTTTGGCCCAGGGCCCCAAAAATCCTTAAGATGTCCTTGCAGGCCCTGTATTAGCTCTTGAAGGAGGCAGCCTAGAGTATCAATGAATCAGACTCAAACTAATCCCGAGCTAGCTCTCACGTGTCCCACTACTGCTTAACCAACAGTATGATGCCAACCAGTGACTTTTTGATGTACCATATAGCAATCTCAGAGACAAAATGTATATATGTGAATGCCTCTTTTTGCAGGTTAGAGAGCTGGTGGGCCAGGGAAACATCCTCCTGGTGACAAGTTCACACACTTGCACACCAAGAAATTCCTCAAGTCCCATCTAAACAGAAAGCAAGGTGCCACTCACAAAGGCTGTTGAGTCAGTGGCTGAGGGAAGAGGCATATCGCCATGTCAATGAGGAAAGTGAAAACTCTAATAAGCACTCACTTGACTGTTCCACACACGGCCGAGGAGATCTAGCCATATAATCCTGTAAGCCATTGACTTTGGGCAGAACAGATAGGCCACTGGGTCACTAGCAGACAAATACATATGTTAATTGATTTCTCTGCCAGCTCAGATGAATGATTTGGCTTAGTTCATATCTGGGTAGATAACGCCAAAAATGTTGATGTCTCCTAACGTAACGGTCAGAGACATTTGAAATCTGATTTCGGATTTGGCAAAATTGTCACAAATTTCAGGATCTTTGAAACATTCAAATTGAACCCGTCTGTCAAAAAAAACTGTCGAGAGTTGGCCATCTACAAGCAGTGCTATGTATCTGAATTTGGGGCACACACAAATCACAGCAAAGATGTCGGTGGGGAACATACTTTATTCAGCCACAACATACCCCAGATAAACAAATGGCTATACAGGTCAGGAAGCATATTTTATTCTGCACCACATACGCCAGGTAAACAAGTGCCTATACAGAAATGCCTCACGGTGTTGACCTGTACATTACAGTGAGCTTTACTGCACTGGTTATTAACATTTCATAGTGTCAATTGTCAGAGTAGTGCCTTGACACTTACTTCTGTCTAGAGTTTGTCGGTGATTGTGAGTGTAGAGTTAGACAATTTTGCACGTTAACCATATAGTGGCTGAGATCTGGTAAAAAGACCTGAATACACAGCAAACATTTCTGAATGAAAAATCTGTTGGTAACATTCATCTGGAGCCCAAATGCACTGTGCTGCTATTAGGGCAAGCCTATCCCTGTCTGTTGGAGTGCTGGAATAGAAGTCCATCCTATGAGGAAACCCATCAGCAGCTCACATATGCTGCCACTAAATTGTCAACTTGGTGAAGTCACAAACCCTGAGAGAAATCTAGCCAGCCAGCTGAGCACCAGCCTCCATAGGAAGTCCCTGATTGACACCTTACAGACTTCTAGCAGATTCTGTTTTACCTTAGAGACTTCTAGCAGATTCTGTTTTAAGTCTCAGGAAATTCTGGTTAAGGGAGACATAAGTAAAGCCCATCCATCAACTTGGCTAACCACACGCTATGCACATTAGCCGCCAGTTCATCAATTCACACTCGTTTTGTTGGCAGAAATCTAATGATCATTCCCACAAACAGGCTGTAGGTGGCACTGCCACCTATCTAAGCAAACTGGAGAGTGCACTCATATCAATCATCACTAAGTAATGAGAATTCACTCTATTGACTGAGTCGCTCCTTTAAACAAAATGATACCTTTCTGGAGAAGGACTTGTACATAAGGCATAAAAACTGTTCAGAATATATTCCTCTAAAGCTCATTTCTTGGATGAGATTGCCGTTCTTGTCTTGTCATCCAGTTCTAAAATGAAAATCACCTGCGTTTTAGATAAATAGGCTCTCTAATGTAAGGACGTGAGCAACAGATGGCAGGAGCATCATTGTGGGAGAAGCAGAACGCCTCCCTGCTGCAGGATACACCAATCAGGCAGCTGTTAGCGTTCACTTACTAATGCTGTGGACCATCACTCAGACTCTATTAGGGGCATATCAACAACAACCGGCGATAATTATCTCTAAGCGCACTTAGCGCTAGGATAATTATCGCCGGCTAGCGTAAATTTTTATCGCTGAGATAGCGTGCTATTAGCAACGCGTATCTCAATAGCGATAAAAATCCTCACGCTAACAGGCTAACGTGAGATTATCGCTGGAAACCCAGCGATAATCTCACGTTACCTTGATGATAGGGACAGGCAAACTTAGCCATGATATCCTCCTTCCATAGGATATCATGGCTAAGTCAGAGTAATACCAGACATAAAAAAGCAGCGTTAACCGCGGTTAGCGCTGCTTTTTTTGTCTCTAACAGGGTTAGCGGCATTCTTGATAATAGAAATGTCGCTTAGCGACATATCTCCTATTATTGTACTCTGGAACGCCCCCTTTGCATCTCATTAGAGATGCAAGGGGAAGCGTAGAGTAAAAGGGTGCTAACATGCAAATTTGAATGTTAGCACCCTGTTGTTGATAGGGCGCAAGTTTTATCTCTCCTTTTTTGTCTTTTAAAGCCAAAAAAGCAGAGATAAAACCCTTGTTGATATGCCCCTTGGTGTGATGTACTGGTGACATGTCTTATGGCGGCCCTATGCGGGATGGGACAGTTTGGTTTCTCGCAGGACAATGGTGCTGTACATATTTCAGCAGTAAGGATGCTAGCCTGAAAATTGCATATATGTAGTGGAGTAATGCAGTTTTCGGCATCGGGTCTTCACATGCAACCGGTACTGTAGAAAAGGTATCAAAGGACTACATATAACCTACTTGACAAATCCAGTTTCTTAACGCGGAGTCTAAAAAATGAGAGTAACCTGTACCAGGCCTATCACACTAAACCACAGCCCAGATATTGACCCAGCCCCTTGACAAAGAGCGGTCTCCTGTTACAATAGGCAGAATTGGCCAATTTGAACACCTGTGATCACTCTAAAGAAACTCCCAGTTGTCTCTTCTTCTCCCCCTGTTCCTCCCCATTTTTTCACCTTTCATTTGTGCATTTTGGTTTGCAGCGTTTTCTCGATCCAGTCCTGCATCTTTGACCAGAACGTTCTTTTCTGTGCCAGGAATAAATACCTTGATTGGGAAGAATTAAAGAATTTCTCTTATCGATATTTCCTTTGTATGCAAACTTGTAACACTAGCTTTTTCCCGTTAATAAATGCTTTTTCATTAAACTATAGAATTATTATTTCCTTTGTGTTTATCGAATGAAACTGCTGAAAATCACCAGAACTCTGATTTTTCTAACTGAGCAGGTACTTTGGCATTACACGGTCGTCCAATTCTTACAGCTTTATTTCAGGCAATTTTACATTTCCAGCAGCACTCTGGCATACTTGAGCACAACACCTGGTATAAACATAATTAGCAGCACCATCATGTTCTGACTCAAAATGTAAAACTGGCATTATTTCTCTCGGCATATGATTTTAGAATGGTTGTCAGCAGTGCAATCCAGTTTTATTATCTGGCACATAATTTTTTAAAGCCATACCTATAATTTGGTGTTTTGGAAAAACATTGATCTTACCTACGACTGAATATCTTCAAGATTTAGAATATTTAATTAGTTCCCCTTCAATTTTTCTTATAACTTATTTGGTTTCATAGACCATCTATTTTAACAAACATTTCAATGCCAATAGGTCTGCTTAAAGGGCCTCTACAGTAAATGATGAGATTGGGCACTCAGTAAGTCAATCGTAGATGTATTCAGTCACTCATCCTTGAACTGCTGAATCCATTTATTCATCCACTGACTTTTTCTTGTATTCACCTGATCCACATGAAAGCACACACACAAACTCAAAAAACACATGCAACATACATTAAAAATACAAAAGTAGAAAAAAGAAAACATGCTTGTTAGACCTGTCAAACTTAGGGTGGTCTTCCCCCAAACCTTTTGCCTTATTCCTCCATATTTTTCTGATCTCGTTTTGTTGGCTTTAGCATTCTGTGCTCTTTACTACTGCTAACCAGTGCCAAAGTGCATGTGCTCACTCCTAAAACATGGTAACTTTGGCTTGTCCCCAATTGGCATAATTATTTTACTTTTAAGTCCCCAGTAGTGTGGCACTACCTGTACCCAGTGCTTACAGATTAAATGCTCTTTGTGGGCTTGAGCACTTGTTTTGCCACCCACTTAAGTAGCCTTGCAAATCTGTCTCAGGTCTGCCATTGAAGCCTGAATGTGCGATTTTAAACTGCCATGTCTACCTGGAAAAATAAACCTTTTTCCAGGCTCAATCCTGCCCTTTTAATACAAATCAGGGAAGGCCCTAAACAGCCCACAGGGTAGGGTGCAATGTATTTGAAGAGTAGGACATGTAATTGTAAGTTTTATATGTCTTTTAGTGAAACAATCTTTAAATTATTTTACACTACTGCAAAGCCTGCTTCTCCGTAGGATAACATTGGAATTACGTTATTTCATTTAATGAGCTGTAACTTCTAAACAATACAAGGGGAAGGTGGAAAACAAAAACCCTGCCACTGAAGTGCACTCATTTTCAAGCAGATGTGATCAAGCAAAATGCCATCACTCACAGCATGATACTACTTCTAACATATATTATAAGTGGCTGTGTGACTATATCCTTGTGTGTATTGGTGTGTAAGTGGCAGTAGGTGTGTATACGTGGGCGTGTGAGTAGCTGTGTGAGTGAGTGAGATGATGTGTGATTGGCTGTATTGGTGAGTGAGTGGGTAGGTCAGTGTCTGTATGGGTGAGTGAGTGGCTCTATGGAGGTAAGTAAGTGTATAGTGAGTGTACAGCTGACTGAGTGGGTGTCTGAATGGCTGTATGAGCGATTGACTTGGTATGTAAGTTGCTGTATAGGTGAGTGAGTGACTGTTTGAGTGGGTGTTTGGTTAAGTGAGTTGGTGTGTGAGTGGCTGTATTGGAGACTAAGTGTCTGTGTGAATGGCTGCATGGGTGAGTGAGCCGATGTGTGAGTGCTCGTATGGATATATGAATGGGTATATAAGTGTGGGTGTGTGAGTGAGTGTGAGAGTGCTTGTATGGGTGAGTGAGTTACTGTGTTGAGAGGATGTATGGGTGAGTGAGGGTGCGTAAATGACTGTGTCGGTAAATAAGTGGGTGTGTGAGTAGCTGTATGGGTGAGTGAATGGTTGTGTGAGTGCCCCTATGGGTCAGTGAATGAGTATGTGAGGGGTTGTGTTGGCATATGAGTGGGCGTACGAGAGGTTATATGGGGTGGAGTGGGTATGTAAGTGGTTCTGTAGATTATGTCATCAGTGATGTCATTTGCGATGTCATGAGTGATGTCGTCAGTGGTGACGCTGACCATGTCATGAGTGATGTAATATGTGAGGTCATAAGCAGTGCATTATGGTCAGCTCAGGTAACTATAACTGATGAACTTCACTGGTTTTGTACGAGTGAAATCTTAACTAGACTATAACGTCCCTGTAACTTTTGGGTTTTTCAGAGAATTTCTATATTTTTTAAATTCTATTTTCTAACTATACCGTCCCTGTAACCTTTGGTTTTTTAAATGAAATTCTAAGGTTGTCAAATACTATTACCTAACTATAACGTCCCCGTAACCTTTGTTTTTTAAGTGAAATTCTGTGTTTTTTTTACTAATTGTCATGTTTGCAGAGTGGTGGAGAAAAGGGTTGGGCCTCCAACCAGCTATCAGGATTCCTGCTGTATGGGACTTACTGGATGTAACAGGAGGGCTTCTTGGCCAGTAAGGTCCCTCAGCATCCAAGAGGACTTCATCCCCCAACCAGTACACCACCAGGAGGCACGTTTGCAGAGTGGTTGAGAAAGGGGCATGGGCTCCAAAGACCTCTCAGCAATCCCATTGTGTGGGATTTACTGGATGTAACAGGAGTAGTGGTTGGACCCAAGGACTCTTACAGCCAAGGGGAGCTCATCCCCCAACCAGTTATTCTCCATGTGGTGCGTTTGCAAAGTGGTGGAGAAAGGGGACGTGGCCTCTGACTACCTCTCACCAATCCAGCTGTGTGAGACTTACTGGAAGTAACAGAAGGGGTATTTGGCCCTCATGGACACTCAAGAGCCACGGGTACTTCATCCGCCAAATAGTAGTGCATGAGGAGACACGTTTGCAGAATGGTGGAGAAAGGGGGCATGGCTTCTACAAACCTCTCAGCAATCCCACTGTATGGTACATACTGGAGGTAACAGACAAGGTTCCTGCCCCCAAGGACCTTTAGCATAGTAGGGAGTCTTCATCCCCCTAGTAGAAGTGCACCAGGAGGTGTGTTTGCAGAGTGGTGGAGAAAGGGGATGGTGCCTCTGGGAACTTGCCGGTCCGGCTTTTTTTTTCTTCTAATTAAGTAATGGGGTTACGTGGCCTTCCTTCTTAGTGCTGATTTTGGCCCCGGTGTCCATATTTTCCAGAGCCAGGCCATTTTTTAATGGGGGAGGGGGCTGCACAGCCCCCCTCCTCAGGCCAATTTCAGCCCCGGGGTCCACATCCCCTGGGCCTGGCCTTTTGTTTGCATAAAGGGAGGGGGCTCTGAGTGGCACCTCTCTGGGGCTGATTTCAGCCCCAGGAACACTATGCCCCAAGGCCTGGACTTTATTTTTTTTTAAATAAGTGGAAGGGGGCTGCACTGCCCATCTCACGGGCCGATATCACCTTTGGAGACCTCATCCCACGGGGCCCGGTCTGTATTCTGGGTGCCCTAGTCCCACCCAGCGCACCCACTCACAACTGATGGAGACCACGGAGGGAGCTTCAAGGCCACCCCGGTCCCTGTCAACTCCCCCCCTCTTGTGGGAGCTGGCATTGCTTTCACAGAGAGGGAGCTGCTAAACATGCAGCTCCCTCTCTGTGAAAGCAATTTTGCTCGCTTCCTGAAAGCGAGAGCATAATTAATGCGAAATCAGCCTGGACACGGAGGCCATGTGCCCCCTTCCCCTAAATATCACGCTAGGCCCAAGGGAATGGGGTCCCCAAGGCCATAATCTGTGCCCTACCACCCACAGCGCAGGCCCGAAGGCTGTGTGCAGTATGGTGTAGACTGCTTTTGGGGGAGTTGGCCACAGGGCCTGACTGCAGGCCAGGCCTTGTGGCCAACACCTCACTGAGCACAACCATTGTGCATACATGCTCTAAGGTAACAATAACTCCTGCCCTTGCCATGCACTGCTAATTACCTTACATGTTACATTACTCATTATACCTTCCAGCAAATCACTGATGATATCACTGCAACATTTGCAGTGAAATTATTGATGAGAAAACTGTGCATGGGAGTGGTGCGAGTTATAGTTAGCTTAGGGAACAAGTTATAGTTGTTAGAGATAACTATAACTGGTGAATTTCCGTGGTTTTAGAGTTTAAAACGTTACATTGATACAGAACATTTCACCTAACTATAATGTTACTTTAACCTTTGTTTTATTCAGTGAATGTGTATATACCCACACATCTATGTATGTATCTATTTGTCTATGAATTTATTTGATTATATGAGCCTGACAGAGAGCTAAACACTTCAGATCCTGCTAAGCGGGTTTAGCAAGGATCCTCACAGTGCAACTCTTCTATACCCCGTGTTTATCCAGGTCTCAAAAGGGGTGACCTTCACCAAAAACCTAAGCTGTGAGACTGCATATAACAAGTTATTTGTTTACGCAATTTAATCTTGAGTAACAACAATCCTCCCTCTTAATGGCCAATTGGCTGGCGGATGGAGTAGGAAAACTGCTGAGTATGGAAGTGGATATGATGCAACCGGTGCTGGGGAGTGTGTTAAGACTACTACAGAAGTGACATGGAAGCGACAATGATAAAGGTGGCACAGTGATGATTATTCTGATTTCTGTGGAAAAGTGATGATGGGACAGGCCAATCTCCTTTTTTCCGCTTTATATCCGTCAAGACACACTGACCAGAAAGAAGGCTGTAAAGGAAACAAATCACAGCTACCATGGTACAAGTTAATTTTCCAGTGAGAATGAGGGGGAACTTTGTTGGAAAGTAATATGTATTTCCAATTGTGGACTTGACTAAGTAATTTTTGCAAACTTGCCTATCAGTGAGGTTGGCTGATGATGAATGGGATGCTGCTTCTGTTAGCTGATGTGATCCTCAAGCGGCTGTCTAGAAGACTTGCTTCAGGAGAGAAAAGGTCTCGCAGAAGGTCAACCTCGGTCTCCATCTGTTCTGTGCGGCCCTCCAGTTCTTGCACTTTAGAATCCAGATCCAGAGCTCCGGTGCCGACCGGGTCAACATCTTGTTGGAGAGTCGCCAGACGGTTGTTAATGTCCATTCTAAGTGTTTCAAGGTAAGTAGTCATGTCCACCTTTAGCTCCTCCCTTAGTTCTTTTTTAAAGTCCCTTAGAGTGGCCAGTGGGTCCTCTTTGGTTAGGGCCATGGGATCGGGGAGATAGGGGCGAGCAAGTGAGTCCTGACGTCTCGCCATTGTGAAATAGCTGGAGACTATTGTTCTGGGCTTTCTTAGGCGGCATAGAGGGTTTAGTAGAGGACTCAGTAAGCATACTGCCCCAGATACCTGGAGCGCATGATCCTCCGCGGCCGTAGGTCATTTCTGTACCGGCGGTGTTGGCCCCTGGTGAAGACTTCACATGTGTTCCCCTGCATTTTCTTAGTGTGTTGGCTCTCTTTCCAACCTGACCGAAATGCAGGAGAACAGCAGTCAGCAAGCCTCCCTATTTGCTCTATTTACGTCCCAGTTTCAGTATCCTCCGATAGCGTGAAGGACATATCTCTGTGTGTGGCCTTGTTCTTTGCAGGTTATGTGGCTTGCCCGTCCTGCTGCTTCAGGCTGCCGACCTTGATCACCACGGAGAAGAACCCTCTCACTCTGCCAGACTCATATTGGCACCATCTTGTAGTCAGGCAGGTGGGGGTCTCACACAGGGCCTCAACCCCCCTCGGGGTTACCAGCCGTGGACTCACAACCCCAACCAGCACTCACTGGGACCGAGGTGCGGCAGCCGACACCACCCGATCGTTGCAGCCTCATGTCCTCCGGGGCCGGGAAGCCTTCCCTCACCTGTCCAACATCCCGGTGGGCAATAAGGTGCACCGGAGAGGTTCTCCGCTCACCGTCTACCTCAAACCACTGACTGTATGGTCCGCTTCACGACTCCGAGTCTCTGCCCGCCACCGTCAGACCAGGAGCCTTTCCAATGCAAGTATGAGGCCTCCCCGCCACAACTGCCTCGCTGAGCACCCCACCTCGTCCGGCAGAGGCCACCTGCGGCTCTGTTCAACCTGCCAGTAGGCCTTGTCTCATTCACACTTAACCTGCATCGTAGGGGATGGGGCCTTCTCTTCCTCTTACGTTTGGTTCCTCACTGTCAGTGCTTGTATATCTCTATGGTTTCTACCGCAAGTACTCGATTCTTCAGCGATTTTCCAGCCATTTCTCCATAAATGCCGTGAAGCCCTCGTGGATCACGGCCATCTTGGGTGGCCATGCCCCTGAGAAGTTGTATTTTAATAAACATTAACAAAAGGGACATTTATACATGTACCTTTTCCCCGCCAAAATCTCCTGGAGGCTAATTTACATTAGTTTCCAACTGTCATCCAGCTGGTGAATAGCCCTGATCATGAGATGTGAAGTAAAAACATGTCCCAAAGCAGAGGCCAGGGCAAGGGTGTGGGGAGATGTTTCTGTTTTTCTGGCAGGAAGACTAGTTGGGCTTCACCCAGAAACTTATTTCCCTCAACGTGGTTTCCCCTGTCCTAAGCAGATGTCAGATAAAATCTGCAAAGGCACCTTCTTTTGATCTACAAGTCAGGCAGACTCCAAGCCTAGTGGGGGGAAAAGCTGCCCCCAGTACTGGATTGGAATGACCACAGCCGAGGGGCTACTTTAACCTTGGCCACACCTCTGCATGGGCACACAGGCTCTGAGCAAGGGGAGAAGGGTTTTTTGGATTTAGTGACTGAGGGCACTGTGGGATTGTTTGCAGTAGGGCACAAAGGAACTTCTGAAAAGGTCGGTAGGGTTACCCCTAGACTCTTTCACCCTATTGATTTGTGAGGGGGCAGGATGCTCCCCACCCACAAGCTAGTGCCAGGCATAAATGTTGCACCCCAAGATACTTTCTTCAGAACATTTTGGACGTGTGAAACAACAAAAGAAAGCCTGCAAGTGCTGTTTGAGACCTGAAGGAGTGGACTTGCTCCCACATATACCCAGAACAAAGACGAGGACTTTAAGGCCAGCTCACTGGTCTCCTCTGTGGCTACAGGGACACAACACACTGCATGAAACCTTTTTCTTGAACTGCCAATTGGAATATATCAACTGGACTTGACTTGGACCTCACTGGTGGCCTCTGCTGGAGTGAGTCTTAACTCCCAAGTGCTGTTCCTGAGGTCCTGAGATCCTGTGTAGCTGGACTTCTATCATCTTTGAAGAGTTGGAACTTAGAAACTTTTTAAGCTCTAAGTCTTCCAGAAGATCAGGACAAACCTGCCAGGTGTGACCTTACTGGGATGAGGAAAGAGGCTTCCCCATTTAGAACTTGTACACAGTTGCAAATCCAGATCAGTGGGACCTTGTGAGAAGGTGTCCGGCCTCATGGAGCCCTCCTGGGACACAGCCCACAGCCGCACCATGCTGGAGGATTCAGAACTGTGAAAAAGAGAGTAAGATGAAATGTAACAATCTTGACTGGGCAAAAGCGCCCAAAGTATCCGGCTGGCGAGAGGACTTCCCTGGCAAGAAATTCTAATTTACCTGCCCTGAGCTTTTCCTCGCAGTATAAACTGCTGCACCAAGACCTCGTACAATGTTTATCCAATGTTGTGTAGCCCTCTTTGGAAATAGCCTGATACCTTACCCCGTTTAAGGATTTTGACTTCCATTTTAAAGCAAGTTAAAGCCTCCAACCGGTTAAACCCTAGTTGGTGTATTTGACCAGTGTTCCATCGCAGTCTGCCTGAAATCACGTTTAGATCCCAGTCTACACTGACCAGTTGAACTGTTTTTGCAATTAATGGGGGATTTTTAGCACTCATTTTTCGTAACATTTTAACGATTCATATCTCCTCTTCTCCTATTGTCCTTTTATTGCTTTTATATCATTTTGTTTATTCATTTTCTAGTTGTATAAATTAGACTGGGACTTCTATTGCGTTTTCAACATTTCACCTATAGTTCTATTGCTAATTGTTGGACTTGGACCCTTTTGCAGGGTCATCCCAGAACTTTTTGCCTTCCTCTTGTATTTTTTCTGACCTGTTGTTGGTGGTTTTAGGACTCTGGGCACTTTATCATTGCTGATCAGTGCTAAAGTGCATGTTCTCCCTTTGTTAAACTTGGTAAGATTGGTCTACACCTGTTTGGCATATTTAATTTACCTATCAGTCCATTGTACAGTAGTATCCCATATTCCACGATGCCGGACCAGCATACCTCAACAAGTGACTCACCTTCTACACCCCCAACCGCCAGCTCCGCTCTGCCGACCTCGCCCTGGCCACCATTTCACGCATCCACCGAACAACCACCGGCGGCAAATCCTTCTCCCACCTCGCCGCCAAGACATGGAACACCCTCCCCATCCACCTGTGACAGACCCAGGACCTGCTGACCCTCAGGAGACTCCTCAAGACCTGGCTGTTTGATCAGTAGCTGCTCCCCCCCCCCCCTGCCCCAGCACCTTGAGACCCTCACGGGTGAGTAGCGCGCTTTAGAAATGTTTGATTGATTGATTGATATAACTAGGGCCAGGAAATGAAATGCTACTGGTGGGCTTGCAGTGTCGCTTGCGCCACCCGCCGAAATAGCCTTTCAAACCTGTCTCAGGCCTCTGCTACTGCAGGGCCTGTGCCCGCAGTTTACTGCTGCTGTGTCGTGGCATATAAAGTGTTTGCCACGCCTGCAACTCCCCCTTTACTACATATCAGTCACCCCTTAGGTAGGACCAAGCTAGCCCTATCGGCAGGGTGCGGTGTAGGTAAAAGGTAGGACAAGTGTCTTAACTGTGTAGCATGTCCTGGTAGTGACAAACAGCCTATTTGATTTCTCACTGCTGTGAGGCTGCCCTCTCATAGGTTTGCATGGGGGGTTCCCTAATATGTGCTTCAGTGGTAATTCCTGATAGGTGAGGGAAGCGTGACCATGTTTTGCATGTTTGGAATAGTAGTGATAAATTCTGCTTATTGGTAAAAGCAGATTTATTATATGTGCATTCACTCCAGCCAGTCCCTGGGGGTGGGAGGTTAAGGTGTCCTGCCCTGCCTGGGTGACTCAGAGCTAGGTTGAATTGACCTTGGCTGAATTTAGAGTAGAGGGAGGAGTTTTCCCTTGCACCAGAATAGACCTGGTCTGCATTTGAAGTGGTGGGAGGAGCAGCACCTGCACATGAATAGGGCTGTGCCTGCCTTCCACAGTGATGGCTCCATCCCCCTGTGGTGTGTCTGGGGCGAAGGCTTACACTGTGAATGGGGATGTTGTGCACAAGTATTTATATTGTAAAGTGCCCCCAGAACAAAGACATTTGGACAATAAATAATGGGGCTGTGACCCCATGTAAAAAACAGGAAGACAATACGTGGACTGTATCCAAAGGACTGCTGTGTGCCAGGAGGAGCCGACGTTTGGGACTATCTGCTGAATGTGAGACTGACCTGCAGCCTGCTGGGTGGCTTAAGGGGCCGCCACTCTGCTGGGTGACCCTGTGTGCTGGCCTGCCTGTTTTCTGCCTTAAAGCGGCGATAATTTTAACGCCGTTTCTTGATAATATGCCCCTATGTAGCGGAAATCCGTGTTAACATTGTACATTGGAATTGAAGATGTGTGAGGAAATAAACAACTTTTCTACCGATCTCGTCTCTCAGCCAGAACAAAAAGGAGGCGCATAAATGTGATTTCACATAAAGGGGTTTAGTTCTGTGCATCAGAAAAATGACTTGTAAAAGGATAATGCACGTCGGGATGATGGATCACGGAAGACAACTTTTTCCTTACTAATATTTTGCGAGTCTTTAATATGGCTGCGTGGTTGGGCTTTTTTGCAAGCGCACAAGATTCCTGAGTGTGCCGTACAGCGCGCCACAGGGGGGCAGCACGGCCTGCCTGGATAGAAAAGGAAGTGGCCAGACAGAGGCTGCAGGACTGCACCAATGCATTCACGGACAACCAGCCGTCGGTGGAAGACGCACAGCTTGAGTTACAAGAATGGGATAGAAGAAACCCCGCCACAGCCTTTCAGTTCTCAAAACGAATGAATGAGTTCATGAATGAATGAACAAACAGGACAGTGCCGAGTACCCGGGTTGAACAATAACACGCCGGACTCGTCTTAATTCCTCCTTATGGCTCTTTCTTCCATCGCACTCTGCTTCCTGTCCCTTAATTCGCACTCTTGTGAAGCTATTTAGTTATTCACTTATTTTTCTATTCACATTTGTTTTTGTATATTCTATAATACCGCACGCATTGCTTTGTGGCTGCTTCATGGCGCTCAATTGTGTACTCTGACTGAACAAAAAGGAAGTTCAGTAATGGGGCGCAGAACCAGGTCAGGCCAACAAGAGGGGGGTCTACCTGTGTTTTTTTTTTTTAACTGTCCTGTGTAGGGGTTCTCCAGAGCTAGACTTCTTTCATTTTCGCTATGCTCTGAGCTGTCCCAAGGGGGGACGTGCACACTCCCACAGGGTGACATCTGGGAGCGTCAATACATCACATCACCTCAAGTGACGTCACACGAACACGTTCTACTCTGGACCTCGTACGCCCCTTAACAAGCCTCGCGCCATTGCATATGCACGCGCCGTCCTATTATCTTTCCTCGTGTGTAATACTTGTATATTTTGCACGGTGAACGTCTCACTGGACTGTCAGCTTCTCGCCGATATCCCCCTATGCAGCTCGACAATATAATTAGTCCCAGAACATGGAGCATCAAAATTCAGAATGTCTAAGTGGAAAGTGCTGTGAGGTCAGCGCCTCTTTAGCGACGAGCTATCAATGGAACGCAGGCAGCAGTTTAAATGAGAAACATAGTTCAGCCGCAAGACATAGCTGCTGTTTACAGACCGGCCGTGTAATGTATGCCATCATCTTTGGCGCGGGCGCGAGGTTGAGCCCTTGGCAGGGCTGCGCGTGTTGGAAGAGGACCGGAATGAAAACAGCATCTTTATTCAATGCAAGCGTAGCAACACTCGCACAACAACACCCACCTCTCTCCTCCGAGCACCCACCACCCATTAGCAAATTGAGGCTGTGAGCGCGGCAATCGCGGGATCCCTGCTACCCAAACTTGCAGCCTTTACGGGCCTATACAATTAACTACTTAAATACATCGTAATGCCTGTCTTCCTGACAGGGATGTATCGATTTTGTAATATTTTCAAGTCGTGTCCAGCACAAATAAATGTACTACAGTTGCCGTTAATGCACTGTGTACATGCATTAAATACCGTCACCGCGGAATTTATTGCATTCTGACGCAAGGAAAGGAGGCCTTTTGGAGAGAATGAATACCCCAGTTCGCTTAACACAAATATACACTTGTGCATGCGAAAATACTGACGAGGCTAGAGGAAGGGCCAGGTGCACGGTTCACCCCATTCCTGAGAGCTGGAAGGGTATGACATGCGAGGTTTGCATAGGAAGGTTGGATGGAGAGGGTGATCAGTTCTTTACCACCAAGAACACAATTTGGTTAATAAAGACTGCGCTGAATTTGAATGGGGGAAAAAATAAAAATGTAGGGGGCGAATGATTTTTTTTTCTTCTGCGTTCTCCCCCGTGCTCCCTCCTGCTTCTGTGCTCAATGCCAGAGTAGCCAAACACAAAGGGTGCCTAGTTTTGATTCAACATCATGCCTCTTTCATTTAGCATGGTACACTTCTCTTGTTAGTTCTTTTCAACCATGCTTTCCTCCCTTGTCACTGATTTCTCATCTCTTTCTCCTTCTTTCTTCTTTTTGTGCCTTTCCCAAAATAAGAGTACCGACCTACCAAGACTCTGCTTTCGAGGGAAGTTGAATGATCTATGCACCAAAAGTTAGCTGAGCCCAAGAAAGCGCCCTTCAACAACATCTTTGCAATCAGTTTGACTCCTTGTACCGGGTGAAATGTAATTTTCGAGAATAGGTCATAGCTATTAAAAAACACAAACAGCATATTTTGCTGACCTGACAACTTTGACTTTAATTCTAGTGTGTGAGAAGAGGCAGGGTTTTGAAGGTTGAGGTCTGGTGTTGGGGCAGATCTTTGAGCCACCCAACCCCTGGCCAAACATGGACTTAAATGGACCAAGGTGAGGGGCTTTAAGATCAAGACTGTACACGGAGACCCCTTGCCCCTCCCAAGCAAAAACTGCCAAGGCTTCCGAGGCTGCTACCGACACCGTGGAGAGGTGGTAAATCATGTGCTGGACAGAGCCTCCACACAGTTTGAGACCCACTCTCTGCAGGGGTTTCCAGCTCACCATGTGGGCCCCATATGATATTGGCTCTTCACTGGGTGATTGAGTGAAGACAGCTGATAATATGTGACACATGGTGGCACCGTGTGAATTGGCAGGTCTGCTTTTTTTTTAAGTTGCATAAAGTCAAGTGCTTTATTCATGTAACATGACCTGTGTGTTTGAAATTATTTTAGTTTTTGCAATAATTTCACGTGGAAGACTGCATTGGGAATAATGTGTTTATTCCACATTTAACATCAGAGGCTTTTCTATCTCCAGTGTTGATCCTTTTTTTTATGTTTAACTCACTTTGTGCTTAAGTCTTCAGAACCCTTTTTCAGCAAAAGGTATCCAGGCCACATTTGTGTTGTTTCCCCTCCATACACAGGTGCTGGAGATTCCAAAGGTACCTTATGTTTGTGGATTTCCCTGGAGGGCAAAAATTGGCAAAATATAGCAACATTTTCGGGTTTTTTCGGAGTATGGGAAAATACTACCATGTGAGTCAGAGAGCACTTTGCAAAACGTTCCTTTTTGCACACTGGTTTACATTCGGAAGCCAATAAAATGGAGAGGAATTTCATTGATAATAATTAAGGCTATACTATTTTGTGCTCCGTTTTGCATTTTGTGGTGATAGGCTCACCCACACAAGTGCAGATTGAGAGTAATCCCATTGGGCTCATTCTGGGGTGAGGTCACAGCCAGTCCCTGGGAGGGTCAACCCCACCACTTCTTTAAAAAAAATAAAAAAATCCCTGGTGTCTAGTTGGCTCTCTGGGGACAGATTGGGGTACACCTCCCTCAATCTGCATCCAGAAGGACAGAGACCCTGTTGTTTTTGTTCTAGGGTGGGTGCATTGCCTGATGCCAGAGTGGGTCCCCCTTCTCCTTTTTATAAATACATAATTGATCCCTGGTGGCCCATTTTCTTTCTAACACCCCAGATAGAGCGCTTGCAGTACTCTATATTGTATGGGTGCACTATACTCATGATTAAGACGCACTCATATGTATTTTATCGTTTGTAGTGTTTTATGATTATTCAGATGTATTTAGTCGAACCATTTATACATTAATCGTGGTGAATACATTTAAGTAGGACCATGTATGCATTGTAATTCCTGAATGTAAAAGGTACAGGATGACATTATATTCATATAATGTAAATGTGTTTAGTGTAAATTGCCAGAGTTTAGGCCCCCCAAAAAATTAAAGATTGTTTTTAGTTCAACATCTCCTTTGCCTCTCGAGAAATAAATAATGAAATGCATGTTGTGTTCGAAAACAGAGTGTTCTCTTCCTACTGCAGGTGCAGGAATGCAAACTCATTATTTTCAGATTTAAGAAGATACTCAGAATGTCTTTGAAGATGGCTGGGAAGCGAGAAGGGAGGACGCCTTTCGTGTCTGGCCTACCTGAGAACGAGGACCATTCGAACAAAGAAGATTTATTTAAAAGAGCTCCTGGAAAATTACCACAGACAAGTTGACATGGAAAGTTTATAATGACGTATTGCCAATCGAACCCCAATTTTTTGTATGATGCGCAGGGACAGTGAGACCAGACTTCTGCAAGCTTTCGGAGGAGAAGGAGCATCTTAGAGTGAGCTCCAAAGCCTTAAGCTATTTGACCCATTTTGACGTGAGTACTTCTTAGGAAGTCGACACGTGCTGACACTTTTGAGAAATGATGGAAGGGAACTAGGTAGGATCTCCATTTTAGAATAGTGTAGGGAAAGCCTTTGTTTTTTCCTAATGAAAAAAGATCTGGACTTCGCATCTATTCTTTGTTGTATTCTGATTTTGGAGTTCATTATTATATGCCTTTTGTGTCAAATAACCTATATTCGTAGACTCGGCTCGGAATTGATCTTTCTGTATCTATATACTTTGATTCTCCGCTGTGTCTACATCCAATTGTTTTTGACCTTATAATAAATCAACAAAACTGAAGTTTGGAGTCTGTGGTCCTTTAGGCATGTACATAGTGAAAGTATAATCCTGCATTGTTTTGCTCCCCTCGACTACTTTTTGTAGGTAAATAAAAGACCATCGGTGCCAATCTAGTAGAAATATAAGGGGTACAAGTTGGCGTAATCAAATGGTAGCAGAGGATGGTTTACCTCTAACGGTGAGGGGAGAAGAGAGAAATTAGTTGTAGAGGAAGAAGAATAAAGGCTTCTGACATGGAGTGAACAACCGCGAAGACTGGCGGAGACTGGCAAACGTTGACGGTGCGACGGAAACAGTGGTTGCGTGAGTATGAAAGGAAGTGTGTAGTGTGTTAGATTGCGGTAATGTATTAAGTGTGTGATGTCTTGCGGACTTGGGATGTATGTTAGAGTTTGAGTTTGAGTTTAAAAGCACTTTTAAAGCGCACGTATACCGGCGGTTTCTTGGCGCTGTAGCTAGTGGGGACTGAGGGTTAAGAGCAGGGAGAGAGGAATGGGCATTTATTCAAAGGATTTTGTGAATAGGTAGGTTTTAAGATTTTTGCGGAATTGGGGATAGAGGGTGATGGCACGAAGATGGAGGGGAAGGGAATTCCAAAGGGTTGGTGCTAGAATGGCAAATTTGGAGCCGCCCCACTTCTTTCTCCGGAAGCGAGGGATGGTGAGGAGGGACTGAGAAGAAGAACGTAGGTCCCTAGAGGGGACATAGGGAACAATCTCAGAGGAGATGAAGGCAGGTGCCAGGTCCAATCGGGCCAGGAAAGTGATGGATGCGAGTTTGAATTGAATTCTAGCCCGCACTGGGAGCCAGTGGAGAGATTTCAGAAGTGGGGTGGAGTGGTGGAATTTGGGAAGGTTGAAGGCTAGGCGGGCCGCCTGGTTTTGGATCTGTTGAAGGCGGCGCAAACTGTATGCAGGAATACCGGCATACAGAGCGTTCCCGTAGTCCAGGCGGGACACCACCATGGCCAGAATAATAAGTTTGAGAGCGGAAAAAGTAAAGAAGCGGGACACCTTGCGAATAGTACGCAGTGAGAGGAAAGAAGAAGATACCACAGAGCTAACCTGGGAGTGGAGGGTGAGTTGGGAATTGAGCTTAATGCCTAGTGTTTTAACAGAGGAGGAGGGGGCAGGAGGAGAACCAAGAGAGGGAGGCCAGCAAAGGGGGGACCAGGGGCTGGATGAACCGCCCGTCAATACCAACTCGGTTTTGTCCGGGTTAAGTTTGAGGTGATTGTGGCTCATCCAGTCCCTGATGTGAAACATGACAGTTTGAAAGTTGAGGACAGCAGAAGGAGAGGAAAGATCAAAGACCAGCTGGAGGTCATCCGCATAGTTAAATACGGCGACCTCCATCTGTTGGAGAGAAAAGATAAGAGGGGCGATATATAGATTAAACAAAAGAGGGGAGAGAGATGAACCTTGAGGAACCCCGCACTGGACTTTCCGGAAGTCCGCTGTGAAGTCACCCAGGCGAACAGCCTGGGTGCGGTCGCTCAGGAAGGAGGACAACCAGACCAGGGCAGTCCCCTCGATCCCCGCCGCCCTGACACGGGAAAGTAAGATGTTGTGGTCCACCGTATCAAAGGCGGCTGAGAGGTCGAGGAGCACAAGGGCCTGGTGATGATTAGTGTCCATACCCTCCCTGAGGGTGTCGAGGACCGACATGACCACGGACTCCGTGGAGTGTGCGGGGCGGAAACCAGCTTGGCGGGGGGCAAGGGCTCCATGTTTCTCCACAAAGGAGCTCAGAGCGCAGGTGACGTGGCGCTCGAGCACCTTAGCTAGAAATGGCAGGAGGGAGATGGGGCGGAAATTGGCAGGGACAGAAGGATCTGCCCCAGGTTTTTTCAAGATGGGCACAATTACCACAGACTTCAAGGAGCTAGGAACTATGCCTTGCGCGAGGGAGCTGTTGAGGAGGTGAAGGGGGGGATCTAGACAGGAGACAAAGATGTGGCGGAGGATATGGGCAGGACAGGGATCAAGAGGGGAGCCAGATTTGATCAGAGGCACCAATGAAGTCAGGTTTTCCCGAGTGATAGGGGGAAAGGTGGTTAGTTTACCTTTGGGAGGGGGACATTGGGGATCCACAAAAGAAGGGGGAGGTGGGGGGATGTTGGCCTTAATGGTGATAATTTTCTGGATGAAATAATTATTAAGAGAAAGACAGAGGTCATTTGACGGGACAGGTTTAAGCGTAGTTCTGTCCGAGAATGCCAGGTTGTGAATGATGGAGAAGATCTCCTTAGACTGGTTCTCCGCTGCTAAGATTTTGGAGGAGAAATAAGCTGTTTTGGCCTCCAGGATGCTTTTTTTGTACTGGTTAAGGATATTGATATATTCCAGTTTCAAAGTGGGGCAGTAGTTTCTCCTCCAAGCCCGCTCTGCGCGGCGAACTATTAGTTTGGCGGCTTTAAGCTCTTGGTTAAACCACCGGTTGGCGTCTTTGTCGCGTTTAGAGGTAATGCGCTTGAGCGGGGCAACGGAGTCGCAGCTGCGGGAGAGCCACTGGTCTATAGCGTCAGCCTGGGAGACGGTGGTGAGGCCCTGAAGAGGCGGGAGAGAACCAGCAAGGAGAGAGGAGAGATTCTCAAGATTGACCCGGCCCCATGATCGGACCCAGGTGTTTTTGGGTCGGGGGGCATAGCTGGGGGAAGGATAGGAAGGAGAAATGAAATCAAATGATGGTCGGACCAGGTGCAAGGGGAGATAGATAAGGATTCCACAGGGCAGTTCAGGGACCAGATTTGGTCAAGCTGGTGACCCTTGATGTGGGTGGGGGAGTGAACATGGGGTGTGAAGTTAAGGGAGTGGAGGGTTTCGGAAAAATCCTTAGATGACAGACATTCGGCAGGATCGGAAGGCCAGAAATTAAAGTCGCCGAGGAGCAGGATGGAGGAGTTGTTGATTGCAATGGTAGCCAAGACCTCCAAAAAATCTGGGAGAAACTGCAGGGGGGACTGAGGAGGACGATAAGTAAGGAAACAGGTAAGAGGAGGGGAGGTGGATACTGTGCGAATCACCAGGAATTCGGTGGTAGCAATGTTAGGTAGAGGGAGAATTTGAAAAGGGAAATCGGTACGTGCGATGACTGCCACGCCGCCCCCGGCTCTGCCCGAAGGGCGGTCAGCCCTGAGGGCGTAGTAGGAGGCTGGAAGGGTGGATAGGAGTGCAGGGAGGGAGTCATCGCAGAACCAGGTCTCGGTTAAGAAGAGGAGATCTGGGGCCTGTAAGTCCAGCAAGACCGAGAGTTCGTGCGAGTGGGCAACAGCAGAACGGGTGTTGAGGTAGAAAGCTGTGATGGTTTTAGGGTTTGGCGGAGGAGCAGGCCTACAGGTCGTAGGCGGGGTATCCAGAATAGGAGGAGGGTGAGGGAGGGGAGAGAGGGAGGCTATGCCGAGAGCAGAGATGCGAGAACTGGTACTGGTCGTGATGGGCCAGGGGCCCTGGTAGCTGCGAAGTAGGGCCGGGCTGTAGGTGATAGGTGGGGCAGAGTGTAAGGCCCCTAGTCCCGGCCGGTCGCGGACGGGCGCAGACGGGCTTGCCTTAGGCGCGCCTTCGGCGCGCAATCGTCGCGCCCGCTGCGCTCGTCCGCTGCGCTTCCTACCAAGACACATATTTATGGTCGTGAGGCGGGGAGTTGAAAGGGGCGTGGCCAACAGAGTGGGCGTGTCTGTGGCGCGCCTCGCGCTCGAGAATGGCGTCTGGAGGTGAGGGGTCGTTGCAGCGTGGAGCGCTGTTTAAAGAGAAGCCAAGAAGTGCATGTAGGAGGGGAGGTGATAGAAACACGTTTCACAGTTTAAAATTTTAAAAAACAAAGTTATGCATTCTCCCGGCTTCCGCCTCAGGAGTCCAATAGCTAATGAAGCGCCTCGCTTCAGCGCTCGCTATATATACAAGAGGTCGAGGGGGCGTGGCCAACAGAGTGGGCGTGTCTGTGGCGCGCCTCGCGCTCGAGAATGGCGTCTGGAGGTGAGGGGTCGTTGCAGCGTGGAGCGCTGTTTAAAGAGAAGCCAAGAAGTGCAGGCAGGAGGGGAGGTGATAGAAACACGTTATCACAGTTTAAAATTTTAAAAAACAAAGTTATGCATTCTCCCGGCTTCCGCCTCAGGAGTCCAATAGCTAATGAAGCGCCTCGCTTCAGCGCTCGCTATATATACAAGAGGTCGAGGGGGCGTGGCCAACAGAGTGGGCGTGTCTGTGGCGCGCCTCGCGCTCGAGAATGGCGTCTGGAGGTGAGGGGTCGTTGCAGCGTGGAGCACTGTTTAAAGAGAAGTCAAGAAGTGCAGGTAGGAGGGGAGGTGATAGAAACACGTTATCACAGTTTAAAATTTTAAAAAACAAAGTTATGCATTCTCCCGGCTTCCGCCTCAGGAGTCCAATAGCTAAAATGTTAAGTGATTGTGATTATTGGTACTGGTCTGAACACGTGCAGGTCAGGAAGTTTGGTGAACGGACTCAAGAGAAGTCCAAGATCCCGAGATAGTTTTGTATTGTAATTGTCTGCTTAGAATCATGGGAGTCGTGAGGCGCTTTCGACGATTCACTTGTGACAGGGAACTTTGTGTGAATGAGTGAATACGTCGCGGTAGGAAGTCTCAGGTACCGGAGGTGAACTATGGCGCTTGAGTGACCAACGCAGGTCGGGGGTCACCGCAGATGAACGTTCTTGTATGAATGCTCTATGGATCTTCTAGTGGACAGACAATTACTTGTTTTATTTAACTGTAAGTTATTGTGACTGTGTTAGGAACAGTTACTTGGTTTAATAACTTTTGGTTATACAGTTACTTGTAGTGTGAATGTGCGAGCGAGTGTCCACAGTGAAATTGTAAAGGCGGGTGAGCCGCTGCCAGGAGCGAGCAGTGTCATCAGTGCACGCCGCGCTGGAATTGGTCGGTTGGTGCACCTCCGTGCTAGGGTTGGTTGAAGTTCGTCCGAAGCTGAATACTGGATTGTGGGTAGCAAATTGATCGATTTTCATAATGCGATAGTTTAAAGTGTTACGAGATCTATGTAGAGGTGAAAAATGAGTGGTGACTCGGGTTGCAGAAGAAGCTCCGCCAGAGGACACACTGGCACATTATATGGCAACGAATGTAGGACTCCATACTATAGTGTGGCTTCATAATTGGCACAAAATCACAGAGAAAGAGGGAGAATTGGCCTTGCCTCACTATGGGTCATTTCGCATGGAGGTGCTATACCAGCTGAGGGGGGTGATGTCTGCTTAAAACCTCCACCTAGACCTACACAATTTGAGGCATTAGATGCATGGATGAGAGCAGCGTTAGCGAGGACAAGAGAAACTTTACAGGGAAGGATGAAGAAAGTGATGAAGGCATATCAGGATGCAAGGTGGGATGCGCAATTGAAAAGGTGGAGAGTAGATACCATTGAGGGAGAGCGATTGTATCGATTTTGGGTGTTAGTAGAAGTGTCTGGTGAAAAGAGTAAGACAGGAGAGGACAGTGATACAGATGAAAGTTTCCTCGATAGACTGCTAGCAGAACGTCCTCCACCCTATGACTATAGGTCCGAGGCAGAAAGGACACAGCAAACAAAAGAAACTCTTGGAGTGAGACAAGTGGGTTCAGAGGAGCAGCCAACAGGAGTAATAGGGAGGATTTCAGTGGGAAGACTAATTCCAGGAGGGTCTGGAGGAATAGGATATCCAAATTCTGAGCCAACGGAACTTGCAGGAAATATGCAGTTACCAGACTCTTTGTCGGTACCAGTTACTATTGGACCAGTGTTTTCAATCTATAACCCCAGAGAGAGAGCACGCGATAGCCAACAGCAAATCGGAGAAGGGGAAGAGACTATAACCGGAGGGAGTATCGCAATGAGTGGGACAGGCATAGTGCAGGTGCCAGTGGAAGCTAGCACTCCACTGCCATCGACGATGGACAGCGGGTCAGAACAAAGACGAACAGGGGCTTTAGCAAATTCCAGGTCAGACATCAGAATGTGGGTTCCACCAATAAGAGAGTCTATGGTATCGGGAGAGGAAATGGGGATGAGACAAGAAACACCTATGGTACTGTTTGGGCCACAGGCTGGATGTACAGGTAATCATTGGAGAAGTCGAAGCTGGGACAAAGAAAGTCGCTCTGGTCTGAGAATGGAAGAAGGAGTAGGTCGCAGGAGAACACAAAGTTGCGACAGAGAGGACTCAGGAAATGAGAGAAGTCAAAAGGTTTTACGGGTTGCAATGAAGGCACCAATGTTAGATGTAGTGAAATTAAAGGTAGAATTAGATGAGGTGGTCGAAGGGAATCTACCATTGGAGAGGATTGAGCCATATGACCCAAGTGAACTGCTATTTGTAGCTAAGGATATTACAAGAAAGGCCAAACAAGCTCATGATGCATTGTTGCACTTGGCACAGAGGTATGAGGTGGATTTGACAAGAACCATGATGATGCAGGGAGCATGCAGACTAAATTATACAGATAAGGATTTGGAGGAGAAGCGAACGATTGAACTGAAGGCACTAATTAGAGAACTAGTAATAGGAATGAGACCATGGAAAAAATTAGATAGATGGGAAGAGAGATGGGCTAAAAAGAAAGGTGCCAGGAAAGGGACAGGAAATACTCCGCCACCGGGTGGAGGGATGGGAGCTGCTGGAAATTTCCCTCTGAGAGAAGTACAGAATGGAGGGTACGTGCATGTGCCATGGAGCAGGGGTGATTTGGCAGCCTTCACTAATGATTTTCCTCGGCTAAGGGAGAAACCTGCTGACTGGTATAAACAATTAAATCGATTTGTCAAGATCTCGAAAGTGCTATGGATTGATTTGAACACCTTATTTGATATAGTGGTTCCAGGTGACTTGTGGGCTGCATGCAAATTTGCTATTGAGGGGCCAACAGCCGAACCAGCTAGAGACCCAGAGAATAATGGTCCTTCACCTGAGGTAATGAAGAAACATGAGCTAGTTTCAATCGAAGGTATCTCCCCAGACTGTTGATGGGCTTAAGATTGATCGCCCTACTCAAGATCCGAAAGAGTCGGTACATGACTACTATGAGCGATTGTTAGTGGCTTTTAAACAGCATAGTGGTCTGGATACTATTGAGCAGAAAGACATGGGACAGTTTGTCTCAAAGTTTGTGTAGGGATTAAGATCTGATATTAGCTTGATGATACAGACACATTTGATATGCTGGCCAAATAAAACTGGATGAAATTCTGCGGTGTGCAAAATACTGTACTGATCAGGTGGAGTCAACACAAAATAAATTGAAAGATAAGTTGATGTTGGCACAGTTGAAGAATGCCGAAAGGCCTGATCAAATGAAGAGGTTGGAGGAGGAATGGGTCGAGGCAGAGGAATTGGTAGAGGAATGGGTCAACAGATGGTGACCCAACCTGTTCAGGGAAGAGGAAGAGGTATGGACATGAGTAGAAGTGAGTGGGTGGCACAACAAAAGAAAGTTACTGCATGCCATCATTGTCACAAAATCAGGCATTGGAAGTGCGAGTGTCAGTTGAATCCAGCAAATCAATTACAGAATGAGGGAGAGGGACAAATGTCTGAAACTCTGAATACCGTGACTAGACCTAGGTCCATGTATGGAGGGTATGAGCCACAAGTTCAGATACCTCAACCTCCAAGAATACCTATGCATAATCAGACATATCATCAGATACCTTACTTTGAAATACAAGACAGATTTGATCAGACTTAGGATTCTCTGGAGCGCCAGAGAGGGGTGCAGGAAGGATGCACTTTGGGCGCCATTCTAGAAGCAGATCAGAGTGGGCCGTTTGTAGATGCAGAAGTGAATAGATATCCTGTCACCTTCTTGCTAGACACTGGAGCTGCGCGCTTTACAGTAAGAACAGAATTGGTTCCAAATGTGTCCCTTTCATGACAATTGATTCAAGGAGTTGGAGTCAGTAATCAGAAAATGACTGATCCTTTGACAAATGAGTTACCTGTGAGAATAGGGCCGGTCCGAGATAGACATCAATTCGTGGTGTGTAACACAAGTCCAGTCTGTCTATTAGGGCGATACCTTCTATGTAAACTAAATTGTACCATACCGTGCACTCCGAGAGGTGTGGAGTTGCAGACCTGTGATGAAGATGCTGATTTCAAAATTGCTAATATGAGCATGTGTGCAGAAATGTTTGTGGTCCTCACCAATGAGGAATTACCGCATGACTTGAGAGACTCAGTGTACCCAAAAGTGTGGGATTTCATAGGCAAAGAGATTGGTTTGATCCGAGGGGTTGATCCGGTTAAGATACAGGTCAAACCAAATGCAGAATGTCCACGAACGCCGCAGTATAAATTGTCTCCCGAAACTGTGGCCGGAATAAGACCCGTTATTGAGTCTATGATTTCACAAGATATTCTTAAGGAGATCCGAGGAAGTCCCTGTAACTCACCTATCATGGGACTGCAGAAACCTAGTGAGAAGTAAGAATAGTGCAAGACCTACGCAGGATTAATGACATTGTGATCCCATGTTGTCCTGTGGTACCGAATCCAGCTGTCATTCTATTTCAGATACCATGTGAAGCAGAGTGGTTTAAAGTCATAGATCTATGTCAGGCATTTTTCTCCATACCATTGCATGAAGAGAGCCAGTATTTATTTGCATTTCGGATGGGCAACCGATTCTTAACATGGTGTAGAATCCCTCAGGGGTATACAGAAAGCCCCTCCATCTTTAGTCAGTGTTTGAAAAAGAATCTTGAAAGGCTAGTGATGCCTCAGAGGTCAGTCTTGGTCCAACACATTGATGACCTCCTAGTCGCTTCAGAAACCAAAGATGCTTGTAGGATTGACACTGTGGCTTTGTTGAATCATTTGGCAGAGAATGGACACAAAGTGTCTCCAAACAAACTTCAGTATTGTTTGCCTGAAGTACAGTATCTAGGTCACCGGATTGAGAAAGGAAAACGAAGGCTGTCACCTGATCGTATTGAGGCGATCCTGCAAATGGGAACTCTGAAAACGCAAAAAGAAGTCCGCACGTTTTTGGAAATGGTCTGCTATTGTCGACAGTGGATCCCAAACTTTTCTTTGCAAGTAAAGCCACTGTTGAGATTGACTTGAAATGACATTAGTGATCCGGTACCATGGGATGACGAATGCTTGAGAGCCTTCCGTGAACTGAGAGAAAGCATATGTCGCGCTCTAGCTCTTGGAATGCCAGATTACAACAAAGCGCTTTCGCTCTTCTGCTGTGAGAAGGAGGGGTGTGCATCAGCAGTCCTTGTTCAGACACATGGGGGTGCCCATAGACCACAGGCTTACTTCTCAGCTACATTAGATCCAGTAGCTTTTGCGTTGTCCGGATGTCTCAAATCCGTTGCTGCAACAGGTGTCACCATTGAGAGATGTGAAAGCATAGTGATGGGTCATCCACTTATTGTTTATTTGCCACATTCAGTATAATTGTTGATGACAAGAACTAAAACACAGTATCTAACAAATAATAGATTTACTAAGAATGAGCAGGTTATTTTGGCTTCTGAAAATGTCACTTTGAAACGTTGTACCACCTTGAATCCTGCTACATTGTTACCCATTCCACAAGAGGAAAATGATAAGGATTGTGAGGAGCATAACTGCCTTGATGTTACTGAACTATCTACCAAACCCAGACCTGACATTGTTGATGAACCTTTGCCCGAATCTGATTTGATTCTTTTTGTTGACGGTTCATGTTTAAGAGAAAATGAAGGGTACTTGAGAGCAGCGTTTTCTGTGTGCACCATTATGGGAGTGGTAGAAGCTGCCTGTTTGAATAGAGTATACTCTGCTCAGATAGCCAAAATTATTGCTCTGATACTTGCCTGTACCATCTCAAATGGAGTTCGAGTGACGATCTATACAGACAGCCAGTATGGGTTTGGAGTGGTTCATGACTTTGGCCAGTTATTGTCACAGAGGGGATTTTTAACTTCCTCAGGGTCCTCAATCCATAATAGTGAATATGTGCGCCAACTATTGGATGCCTTGCAGAAACCCAAAGAGACTGCTGTAGTGAAATGTGCCGCTCATGGGAGGGGAGAGGACTTTGTTACAAAGGGAAACAACTATGCAGACGAAGTAGCTCGTTTTTGTGCTATTCATGCTTGTGCTTTCAATGGAGAATACGTAGGAGAGAGCACAGAAGAGACCGAGCTCAGCATGATGTTGGCTGTAGCTGATACTTGGGATGAGGTAAAGCGGTTGCAGGATGAGGTTTCAGAGGAAAAAGCTGCTTCATGGGTTAGAGCAGGCTGCGAAAGCAGAGAAGATGGCATTTGGGTATCAACCGATGACAGAGCAGTATTACCCAATTGTCTATTGATCCCAATGGCAAGACAGATTGACGGAGCAATTCATCTGGGAAGAGATGCCATGGTGCGAGTGTTCAGGCAAACGTGGTTCAATCCACGATTTCGTGTGAACGCTGAAGAAGTGTGTCACAGGTGTGTTACTTGTCAGCAAATGAACGTCGGAGAGAAAACTGTGGTTGTGATGAGTCACATTGGAAAATCAGGAGGCCCTTTCAATAGAATACAATTGGACTTTATTGAAATGCCAAAATGTAACAGGTTGAGATATGTTTTGGTGGTGGTGTGTATCTTTTTGCATTGGGTGGAGGCTTATCCAACTAGGCAATGTGGTAGCCACACAGTGGCAAAGCTGCTTTTAAGGGAACTGATACCGAAGTATGGATTTCCGACCTCTGTGGAGACAGATAGAGGAACACACTTCCATAGCGAGCTCATGAAGTTGTTGTGTGCCGCCTTGAATATTGATCAGAGGTTGAATTGTAGCTAGAGGCCTGAAGCATCTGGTCTTGTGGAGCAGGTAAATGGCACAATCAAAATGAGAGTGGCTAAGGTTTGCTCGTCGACTGCATTGAAATGGCCAGACGCGTTGCCATTAGTCTTAATGAGTCTGCGTAGCACTTCTGACAGGAGGACAGGGTTCTCCCCCATGAGATCATAACTGGAAGAGCTATGCAATTGCCTATGGTGCCAGTTACAGCATTAATAAACATCACAGATGATATGGTGTTGGATTATTGTAGAGGACTGGCTGATGTGGTTAATTCTGTATCTCACCAGGTCGAGGCTGCGACGGCATCCACCTCGAGAGACCTGCTGCATGATCTTAACCCTGGTGACCGGGTGCTGGTTCGGAAGCACGTAGGAAGAGCTGCCTTGATGCTCGTTGGAGAGGACCATATCAGGTGATATTGGTCACAAGTACCGCTGTAAAGTGTGGGGGACTACCAAATTGGATCCACGCTTCACATACTCACCGAGCTCCAGAGCCAGTGGAAGAAACGACTTCCCTTGTGCCAAAAAGAATAACTGACAACCCAACACAAAGTGAAGGCACAGATCCGGTCATGAATGGTGCTGATGCAGCTAAACAGTCAGCCGAGCTGGACAGAAGAGAGCACACTGCCTTAGAATTGAGTACAGAACCTGAGATCGACAAGATTGCGGATGTGCACTTTGAACCAGACCTGGATGAACGGCCTGGCGCAGAAGGGTCAAACCAAAAGGAAGTGAGGCGACCAGATGCCAGAGCAGAGAAGTGGCCAGCAAGAAAGGAAAGGCTGAATATAAGGCTTGCATCTGAGAAAAATCTCGCTTCAATTCCTGAAACGTCTGAATCTGAAACAGAAGAAGGAACAGCTGGTCTAAGACGATCCAGAAGAAAGAGGATACCGTCTCAAAAGTACGCATCTCCTGAGTGGACATATCTGGCTGCACATGCAGAGTCCGAAGAATTCCGGGAGATTGGGGACTGAAACAGTGAGTTACGGAGGGGACACCCTCTCGTTTGATATTCATTTACTTGTCCCCGGAGTAGAAGCCTTTGGAACTCTAACGCTGACGGTCCCTAACCCACCTAGGCTGAGTGGTTTGAGATTTTTGATCCTCACTCAGGTTGTTTTCCCTTCATTTGGTCGACAGTTTACTGCACAAGAATTGGGAGAAATCCATGCAGAGATTTTACAACTCGTCCTTACCATACTTGGTTCGAATATCATTACAGATGAAGTTTGAACTGTGACCGAAGAACGCATTAGGCTTTAGAAAGAAGGTAACCTAGCTCCAAGTGGAAGAAGATTTAAAATTAGGGACTTTCAAATAGAAGAAGAACTGAGGGTTTAGGGGTGACTACATCTCTTCAATAGGCTTAGTATTAATGGACTGAATACCACAGTAATCGAACAAAAAGAGCGAATAAAATAGACATTATAAATGACAGGATAATCGAAGGAAAGAAAAAAGAGACTTTTATACTTTCATTTGCGCTTCATAACCGAACAGTGGAAACGTGGCTTCTGAAAATTCGGGACGCAAACAAAAATGCATAATTGGTACCCTTATTATAGTAGTGCTTATTGTCATCACTGTGGTGATTGTTACCTCTTTAGTTATGTCTCAAGATGCTGACAAGAATAGGGAACAGACCACATTTACCACACCCGTCTCACATTTAGAAGAGAGTCCATCCATAAAGGAGAAAGAGATGATCAAAGAAACTAGTCGCAGATTGCATGTAGATTTGTCGAAAGGTGATTTCACGCAGAATGCATATGCTCGTTTATTGTATGAGTATGTGGACACCATGGAAGCGAAAGATTGTTATGTGTGAATATGCAACTACCAGCATCAGTAGAAGAAGGAATTCAATACCATCATTTGCCTTTGACCTATGGGATTACTTGTAGTGTGTTGTTGAGCATGTTTTACAGCAAGGCACACTTTGAGTACTATTTCTCAAATTATGATGTGGTACTCTCCGAGGTCCCAGTTCTTAAGTACATGAACAAATATGATGATTATAAGCAGGTAGAGCGAATGTCTACATATTTTGTGCCTACCATTACTTTATATACATCTTACGCCCACAGACATAATTTGACTTGCATGTTAACTGATATTGAAAAGAAATTTGTAGATCAGATAGAAGACTGACATAGGCAGACCTTATTTAGACCAGATCCTAAGCATAAGGTTATTCCATGGACCAAAGAAGAATTAGATCATAAGGCAAAAGGGAGTTCTTGACCAATAGCTTTAGACTTCCAGCAGAGAGGGAAGCTGTGAATTAGACACCCGTCCACATATTATGACAAAATCTTTGTAGGTGAGAGTGATTGTGAACATATTTTTCTGATTAAAGAATCAATCAGAAAAGTGCTATTGGATAAGTTAACCATATGCCCAATGTGTATTTTGTGTGTGAAATGAATGCTTACGTGAAGTTGCCCAAGAATTGGTATGGTACATGTTATTTGGCTGCAGTATTTCCCATGTGGATGATTTATGGCTCTTGGAAGGGAAAGGTCTTCACAGAGGAAAACGTGGGGTGAGTACAGGAGAAATCATTGGTGATGTGTTAGGAGCTATGATACCCAGTATGGGTGTAATTTTGAATGATGTGAAAATCAGAAAGATGGCAGCGTTAGAAGTTAAACTCTCTGTGAATAAGGCCCAAACTCTCTGTGAATACGGCCCAAATTCTATTGTTAGTTGATGGGGAGATGGTTCTTCAAAATCGTCTTGCTTTTGATCTGTTACTAGCAAAAGCCGGAGGAGTCTGTAAATTACTGAGAGTCCAACAGTGCTGCACTTATATACCTAACAACAGTCGGGATATAAGGAAATATATGAATAATATCTCAGATATACATCAAGATTTATTTAATCTGGCTGCCGAAGGACTCTGGGACCAAATTGGGAAGAGATTTGGAAAGATTGGGAGCTGGTTTGGAAGTTTGGGGCAGGGAATAAGGGGATACATTTTGAAACCCATCATAATAGCTGTAATTTGTATACTTGTCCTACTGGGAGCCATCAAAGGGTACAAATGGCAAAGGGCACGACACCAGGAGAATGTGTTGAAAAAGTGAGAACAGCAACTGGAACGACTGCAGGAAGGGATTAGAAAGATTTAGACAGGGACGGCAAGCTACAACTTCTGTTTAGGCCGGTCTTTTCTACAAGGAGGAAAATTGTGAGAGAATAAAAGAATGGTGTTATGACACTAGTCATAAGAGGGGGGAACTGATAGAGCGCTTTCAGTACTCTATATTGTATGGGTGCACTATACTCATGATTAAGAAGCACTCATATGTATTTTATTGTTTGCGATGTTTTATGATTATTCAGATGTATTTACTCGAACCATTTATACATTAATCGTAGTGAATACATTTAAGTAGGACCATGTATGCATTGTAATTTCTGAATGTATAAGGTACAGGATGACATTATATTCATATAATGTAATTGTGTTTAGTGTAAATTGCCCGAGTTTAGGCAAAAAAAAAAAAAATCACACAGATTGTTTTTAGTTTCACATCTCCTTGGCCTCTCGAGAAATAAATAATGAAATGCATGTTGTGTTCGAAAACAGAGTGTTCTCATCCTACTGCAGGTGCAGGAATGCAAACTAGTTATTTTCAGATTGAAGAAGATACTCGGAATGTCTTTGAAGATGGCTGGGAAGCAAGAAGGAAGGACGTCATTCGAACCTCAATTGTTTGAATGATGCACAGGGAAAGTGAAACCAGACTTCTGCTAGCTTTCGGAGGAGAAGGAGCATCTTAGAGTGAGCTACAAAGACTTAAGCTATTTGACCCATTTTGACGTGAGTACTTCTTAGGAAGTCGACACGTGCTGACACCTTTGAGAAAAGATGGAAGGGAATTAGGTAGGATCTCCATTTAAGAATAGTTTAGGGAAAGCTTTTGTTCCTTCCTAATGAAAAAAGATCTGGACTCCGCATCTATTCTTTGTTGTATTCTGATTTTGGAGTTCATTATTATATGCATTTTGTGTCGAATAACCTATATTCGTAGACTGGGCATTGATCTTTCTGTATCTCTATACTTTGATTCTCCGCTGTGTCTACATCCAATTGTTTTTGGCCTTATAATAAATCAACAAAACTGAAGTTTGGAGTCTGTGGTCCTTTAGGCATGTACATAGTGAAAGTATAATCCTGCATTGTTTTGCTCCCCTCGACTACTTTTAGTAGGTAAATAAAAGACCATTGGCGCTAATCTAGTAGAAATATAAGGGGTGCAAGTTGGTGTTATCACCCCCAATAGCCCTCAAGGGGGCAGAAAGACAGTTTTTCTGTTATAATTTGGAGATGAAACACTACTCCATGCCAATGGTGGGGGGTGTACCATAACCAAATGCCTTCTTTGGTGTCTATTATTCGATTCATGCTTGGTGTTCACAGTCCTAGGGAAATCCCTAACTAAGGATCAACTTGGGAGAGGTACTTCTAGCATCTTTACCACACAGATTTCAGAGCTCAAGGGGCTACCAAGCACAATCAAAGTGAAAGGAGACCATGCCAAATGGCACCATCTGCTTTCACTTTACTTTACTGGAGCATCACCAGTCTGGCCAACCTGTGAGCTGTAGGGGGGGTTTTCCCCCCCAAATGACTTCCTTCTCCCCTCCTGTGGTGCTGAATTTGTTTTTGTTGGTCTTAGGTCTTAAGCAATGACTAGGATTGGTAATGTGCACAAGGTGTTTTTTTTTGCTCACTCTCTGAAAACATGGTAACATTTGCATATTAACTTATAAGTCCCTAGTAAAGTGGTATACCATATACCCAGGGCTGGTCTATCATATGCTACTAGTGGGCCTGCAGCACTTATTGTGCCACCCACTTATGTAGCTCCTTAAAACATGCCCAAGGCCTGCCATTGTAGCCTGTATGCAGTGTTAAACTGCCAATTCCACTTAGCAAAATTAACACCTTGACAGGCCCAAAACTCCCTTTTAATTACATATAAGTCACCCCTAAGCAGCCCATATGGCAGGGTGCATTGTAGTTTAAAAAGTTGGACATGTACTTCTACGTTGTCCATGTCCTGGTAGTGAAAAATCCCTAAATTCATATCTAGTGCTGTGAGGTCTACCTCTCCCATAGGATAACATTGGGTTACCTTATTACATGTAATAAGTGATAACTTTTGTTCGGAAGGAGGTCGAAATGTTATGTTTGGTGCCTAAGGAATTTTAATTTAAAATCATCTTTAACTGTAAGATCAGATTTAAAGTCACAATTTTGAAAATGCCACTTCTAGAACTTGGCATTTTCATGTCCTAGCTATTGGATGCATGCAGTCTGTTTCCTGGATCACATGACCAGGTGGAGCTGGCTTTTGTATATTTCTCCCAGACAGCCACACAGTAGAGTGACTAGGAGTTGACAGGATGGGCCATCCAAAGCAGGATGGTATATGGAGCTCTGCACAACCCTACTTGCACTTCCAAACACCATACTCAGCTCACACACAAAGAATTTCTCCCTAGGCTATTGTGCCTCCAGACATACAGGGAGGCAAGACATTCCAGACATTTCCGTGGGGGGAAAATTGCAGAAGGTTCTACTACTTCAAAGCTGGCAGCAGGTAAAAAAATTAGGACCCTCAAAACCACTTTTCAGTTCATTCTGGAACTGCGGAAGGACTCAGAGGACTGACCTGTTGCCTGTGGCCTGCTGTGTACTTCAGAAGACTGCCTTCCTGCCCTGCTGTGTGAAGCCAACCCAGTGCCCTCAGAGAACTGCCCTTCTGTCTGAGACCTGCTTTCCTGCTTGAACCCAAGACTTCCAGAGTGATTTCAAGGGCTAGTTGGTGACCTCCTGATCAGAATAACAATAATAAAAAAAGAAAAATGTATGTGATATTCTTTTTCCTTATCTTTTCTCAATTCTGAAGACGTGTTTATATTTGTGTATATGTATTTCGGGTTTGATCCAGCCAGAGTGTCTTTTGCCTGTACCTAAGTATATGATACACTGTACCTGTTTGAATAATAAGGGTAGAATATAGCTTTTGTGCTCTAGATTGACCTCCTGATCAGAGCCTCAGGGACAGAAAAGCTCCATCCATCTTGAACCTGCACCTGGGACCAGCCTGAGGGATTCCCAACCCTCCAAGTTGTGCCGCTTCAGTAATGCCACCTTGGAAGTAGGGTTAAAGATGCCAGGATAGTCCAAATCCAAAACTTAGGTCTTGAAAGAATTCATGCACAAAAGGGCTCAGAGAACTGAGAGGAAACCAGGACCTGCCTACCAACTAAATTGACCATGGTTTATCGCTATTTAGCCTGACTTCATGGTATCTTCCACTATGTTCTTCTCTGCAGCAGCAAATCCTGTTCAGCAGATTTTTGCATAAAGGATATCCGGCCTCATGGAGCCCTCTTTGGTTACAGCCTGCAGCATCATCCCGCTGGAGATTTTTAACTTCCAACAAAGAGACTAAGTCCAAATGTACAAATCTTCATTGTGACTTCCTTTTAGCAGCTTCCGATGACAATGCCCCCTCTACGGACACTGACGGCTGCCTTGCCCCACTAAAGTTTACCTTCTCGTAACCTTTTTCTTCTCAAATTTAAGGTAAGCAGAGACCGGGCCCAATCCACCTTGTGCATCTGAACCATGCTCCATCGCGGTCGGCAATACCTTTTGACTTTTCCCCGGTCTTGCGCTACAAGATCTTTGTGGTAGGAGCTTTGATCTTTTAAGTGCTATTTTTCGCTTTAAACTTAAGAACTCCATTTTGCCACTTTTTGTTGTCGTCATTTTGGTGCCAAATAATTTATCATAATTTACTCTATGTTTCTAAATTGGTGTGAGACTTTTATTGTATTCCACTTTATAGTTGTTTATGTACTGCAAAAAAACTTTACACATTGCCTATAAGTTAAGCCTGACTGACTTTGTGAAAAGCTACTAGAGGGTTAAGCACAAGTTAATTTTGTGACTTTTTGTGGTTCATTCCAACAAGAATTGTGGTTGTTGCTTGAGTAGTGTTTCTTACCCCTCAACTAACAACCCAATTTCTCACACTGATCACTTCAGCCATCACAAGGAGTCTAAAGGTGTACACAATAGGGTAATTATTTTGGGGGAAATATCATGAAATACATTTACAAAATTATGCTATCCTATTAAAAAAATTCTTTAGGCAACCCATTTGCTCAGTGGAACACTCTCCCACTGATATTTAGCAAGACCCATGCACACTCATCTAAAAGAGTTACATAAAAATAACATATTTTGAGAAATAGTGGAAATATTTTGTAAGGTAGTTTTTGTGAATTTTATAGGCATAATCAAAATTATGCCCAAGCTAGAGTTCAAGCTATATATATATATACTACACAGTGATGGTAGCCACTGTGTAGTTAAAGCTAGGATTGAGATTCCATAGGAAGAGCGTTTTTTCTTGTCCTCATTGCTTTGGCACAATTTGACATATCTTCAAGAAAATTTCCCCAAAAAAGTTTACACACCTCATCCCCTTCTTGTAAGGTTTTGTGGTGATCCATCATGTGGGGGGATGGGACAAAAGAAGGGTCCAAAACAGGTTTCCCCTATTTAATTTCACTTGAGAAGTTTTGAGATAGCTACAGCAATAGCAGCTGAACAGAATTACATCAATTAAGCAGAAATCTATCTCTTTACCCAGAAAGTGTGCTTTTTGTGATCTGGTGTAAATCTATTCAGTCGTTTTGGAGAAATTAAGGTTCAAAATTTACAAATATTTATTGCTTCCCGAGTCTCAAAGGAAAAACAAACAAAGAAAAAAGAATCCTTTTTGGCTAGCTCTTCAAGAGTCCCCCCTGGACCGAAGAACCTGATTGGCAGCTGACTTAGTCCTGAAAATTAAAATAAGAAATAAGAAAGGATATAAGGGGACAGGGTAGTGCTGTGCAAAGGTCTTTAAGTAGAGTTGACTCATAATACACTACGAAGCCCCATTATATGGACAAGCCCTTACTACGCACAATCTGCACTGAGCACACTGACTTTGTGTAGATCTGCTTTCCTCCAGAGACCTTAAGTTCCATTTGGTAGGAAAGCCCCTAATATGCACAGTCTGCACTTAGTGCACAGACTGTGCATAGAACCCACTCCTTCCAGAATCATAAGTTCCATCTGTTTGGCAAGCCCCTATTATGCAGTCTGTGCACAGCGTGCAGACTGTGCATAGGGCCCACTTCCCCCAGACATGCAATTGTTAGTAAGTGGGCAAGCCCTACTATGCAGTGTCTGTTGTCAGTGCAGAAACTGTGCATAGAACCCACTCCCTTCAGATATGCATGTGCTATTAAGTGAGCTAGGCTATATTATGCACAGCCAGCACAGAACGCGCAGACTATGCGTAGAGTCCACTCCCTTCAGAAACCTATGCCCCATTAGGTTGGCAAGCCCCTGCTATGCATATACAGTGGCCAGTGCACAGACTGCTTGTACAGTCCACTCCCTGCAGACATGTAAGTGCAATTAGGTGCTCAAGCCCCTACTTCGCACAGTCAGCACTGAGTGAGTAGTTTATGCATACAACCCACTCCCTTCAGAGACATAGGTCCCATCAGGTGGGAAGACCCTATTATGTAGGGCAATTATCTCACATAATATATCAATCATGACATGTTCAGTGACATCATTGTTCACATCTCAAATTACATCATTGATGATATCACTGATGTCATCATCCACCATACTGCTGTTCAATTTAGTTTACAAACCAGAGCAGCCTTTGAATTATTTTTAAAAAAGTACGAAATGGCATAGAATCATGTAAAGTATAACTTACACAAACATATGGGATTTTATAAAATAATTAGACTGTAGTCCACTCCCTCCAGACACACAAGCCCCATTAGGTACCCAAGCTTCTACTACACACGACCTTCACCCTATGGAAAGCTCTGCACAAAGATGTCACTCTCTCCACAGACCCAAGTCCCATTAGGTTGTCAAACTTGTACTGTGTACAGCTTTGCCCTGAGCAGAGCTCTTCACAGAGAGCCCACTAAGTACCCAAGTCCCATTAGATGGTTAAGCCCCTACCACACACTGCATTCACCCTGTGGACAGCTCTTCAAGAAGAGCTCACACCCTCCAGAAAACTAAACCCCATTATTTTGCCAAAGCCTCTACTACACACAGTGGTCACCATGTGCACAATTTATCATGGGGAGACTACTACCTAAAGATTCTCAAACCCTTGTTAGGTGGTAAAGGGCAGCTCTACTATCCACAGCCTTTGTGCTGTGGACGACTCTTCATGGAGAACCCAAAACCTCCACACATGTAAGCCCCCTTACAAGCCCAAGCATTGTACACAAAATTACACTTATTAGCAGTACAGAAGCTATTGCAAATTTGCTCTAGAAGTAGCTCACTAAATACCTTTTAGTGTCAGAAGCATATAGCAAACTGTCACACTCAATGGATGATGTCAGTAGTGAGGCCATCAGTGATATCATAAAAGATGTAATTGAACATGTGATGAGTTATGAAATTATGTGAGGTCATGAGCAGTGCATGGTGGGGTGCTAGCTATGGTTAGCTCTATAAACTATAACGGGTGCATTTCAGTGGGTGTTTTAGTTTAAAATGGTATTTTTAACTGACATTTTCACCTTACTTTAACCTCAATTTGACAATGTTTTTTCAGTAAAATTCCACTTTTATTTTAATTTAAAGTAAGATATTACTGCCAGACCTAACTATGATTTCACTTTAACTTGTTGTGTTTTTTCTGTTTATATCTATCTATCTATGTATATAAGAATTAATAGATGTGTATCTATAATCAGAGAAAAAACAAAGGCTAAAGTGACATAGTTAGGAGTTTGAATGAGCCATCAGATAACATTAAACCCGAAAACCACAGAAATACACCAGTTATAGCTTAGTCAAAAAACTATAACTTCCACCCCATTATGCACTGACCTTCGGCCAGGCAGTGCATCCACCCACAGATAAACGCACAATCCATATTCTTGTCCTTTTAAAAACAAAAATTCACATGTCCTGAGTGTTGTACTATGTAAGGTCATACGTGATCATGTTTGGGCAGAAGTAAGTTATATAGCTTTTTGACTAAACTATAACTGGTAAATTTCCAAAGTTTTGGATTTCTTTTAACATTAGCTAATGCCTCATTCCAACAATTAACTACAACATCAATTTAACTTTAATCTTTCAGTGAATTTCTATTTTTATTTTTTTATGTAAATTATGGTATTAGAAACGTATAATGTCACTTTAACCTTTGCTTTTTTCACTGAATTTCTGGGGTTCTTTGATGATATTTTAAAGTGGACCATGGGCGAAAGTTTTATATTCAGCAAACTGTGCATGATCTTTGTCCATGTGCTGCAGGGTTTGGCTGCAGGGTTTGGCCTTTGGCCAGGCACAGCACCCAATGTCTTCCACCTTTTATCAAAAAAAACATTTCAGGTACTGCTGTACTCTTATGGCATCCATATCGCAAGCTTCCACCTCATGGTACCACAGTACAATGTAAGCTTCCTCTATGAAGCTTGAGTGGTAACATAGTACCATGAAGTGGAAGCATGCGAGATTCCCAGAGTACTGACATAGATGGCCACCACAGCATTTTCATGAAAAGTTACGGCTGGCCAATCAGAACGTCAATTACTGCAGTCCCATAAAAGGTTTTGCAGTACCCCATTAGCTGACTGGAAAAAATACTCCCTCAGCAAGTATTTTTGAATTTTTAGTGCATAACGGTCCAAACATCACTAACTTTTCTGAAAAACTTACCCCTTCATAAGCACACCAAGGACTTATTTCAACAAATATTTCTTGAAACTACTAAAGAGATTTACCATAAGTAATATTTTTCTTTCTGAGTAAAATCCTAACTTCTGCCAAGTTGTTTTTTTTCAGTATCAGAGAACAGTTTCCAATGGAAATTAAAATGGAAAATCAATGTTTTTAGACTTCCCTTTTTTCTTGGACCACGTTTAACAGATCAGTGGGAAACTTTCTTAGAAAGAGCCAAAGCAAGAGAGCTTTTTTTTTAAACATTTCGTGCAGATTAATCGAATGGCACCAAATATATTAATTAAAGAAAACATGCCTTTCCTATAGGAAAGCCAGACCAAAAAATAAATTCACTTGGCCAACAAAATGACTATAAAGTCACAGAATTAAAAAAATAAACACTTTTACTGAGGGTAGCAGACCGAAATCCCCAATCCTTCTCTTCTCTTGCGCACAAAATAAATCAGACTTGATAAGCATAAAGCATTAATTATGTTTTGTTTGAAATAATATCATTTCAGTTTCAGATCCAATAACAGATGCCAGCATTTGCCTCTGAACAGATGGTAATTCCATCTAATAGTGCATCCCTGTATTAGGAAGGTCTGTTGTGTATACAAACAGTAATAAACACTAGGTAAGAATCAAAATAAATTTTAATTGTTGACATTAAATTCTGGCAGCCTCTCATATGTGGATAGATTCCTTCTGCGTGTCTTTTTTTTCCCCATATTTGCTAAATCAACTGCAAAGAGTTTGTTCGTGCTGATGTCGGAGTCCCTTTCCATTCTATTTTTTGTTGAAGAACATTCTATTTTTTGTGTTATTTAGATTTAAGAGAGATCAGGATAAAATAATTGCCACTCTGGCCTTTGCAGATCATTTCAGAAATGCCGCCTCAGAGCCTCGATAAAGGCCAGCAATTCGTACACCTTTTATTGTTATTGTTTTTGCACAGCATTCACAAACTAAACTCCAATCAAACAATACAAGCAAGCACGCATGTTCCATGAATCATACATTCGATAGGGTAGTGCCACGAGCAACCCATTCAGAATGCAAACTATCGAAATACATGACACCTAAATTGTGGACATAAAACATGCGACCAAAATTAACAGTTAGGCAGAGTCGATTGCAAAACAAATGCTTCTGTTCACTAGTAATTAGATGCTGGATTCCGTTTAGTCTCTTTCATTTGGCACCGCTTAGTCATGAACCACTGGGTTCGAGGGAACCTGCAAGGCTCCCACGTTTACCTATGGGAATCACTGAGTCCTTGTCCATCTTTCTTGTTCCAGTCTTTACATTGAGAGAGTTGCCTCGCCCATCAGCCAATGTGCCTATCCTATCCTTAGGAAAAATCTATTTAAATACTTATTGCATCTCGTCCCTATCTCTGGTTTGTCCTCTCACGGATGACTGCGTATAGGTTTCTATAGTCAAGACAAAGGGGGTCATTACGATGGCAGGCGGAATCACTTCCCTAATGGGGCAGCCCCGACAGCTCCATTAGGAGGCAACCGAACACTGTTCGGTCGCATTCCTGCATTTTACTATGGCAGCATGCATTACAGCCATAAACTGGCCAGAATGCATGCTCCCATGGTAAAATGGGAGGGGCAGTTCATCCCTGCACCACGTGGCAGCTACCTGCCTGCCACAGGATGCAGGGATCAACAGGGGGCACCATAGGTGACCCCCTCAGCCTCCAACCGGAGGCCATGGACCCAAGGGGGCCCTGCGGGAAGAGGGCCCACAGTTGAGTTCCGACAGCCTTTCTGTGCCGTTAAGGCCGGCACGGAAAGGCTGCCGAAACCCAACATTGTAATCTCAAGGGTGGAAAGGCCCACCCTTGAGATCACAGGCCAGATTCCGACTGGCCAACAGGCTCTCCGAGCCCGTTGGAAGCCAGCCGGAATGACCGGCAGGTTTACTTTATGACTGCCTCCATCATAATGAAGCAGTCGTGAAGTAAACCGACCGGCCCATTACGATGAAGCCGTAAAAGGCTCCGACCGAGGGTCGGAGTCCTTTATGGCCGCATCGTAATCCGCCCCCTAGTGTTGAAGGGTAGGGAACCACTACACAGAGCTCAACGTCTTTGTGCATCATTGCATTCGTTTTTTTTTTATTTCAAGAAACTAACTCCTTTGCAGAGCACGTGCACCAAACATAGTGCCTCCTCATAAAAACTGCACTGCCTTCAATGGAGCTGCCACTGCAGAGATGCTCCACCAGGGCAGTAAAGGGCATAGCTGGCTTACCATACTCTAAATTAGGTCCATAGTCAGTAATGGGTGCTTTCGCCCTATCAAAAGACAGCCACTGATATTTCACTTCATTTCAGAATAATATCAAAGAAGAAAATAGTGATTATGAGAAGTCTACAGCAATTATGAGAAGTGTTTTGGAATCTGGGGTTACTGGTGAAATATTGTGTGTTCAGGTGGCTGAAATCGTTCCCTGTTAATCAGGGCCACTGGAATTATTCCATTGTGCGGCCGCATCAATGGATGCAATAATATTATGGATGCATAATTATAGATTGGCTACATTTGCCACATATTCCATCATCGGCGGCATAATCTGCAGATTCTAAAAAAAAACTGTTTTTAATTCAAAAGGTTCAAAAGTTACTAAAAATGCAACAATCTGTTACTGCGCAGTGGAAGGCCCTTTGCAAAGCTGGACTGACCAGCTTTCTGTTGCTCTATTGCTATATTTGGATGTTAAACTGGTATTAAAGGGGTGCAACCAATGCCCACAGAGTGTTATTAAGTTTAAAAATTATGTAATAATGAAGTAATACTATTATAGAAAGTGCCGCATTATGCCACATAATTTGCCTTTTCTTGCAACATAATTTACTCAACCCTGTTGCATAATTTGGCCCTCTCCTGCCGCATAATTCCAGTGGCCCTGATTATAATTTAACAAATGCAGCAGATAGACGCAGAGACCTACCGATCCTTGTTCTATGAGGGAATAAGTTGGAGGATACATCAAAATAATTATTATGTAGACTGTCTCTTGGGACTCCTATGAATTTCATGTGGAGTTCTTGGTCCAATAAACCATTTAAAACTATCCATCACATTTAGATGACAAACATTTCCTGTAAAGCAGAATTGGAATCTCACATAGATCAATAACGATCTGCATTTGAGCAAGGGTCCACTGTTTGATTGACAAATAGGATTATGGGGTGTGGAGAAAGGGGTATCAAACACCCCTGCTGCCCAATATCAACTCCTCAAGTTTTGATGCTCTGCACCCATAGCTGTAAACTGTCCCATTTCTGCTGGGACAGTAACAGCAAGTTGGAGACTGTCCCAGGTAATTCACTGTCCCATGACAGCCCCAGCAATTGCACTTCTGCATGCAGGAAGCGCAAGTGTGCTCCATGCACAGTTGGAATGAAGGGGAGGTGAAACATGCTGACGTGGTGGCCGCAGGGCTCCCTCTACATCGGTTGCGTTGGGCACAGGAGAGTCACTTTTTATCTGTGCCCAAAAGGAAGCTTCGGAGGAGCTGGTGAAGCTTTTTGTGCAGAGTGGAGAGTGGCCTGCTTTGCCATTAGGCATGTTGGTTTTACTAGCTAAGAGTGCAAAGCTTTTGTAATCTTTAAACAGAAATTGTTTGGAAGACTGGCAACTTGCAATCCTATGGCGATTGAGATACAGCCGTATTTTTACTTTAAATTCCTGCTGCAGCCAACCCGGGCCACCAGGAATTGCTGCTGCCAGAACTAAATGAAAAGACAAGGAGTGTCAACCGAGACCTCCTCAACAAGTGCTGCCTGGCCCTGCTCTTGGGGTGGGTCGCCGGGGGCTCAGCTGTGTCAAGTGTGTAAAGACACAGGGTATGGCACCGAAGACAGCATGCCCCACTCCATGCCATCTTCACCCTGACTTCAGTCTACAGTTCAGCTGAAGAATATGCGACACAGTAGTGACTTCACAGTCTGCAGCAGAGCTACAGCGACTAGGCCAAGCAGGAGGAGGTGTTTGCCCAGCCTTGTCAGCGACTCTGTCGGTAAGTCAAAGAGAACGTGTTATTTAATGTTCTTGCTGGAGAGAGATTGGAGTTTTGACTATTGCAAGTTTTGACTCTCCAGTAGCGTAGAGGGTTAATTGTGCCTGCTGTTAAGAATGTGTATCATGCATATCACAGAGCCTAATGTAAGTAGGCGGAGTAAGATTATGCTAATTATGTGGGTTGGGTGGAGTGGGCGGAGCTTTGGGGCAATGGGTGTGGTAAATTTTCAAGTAAGTAATTGATAGCTGTGCTGCAAAGTGTCCCTGGAAATTCTTTAAAAATAGTTGGAAACTATGGCCAACCTCCTCCGCAAGGTTCCTGAGTTGGTAGATGGCTCCATTCCTCCTTCTCTGCATTGAAAGCCCAGCAAAGTACCCAAGACCAGAAAGGCTGGTCAGGCAAAAAGCATATTTTAGGGGAGTATGGTGTAAACACGCAGAACTCTGAGTAGCCCGGAGCCAAGAGGAGGCAAGGATGGGGGCCACAGTTGTAGTTTGTGCGGTCACATTTCTTTCAAATACTCAATGCAAGCTCGAGTTCAGATACATTTGCCACTGATACCTCTCGACCTTTGGGGGTGTAAATAAAACATGCATTGTTACATCAAAGAACAAGGTTCCCTATACAAAATCCTCTTTAGGCACTAACATATATCAAGTGCCTATCTCAGTTGAACAACACGGAGGGGAAACAAAGGTGAAGCAGAATCTGCCGAGGTGATTGCTTTTTATATTAAAAAATAGACCTTGTATGCTTCGTGGACATTTTTCACAAAGCCCCAGGTTTTCCAACTCATTTGAGTTGGAAAATCTGAAGAACCTGAAGAAAAATCATCCGGATTGGGCCCTTAGACTTCAACCTATTTGTTTTAGTTGGAGGGGAGTTGTACCAGTTGGTTTCCAGATCTACAAGCAGAGTCCAGTACCAACTGGCAAGCTGGAATTCTTTCAGACACAGAGTAGATTCTCTTGCCTCTGAAATATCTATGGTCTCCAGTCTCAGGAGGGAAGTTTCACAAAGCGAAGCGTGCTATACTGTCCAACTCCACACCTCCTTTAGCTCGGAGTCAGCAGAAGACTGGCGTAATCAATGTTAGAGAAAAATATCTGAAAACAGAAAACATCAGAGATGTAGACAGCTCTCCACAATGGTCTCTGGCAGGAAGAAAGGTGGCAGGCACAGATCTCTTAGCACAGCAGATAAGGAAGTCTCCTTCTCTCTTAAGTTCCTCTTGAAGTTCTTTAGGTAGGACCTTTCAAAGTTGAAATCACGCAGCTACTGGCGGAGAGATCTAGTTAGTACAGATAAAATGTCCAGCCCTTCAACTCGCAGCAGCAAAAAGATGTACTTGGAGTTTTAGGTGTATGCCTTGTGACATTAAAACTAACCTAGTTAAGTAACATGCACTAAAAGTCCACTAAGTTGCTCTGAAATTCTCCTCCCCGCAGCCAGCACTTGTCATATGCTTGTAGCCCCTGGCTCCACACAGTCTCCAAGACCTTCTTTCTGAAAGGTTATACAGATTGTTTTCAGGTACAGGTTATTCGATGCAGCCAACCAGGAACACCTCCCTGCATGCTAGACATTGTGTGGCCAGACCTCGGAAGAGGCGGCCGGAGAGAAGGGTCATCACAAGGTATAAAGTGAGGATGAAACATGAATGTCCCTAAAATACACAGCAGCTGATCTCTAGAAGTATATATTTCAGATCTGATAACTGAAACAAAGATATTTGGTAACCTGAATCTATCTTTACCACTCATATTTTCAGCCCAAGTTACTTATGTACAGTGAATTTCTGTCAATAGCATATTCCAATCAAGAGTTAGAAATTAAATGTCACATTTAAATTTATATAGCATGAGAAATATTCTGAAACACAGGCTTCCACATACAATTTAGAATAATTTGTTATGCTTTAGAGGAAGAGTTGGGACAAATACACTGTTCATCCCTATTTCCTATATTAATACTCTCAGGGTTTGAAATAGGAATAGAGAAGTGCAGGTGCTCGGTCTCACAGTGTGGCTGCTTGCACTGGATAGGTGCCATTTGTCTCCCATTATATGTATTTGCACCACTGTTGAGAAGTGCAGGTATTGTCACTTTATAAATAAAAATGTGCAAGTACCTGGAACCTGAGAGTATCTGCCAATTGAAAGCACTATAAACTCTCAGCAGCTTTCAGGGGACATGTACACAGACAGCATGGCTGCCAGTCGAACATATCTGTCAATTTAGAAAGAAAAACACTTTTTTTTTAAAAACAGAGCAAATGAGCATAGGTCTGTTTAGTAAGCTTCAGCCTCTGTAGAAGTCGAAATATCTGGTGTACAGAGCACAGAAAAATGGGAAAACTGCAGAAGGATGGACTTCCTAACAGTTCTATAACTTGATCATGAGCCATATTAGTCCTATAGAAAACATTCCAAATGAAAGAGCAAAATATGAGTGCTTTACAGCAAAGGTTATGGTACATCTACGGTTACCATAGCTGGGGACTTTAGTTTCGAGAAAAGGTTCAGTTGATTTTCCTCTTCATGGAGCTGTTCAACTGTAAAGTCCATAAAAAGTTAAAATTTAATTTATTCCATTTTTTTTCTTATGTATTTGGTCCAGCTTGGAGCACCATGAAAACATTCGTATAAGCTAGGGATGGGACTAAGATATTGACTGATTATTACATGAGTGGCTAGTATGGGAAGGGTAGATATTGGTATATAAAACTGTGGAACCAGTTCAATTACTAGTGTTCATGGCTTAGAGTAGGATAAAAAATATAATGATCATGAACCATCCACTTTAAATTGTTCCACTAAACACCATGCCCAGATGAAATCTGCAATTGTTATCTCTGTATTCGATGATCTCACATTGCACTTGCATGACTCTTTGAACAGTTATGATATCAGCAGTTTCCTGAATGTCACGTAGTTCACTTGCACCTTCCTGGCTGGTGGAGGTGTCTTCAAATGCTAGGGGGTAATGAACTTTCAGGGGTTGACCGACTTGAGTTTTCTTTTACCTGCATTTTACGTTGCACTGGCGAAATGCTCCTTCCTAAATTGAACAGCGAATGGCCTGCTTCTGCATGTGTTCTGAGAATGCACTTCATGATACCGTATACATGCTATGAAAAAATTAGATTTTGATCCTGGCACCCAGTGAAGTTTTATTAAAGTTTCTTTGGCTTGGTGCCTTTTCATCCTGTTGATGGCCACTCTTGCTGCCATAATCTGAACATATCAATTATCATTCCATACAGGTGTTTGTAGAACCCTTTAGAGTAACCTCGTCAGACCATGAGCAGCAATCTAGTTTGTTGTACTGTCTGTTGAGTTTGAAGAAGAGAATGGTAGGACCTTGCAAAGAGATGCCAGTTGCACTGTGGTTCATTTTAGCACATCATTGACTGGAGGATAAATGGTAGGTCTACATTAAAGATTAGTTATTGGCTCCCCAACTGTTGGCAGTGAAAAGAATAGCTCTCAGTGCTGGAGGATACGCAAGTTGGATTATTCCCTCTTTTTGCTTTAGTGGTGGAATTTCCATGATGACATAAAAAGCCTCACCTCATCAAGTGATCAATCTTGAAGTTGGTTTGCTTCCTGCCATTGCTTGCCACGGAGAGGGTGGATCAGAGTGTTATTCTCCTCAATCTTTAATTGGTGGTTATGTTGCGGAATTACTTCTGCCAGTCAGAACATATATATGTTGAACAGTAGTTGACTTCATACGCGCCCTACCTACTAGTGGATTCAAGTGAAGATCCTGATTAGTTGCCTCCAATTGTAATGCTCTGGCGTCCTAGGGACAATTCTAAGAGCATCAATGCTGCATGGCGATCATCTTCCAAAGTGCCTGGAAGGACTTCACTGATATCAGCTTCCACAATTTATGTTCCTCACGTGGGTCTGCTTAGAGATCCCAGATTATGTAATATTGTTCAAAGCGTCCTGCAACTGTCTAGTGGATTTCCCTTCAATGTTTTTGCTAAAGTAGGGGACGTTTGAAATGAGTCCTGAAAATTAACAAGGACATCTGGATCAGTCTTTGAATCCCTTAGGAGTGGGATGAGAACCTCTTGCTTCAGGCAGTCTGCCACCACCCCGCTGATTGGGTGAAGCTGCTAAGATGGAGAAAGTCTTCCATGGTGGTCTTCTTCAGTGGCTGCTGGGGATTTAGATCATGGTGGCTGTTAACAAGAAATGTTTATGAAGAGTGAAAAGAAGGACTTTGTATCTAATTTGCATGCTGTTTTGAAATTGTGGCATTTATTTTGCAAATAATTTAGGGTAGGACAGAGGGACGTTCATTATATTTATTTATATTGCTTAACAAAATATATTTTGGGTTTTATGTTCTATTGTGTCATACTTTACTCACGCAAGTTTGATTATTTCTATTTTTCCGGAAAAACATATAGTACAGACCTGACACTATTCTCAGTTACATGTTCTTACCATAAAGTTATTTGCTGAGGTGGACAAGCTCACAGAATAGATTGTTTTAACACAGCGATAAATATATACGGAATGGGCTCGATTACAAGAAGAAAAAAAAAACTTTAAAAGTGTTCCCTCTCATTATACCCATCAAAAACATACAGTGATAATATTGTCTTTTTAAAACCACACTATAAAAAAAAATGAAAAAAAATATATTTCTTCTGCCATATGGGACAAGGAAGGACTTGCCAAGCGATTTCAGATGCAGCATATTGAGGTGACCATATGTTACCATGCTGTTGAATGGCTGAGTGATTCATGCCCGTCACATTCCTGTATATCAATTAAAGCTCCTTGAAGTCTTCATGATTTGTGCCGCTGTTATTAAACCCTGCTAATTCATCCCACTTACACTTGCCTTATAAATCTCCGGGAGTGCGGCGTGATTCATAGCAATCTGCGAGCATGCTGCAGCAAATTCCTCTCCTTGTAATTAACAGTAAATTGTTTTACTGCCATGCAATGAATTTCTCAGTTATATTGCAAATGAACTCCTAAATGTGTGCTGCTTTTTGCTAGGAACTAGCTTATATCATTAGGCAATTAAACAGCATCGCTTTGAACCAAAAGCTTTTAATCAAGAGAAGTACAACTTAACCAGGACTTAAAGACCATGCAAATTCCAACTCGCCATTAGAGGAATAATTTCAGCCACTTTGGAAAGTGTAATAAAGCAAAAACACAATGAAGAGAATTTCTGGACAGAAAAAAGAACGGAAGTGGATCACCTAGGTTCTCCCTTGTGCAGGTGAAATCTGCAAACAACATTTGCAGGAATTCTTCCCACTTGTGCATCAGTAAAAATGCTATTTCTCCAGTGGCCGTTCAGCGCAAACGCGTGCAAATTGCGCTGAACCAGTGGAATCCCACCTATGCTCTGATTATGTCTGGGGTAACAGGTACGTTAATTACCGCACCTAGTAAATACCGATTCTCCAGTGTGTGATATTTATCAAATACGATAAAAACCTCATGCCTAGAGTTTCCAATCAGAAGTCTAAATTATGTACAGCAATGGCCTTCAATACGCTGATTTTTACGCATGTATCAGTGTTATGCTACCCATTTAAACCCAGATAAGTTTCAAGAGCTTTGAGCTGCTGCAATTTGCCATGAGAAAGGTACAGGGCTGAAATTTCTACCGGAAAACTCAGAATTTGGAATCCATCACAATCTCCTGTTTGTGCGAGGATCCCAATTTACCCCTCATTTCTAATTTAGCCTACTGAAAATGTCAGTTCAAAATTGCACTGATGCAGTACTAGTAATCCACGCCCCAGTGACTCTGCTAGCTCATTGGCCTTATGCAGCAATTACCGATGGTAACAAATATTTGCAAATCCAATAGATGTGACTAATGTGTGAAATAATGCAAACAGCATTTGTGCATGACTCTGATGGTATATTGAAGTGAGTCATAATGTGTTTACCAATGCTTGTTTGTCAGTGTATAAGGGATTCCTGTCTTAAACATTTAAAGGATATCTGCTATAGCGAAAAAACAAAAAAGTGTTGTTTTCTGTGTGCATTACTTGCATGGTATAAATAATTTAAAATGTCTAATGGTGATATGTATGTTTGGGATGCAGAATAGCCCCACATGGATTGCAATGTAAGCACTAGATAGGAGAAACAATGAAACACCAAATATCTAATAGCATGTCGAAGGAGAGCAATAGTCCTCACCCAAACCCACTCAGTATACATTTTTAAGAACTCATAGCAATAGGCGTTGCACACCGCTGCAATGTTATGCGAGATACAATAGCAGAACTACTCGGCCCAGCATGCAGTGTACTATCAGCTATGAAGCCAGACTCACGATAGCCCTTTTGGCGCAGGCCCTGCTGGAGGCACGAGCTGCCTGGCAGAGAACAACTTGGCAAAACAAATATTTGAGAAGATACTGTTTATCTCAAAAGTGACTCAAGTCATCTGTCATTACCACATTTTTCAGATGGCTTTACACTCCTCTAATTGTAAAAGGCTGCCTTTATTCTTGAAATAAATAATTGGATAATTAGCCCAGCTAAATCATCAGAGGATTCCACTGCTGCTCGAGTGTTCTTGTCAGAGGTGAAGCAAATTCATTTCAGCTTGCCGCTGCAGCTTTCTGTAGGGGCTTTGATTTTTATCCCCAGAATTCTTGGCAGCAGCCTTTAAATTCATGAGTCCATATATCAAGTCAGTAGTTTAACAACAAATGAAGTTAAATTCAAAGAAGGGAAACTAATTGAAGGACAGCAACAAAAGTGTCTGGCAATGTGCTGTTTTAATATGGCATGCAACTTTCGAATGATATTTTTTTTGTTCCCTGGCAGCACAGCACAGAAAGTGACTGGCTTAATGAGGGATTTTGCTAGACAGGAATGAACAAAATACATTCATAAACTGAGAACAAAGATATTATTATAAAATCATAACCCATCGCCTGGTCAGAAGGAGGGTGTGCAATAAGTTTATGCTTGATGATTAGAACAGTTACTCATATTCTTATTTTAGGATTTGTTTTGTTTTTATTTTATTTTAAGATACACTGAAATCTTTCGAGGTATGTTTAATAAAATCGGCAACTTTACAATTGATGGAGGGGTGTTTTATCAAGCTGTGCGGTGTTCCCACACAGTTACCATGTGGACCGTGAGCACAGAATTGTCCTTTCGATTTCCAGAATAAATTAAAAATGAGGTGAAATATATTGTCTGAAACAGATACCATGCACTATCAAACAAGGGCATATTTGGAGGCAGAAGTTGCAGAAGGAGGTCTGCGTGGCACGCTCTTGTCACCACTGTACAGGTGTGGATAAAACAAATAACTGGAAAATGATTCTACAAGATCTCAAGAGTGAAAAATACGAAAGACCCCAGACTATCCAACAAGAACTTTACTTGAACGAAGCCAGAGGCTATTCGAAGGACAACAACGGCTGGAGAAGCCTGCCAGAGAAGCAGATGTAGTCGCCGCTGGTGAAACATCTTCATCTAATTAGCATCTGTGATCTGTGACCATGATTGTCATCCACAAGCAGCAAGAGCAGTTTTTCCGTGCCTTGCAAGTGACAGCCTCAGCAGCCGTGTAATAGCTGCCCTTTGTTTTAAAATGAACTGCATTGCATTTGTTGAAGCGATACAGTAGCCTTTCCAACTCAATTGGCATATATATATATATATATATATATATATATATATATATATATATATATATTACCTACTGGCGGTCGCCAGTAGGTAGTTATAGTTAAGACCCTCTTACCATAGGAAATCCGCAACATTCTATTTGGAATAACTTTGGCGCCGGTCGACGAATCCTCGCGAAATTTTCAAAACTAATGGGGCGCTACGCTCCGCTCCTACCCTGAAAGTCTCGGGGGGATTCGTCAAGCGGGGGCCGAGAAAAAAGGGGGGTCCCAAAACGCGTTTTTCCCATGCATTTTTCCATAGGACCTTTAGACACAGCTACAGCCCGAACGGCTGAACAGAGTTACTTGTAATTTGGCAGAGAGGTAGTCTACAGGTCAAGGAAGTGCCTTTTGTAGGTTTGGTGTAAATCTGTTCAATAGATCCTGAGAAAATAGCATTTAAATCAATATATATATCTGTAAGCGCGCTCCGTGCGCTTACCGTGCGCTTACCGTACGCGTACGGTGCCGTGCGCGAGCGCGATTCTGATTGGCTGTTAGATCTTAGTAAACATTCGAATCGGTCGAAACCAGGAAGCTGCGTCCGCCATTTTCTCTCTCGCACTCTGAGGGGTGGAGGAATAACAAAGGCAAAAAACATGTAAAGGGGCTGTTTAGACAGCTCCTAACCACCTAGCCTTGATGAAGGTGTCCCCAAAGAACCCCCAAGGCCAAAAAATCAATTTTATTTTTTTAAGAAAAATCGCAGAATACGCTTACCGTACGCGTACGTTAAAAATAATTAAAAAAAAAAAACTTTATCCACACTCTCCCCACCATTTGTGCATGGGTTATTATATCAAAATAGAAAATTTAAAAGATTTGCTTTCACAACGAAGCGCATAATATGTCCTCCATGTGCGCACGGTGCGCGAAGCGCATTGTGCGTACATGGCCCATCCAGCGTAACGTGGGCAGCGCACCGCGCGCGCACGGAACGAACTGCATTAAGTGGGCGCGCACGCCACGAATGGCGTAAAGTAACTTAGCATTTAAAAAACCGTACAAATTCACTGAAAAAACCATAGGTTTCACACACGTTATAGTTAGGAATTAGCATTTAAAAAACCTTGCAAATTCACTGAAAAAACCATAGGTTTCACACATGTTATAGTTAGCTGGACATTTTACTGATAAAAAACCAATGAAATTCCCCCGTTATAGTTAGTGCAGGCAACTATAACTCACGCGACCGCAATCCTCTGCTGATGACATATGTGTCTTTATGAAAAAAAAATATTTGTAATATATGTATAGCTAAAATTTAATGGAAGAAGACATGGGCAAATAAGTGTCTAAATACAGTATTAGCATCAGCAGAGGATTGCGGTCGCGTGAGTTATAGTTGCCTGCACTAACTATAACGGGGGAATTTCATTGGTTTTTTATCAGTAAAATGTCCAGCTAACTATAACATGTGTGAAACCTATGGTTTTTTTCAGTGAATATATATATATATATATATATATATATATATATATATATATATGTATATATGTATACACACATACATACAATCACACGCAAACGCACATGCACACACACACAGTCGCAGATTAGTGGAGTACCTAAGAACAAGAGTTGCTTTGACATTTGGTGATAATTTAGCGCATGGCATTTACAGGGACACAATGCATAGATACACACCGAAAAAGAAGGGAGAGAGGAAAACCGAGTTTGCTAACACTTCCTCCCTACCATACAAGCTTGTTATGTGCATGTTCAAATTACAACCTATGTTTGTTTGAAAAAACACACAGCTCCCACCCACAATTAGTGGAAGTGGTGTCCCATGTGCTCAGTGTCTCGGAAAAGGTCAAATATAAAAATTTTTGGAGGACCATAACTCGGGCCCATTGGGCTGACCTCTAAGGTCTTGGGCTAGTTTTCGCTCCTGTTGGCAATCACCAGGATCATATTCATATTCAGCAAGCCCACTGGCCTCTGGTGTGGTGTGCTTTGCAGGAAGCTGGTTTCACTAGCTCCCTGCACCAGCCTTCTACTCTGTTTTGCCCTCTACAGGCATCATTGCTTCCTGGCCACCTTGCAGGGTGCATCGGGACAGTGGAGTCTAAGTCTTTCCCAAACTTGTTCTCAGGGGGCATAAGGGGGGCGGGGGGCAGCCCCACTGGCCCTGGAGAGACCCACGTAAGTCTTGGGGTCAGCTGTAGGCAGAATCCTTATTCCATCAGGGACATCAGAAGGCTTCTCCTTCCAGCTGTCCATGATTCTGGTGTTGTTGCCATCCTCATCCAGGGTCTTGCTTTCTGCTCTGTGTCGCTCTTGTACAGAGGTTTATAAGTGTAGGTGGAAGGTTTTACATGACAGGTACTTGCTGGTTAATCCTAGGATGCCACATCATCCCTCCACCCCGGTCCCAACCCTTCTGCACAGCATTCTAGGGCAATCCTGTATGACAGAACCCTTCTTGCCCTGGTGAGAGGTATTGTGCCCACCCAGAGGAGCAGCTAAAATAATGGGTAAACCTTCTGTTGTGCTCACTCCAAATGTGTTCTGGGGCAGCTTACCTGCCTGCTCGTTCTGAAGCCAAGTTTGCTAGAGTGACAGCGGTCAGACCCAGTGTCAAGTTCATCTGCTTGTGACAGGGTCGGTCTCTTTTAAGTGTTACCAGTCCTCGGGCACAGCCCCCAAGCCATTCTTTCAAGGAAAGACCATCACCTCCCCACACCCAAGTCCTTTGTCTTCTGTGTGGCAGCAATTCACATCTCACCACAGGGGAGCTACCAGCAGTCAGGTGATGGTTGAATATTTACAAACTTTACGCACAAAATCGAGATGTTTTAAAAGTGTCTTTGGTTCAACAGGCAGCCAAAATGTAATTTTGGCATTAAATTGGATTTTGTATAACTATAAAAATGATCCCTTGAATTATTCCTCTAGCTGCTACCAATTGAAATGTAACATTTATTAAATGTTACAATGTAGACCTGTGTTTCCCTATGAAAGCAGCAATCCTTGCTACTTTGAAACTAGCTTTTGGATATATTTCATTGTAAGGACTGCGGAACATTAATTCCTATATGTCCTGCTTTTAAATATCATCTACCATGCCTTTATGGGCAAAAAGGCCTACTTATGGGTGACATTAATATTTAAAAGGAAGGCTTAGACCTCTGAAAAGAGGTTATGTTGTCAGATCGAATTTGAAGTTTAAAACTGCCACTGGCATGTTGCCTGTGTTCAGCCACCAGGCTGCAAACAATGGTAGTCATTAACGTGCAGACTCCACATGTCCGCACACTACTGCGCACACATGTTCACATGTAACCAGCCCAGTGCCCCTTACCCTAGCTGAGCTGTAGTAGCTTTATTGTACAAGCTGGACACTGGTGGTAAACATGCACAGTCTCATTACAATGTCATTACAGTGTTTGAGACTTACCCGTAGAAAACATCCAAAAATCGGGTGAACAAAGCACAAAATACTAGTGGACTAAATGGTTGGAACTCGTGTGCAAATTAGGCTTCTCCAAACGCTAATTATTTGATGTTGGAATTAGCCAATGTTTGGTAATGATTACCTGTATTTGGTCAGATGAGTGTGAGACCTGTCAGTCTTACAGTGGTCTTCCCCTAAACCTTTTGTCTCTTTCCCTCTATTTTTGTTTTTCTGAAATTAGTTTTTGTAGGCATTAGGCACTTCCCTAAACATAGTAAAATTGGCTTACACCTAATTGGCAAAATTAGTTTACTTATATATCATTTGTTGGGTGGTATTCCATATACCCATGGACTGCAAATTAAATGCTACTAGTGAACCTGCAATACTTATTATGTCACCCACCTAAGTAGCCCATTAAATCATGTCCCAGGCCTGCCATTGCAGACTGAATGTATTTTAAACTGTATATTTTGACTTGGCAATATAATCCCCTTGCCAAGCCTATAAATCTCCTTTTATTGCATTGAAGTCACCCCTAAGGTAGGCCCTAGGTATCCCATAGGGCAGGGTGCATTGTAATTAAAATGTTGAACATGTACTTTTACGTTTTAGATGTCCTGGTAGAGAACAAGTCCAAAACTTGCTGGTGGCTTGTCTCAAGCCAGACCATGGTGATGTCAGATAAGTAATCAACCAGCACACCCTCATCTTCCCAGGGACAGGTTGTGTAAAGTGTTTTGTAATAGTGCAAGAAATCTGCCAATAGGGCACCATCATCTGTGATTTCAGTACCTTCAGGGCACACCAACTTGGTCACATAGGTAGCCTGGTAGGGGGGGGAGGGGTGGTAGCAAGCGAGCTAACGTCTTGCCAGGACATTCACCCTCACCGTACCTGTGAGCTTTAGCATATTTCCCAAGGTAGTTAATCTCCTATGTCGCGAGTTTATGGAACTCATGCAGAATATTTGACCTGTCTCGGAGACGTCCAGGAAGCGCTGCTTCATTTTTGGCAGAGTGCAAAGAGCGAAGTGCATTCTCTACTTTGGTGAGGTCCTGTTGTATGCTACGGAGAATCCCTGCATGTTTCGAAATACAAATTCCCCTATGTAGGCCCTAAAGACCTCACATAGGATGGAGTGTTTCTCGACAGTTCCAGTATTAATGGAGAAATATTTACTAATGGCCTCATGCGCTTCTGAACGGAAAGCCATATCCATCAATGCATCAGTAAGGAAACCCCAATGGTAGACCAATAGAGTATACGTAGGAATCACTAGCGTGATAACCACTGGAATATGATCCGACAGTCTGTGGGGAACATGGGCAATCATGTGAAGCCACAAGAGAGCAGTGAGAGACAATTACCAGTGGTCTATGTGTGTTCACACATTGTGCGGCGCCAAATAAAAGGTGTAATCCTGATGACAGGGATACTTATGGCACCAGGCATTACTCAAATGAAACAAGTCAAGCATGTCCAGCAATGTCTGGTGCAACCTGGGTTTAGCAATTAGCGGAGAGCCAGTGGAGTCCAGGGCAGGCTGGTGAGTGAGGTTAAAATAAACTGCCATAATAATATAATAAGCCTGGTAAAGACTTAACTTTGTGGATACCTCTAGTAAGGAATCTGGGGAGTCAGTCTTTGGGGCATGCAAGCTAATGAGAAGCACGGGTCAGCCCAGCAGCTCTCCGAACACAATAAGATAGTGGCCAGCGGGATCAGTGGTGAGTTTAAGCAGGTGAAAGGGGACCCGATCTGTGCACCAATATACATACTCCACTAGATTAGGAGCTATAGAAGAAGAAGTATTGGTGGGGGCCCCAAGTGGCAGCGTAATTGCAGTCTGACCTACGGACCAGGTGCGTTTCCTGGAGGAAGGCAACTTGAGTTGCATGGCGGCACAAATAGGGCACAGCTGTCTCCACTTCTTAGGGTTATTTAAACCCCTATTGTTCCATGTCATACATGAAAGTTGCAGTGTCGGATCACCTAATACTTGAAAAAATTGTGATGTATTGAAAAATGGGGAGTCAACACAGTTACCTCGTCGATAAAATACCAACAGTTCCATGAAAGTTAAATAGTAGTGCTGATCAAACAAACAAATAAGCAGTTAGCATTTCCCCCACCCATAAGGACAACTGAAGAACCCACATAACACTAGCAAAAAACAATAACCCAAACATGCTGGTATACACCAGGGGGAGGGTGACAACGCCATGGGGAGCAAGCCCGGGCACTCATACAGCAAATGAACTATTAAAATAGATCATACATCATCCACCTGGTGAGATAGCAAACTAAGAAGAGCTGCCAGAGCAGCGCAATACCTAAAAGACGGAAGACCCTTTACGAGAGAACTGCAAAAAAACTGAATATGTAGGTGATCAAAAAGTATACAATACAGAGCACACATGATATCTTAGGACATCTGTCCATTGGGGGAGGCAGAAGGGGAACTTGTAGGGGCTGCGGCACCAGAGCTGGCAGTCAAATGGGTCTTTTCAGATGTGTAAGTCTTGCAGAAGCACACAGTGTCCTCAGGAGTGTTGAAAATGTGATGCCGACCATTTGATTCCACACGGAGGCATGCCGGATAAAGCATCACATATTTCATGCTGAATTTCTGGAGAGATCGCTTGACATCTGTGAACTTGCGCAGGGCCTCTTGATCCATCGGTGTGTAATCTGGGTAAAGCGTAAATATTGTAGAGCCTTGATATTGCAACTGGCCCCTATCTTGGACCAGTCACAACACTGTGTCGTGATCTCTAAAATTGAGAAGTATAGTGATAATCTGCCACTGGGTTGCACTTGGCTTCGGGTGGGCTCCTAAAGTGTGTGGTGCTCGGTCAACTACAAAGGTGTCTGTAAAGGACTGTTTATCAAAAAGCTCATTCATAAGATGTTCCACGAAAATGTCCATACGGGTTGTGCTTGTGGACTCTGGAATGCCAGCTATGCAGAAGTTATTATGGCAGGACTTAGCTTCCAAATCATCATTTTTAGCAGCTGTGTTGTTCAAAATGCGTACAACGTGCTTGAGACGCTTTGTTGTTGCAGCATACTCGTCTTCCTCCTCGGAAATCCGGCATTCCGCGTCCTCTATTCTGGTGCTATGGCATTCTAGGCGCTCAGTCATGGCATGTAAATGATATGTCAGGGCGTCAGACCTGTAATCGATAGCTCTGAAACCAGTGCAAACCTCGGACATAATTGCGGCGGTGCCATCCAGGGGCGGATCAGTTGTAGCCTGCTAGCTGGCGTCCTTTGAGCTGGTAGGTGATAGTTGGCACTGTGGGGTCCTAGCCAGTTTAAAATTGAGCTGCTTTTGTTTGGGGTCACCACGTCCTATTTTAAACAAGGGGAGGTGCAACACCGCCACCCAACCCATCTGCGGCAAGTAGCGAAGAGACATTCAGGGCAGAGATAGCTATCCCAAAGAAAAAGCAGTTGTGTGAACCCACTGCGACTAGTACAGTTCAGCAAGGTCACAGAATAACAGTCAATTGTGTCCCACATCACTGCGGAATTGCCCCAGAAACTGATGCCGCAACCATTCATGTAACACAATACCAGGATCAATTCAATATCCAGTAAATGAGCGGTGCGGAAGGCAGAGGGTGTATAAGACTGGCCCAGTCACCTCCACACCAGTCATTAAGTTAACTGCTGCAGTAATAGATTAAAGCTGTGAAGGTGCAGCAGCGTGAGGGGGAGTCTGTGGAATTGCCATCATGAGGAGAGGCCTCAAGGGCCCACATTCAGATCATTCACGCAGTTGACCAGGGGGGCTACGACACCAGCCACTTGTTAAAGGCGGTACTAGGCTGCAAGAATCAGCAATCCGCCGCAGGCCCAAGCACCCACCAAGTGGCCATGCACTCACCTCACAGCCGAACGGAGCAGATGTTCACAGGGCCACAGTTCCAGATTCGCCCAGCTCTGCTCTCAGATCCACTATGGCCCCTTGATATTCTCTCAGAGCGAGGGGCACCTCAGGTCGGTCGCTGAGTTGCTGATCACGTTGCGGCCCCACCCTCAGACTCACCTGCTGGCCCTGTCCTGGCGGGGCCTCCAAGGATCGCATCAGGCTGCGATGTGCAGCTTGTCCCGGCAGGGGTATACAGGAGCTCACCAGAGTCCAGAAGGTGGCATATCTTGGTCCGGGCTCCCTCACAGCAGGACTTTAAAGTGTCGGTGCCATGCCATTTCTGTTATCGGCGCATGATGAAAATTGTTCAGGCATCTCTCTCCGGAGCTTCAAAGCCACGCAGCCATCTTGGTCGGCTGCTTGGCCACGCCCCTATATAATTTTATTTCTAGCAACATTGATACCTCGGATCAGTTTCACACAATATTAAGTGCTCCCATTTGAGTGGCTGAGTTCTTGTCGCGATGTAGAGCCCAATGATGAAGCAATAAACTAACTGTGGTGAGGGCTATATTTTTCAAACAACTGTGGGCTGTGATTGAACATACACTCATAACAAGTCTTATCTTGAGGCTTCAGATGCTTAGCTGTGCCACTGTATGATGAAATTATGTATAGATATATGGCTATTGAGTGCTCATGGAGAACTGTCAGGTAAGTAATCATGATCTTGATCTTTCCTAGTGAAATTCAACTTGTGTTCGCATTGGATGGCGAAGATTTGTTAAGTTCCAGATTTTCACCTTTCTCAAGGTTCAGTACCTCAATTTACTTTTTCCGTTAATCGTGCAAACATTTGCAGCAAAGTATGAGATACATTTCACTGCATAGTGAGATAATTGACAAACTGTAACCCTGTCAAAATGAAAAATGCATAGGGATTTTCGCTTCAGGTTTACCTTTCGCAAGCCTATTTTATGCATAATGGCATGTTTACCCTGTGTCAAGCTCATCTATGCACTGTGCAGGAGAACACAAATGGTAATTTATACTTCAACTAGCATTCTGCCAGACTGCGGTGTTTAGAGATTCCTGGCTTGGAAAAAATGAATGCTGCATGGTGGGTTGGGTGACTTGATATGCTTTTCATTGTGCAGAAAGAAATTCCAAGAAGGGGGTTCTTTCTCTGGAATGATACAGACATGTATCTTCCTGTATGTCCAGTACATTTTATTTATTTTCCACCCAAGTCCCCCTGTTGAGTAAACAAAGGCTTTGGCTTAGTTCTACAAGGTTTGACCCTCTCACTGATGGATGCCTGAACTTGGTTCACAGCACTAACACTTGAGTGTGAAAGTGCTGGTGGATGTAGACTCACACAACCCCACTCAACATCCTTGATCATGTGTTGTCCAAGTTTTATGGGTTACTAACAGTCCCTTAAAATGGGGTCTGAGACGCAGTGGTAATTCAAACCCCGTTTTTGTTCTTTAGACTATCACACACAAGTACTACACTAAGAAAAAGCCACTTTATATTTAAAAGTGTTTTATTTCAACATTCTCTTCCTGTCGCTTAGCACATAAATATTATCCTTGCAGAATTTGATCAGAACAGCCCTGATGCATGTCACTGACAACAAGAATAATATGGAAATGTCTAACCTATTTGGAATGTCACTGACAACCTAACAGTCTAAGCCTACTTCTATGTGCTATACTATGACAGCGTGGAGTAGCTTAACTTGCATTTAGAGTTTCTTGGGATTCAGTGCAATGCATGCCTGTTTACAGCAAAAAGCTGTAGTTATCAGACTTCGGCCAGGAGAGAGTGCTCCCTTTAAAGGAAAACACACATCAGCAAGGCTCAGTTTCTCTCCTCTCGGAATTAGCTACATATCAGCTCACAGCACAAGAATGGACTGCCTGGCAGCATTTGTCAGGATGTCTGGCAAGATCACATGTGATAATCTGTGGCGAAGACCTCTTTGCCTCAGTGGCCACTTCATGTTTTTTTTATAGCAGTAGTTGTGGTGGGCATGATGAGAAGAGCTAGATTTTACTTCTAAAATCCAGGATGCAGTTGGTGATGGTTTGAGGATAGCTTGAAGGATTCAAGTTGGAAAAGTTAGTATACTGATACCTGTTGACTTGTGGTATTAATAGATTTCCTTCTGGGATTAGTTCAATATAAAAAAGAGTGGTGATCTAACCCTTGGTTTATGTCCATAAAGTAGTCACATCTTTTAGCTTGGAGGATTAGAGTAAGTAAGGATTATACAATTCGAGCACATAAGTGTCAAAATAATACAAACGTCGGTATTGAATCTTCAAAGGAAGTGTGTTGAAAGCAAGTAGGTAAGGTCCAATGAGTGAACCTTGGGCTACACAGAGTAGTACTGGGGTCATTAATAAGGTGATGAACTCTAGGTGATGGAGTAAGAGAAAAAAACAGTCAAGACCCATGTCTACAAATGTTAAATGAAGAAGAAATTAAGACTGTATGAGAGGCAGTCATGGTGGGCAGAGTGGCACATTTTTGTGATGCGAGTTGACATATAAATACAATAATTTGACCTACACCACACATGGAGACATAGAGATGACTGTTAGCATTTCAGGTTGCAAGGCAGATGTTCGGAGTTTTAGTCTGTCAGCTGAGACTAGTGTATTTGCCTACAGGTGCCTTCCATCCCTTAAAATAAGAACCTAGCTTGAGATACTGTTGCATTAGCATGCATTCTGTTTCAGCCCCAAAAAAAGACATGACCTACACCATTGAAGAAGAGGAAAGTATTCCCTGCCCCAAAGCAGAATCCTTGGCTTCAGATACATTGAGAGTGGCAATCTATCTCAATCAGAGCCTCTGAGGGAAGCCACATTGCCATAGCCCCAGAAGCAAAGGACGGCGCCTGAGGTACCATGGGAGTCACAATCTCTTTTGACCTTAAATGGTAGAACCTCCCCTGAGTCACCATGGAAGTGGTATGCCCGCTCAAGATTCATTTACCAGGAGAGCCATGACTTATAGGACTAGAGATCTGCAAAACTTAAACTGCAATGTTCTAAAAAAACATATGTACAAAAAAACTAACAATTTCAATAAACACTTACCCTGTATGTTTCTTTACAGGATGTGCTATAACAATGATTGAGATGAGGTGAGAGTTCTATGTGGAAACTTGGATGAGAGCTTTAAACCATGCAAAGGAAGAGATGTGGGAGAGAAGGAAAAAGACCAGGTCCAAGTGTAATTTTAATTATGCTGGCATAATCTGAGTAATTTTGTGAATTCTGCATTACTCTTTTACACAGAATTTCTGATAATGCGATTGCTCCTGCTCACGTGATTATGAGTAATTTGTGGGAAAACAATCCTTCTGCAAGAGCACATTTAGTGAGTGCAAGCAGCTGCTGGCACTCGCTATTTGTGTTCTGCTGCATTTAGCACTATTTCTTAATGTAAATTGCATCCTCTCATCTATTTTCGAGGTGAGGATACAATTTGTTTAAAAAAAATAGTGAAAGATTCCATGAGTAAGCTGGGGGATAATTCTACCCCCACCACACATTTAGTGCAATTTCTTTGTGCAAATTGCCCTCTTGTGCCCATTTTGGACACGAGGGAAGCATTTTATGATCAGAAAATAATGCTAAATGCCGGAGGTAAATTGGTTGAAAATCCTACCCAAGAGCACATTTAGCGAGCTGCTGCGCATGATTTCTATTTGTGTTCTGTTGCATTTCGCACTATTTATTAGAGCAAAATGCATTCTCGCACCCATTTTGGATGCAAGGGGGCATTTTTGACTTAAGAAATAGCACTAAACACAGAATTACTCTTCTCTCGTAAATATGCATAATCTTTCAGAAGTTTTAGGTATTCCACGTGATTACGCTACACTGAATTACACCCATTGCACCCTCCCCTAATAATGACTGTGAAACATAATGCCTTGCACGATTATTGATAAGGTGTTGTCAGGATGATCAATATGGAATTGCATAGGGTGTTTTTGATTAATGACTCGAAACATATGAATGAAATTTCTTACAATAGTATGTGGCAATAAGGAATTATTGCAATAAAGAAACATTGACCAGTGGGAGACCAGTGCAAGGGAGACCTGTACATCCATCTAACCTAAAGTGTGCTAGCCATGACTCCAGCTTGAAAGAAAGGTAGTCCAGCTCCACAAATGTCAACATCATAAGTTCCTGCAAGATCTGTCGGAAGCCTTGGATTCGTTTAAGACCCGAATCTGCTGGCCCTGCCAGCTGGGTAGAGAAAGGCAGTGTATATATTGTTAATAAATAACAGAGAGGAGTCCATATTATTAGGCAACATGACAACCATCATCAGTTGTTGGGAGGCACCTTTCACACCATGTTGAATTGTATATCTACTTTTCTTTTTTTTCACTGATACAACTGTCAGGACTTGCAGAGCCCTAGCGGGATGCAACTTTGAGGAAGCGTTCACTTGGCCTAACCCCCAAAGCCCTACCAACCGGATGCCGACTCATCCACAGAGACGCTTACTCGTGCTCTGGAGTATTTAACTGGGTGCAATATACAGCATGGCATCTATGATAAAGAATCCCTGCACTTGCCTTTCACTGACAAAGCTTATCTCCATTTTCCTATTGATTAATTCATTTTAGTCATAGTTAGCTCATACATTTTCATTCGTCAAAAATCGTTTTTTGAGATTTGAATATGGAAACTAGGTAATGGCTAGGAAAATGTCATATCATACACCATGACATATCTCTCTAGTGGATACAAGAAAGCAAAATCAAACTGTTTCAGTTGGTTATTGGAAATGGTTTCTGATCATTTTTGGACAACCTGTCTTCTGATAATAACCCAAAACTTTAACAATGGTTAATGCGTTACTTCACAGCTTAACCGTAGAACTCCTTCTTGAGGTATATGGAAAAACTCTTTGAACTGATACTGCACTGCTAATGTACCCGATTCCTCATTCAGTGTCCACGTTATTTCATTTGTCATTAAGGGTCATGTAACCTTCTATCACCTTCAGGTATTGCCAGGGGTTCCATGACTCAAGGAACCATTGTCTAAAAGAAACACTCAACTTGCAAATAAAGTGCAACTATGGTTTATAAAACTGCACAAATGAATGATCGAATTCAAGAAATAAGTGATGAATCTAAGATTTAACAGATATATCTTCAAGCTTCAGAAGCACTAAGTAGATGAGCATACAATACAGAAACTAATAATCTCGTAGAGCTGAAGGAAAACTATTCAAATGAATAATATGCATTAGGAAATATTAGTTAGATGCAATGCTACATAGATATTTATAGCCATGAGGATATCCATGCACTTGCAAGTGGGCATTCGGGGACTTGCCTGGAGTTAATCGAAGAGCCAGGTCTTCAGCTTGCTGTGGAATTTGAAGAGTGACGAAGAGGACCTTATGTGGTAGGAGAGGTCGTTCCAAGCTCTAGGAACGATGTGTGCGAAGGCACTGCCTGCTGCTTTGGTCTTGTGTATCTGCGGGATGTGTGCAAGTGAGAGACCGGAAGAGCAGCGGTACCTGGAGGGTTGGTGGAAGTGGATGCGTGTGTTGAGGTAAGATAAGTGTGAGCATCCAAGAGAAAATTGAAACCAATAGTAGACACTTTCACCAGACTCTACATAATCTCTTTATGAAGATACCTAGCTGCAACGTTCTTTAGAACCTATAGATTTAAATGAACATATCATGCTGAGCAACAACCTATGGTATGACTATCGAATAACAACCAATGATAATAAACACATGCTCATATACAATTCCTGTATTAGAGAACTATGTGGTGATCTATGTGAAAAATTAGTGCTATGACTCGAGAAAGAAACAACATTTTGTGTTGAGATCTGTGAAGCAAAACAATAATATTTCTAGTTTGCAGAGCTGGTCAACTTTACATAAGATAACCAAAAGATGGAACAAAGATGGAAGAATAAGAAAATTCCATGTCTTTGTAGATTAGATAATCAAAAATATATCTTACAGAAAGTCCATCGTAGGTGTTCCTGATGAATCCATATCAGACATATGCCACGATTCTGAACTGTGTAGAGTGGGGGTCGTATTTAACAAATCCAATAAATAATGATACCACAGGATGTTTTTCCAAGGCAATGGGGACTGTCATTGGAAATCTGTATCTATCAAACAAAATTCTCCCTGTTTTTTCTGCTTTTCCTTCATCCTTCCAAAAGATTTCTGAGTGTAAAATCTGTCTGGGGAAAAATTCAGGGGTGCAATAATTATCGATCCCTCTGCAAACATCTGTTTGAACAGAGACTGGAATTTTTTCCACTTGTCATAATCAGCGTCCTTGTCACATGAAGGCTAAGAGGTGCCCATATTCTCACCTGTGGGTCTGTCAGTCGTTGCTGGAGATCAGCATATTTTGTTTGCAGGGGGGAGTCATTGTGAAACCCTCCAAACAAAATATGATTTCTGTAAAATTCAGGTTCCAACCTTACAAGTCCTATTTTGGTATAAGGCAAGACCTATATCTGGTTTCTGGCCTATACAGAGTGGATGGAGTGAAAGTGGGTAGTAGTGGTCGCTGATCTTGACTGGTATCAAACATTTTAGTGCAAAAGCACTCAAAACTCAACTCACAAAAGTATCATTTATGCACTGGACTGCATCTGCAACAAAATTTACATTGGCCTAAGTACACAAAACTGTATTCATGCACCCTCCAACACAAATGTCGAATAAGATGTGGTACGCCTAGAGGAACCTCAAATCGAACAGTGCAGTGATGCTCTCTCGTCATGAAATATGTTGGCAAGTAATGAAGTAAGTGCCAACAAACACAGAGGTTGTAATCTGTTCACTACACACAGGAAAAGGGAACAGATGTGAATAGATGCCTTAAATCAGTTCAACGTGGTCTGAATGAATACCAGGAATGGTGGCATCTAGTCTATATCGTCAAGTAAGTCCCTTTCCTCCAAGACCAGTTTGTCCTATCCCTGGCATTTTGGATGAAGTTTTGACCCCAACTTAATATGTTGCAGTCATATCCAATCAATGTGATGTACTAATCTGCCTTTCTCATTTAATAGAAGACTAAACAAAATGTTTTCTTCCTTTTACCACAGATTTTCTATTCGTAACAAATCAAGGAGTGCTTAGCGCACACAGAGAATGTTTTCACTGTACTCAGTCTATAACAACATGAGCCTGTAGCAGCAGTCATTGTTCTCAATCTGTATCCTTGGTTATTAAGAATGCCATCTCAGAGATACTCACTCATTTCCATTGCTTACCAGTAATGGCATGTTCTTGTTTTAGTCAAACCTACAGGCTTCCAAACTAAGAAGATAAAGGTCGTTTTAGATTTAACATTTTTGGATGGAACCACAGCAATATGGTCCCTGACATTAGTAGAAGGGAATCAACTTTTATTGAAGGATTCTGATAGAAATTAAGGGGATTTTATTGTAGGTGTTTGTAAGTTTTGTGCCTTGACCAATCATTGTGAATATTATGAGTGAGTTGATGGACCTACATAGGGGACAAATATGTAACTTCTTATTTATCCTGGTCTTCACAGTGACAGGACCTGTGAATGTTGATATTATTGTCAAATTATCTGTACTGTATTAAACAGTGCTGTCAAATTCCAAACTCAATAAAGATTATTTGAAAAAACTGAAATCTGTAACTTCTTATCGGAATATAGATTAGTGTTACATGAAGTCCATAAAGAGGAGAAAATACTTTGGTGTTTTTCAGAGGACTGAATTTAAATATATGCTGGAATAGAGAGTGATGCCTTCTGTTACATATGCAGAGTTGATAGATCTCATTTTATAGAAAACATTAATGGGCAGAACGTAGAGGAGAAAAGGAAGATAGGTTTGTACATTTCTGTTCTTCGTCTCATAAATCTAAAGTTGAGAACAACACATCCAAACAGCTGTCAAAATTCATGCAGGAAAATGCAGTGCAATCTCTGTTATGATTGAACAAAAAGGGAAAAAAACTCAAATGTAATTTGTCTATATTTGCTAAAATAGGACACAAAGGGCTCGATTACAATGTTGGCCGGAGTTGCCTCCGACTGACACCGTTGCAGTCTCTGGATCGACCGGCCTCTGGTCGGCGTTCTCGACACAGCTATTACAATACGACCACACATGGTGCAGCCGCATACTCCTATTTCTGTATGGAAGCTTGTGCTGCGCCCGTAAACCGACCCTAGCACAGACTCCCATAGAGAAATGGGAGATTCTGTTAATCCCTGCACCATGTGGAGGGCACTTCAAGGTGCCTGCCACACAGTGCAGGGATTAACAGGGGAGGACCCTAGGTGCCCCCTTGGCCCCCAAACAGATGCCGTGGAGGAATGGGGGCCCTGCTATGAGCCCACATAGTTGCTTTCGACAGGCTATCCACGTCAGAATGCTCAGCATGGAAAGCCTGTCGGAAACCAAGCATCGTAATCCCTATGGCAGAAACGCCGTCCATTCGGATTAGATGCCAGTCACTGACCGGCCGATGGGTCTGAATCCGGTTTCAATTTCGATCGCCTGCATTATAATGCGGGGGTAGAAACTGAAACTCGCAATGAGGCCAGAAAAGCCTCTGACCTGTGGTCAGCGGCTTTCCAGGTCTCACTGTAATGAGGTCCTAAGTGTAGAACAAAACTATTGCCACCTGCGGCCTAACAGCAGAAAGAGTCCATCCGTGGAATAGACCTTATCGTGTGACTTCAAATTCATAGATTGTAGATAACACACTAAAACTAACAATGCTACCCATGACTTTAACAGTAATTGACAGCATGGGGAGAATCTACATTTAAAAAAACACATGATGGTTGACATTTGGCTCGTACACTTTCGACTGAGAGTACTGATATGAGGAGACGTAGAAAAGTTAGAACAGTGGTTGAGTCAAGTTTAATCCATCTAGCAATTATAACTTCAACCTTAATTTGCCCAGATAAACGCTTTTGGACTATTCATATCAATCTCCATGACTCACCACAATTCGGAATAATTTTAAGATTACCTTTGTTCACGTATCATAACCCAATGATTGAGTGGGAGACAAAATAAATTACACTTATTTTAGGTCTCTGGTATGAGTATTCTTATTGCAGTTATGATAATCACAAAAACAAAACATAATTTCAATGCATGAGCACCCCCCACAAGGAAGCACAATTTGAGAATATCTATGAGGAAAGCATGCCAGCTCAGTACGTCACATTTATAGATGCATTCAATAAGGAGCAACAATCGATATTATTAACTCATTGGCTTTTCCATTAGCACAAACCTAGGAATCCCAAAGACATTGTGATTTGTATTTATGCACTTACTGACCCAAAAAGTAAATATATGATGAATATGTAGATTACAATTTAGCTAGAAGTTTTTTCCAAAATTACATGTTTTTAGAAGTCTTACCCTGCATAGATTATCGAGCCCTGAATATTGTTAACATAAACAGCAGACAACCCAATACTATTGAAGGGTTTGTTTTATCAGTGAAGTCAACAATTTATAACAAAGTATTTTGTGCAGCCCATCAATTGATAGGAGGATTGAAAGAAGTTGATTGGAAGGTGGTCTGCAGAACCTCATTCGACCAGAGAGCACCACATGAAACCTTTCAGTATACAAATACTCCACTTTCCATATTTAAAAAAAAAAATAGTTTTTATAGGGAGACCAGTGTATAACTGCAAAATTACAAATATCCTAATCTCTCACAGAGGAAGATCATGTCGATGTTTTGTAAAGATTTGAAAAAACAGAGTCTGTGCTTTACTTGAGAAAGGTTTCCTTCTGAATTAGAGTTTCACAGTTTCAGGTTTTCTTTTGAAGGAGTCTATAAAAATGCTCAGTGTAAACAATTACTGAGATATCTACACCAAGTATTGTCTGGCAAATATATATATATCTGCCTTGTATTTGAAAATGTCTGCAGAAGCTCTATTCAGTATTTCTCAAATTAACTCCACCACACCTTTAACAAGTGTGGGCATTAACTATTAGAAACCAGACACAATTATCTTGTATAGAATGAGCAGAAATCTCCAGCTCCTTATTTATTCTATAATGTGTGTGGTATGACCAAATTCGTACCAAGTTAGGCAATTGGCTATTGAGGCTCCAGTCTTGGGCATCCTGCTCTCCCACAGAATTCAGTGATTATAATCGGTGGTAACCTAAGCAAGGGAAATTGACATTTTCCTTATAAATAGTGTGCTGAATGTTACATTGTGACTGGGTACACGCTCCTGGTCAGTTGATCATATATGTCCATGGAATCTGCTTTTACTACCACATCAGTGACTATTCTTGAACCTCTTGACTCAGCAGTGAGGTAGCAATCAGGGGGTGGGAGTGCCCATCTGCTGCAAGACAACACAGTGGCATTTGCCATTGTCAGGCAGGAAAGGGTCAGCATTATGTGCAAATGTGTCAGTCTCTAATCAGCCGAGGAGCTTTATGAACTTGCCTTCAGAATTCCCATGGGTTTAACATATCTTTACTAAGAGAGAGTAGCTAGATTAAATGTCACAGTACATCAATTGGTTGGAAAAGTGGCAACCCTGAATGGTGGAATGGCCAATGTGACCGTTAGAAAATTGTTTTAAGTAAAAAGAGCAATAATCTTGCAAGAGTAGCACACATGCACATATTTGATCATTAAATACTCAAATAGGTTGCTCGATACCCATTCCATTCTTAAACAATGTGGCAATGTTGTTGGCACAGGTGGTCAGCACAGATCAGCATAGGTGGTATGACATAACACAGCAGTTGAGTGGCACACCATTAATCTAGCGAAAGCAGTTCAGTGTAATTCTTGTTAAATAAATAACCTTGTTGCAGGGATAGCAATTCTAGACGTTAAACATGAGGAATACATTATCACATATTGTTGCTTGGCATAAAGGAGATGGTGTAAAGAGGAAGAGTCTACAGGGCATGGTCTAGGGACCAAATAATAAGCTCCTGTACCTGTTGCTTTTTTGGCATGTCTACGCCTCATGCAAATAAAGGCATAAAAAATTAGTGGGAATGATCACATCTTTATTAGATGAGAAGAAGAGGTGCCTTTTTAATCATCTTACCATACTAAGTTACACACACTTTCCTCATTTTGCCTATTTGAAACAGAAAGACAAACTGTCCAGGCGGCGCACTTGGAATAGAGAAACTCCGTGCATCAGCCATCACTGTATATGAAATCTGGGTCAAAATTGTTGCTTATGAAGTCGGGCAAGGATTCAAAGTAGTGAGACTCGAGGTTGAATGATTAAAAATCATGTCAACAAATTTTATATCCCTTATAATGAGAGAGAGGGTGAGAGAGATGGAGAGAGAGAGAGAAAAAATGATTGATCAGTACTTGTTTTACTCGACGTTCAAAGAAAGGCAGGTGGACAGGTTCTTGCCAGACTGTTTTAGAACATTTGAGTCTGTTCCATTCAGCCTTTGCTCCCTCCACAAATTCATCCACTCACATAATCCAACTCATCCTCTCTCTGACGGACAAGACAACCACCACCAGGACCAACTTTATCAACTGCATGACAATGTCAGCAGACTGAGTGTGAACCAACTGCATGCAGCTCAACTCTTACAAGATGGAAGCACTGGTCTTTGGCAACAAGACCTCCCTATGGGACTCCACCTGGTGGCAGTTGGAGCTAGGATCAATACCCACAGACCACGCAAGAAATCTAGGGCTCATCCTAGACGCCAAGCTTAACATGATGCCCCAAGTCAATGCAGTATGTACCTCCTGCTTCCACAACCTAAGCATGCAACGAAAGATCTTCAAATGGTTGCCCAAGAATATCAGACAGACCCTCATCCGAGCGCTCATCACCAGCGGGCTGACTACGTCAATTCTCTCCAAGGCAGCATCTCTAAACAACTCCTACATAGCCTCCAGACGATCCGAAACACTGCTGCAAGACTCATACTCGAACTACCATGCCACACAGATATCACACTACACTCAAGAAGCTTCACTGGCTCCCAAATCACTCGCACAGCCAATTCAAACTTCTCATGCAACATACAAAGCCCTACACAATACAGGACCAAAATACCTGAACAGCTGCTCACACTTTCACCAACCGACCAGACACCTAAGCTCTGCCTCACTCTACTCGCACGCATGGTGGCCACTCATTCTCCTACAGCACACTCAAGACAGAAAAACTTCCCTCAACATATGAGAGCCTCCTTGTCACTTGTTGAGTTCTACAGGAAGCTAAAGTCCTGGCTCTTTGTAAAAGCACCTTGGGGACCACACCAACAAATTTGCCCAAGCTCCTGGATACCACCTCGAGTGATTAGTGCGCTATGCAATTCATTAGAACATAACCCCTGCATTTAGTGATTCGCCCATCTAAACAACTACAAACAAACATGCCCAAAACTTGCCAATTATCTTTTAAGCACTTCCATTAATAAAAAGCCAGACCTATTGGCTTACCAGTTGTAGTTTAAAATGATGGTTAAAAAAATTACTGTGTGAAATACATTTCTGTAAACTCGATATTTTATAGCGAAGAAATTGGAGCTGTAACATTTCAACAACAAAATGCACGCCCTTCTCATTTGCAGGATAATTTGTCTGCAACTTGGTCTGCAGGAATGTTGTACTGCTGATAGAGTGTTGGGGTAAAGTGGGAGAAAATCGCTGCTTGGGCGTAATTACAGATAAACGTGAATCTTTACACATTTCATAATTTCCAGAAATCTGAAACTTAAAACTTTCAAGATGGAAAGACCTTCCACGTATTCCTTGCTCTCAATGCTAGAAGGTCCGTACTAGGTTACAGATATAATTTCAATTAACAGAAATTAGCATTACAACATGCTTAGTACAGGCTGCAGCTGATCTGTACGTCCAGTGCAGTCGCCGTCCTCCCCTGCATGCAACAACCACTCTGCCTATATCCACCCATCATAATAAATCATTCTGCTTATTTACCCATGTCATTTTGTTGTTCTGCTTACTTAACCACATCCCACATCTGGAGTAACAAGGGAACTGAAACCAAAATCGTTTTACCTCCTTCGAGTGGCTATTGCTTACAAGTCAAGCGGGGCTTTTTGTGATTAAACTGAAGGGCTCAAGGTGACACGCTTTCAGTGGCAGAGTAAGTGACCAAATGCACTTTTTATTTTGATACATCAAAGTTTTGGACAGGCATCCTTAGCACTCACAGATAATGCATGACCTTCAATGTGGTTTAAGTCACTCGTATACATTTTTATAAAAGTACAACACAATTTATTTTGTAAATAAATATATTAAGACGTGTTTTCTTTACCTCCTGCTAATGTTCTCCCCGTGCCTGGAGCGCTGGTGACACAGCCAGCGCGATTGCAAAGAGTTATGGTGAAGTTGTAAATTCTATATGGCTTTAATCCTGACACTATATGAAATCGCTCGTGGGCTTCAGCGATGTGCAAAACCTGCAAAAGTAAACACATCATTTGATTGACATTACATTATTAACCCGTCTTCCATTAAACTGCCTCTGTACTCCGGGCTTTTCAACACTAAAAATAAAACTTTTCTCTACAGCCTAGACTTCTGGACAGTATACCTTTTGTAAACGTATTTAAATTAAGCCTACAGAAGAAATGTAGTAAAGTGACTGGAGTGCTAGCACCACTGTTACAATAAAAATGCTTTACCTGTGAGCGAGTTTCCCCGTCATGTATGGGCTTTGGTTGTTCAGAAACAACACTGATGCCATAACCGAGCACTTCTCCTCTTGTTGTGTTATCCGTAGGCCTTTCCCAGGACACATTAAGAGCGTCTGATGAAAGAGAGTGGACCAATGGAGGAGGCATGAATACAGGGGCTGAAAGAAAATCAAGGGAGGTTTGTTAATTGGTCAACAAACAGATCCGCTTTCATGGGTAGTTTCTATGGAACGAGTGCTGTGCAGCATTTTTAAAGTAATTGACATAACAGGTCTTTCAATAGCCTATCATAAATGTGTATTTATTTTTTACTTTCCTACATAACAGGGTACATACTTTACCCTAGTTTAGTTAAGTTGGACAGGGCGACTAACTGAAAACGAAGACTAACTGATGGTTTTGGATGTCATGGGGAGCATAAACAAATGGGGCTTCAAAAAAGTAACATTTCCATTTTTAATTTCCATGGGAATCTTTACTCTGCAACATAGAAAACAAGCATTGGCAAAGCCAATAGGTCTCGCCTATACAAAAGCTATTGGCTTTGGCAATGTCGTTTTTGCATGCTGTACACTAGTGTGGCTGCTGTTCAGCATGGCTAAAAGTTAGTGGTTTGGAGTGTCCTAGAGTGGAGTTAGGGGAGTAGAGTGTCATAGACTGGATTTGCTGGAGTAACGTGTCCTAGAGTGTAGTAGGGGGAGCAGAGTGTCATAGAGTTGAGTAGATTGTAGTAGAGTTCAGTGGCCGAGCGTGTCGTAGAGTTCAGTGTCATAGAGTGGAGTGCCATAGAGTGGAGTGCTGTAAAGTGCAGCGGGGTGAAATAGGTTGGAGTGGATTGAGGAAATGGGGTGGATTGGATTGGAATAGATTGGGATGGATTGGAATGGGGTAGAGTTGGTTGGATTGATTAGGGTGGATTTGAGTGGGTGGACTGTATGTGGTGTATTGGATTGGAGTGGGGTGGATTGAATGAGGTGAGAAGGAGGTGAGGAGGATTGGATTGGATTGGGTTGGATTGGATGGACTAAATGGGTTTGGGATGGGGTGAATTGGATTAGAGTAGTGTGGTTGGGAGTGGGATGAATTAGAGTGGATTGGAGGGGGTGGATTGGACTGGCCTGGAGGGGCTAGATTGGACTGGACTGGGGGGGTGGATTGGATTAGGGTGGGGTGAGATGGAGTAGAGTGAAGTAGTTTGGACTGGAGTGGGTGGGGTGGACTGGAGTATGGTGGGCTGGGTGGATTGGATTCAGTGGGGTGGACTGTACTGTGGTGGGGATTAGACTGAGGTTGAGTGGGGTGGATTGGAGTAGAGTGGGGTGGATTGGACTGCAGTGTAGTGGGGTGGATTGGGTGGGCTGAATAGGGTGAATTATATTGGCGTGGGGTGGATTAAAATGGAGTGGGGTAAATTGGATTGGGGTAGTTTGGAGTGGGGTGGAATGGAAAGGGGTGAATTGGATTGGAGTGGGATGGGGAAGAGTGAAGTGAAGCAGATTGGATTGCAGTGGGTGGACTGGATTGGAGTGAGGTGATTGGATTGAGTGAGATGGATTGGATTGGGGTGAGGTGGATTGGATTTGGGTGGATTGCACTGGGGTGAGGTGGATTGGATTGAAGTGGGGTCGATTGGAGTGTGGCAGATTGGAGTGGGGCAGACTGGTTTGGATTGGAGTGGGTTAGATTGATTAGGGCAGATTGTTTTGGATTGGAGCAGATTGTTTTGGATTGGAGTGAGGCAGATTGTTTTGGATTGGAGTGGGGAAGATTGGTTTGGATTGAAGAAGGGCAGTTTGGAGCGGGGCAGACTGGTTTGTATTGAAGTGGGGTAGATTGAGTGGTGCAGATTGAAGTGGGGCAGATTGGTTTAAATTGGAGAGGGGCAGATTGTTTTGGATTAGAGTGGGGCAGATGTTTTTTATTGGGGCATATTGGAGTGCTGCAGATTGGAGTGTGCAGATTGTTTTGAATTGGAGTGGGGCAGATTGGAGTCTGGTGGGTTGGGAGGACTGGAGTGTGGTGTACTGGAGTGGATTGGATTGGGGTCAGTTGTTTGGATTGGAGTGGGGTGGATTAGATTGGTATGGGTGGATGGGATTGAGTGGGGCGGATTGGTGTGGAGTGAGGTGGTATGGATGGGTGTGGAGTGGAGTGGGGCGAATTGGAGTGGGATGGATTGGGGTGTACTGCACAATTATGTGTTAAAGCACCTTTTCAGAAATTACACATAAGAAAGAAACAATGTTGCTTTGCAATGAAATAATCCTCATCTTTTGAGCAAAAAGAAAAGAAAGCATGAGCGCAAAGTGAAAAAAGAATACTTGGCAAAATAAAAGAAATGTAACTATAGATAATAAATCTTTGCAATTTTTTTTTGTCTTGCTTCGCATGTTTTTGCCAGTCACATGACTCCTGTTTGCAGGGCACTAAAAGTTAAACAGAACAAAATAGTACCTCAATTACGTCTGGAGTAGCGTTGGGACACTGATTAAGTTGAATCAATCAGTGTTTGATCCCTGCTTGTTAGAAATGGGGGTCTCTAGTTAGCAGAGGTAGGTACCTTTGACCAAATATGGACCCTTGCTTCTAGTCAGGGTAAGGGGGAAACACACTTTAGATAACCCCTGATCGCCCCCTTTGTAGCTTGGCACGAGCAGACAGGCTTATCCCAAAGACAATGTGTAAAGTATTTGTACCAGCAATCACAGTAACACAGTGAAAACACCACGCATGGACACCACACCAGTTTAGAATAATAAAATATCTTTATCTAAACTTAAGACCAATACGATGTCTTTAAAAAGGTTGCTGCAAGAATAAACTTGTAGATGATAAATGCGCACTTTAGTCTCAAAGTACCTGGGATGCGTAATGCAAAACAAACAAAAGGGGCGCAGAGAAGGCGTTGCGTCGATTCTTCCTGCGCTCCGGTTCCGATGCGACAAGATGGCACCTCGATGCATTGTGACGATCCGGTGCGATGCGACAAAAAGGCATCTCTGTTGCGATGCGACAACCTGCATGGCCAATGGCCGTGCGGTGAACTCGATGGTTTT